>NC_142340.1:28735000-29365000 GCF_054954075.1 Amborella trichopoda
TCCTCTTTTCCTTCTATCTTTGGTTCTTTGAGAATTTTCATTAGGTGGGGATCTTCTTTTTGAGTTGCTCGGACTTGTTGGAAGAGTTGGGGCTCCACCTTAGATATGAGACTACTTCCCTCCCTTCACCGAGAGGTTGAGATGGATGTCATTCCATTAAATCCTCCAACAACTTCAATTCTTGCACCATCAATTATGCCACGGAGACCACGGTCTTCCGACTTAAGGTTTCAGCTACTGTATTAGTCTTACTTGGTGGTATTCGATTGTGCAGTCATAGTCATTTAATAGGTCCATCCATCTTCTTTGCCTCATGGTTAATTCTTTCTTCGAAAACAGGTACTTGAGGCTTTTGTGGTTTGTGAGCACCTTAAATTGGGCTCTATAAAGGTAGTGCCTCCATATTTTTAGTGTAAATACTACTGCCGCGAGTTTCAAATCATGGGTGGGATAGTTCTGCTCGTGAGGCTTTAATTTCTTGGAGGCATAAGCAATAACCTTACCTCTCTACATTAGTACACCCTTTATGAGATGCATCAGTATAAATCATGAAATCTTCATTTCCCTCAGGCAATGCCAGGATTTGCAGCGGTGGTCAGTCGCTTTTTAAGTTCTTGAAAACTTCTCTCACAATCTTCTGACCATATGAACTTTACGTTCTTTTGGGTCAGCCGAGTTAGGGGCAGCGCTATCTTTGAGAATCCCTCTACAGAGCACCTGCAATATCCGACTAACCCCAGAAAACTACGAACATCTCACATTTGCTGGTCTCTCCCAATTAAGCATAGCTTTCAACCTTGGAGGGGTCGACTGCGATTCCACCCAAGAAGGTTACGTTAGGGAGCCAAAACTCATGTTTTCTGACTTTAAAGTTTGCAAAACAGATCTTAGATGTTTCTCATGTAACTCCCAGCTTTTTGAGTATATCAGGATATCACCAATATAGCCCACCACAAAGTCATCTAGAAAAGGTCAGAACATCTTATTCATTAGATCCATGAATGCAGCAAGGTCATTGGTTAATCCGAAGGGCATCACAAGGAACTCATAATGACCGAATCGAGTTTTAAAGGCTGTCTTTGAGACATCTCCTTCCCTCACCCTTAGTTGGTGATACCTTGATCGGAGATCGATCTTAGAAAACACCTGAGCTCCCTAGAGTTGATCAAAGAGGTCATCAATTCTAGGTAAAGCGTACTTATTCTTCACCGTTACTTAGTTCAACTGCCTATAGTCAATACATAGCCTTAGGGACCCATCCTTCTTTTTCACGAACAGGACTGTTGCAACCTAGGGTGACAAGCTGGGTCAGATGAATCCCTTATCCAACAATTCCTGCAACTACTCTTTCAACTCCTTTAACTCTATTGAAGCCGTTCTATATGGGTCTTTAAAGATGGGCACAGTGCTCGGGGCTTCATCTATCTCAAAGTCAATTTCCCTTACTGGGGGCAAGGATGACAACTTTTTTGGGAATACCTTAGGGTACTCTCTTACCATTAGTATTCCTTCTAACTGGGACTGAACAACCCTATTCTCCACCACTTAGGCTAGATACCCTACACATCTTTTAGCCAGGATGTGAGTTGCCCGGACGACAGAGATAAAAGGCAAAGGAGAAGTATCTCTAATGCCCGGAAAGTGTAGTTTTGCTTGATCAGGACGTTTAAAGGTTATCGTCTTTTCGTGGAAGTCGACGGTGGCACAATGCGTATATAGCTAGTCCATGCCTAGAATGACATTGAAGTCTTGAATATCTAGGTGGATTAGGTCTACCGGCAGGTTCCAACCATCAATTGAAACCTTACACTGCTTATACACTCTATCTGTCTCCATAGAGCCTCCCATTAGTGTGCATACTACCAAAGTGTAATTAAGATGTGCAGGTGAAACATTCAAGTGGCAAGAAAAATGAGGTGAAATAAACGAGTGAGATGATCCAGGGTCAATTAAGACTCCAGCTTTAGTATCACAAATTGAAAGCATACCTCAGGTCATTGAGGTGGATGCCATGGCCTCTTGTTCCGTGAGGCTAAACAGTCATCCTTGAGTCTTCGGGAAGTCCTCAGTCTTTATCATAGGGCAATCCCTGGCCCAATGACCTTGCTTGTCGCATCTTAGACACCCATTCTTCTTCCGGTAACATTCTTTGGCAGTGTGGTTGTCTTTCCCATAGTGAATACAAACCAGGCGTCGATCATTACTTGTACCACCTGAGAGATTCTTCTAGGTTCTCGGGTTCAGCTGATGTGGCCACCTTCTCACTTCTTTTTGTTGGAAGATATGTTTCATCATCATGGGGCCCCCACTCAATAAAGTCCAAGCAAATAGTGGAAATTTCAACAGTCTCAGAATATCCCCAAAACTGATCAAGATCTTCATGAAGAATCTCAAAAGTCTCCGACCAAGTTTCGTCGCGTTTTGACATATCTAAGGTAGTGTAGACTGAGAAACAGTTCCGACAAATTCAACCTCTAGCACCCTAAAATAGACCCTATAACTAGAGCTATATTTTTGGTGTCTCAATTTACTGTGAGACTACTACCATTGGATCCGATACATTTGAAAAATACCCAGGGGTCAAATTTCAGCTTAAACGGACACTTCAGGAAGAAGTTATAGGCGAAAGAGCAAAACAAGAGGAGCTGCACACTATTCCTGTGCGGCCACCCAGCAACTCAACTCCATTAAAGCGGCAGTCACGAACAGTGAATTTCGACGCTTATATCTCCCTTGTCTGAGAGCGGATTGCACGTAAATTTGGTGAGCATGTTCGCCTCGTCAAGACTAGAGTTTAGATATGTGGCACGCCTCGTGATGACACCCCAGCACGAAGAAAAGCTAGAGAGAGATTGCTAATCTGTGAAGAAAGTACAAGAAAATTAATAGCGTCATGCCTCGTTAAAGCGGGTAAATCACGTCGCTTGCGAGCCCGATCGACGTGAAACCAATTCCATTGGTGCGTAACGTCCATGTCTACCACTGATCCGAACCTTGTGCATGCACGCGAAGCTGATGAAGTGACTGCAAATTTCGTCACCGGAATTTCAGATTACGGCCAAAATTTCAAAGTTGCAAAATCTTCATTCGGGCACGGAATTGAGCGGCGTTTGTTGCCCTACTATCATCACGGCATTTTTTGTGTGATCCAGTGAATAAATAACAGAAAAACATCAAGGAACGAGCACACAATCAATCCAAAATTTCAAGATTCATTCAAATTTCAAGTCACATGATCGTGCCCCAAAAACACAATCCATGGCTCGAAGTTGGTATCAAATCGATCGCCATGCTGATCTCTACAAGAAAACCATCATCTTTCGATCAACCGGGCATCGGAACGACCTCGGATCATCCACGAAAAATCATGCATGTTCTAGGGTAGCGTAGGGACTGTTTTGTAATTCCACAACTTGTTAGGAAGGGGCAAATTTATCATTTTACACCTTATTTTCGAATTAATTTAATTCATTTTAAGCTTAATTTATAGGAATTAGTGTTACTTTTGATCATCCACTCATGTTTGGGCACAATTCTATATATACTACATACTACCATTTACTCAGACCCTTCACTACTAAATAAAATTCTTATCATGCCTATTGTTGGGTCATGTCTTGGGGGAGAGAGGATGGAGAGCCAAATTTTTGGGTCGGAACCCCTGAGCTTAGTGTTTCTCTTTCTCTCTGTCTCTCTTCTCTTACTCTCCTTCTCTCTCTTCTTTTCTTTGTCTCTCTTTTGGGTTAGGTGTGTGAATGATGCCAATGCTGCGAGTGTAATGGGCTCACCACCTGCTTGTCATCGCCTACTCGTCACCGCCTGCTCATCACCGCCTACGCGTCACCGCCTTCTCGTCATCGCATACTTGTCACCACCTGCTCATCACCACGTGCTCGTCACCGCCTACTCATCACCACGTGCTCGTCACCGCCTACTCTTCACCGCCTGCTCATCACCGCCTTCTCGTCACCTCCTGCTCGTCATCGCCTGCTCGTCACCGCCTGCTCATCACCACCTGCTCGTCACCGCCTGCTCGTCACCGCTTGCTCATCACCACCTTCTCGTCATCGCCTGCTCGTCACCGCCTTCTCGTCACCTCCTGCTAGTCACCTCCTGCTGGTCACCACCTTCTCGTCACCGCCTGCTCATCACCTCATGCTCGTCATCGCCTGCTTGTTGCTGCCTGCTCCTCTCTTCTTGACTTCCCCTCAACCCAACACAAGCTCTCTCTCTCTCTAAGCCAATCTACCCTTTTATTTTATCAAGACGTTATACTCCTTTACTCGTATAATACTCAATAGGCCAGTGATAAAACCCCCTTCTCCCTTGATCAACTAAACCCTTTTATTATTATTTTCTTCAACTTAACCTCACCCATCCTATTAGCCTCACCTTAGTTTAGTTTAAAATATTTCCTTTTATTCCATTTATTTTATTTTATGTTCCATTTATTTTATTTTATGTTCCCTCACCTTATTTTTATTTTATTTACCTCATTTATTTTATTTTATTTACCCCTTTTATATTATTCTCATTACCTCATCCTATTTTATTTTAATTATTTATTTTACTTTATTTCATTTACCTATTTTATTTTATTTACCCATCTTATTTTATTTCATCTTCTTTTATCCCTTTTATTTTACTTTCCTTTACTTCATTTTAAATTCATTTTATTCTTATTTCATCTTAACTCCATCTGCTAATCTCATTTTACTTTAATTCATCTCTTTCATTTTCATTTCATCTCATTCTCTATCACTCTTCTTTCACCATCACTTTTATTTCCATTTTCAACTCTTCTTGGAAGATGTAGCGAGAGTCAAACTAGTCTTCACCTCCCCTCTTTCTCTTCTTTGTGTGTTTGACAAGAGGGCAGGCTGAACCTTGAGCCATCGCGCCAGTTCTGTCGTCGAGCAATATTGCCACCATGCCTATCACGACCCCGCTCCAGGCTGCCTAACTTTCTCAACGGAAGCCGATCGGACGCGGGCTCGTGATTCCAATGTGGCATTTATCATTCAAGTAAGGGTAGATATGACGCCTTAATTTGGAAGTCAAGTAAACCAAGGAAGAAAATGCTTATACAATCTTATAAATTAAACATAACAAGCCCATCAAGAGAAAGGTATTACATTGCATTAAATCTCCAAAATGACAAAACAAAGTTTATGCTCCAAGGCCCACAATTATGAAATTCCCAAAAACAATCTAAGTAGGATGAGAGCCCAAAACTAAAAAGATTCTAAAGCTTCCTCAATGGTAGTCACCTCAATCCCCAACTGTTACCAACGCTCCAACTCGTGTCCTGTCTCTTTTAATCTACAGGGAGAAAATATAATGTAATGAGCTTTGTGGCTCAGTAAGCAGATCTAGTGTTATGCATGGGCCAGTAGTTTAGTCAGGTACAATAAACAATCTCATTGGTTATCATTTATAGCAGTGTAATGATCAACTACATAGGCTATCAAATCAGTGCAACAAACATAATAGGATATTCAAATAAAGCGTATCTATCACAGGAACAATCATGCAGACAATGCAGACAATATAGAGATCATGACTATAGTATATGCATTTTATACTCTCCCCATAGTAGAAGCCCTATCCATGGGAAAAAGGCAATCCCATTGCTTAGGACTTCTACCATCCCACAGGAGGGAGGATAATGACAAGCGGGGTAATCCGCTTCATAATATCCGCAACTCACACAGGCGGTCCCCAACACATAGGGAGTTCAATAGGCCGTCACCTTGCAAGGCATCCAATCAGATCTCATATCTCATCTCACAATTCTCAAGGAGTGACCTTCTTTCTCCCTTAACCCGTTCCTATCATTTTGTAGGCTAAGGAATGTGACAACATCATTGTCTCAGTGAACCTAGCTCTCAATACCGATGGGCTCAGGTCCCACCGTGTAGTCCCTAATGTTCTCATCATCAAGTCCAGTATCCACTACCAAAGGGATCGAGTCTCAATGCGTAGCGATCAGCCATCTCTGGTTAGGTGCCTTGATCTCACCCTATGGATCTAGATGATCAAGTGGCACGCATCTCGGGTTTCGGGGAGACTCGAGACTTTTTGAGATTGCTCTCTTGGGAAGCTCGTTCGAGAACAAGGGTAGGTATTACCAACCGATGAGAGATGAATTTAAGGTGGGTTAGAGACTTACTTGGGCTGGCTCACGTGGCTGCCCTCTTAGGTCATGAAGAAACCCCCCCACTGATAGAACTTGTTCGGAATCGCCTCCCATGACTTGTATTCTCTTATTTTCTACAATCACACAATTATGGCAAATATTATAAGACAGGTGCGTCAACAAACCTCACCTTTCCTCTTTGGTGAACATACACAAACATACACATTCAAAAGAAGAAGCGAAGAATAAGAGAAGAAAGACGGGGGAGAGAAGAATTTGACCAGGTGGGAAGATCATCACAGCGACTAAGCTGGTGAATAGTTGGCCTGATGTGGTAGTAAAACAGGCTTAGTAATTCAGACTGGCTAAACATGATTACTACTAGACGCTAATACCAATACTGATTAGTTGGACACGATGGTTAGTCTGTCATGGCAATAAAGCGGGCACAATAATTTTGGCACAACGACATTACGGCTATACGACAGGACTACCATGAAAGGCTAATCTCAACCCCTCTTAATCAAACAAAAGAATAACAGAAATAACAGATATCATAAAGGAAAAACATAAGAAGAGTAAGATAACAGAAGAAGAGAAAAGAAAGAAGGAGTGGGAAGAGAAAGAAAGAAAAAGAAAAATATGAGGGAAGAGAGACAAACACAGACGATTCTAGGCGTCACTGATGGTATTAGGTAAAGACCAGGAAGAGGACTCAGTCGGCGCTAAGCGTCGCTGGTTGGGTTAGACAAATAAGAGAGAGGTAACACAGTCAGCGTTGAGCGTCGCCAACTATGCTAGATAGAGAAGAGAGAGAAGATACAGTCGGTGCTAGGCTTTGCCGACTGTGTTAGATGAGAAGAGAGAGAAGATACAGTTGACGTTAGGCTTTACCGACTGTATTAGACTTAGAAGAGAGAGAAGATACAGTCGACACTAGGCTTCACCTATTGTATTAGATAGAGAAGAAAGAGGATGCAGTCGGCGTTAGGCTTCATTGACTGTATTAGTCAGAGAAGAGAGAGAAGGTGCAGTCGACGCTAGGGTTTTACTGACTGTAATAGGCAGAGAAGAGAAAGAGAAGATACAATCGGTGCTAACCTTCACCGACTATGTTTAGACATAAGAGAAAGAGAAGATGTAGTCGGTGTTAGGCTTCGTCGACTGTGTTTAGATAGAGGAGAGAGAGAAGTTGCAGTTGGTGCTAGGCTTCATCGACTGTGTTTAGACAGAGGAGAGAGAGAGGATGCAGTCAGTACTAAGCTTCATAGACTGTGTTTAGACAAAAGAGAAAGGGAGATAGAGATGAGAAGAAGAGAGAGAGAGAGAGAAAGATGAGAGAAGAGAGAGAAATAAAGATAGAGATAAGAAGAAGAGAGAGAAAGAGAGATAAAGATGAGAAGAAGAGAGAGAAAGAGCGATAAAGATAAGAAGAAGAGAGAGAAAGAGGGATAAAGATGATAAGAAGAGAGAGAGACAAGAAAGAAGGGAGGAGAGAGAAAGAGGTAATGAGAGAGAAAGAGGGGACGAGAGAGAGAGAAAGTTACCTTATCGAAGGGTACCAACCCTTTTCTTCTCTCTAAGACATACTCATGAGCTCAAGCAAAAATAAGAACTTTATTGATTTATTCAAGAATTAAACTAAGGTCCCTTTACAATTTAGCTTTACATGCTTATACAGAATTGGGCTAAAACATGGGTGTACGCCAAAAACTACCTAGAATTGACGATAACTACAATTTAATTGAATTAAAAGAAATTCTAAAAATGGGTGTAAAAAGACTGTTTTGCCCCTGCCTAACAATGTTTGGAATTCCAAAACAGTCCCTGCTGCTGCCTGAGAACTTGCATGATCTTCCATGACTGATCTGGGGTAGGTTTGATGCCCGTTTGATTGAAAGATGGTTATTTTCTTGTGGGGCTCGGCATGGCGATCGAATTTGATACCAACTTCGACAATGAATCACGTTTTTAAGCCACGATCATGAAACTTGAATTTTAGATGAATCTTGAAAATTTTTGATCGATTGTGTGCTCATTCCTTGATGTTTCTTCGTGCTTTCTTCATTGAATCACATTGAGCATGCTGTCATGATCACGTTGCAACAAAGCAGCTCGATTTCGTGCCCGGATGAAGATTTTGTCGCCTTCTGTTTTTGGCCAGAATCTTGAAATCTGGTGGTCAAAATTTACAGCAGCTTCGACAACTTCATTTGTGAAATCCAACCATTAATTGTAAGTGGGGTTTGGACCAAAGATGGCCACGGACCTTACGCATATAATGCAATTGGTTTCATGCCGATCGGATATATGAGCATCGTGATTTGGCCGTCGGAGTGAGGTATGCTGCTTAATTTTCTGTAACTTCCTTCATGGATCAGCAACTTATCTCTAGTTTTTCTCTCTGTTTGGGCATCCTTACAGGGCATACCACATACCGAATCGCTCGTCTTGATGAGATGAACACGCTCACAAAATTTGAGCACAATCTGACTTTGAACGAGTGAGATATAGGACCCGAAAGTCACTGCTCGTGGCTATAAAATCAGCCACCTTTAATGGTGTTTGGTGCAAGGTGGCCACATGGGAATAGTGTACGGTCTTCCCCTTTTCGGTACTTATAAATTTATCTTAGAGTACCTGATTAAGCCGAAACTTGACTCATAGAGATTTTCGATCGTGCCGGATCCAATGGCGGTGGTCTCATAGCTGTTTGATGCACTAAAGGTATAGTTCAATGTTAGAGGCCAATATTGTCGAAATTGTTTCTTTACGTTCACTGCCTTAAACATGTCTCATTGCAATAAAAATTGGCAGGTGGCCTTCTGGAGTGCTAATGAAGAACTTGACCAGTTTTGGAGATATTCTGAGACTATCGAAATTTCCACTTATTTTGTAGGCTTTATTGACCTGCTTCCTTCTTTATTCTGCATCAGGGATCAAGGTGCTGAAAAATGTGTTCAAATAGCTTGCCCTACCAAATATGGAAATTAAAGAGAAGCGAGAAGGACAACATTCGGAAAATTTCCTTAGACTTTTGCTTTTTTCTTCCTAGCCATAAGATCACGTGAACGCCTAGGAGATTCACGCAATTGTGCAACTAGGATGCTTAGACGTAAGGATGCATTGTTCGAGGGTTCGTCCGTGGAGAATTTAGGGGGAGAAGAGACTTTTTGATGGATCTTGTCGAAGTCCTCACCCTCATGTGGACTGTTTGTGATTCTGAAGCTGAGGATTTTGTGAGGACCTCGTCAGTCAGAATCGGGCCCATCTGGCAATTAAGTGCCATGATGAAGGGCATTGTTCCTATTTGGTCTACGTTTCTTTGTCTTGTATAGACGAAAAAAGAGCCTTTGGTCGGTGCTCATTTACGTCGTGCACCAGTTGTCCTTGGCGGGTAGGGTACCTCAGTTTATCGAGATAACCAGCTTTGGGTATAACCACCCTTACCCACTGCTTTGCAACTGCGACAATCATCTGATTGCCGCTCCAAAGTCATGGTTGACGTAGCCTTCTTACGGCATCTTTGGTTCTTCGGAGTGACTTTCTTGTTTTTTTGTTCTGTTGGAGAGCCTTTTGTTAGCACTCGTCTGCGTCGTGCACCAGTTGTCCTTAGCGGGTAGGGTACCCCATTTTATCGAGATAACCAGCTTTGGGTATAACCACCCCTACCCGCTGCTTTGCAACTACGACAATCATCTAATTGCCACTCCAAAGTCATGGTTGAAGTAGCCTTCTCGAGGTGTCTTCGGCATCTTGGAGTGTATTTATAACCTTCAGGGAATGATGCTCTTCTTCATGAGACTTGTCTTGCCGTCTTGGCGCGTATTCTGTCTTTCGAGTTCTTTTTGGAACTGGACTCAGGCTATCATAATCTTTTTCTTAGAGCTTATATTTTTGGATCCTTGTATTATTTTTCTTTTCGAGTGACGGTTGAAACCGCTTGTTGAGACGAGTTTCCACCAACTTCTTTTTATTTTGGGGCTCTTTTACCCATGAAATTTTGGCCATGTCCACCCTTATTGTTCCATTTTTACTCACGATGCCCTTTCGGGTTTTCATCGTACCCAGTTTTTTATTCACGAAACTCTTTTACTCATGGTTTCTTGACTATGCCCGTCTGTCATTTTTACTCATGGCCTTCCCTTATCAAGGTATACACCATGCCCCTTATTTCATTGTGAAGACGTGTTTAAGGTAATACCTATGGGACCTGTGCAAAGTAGTTTAATGTCATGCTGTCAGAATGTGCACTATAGTTTAAAGGTCAGACGGTCGGACCATACTGGAGATGGATAACAGTCTGTAGGGGCCATGAAGTGAGTATGGTAGTGGTTTTGGCTCACTTTTGGGGAGGTAACATGAGGCTACCTATGAAAGATGGATGATGTACGAAAGGAAGGTGGAAAGTGGTGATCCACTTGTTTACGACGAGTATGGATGGTGGGATTGTTCCTCGATTCATGAGCGCTGGTGAGACTCACTGGGGACTGATGTAAAGTGACAAAAGAATGGACTCACTAAGGAGGTAGTAAAGGTGGTGCGTGCATTTAAACGGGTCAGTTAGGGAAGCCGTGCATGAAAATGCACGTAAAAGGCGTGTGCACGTATGTGAGGACATGCTTAAGGTCATGGCTCCAGGACCTGTGCAAAAAATTTTAACGTCATGCAGCCAGGACATGCACTATGGTTTAGGGTCATACTGCTAGACCGTGGTTATGAAGTTTAGAGTCATGCAACTAGAACCATGCAGTTTAAGGTCATGCAACTAGACCTCCGCTACAGTTTAAGGTCATATAGTTTAGACCATAGTATGAAGCACTTAAACGTCATGCGACTAGGACGTGTATTATCGTTTAAGGTCATATAGCTTAGGCTGTGTAGTTTAAGGTCGTGCAGCTAAACCTTTGCTACAGTTTAAAGTCAAATAGTTTGGACCATGGTTATGCAGTTTAGAGTCATGCGACTAGGACCGTGTAGTTTAAGGTCAATCAATTAGACCTCTGCTACAGTTTAAGGGCGTATAGTTTGGACCATGGTTTTCCAGTTTAGAGTCATTCGATTAAGACTGTGTAGTTTAAGGTCATGCAACTAGACCTCCGCTATAGTTAAGGTCATATAGTTTGAGCCACACACTTTTGGGGTCGTGCAATTAGACCAAGGCTGTGCAGTTTAAGGTCATGCAGCACGGACCAATGCTTGGGTCGCCATGTAGGTGAGACTTCATTGGGAATAGGTCTGTGGGCAGCAGTCTGACTCTTTAAGGATAAGATAGGTAGGACTGATGAGGGGTCCAGATAGGAAAGCAGACCTTATTGGGAAAGAGGTGACAAATGTGGGTCTTTTATATCCTTGAGGATAAAATAACTATGTGTAAAGCAGACCACTATGGTTTGCAGTAGTAAAAATGCCTAACTCCACTAGTGATAATAGTATGCATATGGCTCTCTTATTAGGCATGCGAAGTCATGACTTGAGTTTGGTAGACCTGATTCCACTTTGTTGGGGATAATAGGTCAGAGTCAAGGTGAAAACTTCATTGGGGATAATAATGATAGGACACACACGGCTTCGGCCTGGAGTAGGCGACAATAGGCTATTTAAAAATATAAGCGGCACCAAGTGCAGCAACCATTATTTGAGCACTCAGCCGGTGCTAAGTCTTCGAAAACGCAACTGGCTTTGAAGATGGCCAACACTGGTTCTTAACTAGTCAGCCGGTGATGAATTCTTAAAAACACAGTCAGCGTTGAGGAAGGCCCGTGCTTTTGCTTGAACACAGTCGGCGCTGAGCTGCTAGACACACAACGGGCGTTGTGCTATCGCTTTGACACAGCCGGTGCTGAGTTGCTAGACACACGGCTGGCGCTGTGCTATCGCTTGGACATAGCCAGCACTGAGTTTCTAGTCGCACAGCAGGCGCTAGGTTTTTTGAAGCACATGCGACACTAAGGTGACTTCAATCGCGTAGTCGGCGCTTGGTATGGATTAATATTCGGGCCATGACCTGAGCCCGACCTGTTCCAGCCCTTTTGTCGAATTTTACAGGTGGCGATGAGATTTGCCTCGGGCCTCAAGTCAAAGCCTGACCCAGCCCATAGTCGTTTAGCTTTTCAGGACACGACTGGAATTCCCAGTTTGTGAGGGGCGTTTTGAGGGTAGTGTTGGCTATATAAGGGGGTAAAACGTCATTTTTCCTTCACTTTTTCACCAAAGGTAAGCATTTGAAAAATTTTAAGGGTGAGCAGAGGGTGGTCGGTAGAAGGCCTGGCAAGTAGTGGGATTCTAGAAAGGGATCAAGTTTCTGGCAAGAGATCAAGTGTTGCGGCAAGCCAAGGAGAAGAGTTTACTGGGGATTGGTGGAGTTGCAAGAGTTTTCTGGTTTAACACAAGGTGTTTTTAGGGGAGCATGAGAATTGTGACCGTGGTCTTTGAGGGTAGAAGAGGCGGGAAGTGCAGTAGTGGGAATTTTTACGTGCTTTGGGAGTTTTCTGGTGGTTTTAAGTGGTTTTTTGGTGTTGTTTGGTGACTTCCCGGCCAAGGCCTAGGCAGGGAGAGTCTCTCAGTGGGTTTTTGGAGGGAGGCCGAAGGGTCAGGGAACAGAATGGTCATTGAAGGTGGATCGTTGTAGGGGAAGCGAATGCTTTCAGGAGGTGGACCGTTGCAATGAAAGCGAACGATTGTAGAAGGTGGACCGTTGCAGGGAAGGTGAATAGTTGTAGAAGGTGGACCGTTATAGGAGGTGGACGGTTGCCCTTCAAAATCGTGCGACCATTAAGGAGGTAAAGAAAGTTAGGCCTTGAAAACGAGAAGTCTCAGGACGCAAACAGTCATGACAAAGCCGGTGCTGAAAGAGGCACAGCCGGCGCTGACACAACCGGTGCTGATAGTTAGAGGTATAATTAGCGTTGATCCTCAAGAAAGGTAGCAGACACTAAGAGTTAGGATCACGACCGGCGCTGGCCTTTGGAGGACACAGTCGGCGCTGACTTTAGTCAGTGCTCATCAGCGTGTGTGACCTATCATGATGCGCATAGTGATGCTGGCAGTAAGTTACATGCAGGACTTGCAGCACTCAGCGAGGAGCTATGTACGACGATGTTCATGGGCCAGCAAAGGGTGGTGAATGATGGCCAGACATGGCTTGTGAACCTGTTGGAAGCCAAGTCCTCTAGCACAACAGTGAAGTCCATGTTGTTCTGTGGAAGGGCATCCACTATGAACAGGGTATGCTTTCCATCATAGGTTAGTTCCTTACGAGAGCAACATGCTTTGTATGTTTGATACACACGTAGAATGCATTCTGCCTTGTATGTTTGATATACACATTAGATGAGATCTCTGGCTTGTATGTTTGATATACACATTAGATGAGATCTCTAGCATGTATGTTTGATATACATGCCACATGAACTAAAGCTAACTTCTCCAAGTGGTTTTACTTTGTCTTTTGGCCTATAACCGTCCTCTTACTCGTCAGATGAATTGAAGCTAACTTCTCCAAGTGGTTTTGCTTCTTCTTCATGAGGAGAGTATTTTCCTTGGTGGGTTTTCTTCTTCTGGGAGAACAATTCTTTCATGGTTTGCTTCTTCTGGAAGAGCAATTCTTCGGTTGGTTTGCTTCTTCCTCATGAGGAGAGAAATTCTTTTGGGCTGTAACCGTCCTTTTATCCTCAGATGCAAGAGAAAATCTACAGATTTTGGTTTGTAACCGTCCTCTTATCTTTAGATGCAAGAAAATTGTAATCTCCCTAATAATTCTTTTTGGCTTATAACATGTAACTCGTTTTGCTGCAATAAAAAGAGTTAGACTTTATTTGGACTATCTCGCTTATTTTGCGTTGAGTCTCTTTTCTTGAATATGCATTACGAATAGTATTTCTTTAGGTATCGCTCATTGATAGGGCGCATTGCCTCCTCTCCATCAGGATGTGCTAATATGTAAGCTTCATTCGATGAGGCCTTTTTTACTATAAAGGGACCTTCCCACTTGGGTTCAAACTTCCCTTTGCGCTAGCCATGCATAATAGTTGGCCTCTTGATGGTTAGAACTAGATCCCCATGGGCGGATGAGCGAACCTTGACAGACTTGTCAAAAGCCCTCTTCATTCTCCCTTGGTTGAGTTGAAGGTTTTGTTGAGCCTCTAGCCTCTTTTCATCGTGTGCATCCAATTCTTGATACCGAAGTTTGACTCTCTCATCTTCAGTTAGTCCTTGATGTATAGCGACTCGCAGTGAAGGGATTTGAATTTCGAGAGGTAAAATTGCTTCACCCCCATAGACCATAGACTAAAGAGTAAGGAGTGGAATCAATAGTATTTTGCGTAGTAGTACGATAAGCCCATAGTGCTTCAAGAAGCTTTTCATGCCAGTTCTTCTTTTTCTTTGATACGGATTTTCTTAAAACCTTACACAAAGTCTTATTGAAGGCCTCAACTATTCTGTTCGCTTGCGGGTGGTACATACTCGAGTACTTCCATTAAAAACCAAACTGATTAACCATGAGATCAATATGGTGGCTCCGAAAGTGAGGACTGTTGTCATACATAATCCAGTCGGGCACTCCGAACCGATATATGATGTGATGTCGAATGAAGTGGGCCACCGTTGTCTCAGGAACTTGCATATGGGGGACCGCTTCAGCCCACTTAGAGAAATAATCTGTTGCAGCTAGAATAAAGACATAGCCCATTGCCGAAGGATGGTCAATAGGCCCTATAATGTCCATACCCCATTGTGAAAAGGGCCACGATACAATTGTAGGGTGTAAGGGCTCTAGAGGCTGGTGAATAAAGCTCAAGTGTATTTGGCACACATGGCACTTTTTAGCATAGTTTAAGGAATCGACGATCATGGAAGGCCAATAATATCCCAGCCTGCATATTCTTTCGTAGAGCTTAGGACTGAACTGGTGTAGTTCACAAATGCTTGAGTGGACTTCTTCTAACACCTTATATGCTTCTTGGACGTCCACACATCTACGAAGAATATCGTCAAATGACCGTTTGAAGAGAGAATCTCTTTCAAGGAGGGTATACTTGGTAGATATTCAACGTATTCTGTTGTGTTCGACATGACCTTTCGGGAGCCTGCCATGTTTTAGGAAACTAGTGATGGGCTCTCTCCAATCTTCCACTTGTTCAATTTCCATGCATATTGGGTCAAAGAGTTATGGTTCTTGGTTTCAACCTTTAACTCCTTGACTTCGTGCCATTTCTTGTTCAGACTTAATTACTTCCTTAGCTGATATAAGCCCTCCAAATGGATGAGGACACTTTGGGAAGATATTTCTCTCGTCATCTGCGTCGACCTCGATTCTTAGTTTAATGTGTCTCCATTCTTCCACCCAAACAAGTGTGGGTCCTGATGAGGACTACTGAATTGTAGTGCCGAGTTTCGCAAGTGCATCAGAATGCAAGTTTAGCCTCTTAGAGATGTGACTAAGGGATACGTCCTCAAACTAGGCCATATACGATTTTGCAGTATCGTGATAAGGCTTGAGAGTGTCTTTTCTCACATCATAGATCCCTTTAAGCTACCAGATAACCAACTCAGAGTCGCCATAGATCTTGAGCTGCTCTAAGTCTAGGTCAAAGGTTATCTCCAACCCAATTATAAGGGCCTGATATTCTACCTGATTATGAGAACCAGCTTCAGCAAGAGAGAAAGAAAGTGGTAATACTCTGCCTTTTGGAGTCAGGAATACCACTCTGACTAGTCCTCGATTAGATTGAAAGGTTCCATTGAAGTACATTTCCCATGCATGAAGAAGCTCAGCACATAATACTCTTCATCATGGAGGTCGCTTGATAGAGGAGATTCTGTCGGTACGGCGTGAGCTGTAAGAAAATGAACCAAGGCTTGGCCTTTGATGGCCTTTTGTGGGACATATGTCATGTCAAATTCCATCAATAATAACTCTCACTTAACAAGGTGTCCCGACATGCATTGGCGTATCATGAAAAACTTTATAGGATCTGCTTTTGATATAAGTTTTACTTCATGACCAAGTAAATAATGAAGAAGCTTTTGTACTGCTAATATCAAAGTGAGGCACATCTTTTCTATAGGAGTGATAATTCTTCTCGGCCTCTTGCATAATATAGTGCCATTTTTTTTCCCTCGTCATGTTTTATGCAAACAGATCCCCGAGTGACTCGTCTAGAGTAGTCACGTACAAGATGAGAGGTTTTCCCAGCACGGGTGTAGAGAGCACTGGAGGGTTGAGTAAATAATGCTTGATGTCATCAAGGGCTGCCTGACATGCTTCATCCCAGAGGAATGGGTATCTTTCTTTAACAGGTGTGTGAAGCATTTGCAACGACTTGAGAGGTTTGAGATGAACCTGCGAATGTACGCTAGCTACCCTGGAAGGGAGCGTAGTTATCGAAGTGTAGTAGTGATGGCATTTCTTAGATCGCTTTGATCTTGACCGGCTCAACCTCAAGCCCTCGATGTCGGACAATGAATCTCAACTGAACGCACGTTGAAAGTGCATTTCAGCAGGTTCAATTTAAGTTGATGAAGACGTAGTCACTCAAATACCATTTCAAGGTCTTTCATGTGAGCATCCTTCTCCTCGGATTTTACTACCAAGTCATCAACATAACACTCTACCTATTTATTCATCATGTCTTTGAAGATGGTGGTCATTGTTCTTTAGTATGTGGCACCAGCATTCTTTAATCCAAAAGGCATCATTGTGTAACAGAAGACCCCTTTTGGAGTTAAGAATGCAGTGGCTTCCTCATCTTCAAGCACCATTCATATCTGATTATACCGGAGTATCCATCCATGAAGGAAAAGATTTGACAGTGAGCCGTAGAATCGATGAGCTTCTCGATGTATAGCAACAGGAAGTCATCCTTGGGAGAGGCGGTATTCAAGTCATGGAAGTCAATGCAAACCCTAATTTGGCCATTCTTTTTCTTGACTGGAACGACATTTGCTTGCAATTTCGGGTACTTGATTTCATGAATGAAGCCTGTTTGTTTGAGTTTGACTACCTTGGCGTCTATCTGCATCTCGAGGTCAGGCACCTCGATTTTTGTTTGACGGGCTTGACTATCAAATCAATGCCGAGACGGTGAATGACGACTTGAGGGTCTAAACCAGGCATCTCATGGTAATGCTAAGCAAAGACGTCTCGGTTTGCTGGCAGGAAGGTGGTGAAATTTTCTCTCTCTTCTGGAGACATATTTGCCGAGATTAAAGTAAGCTTTGGGTTGGTTTCGTCTCATAGATTTATTTCTTCGAGCTCATCAGCAGTAGCTTGACCGCCTTCTTCCCATTCTTTTGGAGCTTCTTGCAACTCTTCCTCGTTATTTTCTTTTCATCAACCTCAAGTGCAGAGATCCATAACTCTGACATCTCTGCCTCCAATAGGGCTTTAAAGTAGGTCATGATTTCTGCACCTTTCTCAAATCGGGGGATGAAAATGTCAATCTCAAATGTGGAAAGCCGATCAGGCTGCAAGATCTTGTCTTGAAAATTAAAGGTAAATTGAGGTTTAGCGATGGTGACGCGAAAAGCGTCCTCGTATGAATCACACAGTATTTGCAAGGGTGCCTGCAGTGTTTGCCCTGCACTGGCTGATGCTTCATAGACTTGTACCATGTGGCAAGCTTCTTGAGAATAGAAACTTTGCCCTCTTGACTCTCTCTGTCTCTGCTCAAAGTCGGCTCTGGGGGCCACTAGGGTTTCTTTGGCTTTGACTTTTTGTGCTTCTTTGAAGAGGATGGCTATACTTTGGCTCTAGCTGCCAGGGCATCAGCTACTATTAGAAATCCTGCTGCTTGTACCAGGGCCTTTCTCAACCGTTTCCGTTGCGTCTTGCTTATGTTGGACCCTTTCACGTCCTTTCAAGAGCGTCAAAATCCGGACATATCAAAATTATACCTACAGGAGACGTAGAGGAGGAAGGATTAGAAGCATAAGAAGAAGAAGAGGGAGAAGGGTTAGAAGGTGGGGACTTGGGCAGCTTTTTGCGTCACCACCAGGGTCGGACGTGTGCAGGGGGTCTTTTAGATCTTTCCCATGCCTAGACCGTCTCTTAACATCGTCACCCTCATTGGACGCGTGCAGGGGGTCTTTTAGGTCTTTCCCATGCTTAGACCGTTGGGGAGTGCTTTCAACGTCATCACCCTCTTTGGACGTGCTTTGAGTAGAATATGACTCGGGTACGTCTTCTTGATGGGCTGGAGAAGGAGGAAGGATCATGCCAAGGATAAGGTCCAGTAAAGTTGGCAGTGGGGGAAGGGGCCTGAGAAAGTCCTGCTCAACTAGAGGTTGAGCCATCTTGTTTCTCGACGAGTCGCCCTTGGTGCCCGTTTGCTTCTGGTTTTCTGAGGTGGTGTTTGATTCATGTCGCTAGGCTTGTGAACAACCCTAGCTTAGCGAACTGCTTCTCGTCTTAAGGAATTGACTCTACTTCACCCTAGATGGAGTATCCATGGCTGGGAAGTTGAGGGTTTAGCAGAATCTGAATCATGATTAGGAGAGTCTTGTGTTGGGAGCTCCTCTTGCACCGGTGGAGTAGTGGTTTGGATATCACTTATTGCAACATTGTAAAACTCTTGGCATTCCGTCATTTTCTTTACGAATATATCATGGAAACTGGTACATTCCCACAGGTTTTGGCCCCATATCTGGTGATATGGGCACCAGCTGTCCTCGGTCCCCTTAGCAAGGCGTTAGGGTTTCCTTACCTACTTCAGTGTGGTTATGCCTTCCTGAAGCATTATAACAAAGAAGGCATGAAGGATGCTAGGGGCTTCGTCTTCTTCCTAGATGGTTACTGCATGGGAGGCTTTAGCTGCCCCGAAGGCCTTCTTTAGGTCTTCAAGTTTTATCTAACCCTTTTGAATCAGAGCCTCGATAATATCTTTTAGCTTGTATCAGTCATTTGTGGGATGATTGATCCTTCGATGGTAAACACAATAATTCACCTGAGTGTCAAGGCCAGCTTGCTCGGGGAACTTGGCTTTTGGAAGCTAAATCATATTTTGTTCCAATAATAACCAGAACAGTGTAGGGAACCATTCAAAGGGGTAGACCTTGTTCCTATGCCTGGTTATTCTTGATCAAGGTTGGCCAGCAAGGGTACTCGGTTGTACGACTGTTGTTACTTGCCTGCCTGGAGAGCTATCGTCCCTGTGCTCACCCCTTTGGAGAGGTCCAAAGTATGGGAGGAGGCTTCAAATCATTAACAGTGATGACTGCACTGATTACTCCTTTTTGTTGGCTTCCCCGAGTGTTAGTCCGAGAGCTGCCATTGCCCGGTTGTTCTCGAGCTTACAGGCTATTATCGTGACGCGCCGTGGTGACGTGATAGACTTTCTATGCGGATTGATTTAAAGATCAGCTCTGACATGGAAGTCAGATTAGAAGCCTCGATGTGTAGAATAATTTCAGGTCGCATGATCTGCACACAAGTCTGAACTGCTTCCTTCTCAAGCATAGGATTAGGATAGCGAGCGGCCAAATTTCTCCATCTTGATATGAACTGGTCCACGGGCTCATCGGGGTCTTGAGTCAGGGTGAGAAGTTTGATGGTTTGAACCTCTCTCTCGACCTCATAGAAGCATTGATAAAAACGTTTCTCCATCTCCTCCCATGTGTATACTGAGTTTGGAGGGAGTTGAGCATACAACTGAAAGGCTGGGCCGTCAATTGTTTTAAAAAACTGATAGAGAAGAAGTCTCCCGTCAGCCGCTGTTTCTCGACATGCTGCTTGAAAGTGGGCAATATGCTGGTTCGGGGATGTGGTTTCGTTAAATAAAGGAAACTTCCCTTTCTTGGAATTTGAGGGAAACGAGACCTGGGCAATATATACAGGGTACGACCTTTAGTAAGGGATCGCACTCTGTATCCCTGGGATTTGTTTGGTCTTTAGGCTATGGGTCACCATAGCATCAATGTCTGTTTGAGAGCAGGGTGAGGGACAGAATTGTCCTATGAGGCAGAGGGAAGGGGCTGCCTTGGAGGTGCACCATCTAAGTGGTGGGAATTGACCTCATGGTTAGCCGATTGTCGTGCGACATCTATACGATCAATCTTTTCCATCATTGCGTGCACTATATCTTAAAACTTGTTCATGAGGTCTTCCTGTGAGTCTCCAGGTTCATCTATAACCATCACTATGACTGTTTCTTTAGGGGGATCAACGTTAAGTGCAATTGATGGCTTGCGAGCTTGACGGGTCGCATGCGGTAGATCAGTCAGCAGGGGGTCAGCGTGCCCTGAATAAACTCAAATTTTGTATGCCGATCGCATGAGGACCTGTTCTCAATAGTCTTGGGACCGTAGCTGATGAGGGGCTGGGCCAATTTCTACAACATTAACCACAGTGCAAGGCTCATGGATCTTTTCTTCAGGCTTTGTCATCTGAATAGGGTAGAAGGGGTTCAAGCGAAGGGGGTCCACTGGCTGCCCCAACCACCTTGGTCATTTGCTTGGTTAGGATTCGCAGACCCCTATTGCATTTAGCTTTGAGGTTTTGAAGGACCTCATGCCAAAACAGTGATCGGGACTGCGGCTGGTTGGCTCTTCTTGCACAAGAGAGGGATGTCTCCATCAGGTGTGGCAAAGGATGAGGGCCAGGGACTGGAGTCATCTTGGGCTGTGGAGGATGAAGGACTTGATCTTCTATCAGGTCATTGCCCCGAGCTCTCTTGTGGGCTTCAGAGACATGAGCGAAATGATGAAGCTGGCTCACGATGATACTCTTGGGGAAGGTCTTCGAGTACCAAGGCTGAAGGTGCTTGCTCGAAGAAGGAGGAGCAAGCAAAAGCATGGTTGACTCATGAGAACGCCTGAGTCGAGGGCAAGGGGCTCTCTGAAATGGCGATGCGTATGCGCCCCTTGAAGAAGGATGATGGGTGACCTGGGGGTCAGCTCGGGCTCGAGCAAGTGGTCTTGCCTTAGGAGGCTGAGGACTGCGAGCAAGTGTCTATAAGAGCACAGGTGGAGACCTGCCCCTTACAGGGTATGCTTGTGTGTTCTGAGTAGGAGAATGAGGAGATCGTCTCCTGTGTACTCGGGTCGGAGCATCAACAGCGTTGCTCTGAGTAGTGAGATGCATATGAGCAGCATGCGCAGGACCCGACCTTGGAAGGTTCGATCCTGGACATGGACTCGAGGTAACATAAGGGCTACCCCGAGGTGTGGCTTGAGTGGGTGACCCACGAGCCTTATGGTGTGTGTGAGGGGTGGAGTCCGCATGGTCTCCGCCCCTATATGTTGAGCCTCTAGGGATAGAGACTCGTTGTGGTGCAGGAATGTCAGGGGTAGCCTTGCGGCGACCCACAAAAGAAATGATAACTTGCTTGCCTTTGCAGAAAGGGACTGGGCAGCCTTCCGGCATACCTCGAGAATATGACCGACAAGTGACTTATCGGTGGCTGAGAGCATGCTGTGTGTGGCAACAGATGTGTTGTCGATTTATGGTGCCTTGGTGGAGGTTCCACCAGAGCGAGGAGATAGGGAGTGAGGGACCATTAAGTCCCACCTCACCCCAATCCAGGTTAAGTCCTGGGAGCTAGACGTGGGATCTGAGCTTAAAAGGATTGATGAAAATGAAGTCAGGGGAACTTGTTCCCTACAGACCCTCGCAAATGCGGGAATGAGAAAATCCCCGATTCGGATGAATGGGTAACAGAACCCAATAAACATAAGTGATGTATGAAAAGAAAATAAAAAAGAAACTAGCCAAACAAGAACGATCTGATTAAGGGGTAGTAAGTCTCCAGTGGAGTCCCCAAGCTGCTTAGGTGCCTCGATCTCACCCTCTTGATTTAGAAGATCGGTGGCATGCCTCTCGGGTTTCGGGGAGACTCGGGACTTTTTGAGATCGCTTTATAAGGAACCTCGTTCGAGAACAAGGGCAGGTATTACCAACCGATGAGAGAGGAATTAAAGGTGGGTTCGGGGCTTACTTGGGTTAGCTCTCGTGGGTGCCCTCTTAGATCACAAAGAGAGCCTCTCAATGATAAAACTGGTTCATAATTGCCTCCCTTGGCTTATATTCTCCTGTTTTCTGCAATCACACACATATGGAAAATATTATAAGACAGGTGGGTCAACAGACCTCACCTTGTCCTCTTTGGTGAATATACACAAGCATACAGATTCAAAAGAAGAAGCGAATTATAAGAGAAGAAAGATGGTGGAGAGAAGAATTTGATCAGACAAGGAGAGGGAGATCAGCACAGTGACTAAGCTGGTGAATCGTTTGCCTGACATGGTAGTAAAATGAGTTTCGTAACTCAGACCGGTTCAACAGGATTACTACTAGACGTTAATAGCAATACTGACTAGCTAGACACGATGATTAGTCTGTCGTGGCAATAAAGTGGGCGCAGTAATTCTGACACAACGACATTACGACTAGACGAGAGGACTACTATGAAAGACTAATCTCAACCCCTCTTAATCAAACAAAGGAATAACAAAAATAACAAATATCATAAAGGAAAAACATAAGAAGAGTAAGATAAGAGAAGAAGAAAAACGAAAGAAGGAGTGGGAAGAGAAAGAAAGAAAAGAAGAATATGAGGGAAGAGAGAAAAAAACAGATGGCACTAGGCATCACTGGTGGTATTAGGCAAAGACGAGGAAGAGGACTCAGTCAACACTAAGTGTCACCGGTTGGGTTAAACAAAGAAGAGAGAGGTAACATAGTCGATGCTGAGAGTAAAAAATTGTGTTAAACATAGAAGAGAGAGAAGATGCAGTTTGTGCTAGGCTTCACAGACTGTGTCAGATGAGAAGAAAGAGAAGATGCAGTCGGCGCTAGGCTTCGTCAACTGTATTAGACAAAGAAGAGAGAGAAGATGTAGTCGACGCTAGGCTTAGTCAGTTGTATTAGATAGAGAAGAGAGAGAAGATACAGTCGGTGCTTAGCTTCACCGATTGTGTTAGACGAGAAGAGAGAGAAGATGCAGTTGACGCTAGGCTTTCATCGACTATATTAGATAGAGAAGAGAAAGAGAAGATACAATTGACGTTAGGCTTCACCGACTGTGTTTATACAATAGAGAAAAAGAAGATGCAGTCGGTGTTAGGGTTCGTCGACTGTGTTTAGATAGAGGAGAGAAAGAGGATGCAGTCGGCACTAGGCTTCGCCAACTATTTTTAGATCAAGGAGAAAAGGAGATAGAGAAGAGAAGAAGAGAGAGATAAAGATGAGAAGAAGAGAGAGAAATAGAAATAAAGATAAGAAGAGAGAGAAATAGAGATAAAGATGAGAAGAGAGATAGAGATGAGAATAGAGATAAAGATGAGAAGAAGAGAGAGAAAGAGGGATAAAGATGAGAAGAAGAGAGAGATACAAATGAGAAAGAGGGGAGGAGAGAGAAAGAGGGGAGGAGAGAGAAAGAGGGGAGGAGAGAGAAAGAAGCGAGGAGAGAAAAAGTTACCTTACCGAAGGGTATCAACCCTTTTCTCCTCTCTCCTCTCTCTCTCTCTCTCCAAGACATACCCACGAACTCCAGCAAAAATTTGAACTTTATTGATTGATTCAAGAAATGAAACGAGGTCCCTTTACAATTTAGCTTTGCATGCTTATATAGAATTGGGTTAAAACATGGGTGTATGCGAAAGAAATACCTATAATTGAAGATAATTACAATTTAATTAAATTAAATGAAATTTTAAAAATGGGTGCAAAAGGACTTTTTTGGCCTCTACCTAATAATGTGTGGAATTTCAAAACAGTCCCTTCTGTTGCTTGTGAACTTGAGTGATCTTCCATGACTGATCTGGAGTTGTTTTGATGCTTGTTTGATTGAAAGATGGTTATTTTCTTGTGGGGCTCGGCATGGAGATCGATTTGATACCAACTTTAAGCCATGAATCATGTTTTTAAGCCATGATCATGAAACTTGAATTTTGGATGAATCTTGGAAACTTTGGATCGATTGTGTGCTTGTTCCTTGATGTTTCTTCATGATTTCTTCACTGAATAACACTGATCATGCCATCACGATCATGTTTAACAAACGCAACTCTATTTCTTGTCCGGATGAAGATTTCGTCATCCTGAGCTTTGACTGAAATTTACAGTAGCTTCGACGACTCTGTGTGTGAAATCCAACAATTCATCGTAAGTGGGGTACGGACCAGAGATGGCCACAGACCTTACACACATAATGCAAATGGTTTCGTGCCGATCGGGTATGTAAGCATCGTGATTTGACCGTCGGAGTGAGACGTGTTGGTGTTAAATTTGCTGTAAATTTTTTCATGGATCAACAACTTCTCTCTAGTTTTTCTCCCCACTCGGGCATCATCAAGGGGCGTACCACATATCGAATCGCTTGCCTTGATAAGACGAACATGCTCACCAAATTTGAGTGCGATCTGACTTAAAACGAGTGAGAATAGGCACCTAAGTCATTGCCTGTGACTGTAAAATCAGCCACCTCTAATGGTGCTTGGTGCAAGGTGGCTACACAGGAATAGCTTGCATCTACCCCATTTCGGTATTTTACCCATAGCTTTGTCCTGGAGTGCCCGACTAAGCCGAAACTTGACTCATAGGAGTTTTCGACTGTACCAGATCTAATGGAGGTTGTATCATAGCTATTTGACGCACCAAAAGCATAGTTCTAGTTACGGGATTGATTTTAGGGTGCTAGAGGTCGATTTTCCCGAAATTTTTTCTTTGTGTTCACTGCTTTAAATATGTCTGATCACAAGGAAACTTGACAAGTGCCTTCTGTAGTGCTGATGAAGATCTTGACCAGTTCTAGAGCAATTATGCGACTGTCAAAATTTCCACTTATTTTGTAGGATTTATTGACCTGCTTCCTTCTTTATTCCTCATCAGGGACCAAGGTGCTGAAAAATGCGTTCAAACAATCTCATCCATATAATAATGTAACACCCACTACCAATGGGCTTGATATTTAATGTGTAGCAGTCAGGTGCGTGTTACCGTCTCATGCACGACACTAAGACTTCTGCCGCATCGCACCAGATGACAATACTCCCCACGACAATAGTCTAGGCGACATTACTCCACATGGAGTTACCTTACTTCTTCTTCTCACGTCATTCCCCAAACAGTGCTGACTTCCAACCCGCGACACTACCCCTCACACACACTACGTTTCATGTTGATATCCTGTCTTCCGTGCGGTGTTAGCCTCTTCTTCGAGCGGTGATATACTACCCTCCGCACGACGATAGCCTGCCTCCCGCATGGCGATAGTCTTTCTTTTTCTCTCTCCTCTTTGCCGCATCCTTAGCCCTTGCACGCGGTGCTAGGCTTCTCTTCTCGTGGCTTCCACCTCTCCACTTTTGCGACCTATCAGGCTCCAATGACTCGTGGCCCTTACAGTGCCGGTTTGAGTTACCATGCCCGTCTTGCTGCCACGTCAAACTAGTCATTGTGTCAGGCTGGTCAGTGTTGATTATGTCGTCGAGTAGTATTTCTGCCATGCCAGTCTGAGTTACCGTGCCCGTCTTGCTACCACGACATGTCAGTCACCATACTGGTCTAACTACTGTGGCAGCCTAGTCGTCCGGTCAAACTTCTTCTCTCACTTTCTCACTTTCACCTCACTCTGTAACAAGGTGGGGATCTATGCCCCACTTGTCTATACTTTTAATTGTATGTGTGTGTTTGTAGGAAAGGAGAAATAGGTCAAGGGAGGTGATTCCAAGCAGGCCATAGGCCAGCGGGGCTTTCAAACATGATCTAAGAGGGCACCCACGTGAGCCAGGCCGAGCGTGTCACGGGCCCATGTGAGGTAAGTTGTGCCTCATGACCCAAATTCCTCTCTCACTAATTGGACATCTGCCCTTGTTCTCTAAACAAGGTTCCCGAGAGAGCGATCTCAGGTCCTAGGTCTTCCGAACTTAAACTAGATCCGGGGAGGTGAGGTTGAGGCACCTAACCAGCTTTAGGACTCCACTGGGGACACACTACCACATCATTGGATCATTCTTATTTGACCGTCCTTTCTTTTTGTTCCTGCTCACTATACACACACCTGTCTTGTGGGTTGCTTAACCCCCTCATCCGAGTCGGGGGTTTTGTGATCCCTGCACTCGTGAGTTTTCCTAGGGAATAGGTTCCAGGACCCTCGTTCCCGATCTTTTCGTCACTCCCTACCTCCTTGCAATGGTGGACCTTCTGCTAACGCACGTTGCATTAGTGACACATATGCCACCACACATAGCACACACTCTGCTACAGGCGACTCACTTGCCAGTCCCACTACTCGGGGCATCCCGGAGGTCTACCCTCCCTCTCCCATGATTGACAGTTTATCTGTCGTTGCTCCGGTGGGCAGCCTCAAGGCTACCGCCCGTTCTCTATTACTACGGTCCCCTGTAATAGTATGCTCGATACCAAGAGGAGATGGCTCTGAAGCCACCACCTCACACACACCCACTGAAGCTAGTGGACTACCCATTATAGCTACAACTCGGGGCAATCCTCAGGTTACCTTGGGATACTATCAGGGTCCGGGTCTTCTTGGACATAGCCCTGCATATCCTCGAGGCAACCTTCAGGTTACCTCAGAACACCGTCAGGGTTCGGCTCTTCTTCAAATCGGCCCTGCACATCCCTTGCATATGCACTGCATTGCTCGGGGCAGCCTTGTTGTGGCGTCTGCTCGAGCACACAAGGGGGAACCTCCTAGTACCCCCTCCCAGCACATGCTTTTCTAACTTTGTGAGGGATGGTCACACGACCATTCCATCACACACACATGCTCATGACATCGGGTCTCTTAAGGCTAAACACCCTACTCGAACCTGGGTTGACCACTAGGTCACCTGAAGTCCTTCTGCAGAGGGCGTACACATGTAAATCCCCCCTCCTGCCCAGAGCGCATCTTTGCACTGTGCATGCACGCATGGATCTAGCATTCCACCTGGTTTCAAGGGTAATCACATCAATGGGTTGGAAGAACAGTTCACCTTTGCTCAAAGGTAGTACTACCTGGCCATGAAGAAGGGCCATCATGGTCAAGCCCAAAAATGGGGCCGGGAGACTAAGACATTTAAAGCCCAACTCAAGGGCAAAGAAGAAAAAGTGATTGAAGAATTCCCTCTAAAAGATGCGAGTCCTTTTCCCCCTTTTATTCCCCTTGATGCGGATGATGCTGGAAAGCATGGCATGTGATGAACACTAAAAGGATTGATCGGGGCATGATGAAGCCGGTAATCTATGAAGATCCAAGATTGAATCTGAGCAAAGGCGAGCCTCCTGATGAGGCAAAGAGCTAGTTCGACAGCAGTGACTCCAAGTCAATTGAGCCATCTCCCGATCAAACTCTCGAGCCCCTCTTAAGTTGGGGCACCGAGAGCAAAGTCTTCGTCGAGCAGACTGAACTTGGGGAAGCTCATAGACCTAAATCAGTTTCCCTTAGACTCTTGATGAGTTGGAAGTCACCGCTACAGGGCAGTCCTGGTGACTCAAGTAAGACAGAATCCAAACTCACCAAGGGCTTTGCCAATGATCCCTTGGTGGTGGAAAGTTCGAATTATGAAGGGTGTAGAAACCCCATTTTAAATCTTGAAAATTCTATGGTTTTTTGAAAACATTATCCTAGTAGACCCAATTTAATTACCCCAAAACTACCCAAATCTATTCCAATTTGAAGTAGAGCCCAAGAGCTTTCTAATGGTCTAAGAATCGTCTGAATTGGACCTATGGATAAAAAGATATAATAAATAACAATTTAGTCCCTGTGAGACACAACTATCGGGCCACGGGCCGCGCTGTAACGGACCCAACAGGCCCAGACGCTGGCTGATGATGCAGTAGACACATTTTCTTTAATTAGATAATGCTAAAACTTCAAGATAAAACCAAATTTTTTTGAAGAAACTCCAAAACATTTAGGAAAAATACCAATTGAATCTTATAAATATTCCCTCTCTCTAACCCAAAAGAAGAGAGGAAAAGAGATAGAAAAAAATTAGAAATTTCTGAAATCAGGGAAATTACCAAAAATAGGAAAAATCCTTAGAAAATTCCTAAAAATTTAGGAAAAATCCCCAAAACTCCCAAAAAATTAGAGAAAATCTTAGAATTCATATTCAACATATGGAGATCACAAAACATTTAAAAAATTGAGGAAATCCTCCTCCAGACCACAAAAAAGACCGACTGCTTTAGAAAGATATCTAAATTAAAAACCCTAAAGAAGCTAGAAACGCTAACCTCTTGAAGTCCTAACCGTCAAGACTAAGAAAACTTAGACCAAAGGCACAAAAACCCTAGATCAAATCTAGAATTAGGCCACAACAACCCTAGATCAAACCCTTTACATTAGAGATCTGCTGGTCAACATCCGAATCAGACAGACAAAGAGGACCTGTTCTGATACGGGTGAGCCCTCGAAGGCTCGAGAATTCCGAGCCATCCCGCCCGATTTGGTATTATTTCTTTCTCTCTCTTTCTTCTTATTTTTACTATTTTTCTTCTTTTATTTATTTTTGATTTGTTAACTTGTCTTAAAAATTGTATTTTAATGCACTAGATCATGCTGGCTCTGCCATAGATCTAAGAGTAGATCTACTCGTTTTCGAGCAAATCTGGCCTTAGATCTGAATTCGATTCGATGTGTCCCAATTTCTCTACCACTTTATTTACATATTTTAATTAGTTTAAGGCGTTACAATTCGAGAGAACTTCATCGGAAGATCTGTCAGATTTTCATCGTAAACAGTTTGATGCCAACCGTGGGGCTATTTCGAGCTTGGTTCAAGCTTCAAAATACAATTTTTATTAACCTTTTTTAACTTTTTTCAGTCACAAAAGGTTAAAACGGTTGGTTGTGACCTGAATCCAGGGTTTCGGTGCTCCTGAATCCAGGGTTTCGGCGGTCTTAAACCCTGCTTTTTTTGGGCGACACTCCTAGTGTCACACAAATTCAAAGGTCTCATAAACCTCTAGAACTTCGTGGATCTATTTTAGGGACTCTTTTGTGACTGCAAAAAAATTCAGACCAAAATAAAAGTTTAAAAAATACAAAAAAATATATGTTTCAGTTAAATCTGGGCTTTTCTATTTTACTTTATTTTAATTTATTTCATCATAAATATTTTTATTTACTTCTTCTTCTAAGTTTAAAATAATCTTATTTCATCAATATTAACAAGATGAAAATATAAAAAAAATAAAAATAAAAATAATTTTTTGAGCGATACCAACCGTGTCGCCCACCATACAAGGTTGACCCCACTAGTGCCACCTGGGCAACACCACCTGTTTCGCCCAACTGAAAGTATCCCAAAAATATTCTGGGACCCCACATGACCATTCTAGGGACTTTTGGCTCACTGTTGACCAATTTTTGACCTAAAATAAAAGTTTGAAAAATATAAAAAAAAATATTTTGCTTCAGATAGATCTATTCTATTTCTTCCCTTTTGATTTATTTCAGTTCATTAATTTTGACTAAAATCATATTTTACCTACTTTTACCATTCTTAGTTTAACTATGTTTCATCAAAATTTAGAGGATAAAAAAAAAAAAAAAAAACATTAGGGTGGCTTACCCGTCTAAACCTTGACCTAATCTTGGTCCGAGCCGAGACTCGTGCACCATCTAGTCTAGATTTTTGTCTAGGTTCTAGCATAAGTCTAAGCTTAATAGTTGTCTCTAGAGCTAGACTAGACTTACCCTAGTTCTGGATCTTAACCAAATATATTGAGTCTAGTAAGTCTAGGTTCCAGTTTAGTCTTAGCCTAGGTCTTAGCTAAGGTTTTTGCCACTAGTGTCAGGCTACATTTGCCCTAAGTCGTCGAGTTTAGATCTTACCTAACTCTAGATTTTAAAACCCGACAAAAAGCAATCACCATGTCAGTCACTCAAGGTGACCATGATAACTGTTCCACGACCGACTCTTAGCCTAACCTACTCAAACCTAAGGACCAGTACGCTGTAATCCCTGGGAGTTATCAACAAACCTCAGAACAATCCATTATTCAACGCCCAAGTCTTCAATTAGAGGTAAAGTCCCAAGCATCCACTCTTAATCTTGAGATCTGTGTGGCTCGAAAAGTTGGCTCCACCAAAAAACCTTGAATAGTCAGGGAGTCCAACCAGGTGTCGTCCTACAGGAAATTTTAGGCCACCAGAGTAAAAGTCGAGTGAGGGAAGAAATTCATGCAACATCTAAAGCAAATTTCGGTAACTCGAGCCAAGATAACTCTGAGGTGCAGCGATCTCAAAACCAAGACCCACCTAGGTCTCGGGGATCTAACCCAACCTCGAGCCACCATAGTACAGCTCATGATGTCCTGAGCACTATACGAAGCAGAGGTGTCAACTCAAACCGACCCTTAGACGAGATAGGTGTCCAAGCTGCCCTCAAAAGTCTAGTTGACCTAGGTTACACTGTTCATGCCCTAGCTTACAGATCGATCCCAAACCAAGTTAGTGGTATAGGTTAACCCTTAGCACGGCCGAGTCAGCAGATTCTCGTCACCGCCTTCTCGTCCCTGACTGCTCGTTACCACCTGCTCGTCACCGCCTGCTCGTCATTCGCCTGTTTGTCACTGCTTGCTCGTCGCCGCCTGCTCCTCTCTTCTTCACCTCCACTCAACCCAACACAAGCTCTCTCTCTCTCTAAGCCAATCTACCCTTTTATTTTATGAAGACTTTATACTCCTTTACTCGTATAATAACCAATAGCCCAGTGATAAAACCCCCTTCTCCCTTGATCAACTAAACCCTTTTATTATTATTTTATTCCACTTAACCTCACCCATCCTATTTACCTCACCTTAGTTTAGTTTAATATATTTCCTTTTATTCCATTTATTTTATTTTATGTTCCCTCACCTTATTTTTATTTTATTTACCTCATTTATTTTATTTTATTTCATTTTATTTTATTTACCCATTTTATATTATTCCCATTACCTCATCCTATTTTAATTTAATTATTTATTTTACTTTTTTTCATTTACCTCTTTTATTTTATTTACCTATCTTATTTTACTTCATTTTCTGTTATCCCTTTTTTTGTACTTTCCTTTACTTCATTTTATTTTAATTCATTTTATTCTTATTTCATCTTAACTCCATCTTCTAATCTCATTTTACGTTAATTCATCTCTTTCATTTTCATTTCATCTCATTCTCTATCACACTTATTTCACCATCACTTTTATTTCCACTTTCGTCTCTTCTTGGAAGACCTAGCGAGAGTCAAGCTAGTCTTCACCTCCCCTCTTTCTCTTCTTTGCTTGTTTGATCAGAGGGCAGGTTGAACCTTGAGCTGTCGAGCCAGTGCTGTCGTCGAGCAGTATTGCCGCCGTGCCGGTCTGAGTTACCGTGCCCGTCTTGGTGCCACATTAGACTAGTCATTGTGCTAAGCTGATCAGTGTTGATTCTATCGTCGAGTAATATTGCCGTCGTGCCGTTCTGAGTTACTGTTCCTGTCTTGCTACGATGACAAGTTAGTCACCATATTAGTCTAACCACTGTGTTACCCTAGTCACCGTCAAACTTCTTCTCTCACATTCACTTCACCTTGTAACAAGGTTGGAATCTATGCCCCACTTGTCTGTACGTTTATTTGTGTGTGTGTTTTTGTAGGAAAGGAGAAATAGGCCAAGGGGGGCGATTCCAAACTGGTCATAGGCCAGGGGGCTTTCCAACATGATCTAAGAGGGTGCCCACGTGAGCCAGCCCGAGCGTGTCACGGACCCATGTGAGGTAAGTCCCACCTCGCGACCAAATTCCTCTCTCACTAGTTGGACACTTGCCGTTGTTTTGTGAACAAAGTTCCCGAGAGAGTGATCTTAGGTCCTAGTGCTTTTACGTATTTTTCAGTACCTTGGTCCTTGGGAGGAAGCAGTTCAATAAAGCCTACAAAAACAATGGAAATTCTTGACAGTCTCAGAATGGCTCCAGAATTGGTCAAGATCATCATCAGCACTTCAAAAGATCACCTATCAAGTTTCCTTGCAATCGCACATATGTAAGGCAGTGAACACAAAGAAAAATTTCAGCAAAATCGGTCTCTAGCACCCCAAAATGGACCTTACAATTAAAACTACATTTTGGGTTTCTCAAATCACTGTGGGACCACTGTAATTAGATCTGATACGGTTGTAAACCCCTATGGGCCAAGTTTCATCTTAATCAGACACTCCGGGACAAAGATATGAGAAAAACATTGAAACAGGAGGGGCTATACACTGCCTCACTCCACAAAACACCATTAAAGGTGGCTATTTTCAATGCCACGAGTAGCTACTTTTGGGGTCTATATCTCACTTGATCGGAGTCGGATCGCTCTCAAATTTTGTGTGTGTTCGTCTCGTCGAGACGAGTGTTTTGATATGTGGAACGCCCCATGATGATGTCCGAGCAGGGAGAAAAATTAGAGAGAAGTTGTCTATCCGTGAAGAAGTTGCAGAAATTTCAACAGCGATGCACCTCACTTGATGGACCAAATCACGACACTCGCGCAACAGATCGATGTAAAACCAATTCCATTGTGTGCGTATGGTCTAGGGCTATCATTGAACAGAGCCCCATACATGATGGACGGTCAGATTTCATGTACGAAGCCGATGAAGTAACTGAAATTTCGGTCGCTAGATTCTAGATTTCGGCAAAAACTCAAAAGTTGTGAAATATTCGTTCTCACGTTCCGTTTGTTGCCACACGATCGTGACAGCATGCTTAGTGCATTACGATGAAGAAATCACAGAAAAACATTAAGGAACAAGCACACTATTGTGGGCTCAGCATGGTGATCATTTCGATACCAATATTGGAAACTATCGAAATGAACATCCGAAGTTTCCAATATTCAAACAAATTTCAAGTCTCATGATCGTGGCTTCAAAGCACGATCCATGGCTCGAAGTTGGTATCGAAATGATCACCATGCTGAGCCCTACAAGAAAACGATCATCATTTGATTAAATGGGCATCAGAGCAACCCCAAATCAGCCATGGAAGATCACATCAGATCTAAGGCAACCATAGGGACTGTTTTAGAATTCCACACATTGTAAGGTAGGGGCAAAACAATCATTTTGCACCAATTTTTAGAATTTTTTTAAATTTAATTAAATTATAATTATAATTAATTTACTTATTTTTGGGCGTACATCCATGTTTTAGCTCAATTCTCTATAAACATGCAAAGGTAAATTGTAAGAGGTTTCGGTTCATTCTTTAAAGATTGAATAAAATTTTCATTCCTGAGCCTTCAAGAGAGAGATAAGAGAGAAGAAAAAGGCTGGTACTCTTAGGGCAGGTAACTTTCTCTCTCCTCCCCTTTCTCACTCTTCATCTATATCACTTTCTCTCTCAGCATCTCTTCTCATCTCTATCTCTTTCTCTTTCTCTCTCATCCTCTCTTCTCATCTTTATCTCTTTCTCTCTCATCCTCTCTTCTCGTCTCTATCTCTTTCTCTCTCATCCTCTCTTCTCGCCTCTATCTCTTTCTCTCTCATCCTCTCTTCTCATATTTATCTCTTTCTCTCTCATCTTCACTTCTCATCTTTATCTCTCTCTCTCCATCTTATCTCAATCTCCATTTGTCCCCTTTTAATGAAACTGGCGAGTCTTATCGCTGGTTGGTTTTCCCTCCTTTCTTCTGTCAGTCGGCAAACTTAGCGTCAGTTGATCTTCTCTCTCCACTTCTATCAGTCGACGAGACTCAACGTCGACTAGGTTTCTCTCTCCTCTTCTATCAATTAGTGAGACTCAATGCCGACTAGACTCTCTCTCTCTCTCCACTTATGTCAGTCGACAAGACTCAACGCTTACTGAATTCTCTCTCTCCTCTTCTGTTAGTCAACGAGACTTAGCGTCGATTGGATTCTCTCTCTCCTCTTCTATTAGTCGATGAAACCTGACACCGGTGAGTCTTCTCTCTCTTTTATTAGTCGATGTGACTTAACGCCGACTGGTTCTCTCTTTCTTCTATCACCACCTAGCGTCGATTGGTTTTTCCTCTCTCTTCTCTTCTGTCAATCGGCGAAACCTAACGCCAATTGGTTTTCTCCCTCTTCTCTTCTATCAATCGATGAAACCTAATGCCGGTTGATCTGCTCTCTCTTTTTTATCATTAGTTGGTGAGATCATGTCGGCTGGTTTTCTCTCTCTTCTGTTGTCAATCGATGAGATCTAGCACTGACTGCTCCTTCTCTCTCTTATCCTCTATACAAATAGTCGTTGATACTTAGCGCCGACTGCTTTTTCTCTCTCTTCCTCCTAACATAGTCGGTAATGCTTAGCCCGACTGCGCCTTCCTTCCCTCTCTCTCCTTTATCCTCTTGTCTTTCATTCTCTTCTCTCCCTTTCTTCTCCCTCCTTCTTTCTTTCCCTTCTTCTCTTCTTATCCTTTCCCCATAGCCTTAATTCTATAACCCCTTCCTTTAGCTAAGAGGGATTGAGGTCAGCCTCTCGTGGTAACCCTGTCATCTAGCCATAATATTGTTGTGCCAGGATTACTTGGCCCGCTTTATTGCCATGACAGGTCGACTATCGTGCTTAGCTAGTTGGTATTGGCAATGATGTCTAGTAGTGATCGCGTGAGCCGGTCTTAGTTACTGAGCCCGTTTTGTTACTTCATTAGGCCAATTATCCACCTGCATAGTCACCTCTGATCCTCTCACTTAGTAAAATTCTTCTCTCCCCCCATCTCTCTTTCTTCTTTTTCAATGCGCATGCTTGTGTACGTTCATCAAAAAGGAAAAGGGTGAGGTCTGACTCACCTGTCTTATAACCTTTGCCATATATGTGTGTGATTGTAGAAAAAAAGAAGAATACAAGACAACGAAGGTGATTCCGAACCAGTTTCATTACTAGGGGGACTTTCTTCATGATCTAAGAGGGCACCCACGTGAGTCAGCTCGAGTAAATCCCGAATCCACCTTTAAATTCCTCTCTCACCTGTTGGTAACACCTGCCCCGGTTCTCGAACAAGGTTTCCGAGAGAGCGATCTCAAAAATATCTCGGGTCCTTCCACGAAACCCGAGACACGTGCCGCCTGATCATCCAGATCCAGAGGGTGAGATCAAGGTACCTAACTAGCTTGACGACTCCATTGGGGACTTACTACCCCTTAGTCGGATCATTCTTGCTTGGCTAGTCTCTTCTTTTATTATCTGCTTCCATTCTCTTTCCACACTTCACATATGGCTTGCGGGTTCTTTAAGCCATTTATCCGAATCGGAGATTTTCTTATTCGAGAGTGTCCCTAGGGAACAAGTTCCTTCGACTTCATTCCCAACCATCCTCTTGAGCAAAGACCTCGTGTCTAGCTCCCAGGTCTTAATGTAGACTGGTGTGAGGTGGGACATAAAAATCCCTCACTCCCCATCTCATCGCCCTGGTGGAAACTCCACCAAGGCGCCCTGCATCTGAAGTGCCACACACAGCATATACCCAGCCACCCTCAAGTCACTTGCCGGTCATGTTCTTGAGTTACGCCAGAAGGCTACCTAGTCCCTTTCTGCAAAAGGCAAGCAATTTGTGGTTGCTTCTATGCTTCGTCATAAGGCTAGCCCCCACATTTCTGCACCACTGGCCTCCATCCCTAGAGGCTCAACACATTGAGGCGGAAACCCCATGGTCTCCACCCCTCACACACAGCACAAGGCTCGTGGGTCACTCACTCGAGTCACACCTCACCTCGAGACCACGTCCAAGATCGAACCTTTTGAGGTCAGGTCCTGCACACACTACTCATATGCATTTCACTAACGCCATTATTACGCCAACCCGAGTATAAAGAAGACGACCTCCTCATCCTCCTACTCTGCACACACAAGAGCACCCTATAAGGGGCAGGCCTATATCTGTTCTCTTACAGACACCTGCTCGTATTTCTCGGCCTCTTGACGCCAGACCACTTGTTGGAGCTCGGGTAGACCCCCAGGTCTCCCGTAATCCTTCTTTAAGGAGTGCACACACGTCGCGATCTCATACGTCCCCTCGCCCTTGACTCAGGCCCTCTTATGATTCAACCTTGCTCCTGCCTGCTCCTTCTTCATCAAGGAAGCACCTTCAGCTTGGTACTCGAAGTTTTTCCCCAAGTGTACCATCTTGAACCAGCCCCATAACTTCGGTCATGTCTTTGAGCTCATAAGAGAGCTAGGTGCATGGACCTCATGGAAGATCGAGTCCTTCATCCTCCCTAGCCCAAGATGACTGCAGTTCCTGTCCCTCATCAATTGCTGCACTTGATGGATACATCCCTCTCATGTGCAAGAAGAGCTGACCAGCCGCGACCTATATCACAGTTTTGGCACGAGGTCCATCAAAACCTCAAGGATAAACGCGATAGAGGCTTGCACATTTTGACTAGGGAGGTGACTAAGGCAATCAAGACAGCCAATTCTGACAACCCTCATCATCTGAATCCCTTTTACCCCCTTCAGACGATGAAGCCTGAAGAAGAGCTCCGTGAGCCTTGTGCTGTGGTGGCCATCATAGAAGAAGACTCAGCCACTCAACAGTCACGGTCCCAAGACCTTAGAGAATCGGTCCAAATGCGATCTGCGTACAAAAGTCGAGTTCAAGCAGGGCATGCTGACCCCCTACTGACTGACCTACCACGTACGACCCGTCAAGATCGCATGCCCTCAGCTACCACCAGCAATGACCTCCCTAGAGAAACGGTTAACGTAATGGTCGTAAGTGAGCCCGGTGATGCATAGGTGGATCGCATGAACAAGTTTGAGGATATGCTGCGCGCTATGATGGAAAAGATCGATCGTATCAATGCCGCACCCCAGTCGGCTAACCACGAGGTCAATTCCCATCACTCTGATGGTGCACCTCCATGACAGCCCCCTCCTTCTACCTCACAGGACAATTCTGTCCCCCATTCAGTCTCCCAGATTGATATTGACGCCGCACCCCTCGTATATTGATTAGGTCCCGCTCCCCTCAGACTATAAGAAAGGGAAGTTTCCCCTATTCAGTGGAATCGCGTCCCTAAACTAGCATATCGCCCACTTCCTGGCAGCATGTCAGGAAACAACAGCCGATGGGAGACTTCTTCTCTAATAGCTTTTTGAGACCCTCGATGGCCCAGCATTTCAATGGTATGCCCAACTTCCTCCAAACTCGGTGCATACATGATAGGAGATGGAGAAATTGTTCTATCAATGCTTCTAATAGGTAGAGAGAGGTCAAAACCATCGAACTTTTGAACATGACTCAAGACCTTGACGAGCCCGTGAATAAGTTCATATCAAGATGGAGAAAATTGGCTTCCCGCCATCTTAACCTTATGCCTGAGAAGGAAGCGGTCCAAACTTACGTGCGGAACATGCGACTAGAGATCACTCCACATGTTGCGGCCTCTATTCCAACCTCCATGCCAGAGCTGATCTCTAAATCGGTCCGCATAGAAAGTTTGCCACGTCATCATGGTGGGACATGACAACAGTCTACAAGTTTAGCAACAACCGGGGCAATGGTACCTCTCAGAATAGTACACGAGGCAGCCAACAGAAAGGGGTAATCAGTGCAGCCATCATGATCGTTGATTCAAAGAAGGCTCCCTCCCAAACTTTCAACCTCTCTAAAGGGGTAAGCATGACAAAGGTAGCACCCCAAGCTGGCAAGCAACAACCGTCGTACAATCGGGTACCTCCACAAGCCAACCTTGATTGAGGTGATTATTTTTCCAGGCATTGGGAACAAGGTCTAACCCTTCGAGAAAGAATGGGTCCCTGCACTGTTTCGATTATTATTGGAAAAGAATATGATCTAGCTTCCAAAAATCAAGTTCCCTGAGCAATCTGGCCTTGACACTCAGGCAAATTATTGTGCTTACCATCGGAGGATCAATCATCCCACAAATGGCTGCTACACGCTGAAGGATATCATTGAGGCTCTGATTTTGTAGGTTCAGATAAAGCTTGAAGACTTAAAGAATGCCTTTGGGGTAGCCGAGGCCTCCTATGCTGTAACCATTCAAGAGGAGGACAAAATGCCTGGTATCCTCTACGCCTTCTTCATTATAATGCTTCAGGAAGGCATAATCACACTGAAGCAGGCAAGGCAACCCTGTCGCCTTGCTAAGGGGACTGAAGATCGTTAGTGCCCATGCCATCAGATAAGAGGTCATTACTTATCAAAATGCGCAACTTTCCTTGATATATTCACAAAGAAGATGAGGGATTGTCAGAAGTTTTACAATCTCCCTGTAAGTGATCCCCAAAATGCTTCCCCTTTGGGGCAAGAAGATCTCACAAGGCAGGACCTTCCTATAAATGGCTTAGACTTTGCAGAACCCTTGACTTCCCAGCCATGGATAATCTACCATGATCGAAGCAGACTCAAGTCCCTAAGGCAAGAAGAGGTTCACCAAGATAGAGTTGTTTGCCACCTCAGCGAGACAAATCAAACATCAAATCACAAAACCAGAAAGAGATGGGCATCAAGGGCTACTCGACAGAAAACAAGACCGCTCAACCCACAGTCGAGCAAGAATTTCTCTGGCCCCTTCCTTTGTTGCCGACATTACTAGAATTCATCCCCAGCACAATCCTTCTTTATTCTTCATCCTATCAAGAAGACGTTCTTGTGCCATCTTCAACTTAGGGCACCTCCGATGAGGGTGATGACGTTAAAAGAACTTTCCAATGGTCTGAGCAAGGGAAAGACCTAAAAGCCCCCTTGCACATGTCTAATGAGAGTGACGACGTTAAAAGCACTCCCCAACGGTTAAAGAAAGGAAAAGTCTTAAAAGACCCCCTGCACCCATCCAACCCTGGTGATGATGTTAAAAGCTGCCCAGATCGGTCTAATGAGGGGAACGACCTTAAAATTCCCCCACCTTCTAACCTTTCTCCTCCTTCTTCTCTTGCTTCTCGTCCTTCCTCTTCTATGTCCACTACATGTACAACCTTGATATTTCCGGACTTCGAGGCCCTCGACTGAGAATTTGAAGGAAGCAATATAAGCAGGACGCATCGAAAATGATTGAGAATGACCCTCACACAGGCAACATGATTCTTAATAGTTGTTGATGCCCTGACAGCTAAAACCAAGGCAGAGCCACCTTCTTCAAAGAAGCACAAGAAGTCGAAGCCAAAGAAACCCCTATGGTTACCTGAGCCTAACTTTGAGCAAATTGAGAGAGTGAGGGGGTCAATCTCCTATTCTCAGGAAGCTTACCACATGGTGCAAATCTCAAGAGCAATACCAACCACGGGGCACATGAATCTCAGATCGGGAAGGATGCTGCAGCCTCCACCACAGAAGTCGGGTGCCTTGAGGTTCCCTAGTCTGCCACTACCTCTTGATTTAGAGACTAATCTGCCTATCCCAGACCTCCCTAGGCTCCTTCCTAATCCAAATACCTTAAAGAATCCACCTATTCTCCAATTCCTTGGGACCCCTTTTATCCCATGCACCCAGCCTCTTCCAAAACCTCAAACTTCCATCACTCAACCCATGCCTGCTGTGCAATCAAGTTAGCCAACAGGCCAAAATAAACCCCTTCTACTCAAACCTGCTCCTCAACCCAACATACCACCCAAACTAGTGGCAGGACCAGGGGCACAAGGCCTTGATCAAGAAAAGGTGAAATATGATGTGATAGGGCATCTACGGAAACTTCTGGCTCTTCTCAATGTCTATGATGCCCTCATGCTCTCGAAGGATTACCAGATGGCCTTGGTTCAAGCTCTATCTAACCCTGAAGTGTAAGAAACCAAAGTTGAACCTATTGAGGTTGACCTGACTATGTTACAAGGATGTATGTCAATCACCTTTTCAGAGGACGGTTTGCAGCTAGGGGAAAAGTTTCATAATCCTCTTTGTTACCGACGAATTACATGCATGCCCCATCAACCAAATTATGTTAGATGGAGGGTTGGCAATCAACCTTATACCAAGGAGGATCCTTACTCGATTAGGTTTGGGATCTGAAGATCTTACCCCCACCCACGTCATAGTTCAGGGATTCAACCAATTAGGAGAGAAGCTAGCTGGCATGGTATGCCTTCGTTTTAAGATCGGTGAGCTGAACGATTACGCCTAGTTTCATGTAATCGACACCAACACTTCTTACAATATATTCCTCAGTCAGCCATGGTTCCATGACCAGTGGGTGGTTCCATCAACATTGCATCAGTGCTTCAAATATAGCTGAGATGGGAGACAACATACGGTTTATGCCGACAAAAGACCGTTCCTTGTGGCAGAAATTCACTATGCCGATGCTAAATATTACTTCATGGATCTGACATCATTCAGAAGCTGAATGATGAAGGGCACGAGTTTACAAGCAAGACTTTGTCCTTGTCTCATGAAGATGATGAGGATGTTGGGAGGACAATAGTGAACATATTCAAGGAGGACGAAAGGCAGGGTAGAATTTTACCCCTAACTACTCTTCATTCCAATATCTCAACCATCATTCCCCAGGAAACTCCTTCTTCATTCCAACATCTCAACCATCATTCCCCAAGAAACTCCTTCTTCATTTGAAAAGAAGTCTTCATCCTCTGCCCCCCCAGTTCTGAGCCACCATGGCCAGAAAATGAACAAGAAGTCATTCCTAAGATCAAGCAAGCCATGGGGGTGGAATTCCTAGCTCCGAGGATTACCTATATGCCGGACCATCAGAAAGTCTTGCACATCCCCATTGCGCTCTTGAGAGCCGAAGAGGCACGACAATGGCAGCGAAATATCTTTAAAAACTTCGTTGTTGTTAATATAGAGGATACTACTCAAACTGGTGGCCAGCTAAAAGTTTTACTTTTCCTTAACCTCTCAGAAGAGAAGTTCGATGAAGGGCAACTCCCTTCCCCTCAAGGGCAGGATCCTCTAGCAAACTTAAGAACCGAAGTCCGCAGTCTCCAATGTCAATTGGGGGTCATGCATATCGCTTCAATGCATCTCAAAGAGTTCGTGTTGGAGACTAAAAGCTATGATGAGCTTGAAGTAAATGCACCACTAATGGAGGTCGATGCCCCTCCTGATTTGATTGTCTAGAGTGACCAGGCTCACTAAATCATGAGGAAAATGAACTATGAGCCCTTGGCTAATCTGACATTAAGAGGATAAAAAGCAATGACCCCCCATTTTGAAGCCATCCAAGCCGCGACAGCCCACCATGGGGCTAGACAAGGCCTAGGGTATTAGCCACTTGGAACAATAAAAGTGTCAAGATACATTCAAAAGAGAGATCACATGAGGTGCAACAAAAGTAAGAAGAAGATGAAATCATGTGGCAAAGTCAAAAGGAAGAAGCACTTTATTCATCAGTCAAAACTTTTACAAGTACTAGCAAAAGAAAATGACATGTTCAGAAATGATCAATCATCTTATTGAGCTCTGTGCTACGGGCTGCAAGAGAAGTCTTAGTGCCCTAGATACGCTCCCTCAGCTCTGTCATTGTTTAAGTCTCCTCTGTCATTGCTGCAGTTTCCAACTCAATTGTGCCATTGAGTTCGGACAAATCTTCAACCAATGAGGCCTCAATTGCCTTCCTCTGAACCCTCTCCATCTCGAGGCTTGTGAATTCCTATTTCAATATTCGCATTGCCTCTTAATCCCCAGCGAAGTTCGCTTCTATTTTTCACTCCTCATAGGGCCACCATCATCATCTAAAGCTCGTGTATAGCCTTAAGTATTTTATACCCAGGGAGTCAGATTGCTATTCACAAACGTATCCCCCATGGAGCTTCACCTACATGGTGACCCACACAATGGTCCATGCTACATGACCTTAATCTGCACAACCATGGTCCAGGTGCACGACCCTAAATCACATGGTTCAAACAATATGACCTTAAACTGTAACAGCGTTCTAGTTACATGACCTTAAACTGTAACAGAGGTCTAGTTGCATGACCTTAAACTGCATGGTCTTAGTTGCTTGACTTTAAACTGTATAACCACGGTCCAAGCTATATGACCTTAAACCATAGTGCACGTTTTGGTCGCTTGACGTTAAACTGCTTTGCCCAGGTCCAGGAGGCATGACCTTAAAGATGCCCCCACATATGCTCACACACCTTTTACGGGCATCTTCACGCACTCCTTCCCTAACCGACCCGTTCGTGTGCATACATCACCTTCATTGCTTCCCCAGTGAGTCCATTCACTTCATTATTACCATTCATCATTACCCAGTGAGTTTTCACCCATGCTCATGAAACGGTGAACCATTCCAACATCCATACTCATCGTCAGCTAGTGGGTCACCCCTTTTCACCCACCATTCATACATCATCTATCTTTCATAGGTAGTCTCGTGTCATCTCCCCAAAGTGACTCAAAACCGCCTTCATACTCACTCCATGGTCTCCACAAACTGCCATTCATCTCTAGCACGGTCCAGCTGTATGACCCTAAACTATAGTACATGTCTTGGCTATATGACATTAAAAGGCTTCGCATAGGTCCCGAAGTCATGACCTTAGACACGCCTTCACAAAAAATAATGGGCACGGTGTATACCTGGATAAGGGAACGCCATGAGTAAAAATGATGGACGGGCATGGTCACGAAACCATGAGTAAAGGAGTTTCATGAAAATAAAACCCGGGCATGGTGAAAATCCAAAATGGCATCATGAGTAAAAATGGAAAAATAGGGGTAGACATGGTACAAAATTCATGAGTAAAAGATTCCCAAATACATGGAAGTTGGTGAAAACCATCTGTACGACCCCGCTTCCCAAGTTCAAGTGAAAATCCACAACGGAGGGTCCACGAGGCGGCCTCCCTAGAATCCCTTCCTAGTCGACAGTCCAAGACCTTCGGGACAGGCCAAGAAAAAGCCCCCTACTGGACTCTGCAGGATGGGGCCCACAAGAGGTATCCTGATTATCAAATGCAAACTTGGTGTACCAACAAACAACGTTAACCAAAGGCTCGTAGCACTTGGCCGCCAGATAGACTTAATTATGACCAATGAGGTCCTACAAAATCCTCAGTTGTCAGAATCACAAATAGTCCCTTGAGGGTGAGGACTTTCACAGATCCCTCAAAAAGTCTCTTCCCCCCCAAAATTCTCCACGGATGGACTTGTACATTGCATCAAAATGTTTGAGCATCTTAGTTACAAAATTGTGTGGATCTCCTCGACATTCACATGGCACCCCTCGTGATGACCATCTACCATAGAGAAAATCTAGATAGGAGTTGCTGATCCGTAAAGAAAGTTGCAGGAAAATCAGCAACGACACGCCTCACTCGAGCTACCAAATCACAGCGCTTGCGAACCCGATCGACGTGAAGCCAGTTCCATCGCATGGGTAAGGTTTAGAACTATCTCCAATCCGAACCCCATACACAATGAACGTTCGATTTTGGCACATGAAGCCAACAAAGTGATTGTAATTCTGACACTGAAATTCCAAATTCCGGCCAAATTCCAAAGTTGCGAAATCTTCTTCCGGGCACGAAATCGAGCTGTGTTTGTTGCCACATGATCGTGACGGCACGCTCAATTCGATCCAGAGAAGAAATCATCGAAAAAAATCAAGAAACAAGCACACTATGTATCAGAAGTTTTCAAGATCCATCCAAATTTCAGGTCGCATGATCGTGGCCTAAAAACACGATCCATGGCTCGAAGTTGGTATCAAATCGATCGCCATGTCGAGCCTTACAAGAAAACAATCATCTTTAGATCAAACAGGCATTAGAACAACCTTATATCATCCATGAAAGATCACGCATGTTTTATGGCAGCAACAGGAATTGTTTTGAAATTTCCTCAATTGTTAGGAAGCGGCAAATCTATCATTTTGCACCTATTTTTACAATTCTTTTAATTCAATTAAATCGTAATTTTCATCAATTGGGTTTAATTTTGATCAATCCACCCATGTTTGGAAAAAACTCTATATATATCACGTACAATCATTGTACACAGACCCTTCTCCAAAGAGAATTTTGCTTAGTAAAATTTCCATCTCTTCTTATTGTTGGGTCATGTTTTGAGAGAGAGAGGAAGGAGAGAGAAACTTCTGGATCGGTACCTCTAGTTTTAAGGTAAATCTTTCTCTCTCTTCTCTTCTTTACTTTTCTTTTTTGTTCTTCTTCTCTCTCTCCTTCTTCACCTAAACTTTTCTCAGAGGCCATGCGAGATAGTGGCAGTGACATGCATGCCTCTCTCTTTCTTTTCCCTTCTTGTGGCTTCATAGGTCGCACATGGTGATGGCAATGCCATGCGCGAGCTTCTTTCTCTCTCTCTTCATTCGTCTCTATCTTTCAGCGAAGTCCACAAACGGCGCTACTCATCACTGTCTGCAGAGGCCTATCTTCCGCGTCCCGCATAAGCACAGATAGTGATGTCAATTGTTGCCTGTGGGGGTCTTACTCTGTTGCCCGCCTATCACAGACAGCGATGCCTATTGACGCTTGTAAAGGGTCACGGTAATACCTATCGTCGTCTGCAGGTTCCTCTTGCGTCTCGCACCCATCGCCGTCCACAGGTTCCTCTTGCTTGCCGCGCCTATCGCAGACGGTGATGCCCATCGCCACCCACGAATTGTCGTGGCGGTGCCTATCACCGTGCATAGGCTTCTTTCATGCATTAGGTGCCTATCGCCATCCACAAGCTTCTTTCGTGCGCTAAGTTCTTATCACCATCCACAACCTTCTTTCTTGCGCTCGGTGCCTATAGCCATCCGCAAGCTTCTTTCGTTCGATCGATGCCTAACATTGTCTGAAGTTCGCTGCCTGCCCCTTTTGCCATGAGAAGTAATGTCCAGCGCTGTCCTGGAGCAGCGACACTATTACTCCATAGCTGTGGGCGGTAATATCTAACGCCGTCGGAACCTTCCTCTTTCCCAGTCTCGCGTTTTCTCCAATTCTTTTTTACAATCTTGTCTTCTCTTCTCACTTGACCAAAGATAGACTCAGTCTGGCAATGTCTTAGCGGTCTGGTTATCGAGCAGTATTGTAGTCATGCTGGTCCTGAGTACCATGCCCGTCTTGCTGCCACACCAGATTAGGACAGTCATATCGACCTTGGCTTCAAGTAGTATTACTGTCACATTGGTCTGAGTTACCGTAACCATCTTGCTACCACTCTGAGTCTGTGATTGCACTAGTCCAGCTATCATGCTAGTCTTGTCCCCTTTACGTTTCTCCTCTTATTCAAACCTTCTTCTTTTCATAACCCTAACTTCTCACCTTCTCTGTCGTATGAATGTGCATTGCCCTAAGACATGGGTAGGTCCCTTGACCCACTTGTCTTGTAAAATAAGGAGATTGCAGATCAAGGGAGGTGATTTCGAAGCAGTTGTCCGTCATGATCTAAGAGAGCACCCGCGAGAGTCAGCCCAAATAAGTCACGGACCCAGGTGCGATTGGTCCCCACCTCACAAATGAAATTCCTCTCTCATTAGTTGGATACCTACCCTTTTTCTTTGAAAAAGGTTCCTGTGAGGGTGATCTTAGGTCCCGGGTCTTCCGAACCCGAAACACATATCATCAAATCACCTAGATCAAAGGAGGCGAGATCAAGGCATCTAACTAGCTTGGCGACTCCACTGGGGACTTATTACCCCACCGTTGATTCGCTCTTGCTTGATTAGCATGACCTTTTACTGTCTGCACTGCATTCTATGACATCTGGGTTATTCAACCCGTTCATCCAAGTTGGGGATTTTGCATCCCCGCACTCGTGGCGATTTCAGGGAAATGAGCTTCTCAAGCCTTATTCCCTACACTCCTCTTACGTCAGGACTCACAGTCCGGCTCCCAGGTTCTCCCTTGGATTGGTGCGAGAAGGGATTTGAATGTCCTTGACTCCCCACTTTCTAGTCCTGGTGAACCCTCAATCAAGGCCCCTCTCATTGGTAGCCCATTGCTGTCGCACATAGCATGCACTCTGCTACTAGCAAGTCCCTTACCAGTCATATTGTTGAGGTACGCCGGAAGGCTGCCTTATCCGCTCTCACTAAAGGCAAGGAGGTTGCCATCTCTCCTGAGGATCACCATAAGGCCACCCCCGGTACTCCTTCACCACCCCAAACCTCTATACCTAGAGGCTCGACACACAGAGGGGGAGATCCTGAGGCCTCCACCTCTCGCACACACCTAAAGGCTCACGGTCCACCCACTCGAGCCACACCTCGGGCCAACCTTCATGATGCCTTGAGCTCGGGTCCAAGGCTAGGCCTTCTCAGGCCGAATCCTGCACGCGTCCAAGGCTAGGCCTTTTCAGGCCGAATCCTGCACGCATCATGCATCTACATACCATAGCTTGGGGCAGGCCCAATTCTGTGCCAGCTTGAGCACATGAGGGTACCACTTTGTCCTCCCTCTCAGCACACATAGCTTCACCCTGTGAGAGATAGGTTCCTACCCGATCCCTCACATACACAAGCTCATACGTATAGGCCTCGTAAGGTCGAGCCAGCTGACAGAGCCAGAGCTGACCCCCAAGTCACCAGGACGGCTAACCTTAAAGGTGTATAAGCACCGACTTTGCAGGTTCCTCCTCGATCCCTACTCAGCAAAGGTCACGAGCCAGATCCTTCTTCTGTCACTTTCCCTCCACTCGGAAAACACTTCGAGACCTAGAACTCAAAGGTTTTCCCTAAGAGTGCCACCTTGAGTCAGTCACCTCAGGTCCGCCATGCACCCGGACCCCACAAGGGAACTCGAGGCAAGGGCTTGTTGGCAGATAGAAGCATACAGACTGTGGGGTAGCTACCCAGATTGCCCTCTATCATTGGACCTCACTCTTTGCTCCAGCTAATGGACACAACCCTCGCATGCTCAAGAAAGATGGGGCAGTCCAAATTCAGGCACGGTTCTGCAGTGAAGTCCATAGCAGCCTCAAGATCATACATAAAAGAGGCCTGCAGAGCCCCTAAGGCAGTTGAGGTTATCACTCTTGGTGACCTCTTGCCTCACAATCCCTTCTTCCCTCCGTGGATCCCAGAAATTGAGGGTGTCCAAGAATATTGCTCAATGATTACTGCCAAGAAGTCACTGTCCCAAGACCGCCAAGAACCGGTCCTCACACGGTTGGTGTATAAAGCTCGAGTCCAATTGTGGAATGCTAAGCCCCTGCAGACCGACTTGCCTCGTATGACTTACCAATCCTGGCAGTCTATTACTCCACCTAGCTCTGACCTTTCAAATGAAACGATCAGCATCAACGTGATCAATGAGCCGGATGCGCCCAAGAAGAGAGGATGAACAAGTTTGAGGTGATGATGCAATCCATTCTCGAAACGATGGATTGCCTAGAAGCCTCCATGTCCTCTTCTACTCACCCTGAGATCGATTCCTTGTCTGGTGAAGACAGTTCCCAAGAAAACTCCCCCACCGGTCTCTCAAGACAGCTCTACTTCCCACATGGTTTTGCAAGCTGATATAGATGCCATGGTGACCCACAGTCTCAAGAATAAGGTCCTGGGCATGATAGAGCCGCTCCTTTACCAAAAGTCGTACCCCTCGTATATCGACTAGGTACTGTTTCCCCAAAACTATCAAAAAGGGAAGCTCCCCTTGTTCAACGATATTACATTCCCGCACCAGCATACTGCTCATTTTCAAGAGGCTTGTCGAGAGACGACATTTGATGGGCTACTCCTCCTCCGTCAGTTCATTGAGAATCTCGAAGGGCCATCCTTCCAGTGGAATGCTCAGCTACCTCCCAACTCGGTACACACATGGCAGGAAATGGAGTAGTTGTTTTACCAGCGCTTCTATGAAGTCTAGAGAAACGTGGAAACCATCGAGCTACTAACTCTGACTCTAGGACCCTGGTGAACCAGTTGGCAAGTTCATCGCCCGATGGAGAGAGTTGATAACCTTTCACCGAAAAAGAAGCAATTCAGACCTACATATGAAACATGCTGCCCGAGATCGCCCTACATGATGAGGCTTCCTATCCACCCTCCATGTTAGACCTCATCTCTAAATCAATTCATATAAAAGGTCTGTCCAAGCACCATGGTGGATCTCGTCAGCAACCCTCTAGCTTCAATTCTCGCTCCAACAATTGGCGCAACCAGCAAAAAGCAGTGATTAGTGCGGTCATCACCATGACTGAGAAAGCTGCCCCTCGAACCTTGGACCTCTCCAAGGCATAGACACCTCATGTTGGAGGCAAGTAGAGGTCTTATAACAGGGTCCCGCCTCCTAAAACTATAAATCGAAGTGACTATTGGATCCAGCACCAAAACAAGGTGTACCCCTTCGACTATGCTACTTCGGTTACTGCTAGAGAAAAACATGATCCAGCTGTCGGAGGTCAAAGCCCCAGAACACGATGGACAAGAGACACATGAGAGGTACTGTGCCTATCACAGGAAAGTAGGCCACCCCACTCAAGACTGTTATACGCTCAAAGACATTATCGAAGCCCTTGTTAACAAGGGCCAGATAAAGCTCGAGGAGCTAAGGAAAGAATTCGGGGCAACTGAGGCCTCCCACATAGTGACAATCCAAGAGGATGACATAGAACCCGCTATCCTCCGTGCACTATTCTCTGTGATGGTTGAAGAAGGTCTCATCATGTCGAAGCTGACAACACAACCCAAGTTCCTGCCTCTAGGAACTTAGAACCTCTGGTGTCCATATCATCTGATACGAGGCCATGACTTTAGGAAATGCGCTGGCTTCCACAAGCTCTTGGGAAAGAAAATGCAACAGCACCAAGAAGTTCGTGAAAACCCAGAAAGACACCCTCAAGTCTCAGCTCCACCAGTGTAAGAAGACCTCCCGGCACAAACCCAGGAAAATGCTGAGCTAGAACCTCTTCTAGGCGATGCTCCAACAGGGTCTTGTTACTCCCAAGCCCACGAGGCAACCTAAGTGTCTTGCCCAGGGTATGAAAATCTCTGGTGCCCATATCACCAGGTATGGGCCATGAGCTGAAGGAATGCTCTGCTTTCGAAGCTATAGTCACGGAGAAAGTACAAAAAGACCACGTTGTTTGTGCCATTCTCCCAGAATGCTTTCAACCTATCACTCCCCTCCAAGAGGGAATCCAACTATAAGCCCCCTACTAAGATACCTTGGACCGTTCAGAGCCCTCGACTTCTTAGCCTTGGGAAGTCTACCATGGATGAAGTAGGCTCAAGTCCCTAAAGCAAGAAGCAGTCCATCAAGTTAGGGCTACTCATCAGCCCAATAGGATGGACCAAACACCTCCCAAAGGATCCAGAAGGAGACAAATACCTAGGTTAGCTCACCTAAGGGACCGTATTCCTCAACCACCTGTCGAGGAAGAATTTCTCAAGTCCCTTCCTCTACTGCCGACCTTACAGGACTTTATCCCAGACGCAACTCGCCTTATCCCTTCGTCCAATTAGGCGGATGTCCCTGAGTCATCAACAGCTCGGGACTCGCCCAATATGAGTGACAACACTAAAAGCACTCCAACGATCAGATCCAGGGCAAGACCTAAAATACCCCTTACACACATCCAATTCTGGTGACGACGTAAAAAGCAGCCCAGGGCATTCTAACTCCATTTCTTCTTCTTCTCCTCCTCCCTCTTCTTCTATCTCTTTTGCAGGCACAACTAGAAATGTCAAAACTTCGACGCTCTAAATAGAGAGCTCGAAGCACCAACATCAGCAGGTCGCATCAAAAGCACCTAAGAAAGATGCTGGCTCAGGCGGCCGGATTCTTAACCGTCACCGATGCCTTGGTAGCCCAAGTCAAGACCGAGACATCTTCAAGATCTTACGCCAAAGAGGCCTCCCATATGGTGCAAATCTTGGCACAGGGAAAATGAGCCTAAGTTTGGGGAAGAAGCTACAACCCACATCTCAGAAGCTCAATGTCCTCAAGTTTCCTGATCCTTCACTTATTCCTAAGCCTCAACCTCAAGCCTCTACATCCGTAATACAAATCCCTATTACTTCTCCATCAGCCCAGACCACACCGGCTGAACAACAAAGTCAGCCACTGTCACAAACCAAAACTCAACCAAAACATGCTCCTAAACCTACCCTACCACCTACACCAGTGACTGGATCAGGAACACAAAAGACCAATGTGGATAAGGTGAAATATGACGTAATTGAGCATTTGAGAAAGTTTTTAGCCCTTCTAAGTATCTATGATGCCCTTATATTGTCCAGAGACTACCTTATGGCCCTGCTTCAAGCCCTTTCTAACCTAGAGGTGTACAAGACTGAAGTGGAGCCATGCATCCTGAGCAGGTGCTTGGCAATCTCATTTTCTAAAGATGACCTTCAGTTGGGAGGTAAATTTCACAATCGCCCCCTCTTCATGAATGGTGAATTACATGCCTGCCCTATCAACCAAAATATGTTGGATGAAGGGCCAGCAGTAAACCTAATCCCAAGAAGGATCCTTACCCGATTGGGATTAGGATCTGGCGACCTCACTCCTACCCACATCACCTTGCAAGGGTTCAACCAATCGGGAGAAAAACTAGCTGGGATAGTTCGTCTTCCCCTCAAGATCTATGACCTGAACGATTATGCTTAGTTCCATGTAATCGACACTGATACATCTTACAATGTCCTTCTCGACCACCCTTGGCTTCACTATCAGGGGGTGGTTCCTTCCATGCTCCACCAATGCTTCAACTATAGTTGAGATGGGAGACAACACATGGTCTATGCTGATAAGAGACCGTTCCCTGTCATCGAGACTAACTATGCTGACGCTAAGTACTATTTAACAGACTTTCCAGCACCAGAAAAGTCAAAGGATGGTGATTGGAAGCATGTGAGAGAGACAGGACCCTCGTCTCATGATGATACTGAAGACCTCGGATGAATTATTACAGACATGTTCAATGACGAGGAGAGACAAGGAAAGATTCTCCCCTTGACTCCTATCTACCCAAGTATAGCTTGCCACCTCTCTGAGGTCATGGTGTCATCTCCCGAAGATGAAGCTTCCCCCTCAACTTCTAATTTGCCAGAGAAAAATGAAGAGCTAGAAGCAATTCCCAAGAGTGAGAAGCCCTAGAGTTAGATGGGTCACTTATACGCCGGAACAACCAAAAGTCATGCATGTCCTCATTGCTCTTTTAGAAGAAGAACTAGCATACCAACCACGAAGGAAGGTACTCCAAATCCCATACACCTTGAACAAGGAGATCACCAGCAGTCAAAAGAAGATCTTACACTTCTCAGAGGCTCTCGAAGAAGTACAGGTGGATAAGAGTCAGCCCCCGGGCTCTCAGGAACAAGACCGCATGGCAGAGCTAAGAATTGAGGTTTGTAGCCTCCAAAATCAGTTGGAGGTTATGCACGTCGCTTCAAAGTACCTAAAGGAGTTCGTCCTTGAGACCAAGACCTATGATGAGCTCAAGGGCAATGCAGCTCAAATCGAAGCCAAGGATTCCCCATATTGGAGTACTTACATTGAACAGGCTCACCAAATCATGAGAACCATGAACTATAAGCCCCTGTCTACTCAAACCCTAGGGTATGAGGAAGCAACTGCTCCCCCATTCGAGGTTATTGAAGCCACAGCAAGCGGTCAGAAGACCAAGCAGGGAGTGGGCTATTTTTTTTTGTCACACACTGTGAAAGGGCAAAAGCAATGAAAAAGAAGGGAAAGAGTAAAGACATGCATCACACAGAAAAAAAAGAAGAGAGAGTTTTATTCGTAAAGCAAGGGGACGTCACAAGAGTCAGCATATAAAGAAAGTAAAAGGCAAAGAGGGGCATTTTATTACTATTGCAAAAAATTCATGTACAAAAGAGTATAAATGAAGATGTTCGCTTGATCCCCAAGGCTAAGCCAGTAGTAGTTATGTTGTGTCCATTTAATTCCATCCTTCATAGCGGCCGTCTAGAGAAGGGAAAACTTTCTAACCAAAAGGGGATATTCTCCGCGTACCAGCTGAGGTGAAAATGGGTTTTTTCCTACCTCATTAGCCGTAGTAAGTAAGCCATCCAAATCGTTGATGTTCCATTCAAGAATCGCTATGTTATCCTCATTTTCAAAACATGCGATTTCTTCAAGTACCGAAGGAACCTTTGAAGGAAAGATCTCATAATCTAAGTGAACAAACTATTGCATGAGCAAGTTGGTTTTAATGTTACCCAAGTGAGCCGCCGTAGAACAACTGACTGACAAAGGCCTAGGGAAGAATCTAAGTAAAGGCCTGATAGAAGGATATTTCTTAATGGAAGTCGATTCTTCTAAATCCAGAACTGTCCTAGCCTGTTGAGCTACTGCATTCACTTTATTTTTGATCAAGTCTACACAGGGGATATTGATATCTATGAGGTTGTCCATCAGCTTCTTCATCAAAAGTGGGAACGTGATCAACTCAAAGAAAGATGCTCGACTGAAATGTTGATAAAAAACTCTAAGGAGATCACGTCCTTTGTCCTTAGAAACATTACGACGATTGAGCCTGGTAACCTGTACAGGAAAAGGCATCGTGGCCTTCGATACGACAAAGCCTTCACGAATGAGCCAAATAAGGGGATGAATAACTTGCCCCGAGAAGGAGGTGACTACAAAAGCTGAACCTATAATAGGTTCCCTTCGAGCAGAAAGTACAAGACCCTCTCTCAAGGTAGTAAGATAAATCACCTTGTTTCCCATTACTACTAGGTTGCGAGGATCATAATCATCCTGAGAAGGCAGTGATTCACCCTCGCCTCTAGAACCAAGAGGTTGAGATGAGAAATGCGGTTCATTCTCAATAATGAGAGTCTCTTCGTCCTCGATAACAACGAGGTCTATTTTAGAAGAAACCGCCATTCTAGGAGTTTAGAGGCCTTAGCTGACTGCTGGGAAGACATTTGTTTAAGGGATTTATCCAACTCCATCTATGCACAATGAAATTGTCAAAACGCACTGACTAGCGTCGCGCGTGACTAACGCCGATCGTGTCTTATAAAGGCTATCGCTGTCTGCTTTCTGAGGTAGTATTGCCGTGCGCAGAAGGCAGGGCTATCACCGTCTCACGACTAAGGGGCCATTGCCATCTTAAAGCAGAAACGTGTCACACATGCAGTACACCAGGTCCCTTGAAATCTAGGCATGCCGCCTGACACTTGCGGCGTGGCCTGTCACCACACAAGCAGAGGGTGACTTATGATGCCTCAAGTTCCCACCGATGTTTCTTCTCGCTGAGAACTCATTCCTACTTGTCGAGAAACCCTTCTCCATCTTCAAAAATGACCAATACTACCGAAAAACCACCCGAAGTTCCCCGAAAACCCCCTGTGACCTCTTGGTCTACCTTCATCTTGTCTTTCTAACCCTTGAAAAATATCACTTTGCTTCCGGTGAGCACACTGTCGTCCCTTCTTCTTCTCTTCCGGTGCGAAACAAAATCACCAGGAAAGCACCGGAGTCCCCTGGATTGTTTTCACAGAGCCACTGCACTCACTCCTTCCCTTTGTCCTTGCTGAAACACTGCAGTGACCTATGCAACTTGTGCAGACTTGTTCAAAAATAAAGTGACTGAGGTATCTCAACATGCTAAGATAGTTCTGGATTTAGAAGAATCGGCTTCCATTCAGAAATATCCTTATGTCAGACCTTTACTTAGATTCGTCCCTGGGCCTTTGATTGTCACACATTTTGTGACGACACACTTGGGTAACCTTAAAACCAACTTGCTCATGCGACAGTTTGTTCACTCAGATTTTGAGATCTTGCCTTCATAGTTTCCTTCAGTACTTGAAGAAATCGCATGTTTTGAAAATGAGGATGACATAGCGCTTCATGAACAAAACATCAATAATTTGGAAGGCTTACTAACTACGGCCTGTGAGGTAGGAAAAAACCCATTTTCACCTTAGTTGGTATGTGGAGAATATCCTCCTTTGGTTAGAAAGTGTGCCCTTCTCTAGGCGGCAGCTATGAAGGATGGAATTAAATGGACACAACAGAATAGCTATTGGCTTAGCCTTGGGGATTGATTGAACATCTTCATTTATACTCTTTTGTACACGAATTTTTGGCAATAGTAATAAAATGCCCCTCTTTGCCTTTTACTTTCTTTATATGCCAACTCTTATGATGTCCCCTTTATTTACGAATTAAATTATGTGTGATGCATGTCTTTACTCTTTCCCTTTTTTTTCATTGCTTCTGCCCTTTCACAGTGTGAGACGAAAAAGAATAGCCCACTCCCTGCTTTGTCTTATGACGGCTTGCTGTGGCCTCAATGACCTCGAATTGGGGAGCAGTTGCTTCCTCACCCTCTAGGGTTTGATTAGACAGGGGCTCATAGTTCATGGTTCTTCTGACTTGGTGAGCCTGTCCGCTGTAAATACTCCAATCTGGGAGAGCCTTGGCTTCGATTCGAGGTGCATTTCTCTTGAGCTCATCATAGGTCTTGGTCTCAAGGACAAACTCCTTTAACTGCTTTGAAGCGACATGCATAACCTCAAACTGATTTTGGAGGATACGAACCTCCCTTCTTAGCTTTGCCATGGGGTCTTGTTCCTGAGAGCCAGGGGGCTGACTCTTTTCCACCTATACTTCTTCGAGAGCCTCTGAGAGGTGTAAGAACTTCTTTTGGCTACTGGTGATCTCCTTGTTCAAGGAGGACGGGATTTGGAGTACCTTCCTTGGTGGTTGATGTGCCAGTTCTGCTTCTAGAAGAGCAATGGGGACATGCATGAATTTTTGCTGGTCGAGCATATAAGTGACCCTTGATGCTGGAAGGTCAATCTCTAGGGCTTCCTCAGTCTCATAAATTACTTCTAGCTAGTCATTTTGTTCTGGTGAATTAGAAGTAGAGGGGGAAGCTTCATCTTCGGGAGCTGACACCATGACCTCGGAGAGGTGGCAAGGTATACTTCGGTAGATAGGAGTCAAGGAGAGGATCTTGCCTTTTCTCTCTTCCACTTTGAACACGTCCGTAATCATTCATCCGAGATTTTCAGCGTCATCATGAGACGAGGGTCCTGTCTCTCTCACAGGCTTCCAATCACTATCCTTTGACTTTTCTGGTGCTGGAAGGTATGTGAAGTAGTACTTAGCATCGGCATAGTGAGTCTCGGTGGCAGGGAACGGTTTGTTATCAACATAGACCGTGTGTTTTCTCCCATCTTGACTATAGTTAGGTGCCTCGATCTCGCCCTCCGGATCATCCTGATCGGGCAGTATGCATCTCAAGTATTATGGACACCCGGGACTTTTGAGATCACTCTCTCGGAATCTCTTTCGAGAACTAGGGCAGTTGGAACAATCGATGAGAGAGGAATTTATGGTGGGTTCGGGACATACTCGGGCTGACTCACGTGGGAGCCCTCTTAGATCACGAAGGAAGCCTCCCAGCAGTAAAACTGGTTAGGAATCGCCTCCCTTGGCATATATTATCCTGTTTTCTACAATCACACACATATGGAAATTGTTATATGAGAGGTGGGTCATTAGACCTCACCTTGCCTCTTCCGTGAAAGTACACAAGCATTCACATTTAAAAAAAGAAAGAGAGAAGAATTTGACTAGGCAGGGAGATCAACATAGTGCTAAGCTGGTGGGTAATTGGCTTGGCGTTGTAGTAAAACAGGCTCGGTAACTCAAACCGGCTCAACAGAATTACTACTAAATGTCAATACCGACACTGACTAACTAGACACGATGGTTTGTCTGCCATGGTGATAAAGTGGGCACAATAATTCTAACACAGACGTCAATGAGAGGAGGAGAAAGAAGAAAAAGGCACAAGCGACGATGTGCTTCTGCTGACCGTGGTGGAAGGAAGGAGAGAGGAGACACAGACGGTGCTAGGCCTTCGTCAGCTATGACAGGAGAAAGGGCATGAGAAGACACAGGCAGTGCTATGCCTTCGTCCCTGGGTTGAACAAAGAAGAGATAGAAGACTCAGGCGGCGCTAAGCATTACCGACTGTGCTAGAGGGAGAGATAGGATGGGACACAAGCAACATTGGGCATCGTCGACTGTGTTAAAGGAATAGGAGAGAGAAGAGTACAGACGACATTAGGCATCATCGACTATGTTAGGAAAAGAGGATAGAGAAGGACACAAGCGGCGCTAGGCATCGTCGGCTGTGTTAGGAAAAGAGGAGACACAGGTGGCATTAGACATCGTCGGCTGTATTTAAAAAAAAGAGGAGAGAGAAAGACACAGGCGGCCCTAGGCATCGCCAATTGTCTTTAAGAAAAGAGGAGAGAGAGGGAAAAATACAGGCAGCACTAGGCATCACCGACTGTGTTTAAGAAAAAGAGGAGAGAGAAAGACACAGGTGGTGCTAGGTATCACCGGTTGTGTCTAAGAAAATAGGAGAGTGATAGAGAAAAGAGGAGAGTGACAAAGGTAGAGACAAGAAGAAGAGAGAGAAAGAGGGATAGAGATGTGAAAGAAGAGAGAGAAAGAAAGGTAGAGATGCGAAGAAGAGAGATATATATAGATGAGAAGAAGAGAGAAAGAGAGATAAAGATGAGAAAAAGAGAGAGAAAGAGAGAAAGAGAGATAGAGATGAGAAGAAGAGAGACAAAGAGAGATAAATATAGGAAGAAGAGAGAAAGAGAGATAGAGATGAGAAGAAGAGAGAAAAAGAGAGGAGAAGAGAGAAAAAGGGAAGGAGAGAGAAAGAGGGAAGAGAGAGAAAGATGGGAGGAGAGAGAAAGAGAGGAGGAGAGAGAAAGAAGGGAGGAGAGAAAGAGGGGAGGAGAGAGAAATAAGGGAGTAGGAAAAAAAGGGAGGAGAGAGAAAAAGTTGAAGTCCTTATTGAATCTTGAAGAATGAAGCCTAAGGGATTTACAATTTGGCTTTACATGTTTATATAAAAGTGGGCCCAAACATTGGTGGACGCTCAAAAACTACCTAAAACTGAAGATAATTATAATTTAATTGAATTAAATGAATTCTAAAAATGGGTGCAAATAGACTGTTTTGCCCCTGCCTAATAATGTGTGGAATCCCAAAACAGTCCCTACTGTTGCTCGAGAACTTGCGTGATCTTTCATGACTGATCTGGGGTTGTTGTGAAGCCCGTTTGATCGAAAGATGATTGTTTTCTTGAAGGGCTCGACATGGCGATCGATTTGATACGAATTTCGAGCCATGCATCATGTTTTTAAACCATTATCATGAAACTTGAAATTTGCTTGAATCTTGAAAACTTCAAATCGATTGTGTGCTCATTTCTTGATGTTTTTCTTTAGTTTCGTCGCTGAATCACACTCAGCATGCTGTCAGGATCACGTTGTAACAAATACAGCTCGATTTCGTGTCTGGATGAGGATTTCCTCGTCTTGAGTTTTTTGTTGGAATCTTGATATCCGGCAGCCTGAAGTTACAGTAGCTTCGAATCCTCCATGCGTGAAATCTAACCATTCATCTTATGCATGATTCAGCTCAGAGATAACTTCGGACCTTACGCACATAATATAATTGGGTTTGTGTCGATCGGGCATGCAAGCGTCGTGATTTGGTCGCCAGAGTGAGGCGTGCTGTTGCTGAATTTTCTGTAATTTTCTTCACGGATCAAAATCTTCTCCCAAGTTTTTCTGCTTGCTTGAGCAATGTCACAGAGCGTACCACATAAAAAAATGCTCATCTTGATGAGACGGACACAATCACAGAGTTTGAGAGCGATCTGACATGGGACGATCGAGATATGGGTCCCGAAAGTTACTGCCCGTGACTATAAAAAGGGCCACCTTTAATGGTGTTTTGGTGCAAGGTGGCAACATGGGAATAGTGTGCAGCCTACTCCTTTTAGGTATTTTACCTATAATTTTGTCTTAGAGTGCTCGATTAAGCCGAAAATTGACCCATAGAGGTTTTAGTCCGTGCCGGATCTCATGGTGGTGGTCCCATAGCTATTTGACACACAAAAAATATAATTCTAGTTACAGGATCCATTTCAGTGTGTAAGAGACCAATTTTTTTGAAATTGTTTCTCTGTGTCCACTGCCTTAAACATGTCTGATGAAACTTGGCAAGTGACCTTTTGGAGTGCTAATGAAGATCTTGATCAGTTTTGGGGTAATTCTAAGATTGTCAAAATTTCCACTGTTTTGTAGGCTTTAATGACCTGCTTCTTCTTTATTTCGCATCAGGGACCAAGGTTCTGAAAAATGCACTCAAACAACTTGCCTCACTAAATGTTGTTCTTCGAAAGAAGCGAGAAGGAAAATGTTTGGAAAATTTCCTTGAGCTTTATTATTTTTTTCTTCCTAGCCACAGGACTACGTGAACACCGAGGGGATTCATGCAATGGTGCAACTAAGATGCTCAGACGTAGGGATGCATGGTTCGCAGGTCCATTCGTGGATACTTTAGGGGGAGAGGAGACCCTTTAAGGGATCTTATCAAAGTCTTCACCCTCATGTGGACTATTTGTGATTCTGAAGCTGAGGATTTTGTGTGGACCTCGTCAGTCAAAATCAGGCCCGTCTGGCAATTGAGTGCCAAGTCGAAGGGCATTGTTTCCATTTGGTTTGGGTTTGTTTTTCTTGGATAGACAACAAAAGATCATTTGGTCAATGCTCGTTTGCGTCGTGCACTAGTTATTCCTTGGCGATTAGGGTACCTTAGTTTATCGCGGTGACCAGCTCTTGGTATAACCCCTAGAGGGAATTGTGGTGAGGCGGACTCAAGTCTCTGGCAGGTTTGCCCTAGCTTTATCACTTTCTTTCCTTCATAGTGGTCTTTACCAATTTTAGAGTGCATTTGTGACCTCGTGGGAATAATGTTCTTCCTCATGAGACTTGTCTTGCTTTCTCGACGAATCTTTTGTCCTTCGAGTCCTTTTTGGCGAATGGACTCAAGTTGTTGGAATATTTTCCTTGAAGCTCGTATTTTTTGGGTCCTGATATTGTGAGACCAGGGATTTTTCTTTTTGAGTGTGGGCTGAAGCCGCCCGTTGAGGTGAGTGCTGCATCAACCTGTTTATCAGTCTAAGCGTGCTTTGCGGATTTTCACTTGAACTTGGGAAGCGGCGTCGTAGAGAGAGTTTTCACCAACTTCTTTCTTATTTGGGGCTATTTTACCCATAACGTTTTGGCCATGTCCACCTTTATTGTTCTACTTTTACTCACGATACCCTTTCGGGTTTTCACCGTGCTCAGTTTTTATCTGCAAAACTCTCTTACTCGTGGTTTCTTAACCATGCCCATCTGTTGTTTGTACTCATGGTGTTCCTTTATTTAGGTATACACCATGCCCATTATTTTTTGTGGAGGCTTGTCTAAGGTCACGCCTCCGGGACCTATGCAAAGCCTTAACATCATGCGGCCAGGACGTGCACTACATTTTAAGGTCATATAACTTGGACCGTGGCTCTGGATGGCAATCTGTAAAGGCCATAGAGTGCATACGGTAGTGGTTTTAGCTCACTTTTAGGGAGATGGCACGAGGTTATCTATGAAATATGGATGATGTATGAATGGTGGGTAAATATTGGTGACCCAATAGCTATGGGTGGTGGGATGGTTCACTGTTTTGTGAGCACGGGTGAGACTCACTGGGGAATTGTGAAGGATGATGAAATGAATGGACTCACAGGGGAGGTTATGAAGGTAGTGCGTGCACACGAACGGGTCAGTTAGGGAAGACATGCGTGAAAATGCACATAAAAGGCGTGTGCGTGTATGTGGGGGCGAGTTTAAGGTCATTCCTTCGGGACCTGTGCAAAGCAGTTTAACGTCATGCGGATGGGACATGCACTATGGTTTAGGGTAATATAGCTTGGACCATGGTTATGATTTTTAAATTCATGCAACTAAGACCATGCAGTTTAAGGTCGTGCAATTAGACCTTTGCTACAGTTTATGGCAAATAGTTTGGACTGTGCAGTTTTAGGGTCTTGCAACCAGACCAAGGCTGTGCAGTTTAAGGTCATGCAGCACGAACCAAGGCTGTGTAGTTTAAGGTCATGAAGCACAGACAGAGGCTGTACAGTTTAAGGTCATGCAGCACGGACCGAGGCTATGCAGTTTAAGGTCATGCAACATGGATCGTGTCTTGGGTTGCCATGTAGGTGAGACTCTATGGGGGATAGGTCTGTGGACAGCAATTTAACTCCCTGGGGATAGGATAGATAAGACAAGAAAGGGGTTCGTATAAGAAAGTTGACTTCATTGGGGAAGCGGGAACAAATGTGGGTCTTTTATACCCCTGAGGACAAAATAAATAAGTACGAGGCAGATCACTGAGGATTACAACAGCGAAAATGACCCTAACTCCATTAGGGATAGTAAGCTGCAGTATGAGTATAGCTCTCATACTGGGGATGAGGAGTCATGACCTGAGTTTGTTCGAACTAGGTTTCACTTTGCTGGGGATAATAAGTCAGAGTCAACATGCACCTTCACTGGGGATAATAATAATAGGACACACATGGCTTCGGCTTGGAGCATGTGACCATAGGTTGTTCGAAATACAGCTGGCAGCAGGTGCAGCAACCATTGTTTCTTGAGCACTAATCAGCGCTGGGGTTGTTAAAAGCACAGTTGGTGCTAAGAACTACCTGTGCTTATCTCTTAAAAATAGCTGACACTGAGTATTTGAGCACACAACCGATGCTCAGTCACAGAGAACATAGCCGACACTGAAGTTACGAACAACATAGGCGGCGTTGAGTTTCTGAGCACACTGCCAGCGCTGAATCTCTAAGCACACAACGGTCACAAGCTGTGGGTCCGACCCGAGCCTGACCCAATCCTGGCTTTTGTTGGAATGGGATTTTATAGGTGGCGATGAGACTTGCCTCGGGTCAAAGCCCGACCTGGTCCATCTTCGTTTGGCCTTTTAGGACACAGCTAGAATTCCCAGTTTGCGAGGGGCATTCAGGAGTAGTGTTGGCTATATAAAGGGGGTAAAACCCCATTTCCACTATTTTTCATCGAAGGTAAAAAAAACTTGGGGTAAAAACTTTTAACGGTGAGGATAAAATCTCTGGTGAGAGCTTCAGTAGGCAATTTAAGATTTCGACAAGGGTTTATAAGGAAGGTTTCGACAAGCCTAGCAGAAGTTCGTAGGGGATTAGTGAAGTTTCAGGAAGGGAATGAGCAAAAGGAATTCTTTGGGGAGTTTTCCAGAATGAAAATGAGTTCTGGGCATGGTTTTTTTAAGGTAGAAGAGGCGGGAACTGCAACAGTGGGCATTTCCGCTTGTTTTTGGGAGTTTGTCTCGGGGTTTTTCGTCAGTTTTCAACAGTTTCTTAGTGAGTGCAAGGGGTTTCTCCGATGACTTAGGCAAAGAGTTGCAGGGGCTTCCCGACAGTGTTTTGGTGACTTTCAGGCCAAGGCATAGGTAGGGAAAGTCTTTCTGGCAGGAGACCGAAGGGTCAGGGAAATGAATGGTCAGAGGAGGTGGATCATCATAGGAAGGCAAATGGTTTCCATCGGAAATTGTGTAATCCTTAGGGAGGCAAAGCATCTTAGCCCTTGAAAATGAGGAGTCTCAAGAATCGAGGAGACCCAAAAAACAAGGAGTGATCAAGAGGTGAACAACCGTAGTGAATCACACGACCGACGCGGACTTTGGACATGCAGCTGTCACTGGATTTTTAAAAGTTCAACCGATGCTGATACAACCGACACTGATCCTTAAGAAAGGCTGTCTGCTCTAGGAGTTAAAGGCACAACCAACGCTGATCATTAAGAAAACAAGACGGCACATGGAATTATCAGTGTCGCCAACGCTATCCTTTGGAGGAATCCACTAGCTCTGGGAGTTATCAACACAACCGACGCTAGCCTTTGGCAGACACAGACGACGCTTATCAAATAGTGGTTAGTGTCATGATGCGTACGACATTGCTCGCGTACGACGATGAGTCGTAGGTGGGCACTGTTGCTCACGTCGATGAGTCATGTGTGGCTATGTTCACGCACGACACTGACTTGGGTAGGCCAAGGGTGATGACGAATGGTAAAGCCTGGATTATGATGCCCGTTGGAAGCCAAGTCCTCCAGCACAACAGTGAAGTCCATGTTGTTTTATGAAAGGGCATCCACTCTGAATACGGTATGTTCTCCATCATAGGTCAGTTCCTTGCCAGAGAAGTCTTCCTTGCTAGAGAATTGGTTGGCTTCTTCTTTTGGCCTGTAACCATCCTCTTACTCGTCAGATGATTTGAAGCTAACTTCTCCAAGTGGTTTTGCTTCTTCTTCATTAGGAGAGCATTTCTTTGGTGGGTTTGCTTTTTCTTCATGTGGAGAGCATTTCTTTTGGCCTGTGACTGTCCTCTTATCCTCAAATGCAAGAGAAACACTGTAGGTTTTGGTTTGTAACCGTCCTCTTATCCTCAGATGCCAGAGCAACACTTTTGGTATCAACTGTTTTCTTTTCCACAGTTTATAAGAGAGTTGTAACCTCCTTGATAATGGGCTTTTGAGCTTGTATCTTGTAACTCGTTTTTATTGCAATAAAAGAGTTAAAATTTGTTTGGACTATCTTGCATACTTTGCATTGAGTCTCTTTCCTTTGAATATGCATCACGGATAATACTTCTTTGGGTATCACCCGTTGATAGGGGGCATCGCCTCCTCTCCATCAGGATGTGCCAGTATGTAGGTTCCATTTGGTGAGACCTTTCTTACTATAAAGGGACCGTCCCAAATTTCCCTTTACCCCGGTGGCATAATAATAGGCCTATTGACGGCTAGAACTAGATCGCCACGGGCGAATGAGCGGACCTTGACAGACTTGTCAAAATCCCTCTTCATTCTCCCTTGGTTGAGTTCAAGGTTCTGCTAACTCTCTAGCCTCTTTTTATCAAGTGCATCCAATTCTTGATACCGAAGCTTGACTCTCTCATCTTTGGTTATTCTGTGGTAAATAGTGACTCATAGTGAATGGATTTGAATTTCGAGAGGTAAAACTGCTTCACCCTTAAAGACCAGAGAATAAGGAGGGAAATCAGTAGCATTTCATGTAGTAGTACTATAAGCCCATAATGCTTCAGGAAGCTTCTCATGCCAGTTCTATTTCATCTTTGATACCAAGTTTCCTTTAAACATTGCACATGATCTTATTGAAAGCCTCAACTAATCCGTTCACCTGAGGGTGGTAGATAGTCGAGTACCTCCATTCAAAACCGAACTGGTTAACCAAGCGATCAATATGTTGCCTCTGAAATAGAGGGCCATTATCCGAGATAATCCGGTCAGGCACCCCAAACCGATATATGATGTGATGTCGCACGAAGTTGACGACTATTGTCCTAGGAACTTGCTTAAGAGGGACCACTTCAGCTCACTTGGAGAAATAATCTGTTGCAGCTAGAATAAAGACATGACCCATTGCTGAAGGAGGGTCAATAGGTCCTAAAATGTCCATACCCAATTGTGAAAAGGGCCATGATGCAACTGTAGGGTGTAAAGGTTCCGGAGGTTGGTGAACAAGGCTTGAATGTATTTAGCACACCTGCCACTTTTTAGCATAGTTTAAAGAATCATTAATCATGAAAGACCAATAGTACCCCAACCTACATATTCGTTCATAGACCTTAAGACCGGACTGGTGTAGTTCACAAATGCCTAACTGTACTTCTTTTAACACCTTATTTTCTTCTTGCACTTCCACGCATCTGAGAAGAATACCGTTAAATGACCGTCTGAAGAGAGCACCTCCTTCAAGGAGGGTATACTTGGTAGACGTTTAATGTACACTATTACATTCGGTATGATCTTTAGAGAGTCTACCATGTTTTAGGAATCTAATGATGGGTTCTTTCCAGTCCTCCACCTGCTCAATTTCTGTGCATATTGGGTCAAAAAATTCTGGTTCTTGGTTTCGAACTCAACTCCTTGACTTTGTGACAATTTCTTGTTCAGTCTTAATTACCTCTTTAGCATCTAAAAGTGCTCCGAATGGATAAGGAGGCACTCAGGGAATATATTTCTCTCGTCATCCACGTCGACCTCGGTTCTTAGTTCAATGTGTCTCCATTCTACCACCCAAACAAGCATGGGTCCTGATGAGGACAATTGAATTGTAGCACCAAGTTTCACAAGTGTGTCTGCATGCGAATTTAGCCTCATGGGGATATGACTTAAGGATACATCCTCAAACTGAGCCATATACGATTTTGCAGTGTCATGATAATGTTTAAGAGTGTCTTTTTTCACATCATAGATCCCTTTGAGCTGTTGGATAACCACCTCAGAGTCGCCATAGATCTTGAGTTGTTCTAGGTCTAGGTCGAAAGCTATTTCCAACCCAATTATAAGGGCATGATATTCTGCCTCATTATGAGAATCGGCCTCTACAAGAGAGAATCAAAGTGGCAATATTCCTTCTTTCAGGGTTAGGAATACCACTCAGGCACCTCCACGGCCTGATTGAAAATCTCCAATGAAGTATATTTCCCACACATGAGCAAGCTCAACAAAAAATATTTCTACAACAGGGAGGTCGCTTGATAACGGAGATTTAGCCGGTACGGGGTGTGCTATGAGAAAATCAGCCAAGGCCTGGCCTTTGATGGCCTTTTGTGGGACATAGGTGAATTCTATCAATAACAATGCCCACTTAGCAAGACGTCCTGACATGCATGGGTGTGTCATAGGAAACTTTACAGGATCTACCTTTGATATAAGTTTCACTTCATGACCAAGTAAGTAATGGCAGAGTTTTTGTACTGGGAAGATTAGTACATCTTCTCTATAGGGGATAATTCTTCTCGGTCCCTTGCATCCTACGACTGAGATAATACAGTGCGGTTTCTTTTCCCTCGTCATTGTTTTGTGCCAACAATGCCCCAAGTGACTAGTCTAGAGCAGTCACATATAGGATGAGAGGTTTTCCCCATACCAGGGTAGAGAGCATTGGAGGGTTGAGTAAATATTGGTTAATTTCATCAAGAGCTGTCTGACATGCTTCTTCCCAAATGAATGGAGTATCCTTCTTTAGCAGGTGCATAAAGGGTTTACAACGACCTGAGAGGTTTGAGGTAACCCTGTGAATATAAGTTAGTTGTCCTTGGATAAATCATAACTCTCGCAGTGTAGTCGATGACGACATTTCTTAGATTGCCTTGATCTTGACTGGGCCTTTATGTCTAACAATGAACCCTAAGAATTTTCCCAAACGCACACCAAAAGCATAATCTCTCGAATTTTCAGTGGGTTCATTTTAAGTTGATGAAGGCGTAATCTCTAGAATACCTTTTCAAGGTCTCTCATGTGAGCGTTCTTCTCCGGATTTTACCACTAAGTCATCTACATAACATTCCACTTCCTTGTGCATCATGTCCTTAAAAATGGTCATCATTGCTCTCTGGTATGTGGCACCAGCATTCTTTAATCCAAAAGGCATCATTGTGTAACAGAATACTCCTTTTGGAGTTAAGAACATAGTGGCTTCCTCATCTTCGGGTGCCATCCACATCTGATTATACGCAGGGTATCCATCCATGAAGGAAAGGATTTGACAGTGAGCTATAGAGTCAATGAGCATCTCGATAAATGGCAACGGGAAGGCGTCCTTGGGACAGGCGGTATTGAGGTAGCGAAAGTCAATGCAAACCTTGATTTGGCCATTCTTCTTCTTGATTGGGACAACATTTGCTAACCATTTCGGGTACTTGACTTCACGAATGAAACCTGCTTGTTAGAGTTTGGTCATTTCGGCATCTATGTGCATTTCGGGGTCAGGCCTAAACCTCACAGATTTCTCCTTGACAAGTTGATAGTCGGATCAATGCCAAGACGATGAACGATGACTTGAGGATCTAAACCGGGCATCTCATGATAATGCCAAGCAAAGACGTCTCGGTTTGCTCGTAAAAAAGTAGTGAAATTTTCTTTTTCTTCTAGAGACATATTTGGCGAGATGAAAGTAGGCCTAGGGTAGGCTTCATCCCGTAGATTTATTTCTTCAAGTTCATTGGCAGTAGCTTGACTGCCTTCTTCCCATTCTTCTGAGGCTTCTTTCAACTCTTCCTCATTGTTTTCAAATGTCTTTTCATCAACCTCAAGTTCAAAGAGTCATGACCATAACATCTCTACCTTCGATAGGGCTCCAGTGTAGGTCATGATTCTCGCACCTTCTCAAATCGAGGGACAAAATGGTCAACCTCAAACATGGAAAAAATATCAGAACACAGGAGCTTGTTTTGAAAGTTCCAATTAAATTGAGGTTCGGCGATGGTGGGGCGAGAAGCATCCTCGTATGAATCACACGGTATTTGCATGGGTGCCTGCGGTGTTTGCCTCGCACTGGTTGGTGGTTCATAGACTTGTACCATGTGGCAAGCTTCCTGAGAGTACAAGCTTTGCCCTCTTAATTCTCTCAGTCTCTACTCAAAGTCGGGCTCAGGGGGCTATTGGGGTTTCTTTGGCTTTGAATTTTTGTTCTTCTTCAAAGAGGATGGTCGTGCTTCACCTCTAGCTACTAGGGCATTAACAACTGTCAAGAATCCTGTTGTCTAGGCAAGCATCTTTTTCAACCGCCTTTGTTGCATCGTGGTCGTACTGAATCCTTGAAGTTCTATGTCAAGAGCCTCAAGGTCTGGACATTCCAAGGTTGTAAGCACAGGAGACATAGAAGAGGAAGGATGAGAAACTGAATAAGAAGAAGGAGAAGGGTCTGAAAGTGGGAGACTTTTAAGGTCGTTCCCCTCATGAGACCGATCTGGGCAGCTTTTTACGTCACCACCAGGGTTGGATGTGTGCAAGGGATCTTTTAGGTCTTTCCCTTTCTTAGACCGTTGGGGAGTGATTTTAACGTCGTTACCCTCATTGGACATGCTCTGAGTGGAAGATGACTCTAGTCCTCTCGATAAGACTGGGAAGGGAGAAGGAACGTGTCAAGGATAAAGTCGAGTAAAGTTTACAGTGGGAGAAGGGACCTGAGAAATTCCTGCTCAACTGGCGGCTGATCGATCTTGTTTCTTCGGTGAGCAGCCTTTGGTGTCTGTCTCCTTCTGGTTTTCTGAAGTGGTGTTTGATTCGTCTCACTAGGCTTGTCAGCTGTAGCTTGGTGAACTGCTTCTCATCTTAAGGACTTGAGTCCGCTTTGCCTGTGGTGAACTATCCAGGGAAGGGAAGTCAAGGGTTCAGCAGAGTGTGAATCAGTATTAAGAAGGTCTTGTGTTGGGAGATCCTATTGCATCGATGGAGCAGTGGCTCGGGGATCACTTACTGGAATGTTGTAAAACTCTAGACATTCCCGCATTTTCTTTGCGAATATATCATGGAAACTGGTGCATTCCCACAGGTAGTGGCCCCATATCTAGTGATACTGACACCAACGGTCCTCAGTCCTCTGTGCAAGGCGTCGAGGCTGCCTTGCGGTCTTTGATGTGATTAGGCCTTCCTGAAGCATTATAACAAAGAAGAAGAGAGGATGTCAGGGGCTTCGTCTTCGTCTTAGACGGTTATTGCATGGGAGGCTTCTACTGCCCCAAAGGCCTTCTTTAAGTCTTCAAGCTTTATCTGACCCTTCTATATCAGGGCCTTGATAATATCTTTTGGTGTGAAGCAGTTATCTATGGGGTGATTGATCCTTCTATGATAAGCATAGTAATTTGCCTGAGTGTCAAGCACAGCTTGCTCAGGGAACTTGGCTTTAGGAAGCTCGACCATGTTATGTTCGAACAACAATCAATACAGTGCAGGGACCCATTACTTCTCAAAAGGGTAGACCTTGTTCCTATGCCTGGTGAAATAATCATCCCGATTAAGATTCATCAGTGGGGGGTACTCGATTTTCCGGTTGTTGTTGCTTGCCTACCTGGGGTGTTGTCCTCGCTGCACTCACCCCTTTGGAGAGGTTCAAAGTTTGGGAGGAAGCCTTCTTTGGATCAACCACCGAGACGGCTGCACTGATTACTCCTCTATGTTGGCTGCATCAGATGTTACTCTAAGAGCTACCAATTCCTCGGTTATTGGTTGAGCTTGCGGACAGTTGTCGTGACACGCCGTGGTGGCGTGACAGGCTTTCTATACGAACTGATTTAGAGATCAATTCTGACATGGAGGTCAGATTGGAGGCCTCGAGATGTAGAGAAATTTCAGGTCACATATTTCACACACAGATTAGAACTTCTTCCTTCTTAGGCATGGGTTTTGGATGGCGAGCGGCCAAATTTCTCCATCTTGATATGAACTTGTCCACAGGCTCATCTGGATCTTAGGTAAGATGGTTTGAACCTCTCTTTCGACCGTATAGAAAAGCTGGTGGAATAATTTCTCCATTTCTTGCCAAGTATGCATCGAGTTGGGGGAAGTCGAGCATATCATTGAAAGGATGAGCTGTCAAGGGCCTCAACAAACTGACGGAGAAGGAGTCTCTCATTAGCTGTAGTTTCTCGACATGCAGCCTGAAAGTGGGCTATATGCTGGTTGGGGATGAGGTTCCGTTGAACAAAGGAAACTTCCCTTTCTTGTAATCTGAGAGAAACGGGACCTAGTCAATGTATGAAGGGTACCGGCTTTGATAAGGCATTGCACCTTGTATCCCTGGAATTTATCTGTTCTTTATGGGCTACCATAGCATCAATGTCTACCTGAGAGACGTGGTGAGGGACAGAATTATCTTGTGAGGCAGAGGGAAGGGGCTACCTTGGAGGTGCACCGTCAGAGCGATGGGAATCAACCTCATGGTTAGCTGATTGGCGTGCGACGTCTATACGATCTATCTTTTCCATCATCGCGCGCACCATATCTTCAAACTTGTTCATGCACTCTTCCTGCGAGTCTCCAAGCTTGCTCACGACCATTATGCTGACTGTTTCTTGAGTGAGGTCAGCTGTAGCTGTGGTTGAGGGCTTCCAAGCTTGACGAGTCGTGCATGGTAGGTCGGTCAGAAGGGGGTCAGCATGCCCCGATAGGACTCAACTTTTGTATGTCATTCGCGTGAGGACCGGTTCTTGACGGTCTTGGAACCATGACCACTGAGTGGCTGAGTCATCTTCTATAACACTAATCACAGTACAAGGCTCTTGGAGCTCTTCTTCAGGCTTCGTCATTTGAAGAGGGTAGAAGGGATTCAGGTGAAGAGGATCGTCAGAGCTGATTGTCCAGACCGCCTTAGTCACTTCCTTGGTAAGAATTTGCAGACCTCTTTTACTCTTAGCTTTGAGGCTTTGATGGACCTCGAGCCAAAACTGTGATTGGGACTGCGGCCGGTCTGCTCTTCTTGCACAAGAGAGAGCTATCTTCATCAGGTGTGGCAAAGGATGAGGACTGGAGTCATCTTGGGCCGAGGAGGACGAAGGACTCGATCATCAATCAGGTCTTTTCCTCGATCTCTCTTGTGGGCTCCAGAGACACGACCAACATGATGGGGTTGGTTTAGGATGGTATTCTTGGGGAAGGTCTTCGAATACCAAGGTTGAAGACGCTTACTTGAAGAAGGAGGAACATGCAAGCGCATGGTTGACTCATGAGGAGGCATGAGTCAAGGGTGAGGAGCTGTTTTAATGGCGACACGTGTGCGCCCCGCGAAGAAGGATCATGGGTGACCTGGGGGTTAGCCGGGGCTCGTGCAAGTGATCTGGCCTTAGGAAGCCGATAACTGTGAGCAAACGTCTGCAAGAGAAATAGGTGGAGGTTAGCCCCTTACAGGGTGCACTTGTGTGTGATGAGTAGGAAGACGAGGAGGTCGTCTTTTATGTACTCGGGTTGGAGCAATGACAGCGTTTCCCCGAGCAGTGGGATTCATCTGAGCTGCGTGTGCGTGACCTGGCCTTGGGATGTCTGATCTTGGGTACTGACTCGAGGTAATATAAGGATTGCCTCGAGGTGAGCCTCGAGTGGGTGACCCACAAACCTTGTGGTGTGTGTGAGGCCACAAGGTCCCCACCTCAATGTGTTGAGCCTTTAGGGATAGAGACTCGTGGTGGTGTAGAAATGTGGGGGTAGCCTTGCGACGACCCACAAAAGCAATGACAACTTGCTTGCATTTTGCAAAGAGGGATTGAGCAGCCTTTTGACATACCTCAGGAATACGACATACAAGTGACTTGCTGTTGGTTGGGGGCATGCTGGAAGGGGCAACGGATATGCTGCCAATGCAAGGAACCTTGGTGGAGGTTCCACCAGAGCGAGGAGATGGGGAGTTAGGTACTTTTAGGTCCCTCCTCTCACACTTATCCAAGTTAAGACCTGAGAGCTAGACATGGGGTCTTTGCTTAATATGAAGGTTGGGAATGAAGTTGGAGGAACTTGTTCCCTGAGGACACTCGCGAACGCATGGATGAGAAAATCCTTGATCCAGATAAATGGGTTACAAAACCCGCAAGCCATAAGTGATGTGTGAAAGTAGAAAAAAAAAAACAGCAAGGAGAAACTTGCCAAACAAGTACGATCCGACTAAGGGGTAGTAAGTCCCCAGTGGAGTTGCCAAGCTAGTTAGATGCCTTGATCTCGCCCTCCGGATCAGGATGATCGGGTGGCACGTGTCTCAGGTTTCAAGGCGACCCGAGACTTTTAAGATCGCTCTCTCGAAAACCTCGTTCGAGAACAAGGGCAGGTGGACCAACTGGTGAGAGAAGAATTTCAGGTGGGTTCGGGACTTACTCAGGTTGGCTCGTGTGGGCACCCTCTTAGATCATGAAGAAGGCCCCCCAGTAGTAAAACTGGTTCGGAATCGCCTCTCTTGGCTTGTATTCTCCTGTTTTCTGCAGTCACACACATATGGAAATTGTTATAAGACAGATGGGTCAATAGACCTCACCTTGCCTCTTCGGTGAATGTACACAAACATTCACACTCAAAAAAAGAAGGAGAGAAGAATAAGATGAGAAAGATGGGAAAGAGAAGAATTTGACCAGCCAAGGAGATCAACACAGTGACTAAGCTGGTGGGTAATTGGCCAGACATGGTAGTAAAACAAGCTCGGTAACTCTGACCGGCTCAACAGAATTACTATTAGACGTCAATACTAATACTGATTAGCTAGACACAATGGTTAGTCTGTTGTGGAGATAAAGCGTGCACAATAATTCTTGCACAACAACATTATGATTAGACGACAGGACTATCAGGAGAGGCTAATCTCAACCCCTCTTAATCAAACGATGGAATAACCGAAAGAATGGAGATCATAAAGAAAGAATAAGGATTGGGTGCTAAAGAATTGTTTTGGCCCTGTTTAACAATGTGTGGAATTCCAGAACAGTCCCTACTGCTGTCCGAGAACTTGTGTGATCTTCTATGACTGATCCAAGATTATTGTGATTCCCGTTTGATAGAAAGATGATTGTTTTCTTGTAGGGCTCGGCATGGCGATCGATTTGATACCAACTTCGAGCCATGAATCATGTTTTTAAACCATGATCATGAAACTTGAAATTTGCTTGAATCTTGAAAAGTTCGGATCGATTGTGTGCTCGTTTCTTGATGTTTTTCTTTATTTTCTTTGCTGAATCACACTGAGCATGCCATCAAACATAGCTTAATTTCGTGTCTAGATGAAAATTTCGTCGTCTTGAGGTTTTGGCCAAAATCTTGAAATCTGGCAGCTGGAATTTACAGCCGCTTCGACGTCTCCATATGTGAAATTCAACCGTTCATCATACCTAGAGCTCGACCTAGAGATAACTTCGAACCTTACGCACATAATACAATTGGTTTCGTGTCGATCGGGTATACGAGTGTTGTGATTTGATCGTCGGAGTGTGGCGTGCTGCTGCTGAATTTTTTGCAATTTTCTTCATGGTTCGGCAACTTCTCTCTAGTTTTTCTCCTTACTAGAGCATCATCACGGGGCATATCACATACCAAAATACTCATCTTGACGAGATGAACACGCTCACAAAATTTGAGAGCTATCGTACTGGGGATGAGTGAGATATGAGACTCGAAAGTTACTGCCCGTGATTGTAAAAACAGCCACCTTTAACGGTGCTTTGGTGCAACGTGGCCACATGGGAATAGTGTGCGGCCTATCCCTTTTCAGTATTTTACCCATAACTTTGTCTTGGAGTGCCCGATTAAGTTGAAACTTGACCCATAAGGGTTTTTTACCGTGTCGGATCGAATGGCGGTGGTCCCATAGCTGTTTGACACACCAAAAATATAATTTCTAGTTGCAAGGTCCATTTCAAGGTGTTAGAGGCCAATTTTTTCAAAATTGTTTCTTTGTGTCTACTGCCTTAAACATGTCTGATCATGATGAAACTTGGCAAGTGACCTTTTGTAATGCTGATGAAGATCTTGATCAGTTATGGGTCAATTATGAGATTATCAAAATTTTCACTATTTTGTACGCTTTATTGACCTTCTTCCTCTTTATTCCCTATTCGGACCAAGGTGCTGGAAAATACGTTCAAACAGGCTATACTTGAAGCATTGGTGGAGCACGAAAGGAACCACCCCTGATCATGAAGCCAAGGGTGGTCGTGTAGGACATTGTAAGATGTATCGGTGTCGATTGTATGGAACTGAGCGTAATCGCTCAGGTCACTGATATTAAGGCGAAGATGAACTATCCCAGCAAGTTTTTCTCCCGATTGGTTGAACCCTTGCACGGTGATGTGGGTTGGAGTGTGGTCGCCAGATCCTAATCCCAATCGGGTAAGGATCCTTCTTGAGATCAAGTTGACTGCTGACCCTCTATCCAGCGTAATCTTGTTGATAGGGCTAGCATGTAATTCACCCTTCACGAAGAGGGGGCGATTGTGAAATTTTCCTCCCAACTGAAGGTCATCTTGGGAAAAGGAGGCATCAAGCACCCACTCAGGATGGCTGAGTCAACCTTAATAGGCTCCACTTCAGTCTCGTACACCTCTAGGTTAGAAAGGGCTTGAACAAGGGCCATACCGTAGTCTCTGGATAGCAGAAGAGCATCATAGATACTTAGAAGGGCTGGAAGCTTTCTCAAATCCCCAATTACCTCATATTTCACCTTATCCTCAGTAGTTTTTTGTGTTCCTGATCTAGTCACTGGTGTAGCTGGTAGGGTAGGTTTAGGAGCAGGTTTTGGTTGAGTTTTGGTTTGTGACACTGGCTGACTTTGTTGTTCAACCGATTCGGTCTAGGCTGTTGGGGAAGTAATAGGGATTTGTATTAGGGATGTAGAGGTTTGAGGTTGAGGCTTAGGAAAAAGTGAAGGATTAGGAAAATTGAGGACCTCGAGCTTTTTGTGGGTTGTAGCTTCTTCCTCAATCTTAAGCTCATTTGCCCCATGCTGGATGGTACTTCTAAGATCTGCACCATATGGGAGGCCTCTTTGGCATAAGAGCTTGAAGATGGCTCGGTCTTAGCTTAGGCTACCAGGGCATCGACGATGGTTAAGAATCCAGCCCCCTGAGCCAGCATCTTTCTTAGACGCTTCTGATGTGACCTGCTGATGTTGGTGCCTTTCAGCTCTCTGTTTAGAGCATCAGAGTGTGGACATTTCCATGCTATGCCTGAAAACGAGATAGAAGAGGGAGGAGGAGAAGAAGAAGAAATGGAGTTAGAATTCCCTGGGCCGCTTTTTACGTCGTCACGAAAGTTAGGTCCTTCCCCAGCTCTGACCGTTGGTGGGTGCTTTTAGTATCATGACCCATATTGGACGAGTCCTGTGCTGTTGATGACTCAGGGATGTCCTCCTAATTGGATGAAGGTAGTTGCACATGGGATGAAGTCATGTAAGGTTGGCAGTGGAGGAAGGGGCCTAAGAAATTCTTCCTCGACAGGTGGTTGAGGAATGCAGTTCCTTCAGCAAGTCGGCCTAGGTGTTTGTCTCTTTCTGGATCGTTGGGAGGTGTTTGGTCCATCCTATCGGGCTGATGAGTAACCCTAGCTTCATGGACTTCTTCACACTTCAGGGACTTAAGCCTACTTCATCTATGCTAGACTTCCCAAGGCTAACAAGTCGAGGCCTTTAAAGGGACTGAGGTATCCTCTTAGCGGGGCCTGTAGTGGGATTTTCGCTTGGAGGGGAGTGATGGGTTAGAAGAGTTGTGGGAGAACGACACAAACAATGTGGCATTTTTGTACTTTCTCCTTGACTATAGCTTCGAACCCAGGGCATTCCTTCAGCTCATGGACCCATACCAGGTGATATGGGCACTAGAGGTTTTCCGTACCCAGGGCAAGATGCTTAGGTTGCCTGGTGGACTTGGGAGTAACAAGACCCTGTTGAAGCATCGCCTCGAAGAGGGCCTGGAGAGGGTTTAGCTCAGCATTTTCCTGGGTTTGTGCCGAGAGGTCTTCTTGCCGTGATGGAGCTGAGACTTGAGGGTGTCCCTCTGGGTTATCATGAACTTCTTGGTGCCATTACATCTTCTTTGCCAAGAGCTCGTGGAAGCTAGTGCATTTGCTCAATTCATGGCCTCGTATCAGATGCTACAGACCCCAGAGGTTCTCAGTTCCTAGAGGTAGGAACTTGGGCTGCCTTGTCGGCTTCAGCGTGATAAGACCTTCTTCGAGCATCACGGAGAATGGTGCACGGAGGACAATGGGTGCTTCGTCATCTTCTTGGATTGTCACTATGTGGGAGGCCTCAGTTGCCCCGAATGCTTTCCTTAGCTCTTCAAGCTTTATCTGGCCCTTGTTAATAAGGGCTAGGATAATGTCTTTGAGCGTATAGAAGTCTTGAGTGGGGTAACCTACTTTCCTGTGATAGGCGCAATACCTCTCGTGTGTCTCCTGTCCATCCTGCTATGAGGTTTTGACCTTTGGCAGCTGGATTATGTTTTACTCTAGTAGTAATCGAAGTAGCGCAGAAACCCACTCCTTGTCAAAGGGGTACACCTTGTTCTAGTGCTAGATCTAGTAGTCACTTTGATTTATATATTTAGGAGGCAAGACCTTATTATAAGACTAATGCTTGCTGCTAGCCTAGGGTGTTTGTGCCTTGGAGAGGTCCAAGGTTTGATGGGCAGCTTTCTCAGTCACGGTGATCGACGCACTAATCACTGGGTTTTGTTGGTTGCCCCGATTATTGGAACGAGAATTCGAGCTAGAGGGTTGCTAACGAGATCCACCATGGTGCTTGGATAGACCTTCTATACGAACTGATTTAGAGATGAGCTCTGACATGGAGGGTGGATTGGAAGCCTCAACATGCAGGATGATTTCAGGCAGCATGTTTCATATGCATGTCTGAACTGCTTCTTTTTCGGTCATGGGAGTGACATGAAAGCTTGCCAACTCTATCCATCGGGCAATGAACTTGTCAACTGGCTCGCTAAGGTATTGAGTCAGAGTGAGGATCTCGATGGTTTCCATGTTTCTCTAGACTTCCTAGAAGCGCTGATAAAATGACTGCTCCATTTCCTGCCAGGTGTGCATCGAGTTGGGAGGTAGCCGAGCATACCACTAGAAGGCTAGCCCTTCGAGAGTCTCGACGAACTAACGAAGGAGGAGTCTCCCGTCAAATGTTGTCTCTCGACAAGCCACTTGGAAGTGAGTAGTATTTTGATGCAGGGATGTAGTACCGTTGAACAGGGGGAGCTTCTCTTTTTGATAGTTTAGGGGAAATGGCACCTGGTCAATATACCAAGGGTATGGCTTTTGGTAAAGCGCCACCTCTTGCATGCCCGAGACCTTATTCTTGAGATTGTGGGTCACCATGGAATCTATATCAGCGTGCGAAACCATGCGTGAAGCAAAGTTGTCTTGGGAGACTGGTGGGGGAGTTTGCCATGGAACTGTGTCTTCACCAGATGGGGAATCATTTTCAGGGTGAGAAGAAGGGGACATGGAGGATTCTAAGCAACCCATCTTTTCGAGAATGGACTGCATCATCTCTTCAAACTTGTTCATCCGCCCATCTTGGGCATTGTCCGGCTCATTGATCACCATGATGCTGACCATTTTTTCTGGAAGGTCAAAGCCAGGTGGAGTAATAGACTGTTGGGGTTGGTGAGTCGTATGAGGCAAGTCAGGCTACAGGGGCTTAGCATGCCTTGACTTGACTCGAGCCTTGTACACCGACCGTGTGAGGAATGGTTCTTGACAGTCTTGGGACTGTGACTTCTTGGCAATAATCACCGAGCAATATTCTTGGACTTGCTCAGGTTCTGGGATCCACAGAGGGAAGAAGGGATTATGAGGTGGTAGGTCACCAAGAATGGTAACCTCAATTGCCTTAGGGGCCTCTCTAGTCAGGATCTACAGGCCTATCTTCTGCTTGATCTTGAGGTTGCATTGGACTTCACTCCAAAACCGGGCCTGAGATTTGGACTGCCCCATCTTTCTTTAGCATGCGAGGGCTGTGTCCATCTGCTAGAGCAAAGAATGAGGTCTATGGATAAAGGACAATCTGGGTTGTTGCCCCAGAGTCTGCAGGATTCTATCTGCCAACAAGCCTTTTCCATGAGTTTCCTTGTGGGGTCCGAGCGCATGACGAACCTGAGGTGGCTGACTCAAGGTGGTACTCTTAGGGAAAACATTTGATTACCAGGTGTCGAGGTGTTTGCCCAGTTAAAAGAAAGTGATAGAAGAAGGATCCAGCTCACGACCCCAGCTAAGTCGGGATCGGGGAGGAACATGCAAAGTCTGTGCGTGTGTACCTTTAGGGTTAGCCGTATGGGTGACTTGGGGGTCAGCTCGGGCTCGATCAGGTAGTTCGACCTTAGGAGGCCGAGACCTACGAGCTTGTGTCTATGAGGGATCAGGTACGAACCTATCTCTCACAACGTGAAGCTGTGTGTGCTGAGAGGGAGGACAAAGTGGTTGACCCTCATGTGCTCGAGCTGGCGCAGAATTGGCGTTGTCTAGAGCTATGGGATGCAGATGCAGCATGTGCAGGGTTCGGCCAGAGAAGGCTTAGCCTTGGACACGAGCACAAGGCATCATGAAGGTTGCCTCGAGGTGTGGCTAGAGTGGGCGGACCACAAGCCTCTAGGTGTGCGCGAGAGGAGGAGGCCTTAGGATCTTCGCCTCAGTGTGTCGAGCCTCTAGGTATAGAGGTTCGGGGTGGTGAAGGAGTACCGAGGGTAGCCTTGCGGTGACCCTCAAGAGTGATGGCAACCTGCTTGCCTTTCACAAGAACAGACAGGGAAGCCTTCCAGTGTACATCATTAATATGACCAGCAAGGGACTTGCCAGTAGCAGGGTGCGTGCTGTGTGCGGCAGTAGATGGGCTACCAACGTGAGGGGCCTTGGTGGAGGGTCCACTAAGACTAGAAAGTGGGGAGTCAGGGACCTTCAAGTCCTTTCTCGCTCAAATTTAGGAGATAACCTGGGAGCCGCACTATAAGTTCTGACTCAAGAGAAGTGTAGGGAATGAGGCTTGAGAAGCTCATTTACTTGGGATGGTCACGAGTGCAGGGATGAGAAAATTGCCAACTCGAATCAAGGGGTTGAATAAACCAAATGCCATTAAATGCAGTACAGAAAGTAAAAGGTGATGTTAATCAAGCAAGAGAGAACAGACGAAGGGGTAATACGTCCTCAGTGGAGTCGCCAAGCTGATTGAGTGCCTCGATCTCGCCTCCCCGGATCTAGGTGATCCGGTGGCACGCATCTCGGGTTCGAAAGACCCGTGACCTGAGATCGCTCTCTCGAGAACCTTGTTCAAAGAACAAGGGCGGGTGTTCAACTAGTGACATAGGAATTTGATATGTGAGGTGGGGATCAACCTCACCTTGATCCGTGACTTACTTAGGCTGACTAGAGCGAGGGCCCTCTTAGATCACGACGGATTCCCAGCTGCTTCAGCTGGTTTGGAATCGCCTCCCTTGACCTGCAATCTCCTTATTTTTTCCAGAACACTATCATGGTTAATTTGCATGACAAGTGGGTCAAGGGACCCACCCTTGTCCTAGGGCATTGCCCATTAATATGGTAGAGAAGGTGAGAAGTTAGGGTGATGAAAAGAAGAAGATTTGAATAAGAGGAAAAGAGAGAAGAGGACTTGACAAGGGGACAAGACTAACATGATAGTTGGACCAGTGCAATGATCGACTCGGAGTGGCATGGTAACTCAGACCGGCACGACTGCAATATTACTCGAAACTAAGGTCGATATGACTGTCCTAATCTGGTGTGGCAGCAAGACGGGCATGGTACTCAGGACCAGCACTACGACAACACTGCTCCACAACCAGATCACTAAGACATTGCCAGACTGAGTCTTCGTTTAGTCAACCGAGAAGAGAAGAAAAGATAGTAAAATAGAATATGAGAAAATGCAAGACGACTAAGGAGGAAGGTCCCAACGACATTAAGAATTGCTGCCCACAGCTATGGAGTAACAATGTCACAACCCCTTGATGGTGCTGGACGTTGCTGTTCACGGCAAATAGGCAGGCAGCGAACTTCAAACAATGTTAGACATCGATCGCAAGAAAGAACTCTATGCGCGGCGATAGGCACCGAGCATATGAAAGAACCTTGTGGACGGCTATTGGCATTGAGCGTATGAAGGAAGCTTGCGGACGGCAATAGGCACCGAGCGCACTAAAGAAGGCTTTGTGTGGCGATAGGCACCGCCTCTACCATTCACTGGCAGCGATGGGCATTGTCGTTTACGATAGGAGTAGGATGCTAGAGAAACCTGCAGACGTCGATAGGTATTGCTGCAACCCTTTGCAGACGGTGATAGGCATCATCGTTTGAGATAGGCGTGAAATAGGGTAAGACCCCTGCGGGTATGCAGGACACTAAAGATAGGCTTGCAGACAACGATGAGCAGCGGCGTTTGCGAACTTCGTTGAAAGATAAAGACGAATTAAGAGCGAGAGAAAGAAGCTCGTGCATGGTGCTGCCATCGCCATGCGGGACCTGTGAAGCCACAAAAGGGGGAAAGAAAGAGAGAGGCATGCATGGCGTCTGAGAAAAGTTTAGGCGAAGAAGGCGAGAGAGAAGAAAAGAAAAGAAGAGAAGAGAGAGAAAGATGTACCTTGAGCCTAGGGGTCTTGATCTAGAAGTTTCTCTCTCCTTCCTCTCTCTCTCAAAACGTGACCCAACAACAAGAAGAGATGGAAATTTTATTAAGCAAAATTCTCTTTGTCGAAGGGTCTGTGTACAATGATAGTATGTGATTTATATAGAGTTTTTCCCAAACATGGGTGGATTGATCAAAATTAAACCTAATTGCTAAAAATTAAGATTTAATTGAATTAAAATAAATTATAAAAATAGGTGCAAAATGACATATTTGCCCCTTCCTAACAATTGAAGAAATTTCAAAATAGTCCCTGCTGCTGCCATAGAACGTGCGTGATCTTTCATAGATGATCCGGGGTTGCTTTGATGCACGTTTGGTCGAAAGATGATTTTTTTTTGTAGGGCTCGGCATGTCGATCGATTTGATACGAACTTCAAGCCATGGATCGTGAGTTGATCAGCCACGACCGAGATCGTACTTTTGAAGTGAGGTCTATCAAAACCTCAAGGCTAAACGCAATAGAGGTCTATGAATTTTGACAAGGGAGGGGACCAAGGAAGTCAAAACAGACAATTTTGATGACCCTCTTCACCTGAATCCCTACTACCCCCTTCAGACGATGAAGTTTAAAGAACAGCTCCATGAGCCCTGCGTTGTGGTTACTGTCACAAAAGAAGACCCTGCCACTCACCATCCACGGTCCCAAGACCGTCGTGAACCGGCTCATCAGCCACGGTCCCAAGACTGTCGAGAACCGATCCAAACACTATCAACGTACAGGAGTCGAGTTCAGTCAGGGCATGCTGACCCCCTACCGACTAATTTACCATATACGACCCGTCAAGCTCGCAAGCCCTCGGTTACCACTAATGTTGACCTACCTAGTGAAACAATTAGCGTAATGGTCGTAAGAGAGCCCGCTGATGCGTAGGAGGAGTGCATGAACAAGTTCAATATGGTGCGTGCGATGATGGAAAAGATCGATCATATCGACGTCGCACGCCAGTCGACTAACCATGAGGTCAATTCCCATCACTCTGATGGTGCACCTCCACAGCAGCCCCCTCCGTCTACCTCACAGGACAATTATGTCCCCCATCCAGTCTCCCATATCGATATTGATGCTATGGTCACCCATAGCCTAAAGAATAGACAAATTAAGAGCATACAGAGTGCAATGCCTTATCAAAGACCTTACCCTTCCTATATTATTCTGGTCATGTTCCCCTCAGACTATAAGAAAGGGAAGTTTTCCCTATTTAGTCGAACCACCTCCCCAAACCAGCATATCCCCCACTTCCAGGCATCATGTCGACCAACAGCGGCTGATGGGAGACTTCTTCTTCGACAGTTCGTTGAGATCCTCGATGGCCTATGTCACACCCCAAGAATTTACAATACTATTATTCCTGAGATGTGACGGACAAAACATATATACATCTATTGATAGGACGAATTTACAGTGGCGAAGTCTTACATAGTAAATAAAGAAAGCTAGCACAACAACAGTATCTTACAGGTTGATCTTGACTAGCACTCAAAATGAATCCGTAGTTATCCAGAAAAAATGTTTACCATAGTTTGATGAGTTTGGCTACTCAGTAAGTGATCATCATAATCCTAAAAATAATCATGATTGAAAGATATCAATATTTTCCAAAACGAGATCTATTAACAGAAATGCATCAACAGTTTCACTTTCAATAAATGCATAATTAAGTATAATCCGAGTAATTGAAATGCTTATAACACTTTTAACGGCAGTACATAATTCAAAGGATTTCACAAAATACCCTACTGGCGTCCCAAGTAGGTCACCTATATACCCCATCAGCGTCCTGATGGGTCCAGTTAATCCCTATCGACGTCCCATATAGGTCCACTTAATCCCGGCAGGTCCACTTATACCTCACCGACGTACCGGATGAGTCCACTTAATCCCTACCGGCGTCCCAGATAGGTCGACTTATACCTCACCGGCGAACCGGATGAGTCCACTTGCATACTTAAATTATTTCTAAATCTCTTTAAACATTCGAAAGCAGCAATATCATGTACTCAACATATCACTGAAACCATTAATATGAATTTCACTTAAACCATTAATAACAGTCACTCTCTATAATATTTCAAAAATAACCAATCAAATATTTTGGGCTCAAATTTAGAAAGGTAGCAGTTTGTAAAGGCATTCTAGCATAATTGCCAATTTAATATGTATAGAAAAACTCTTATAAAAATTCAAGAATACGAAATTATCACAATTTATGGAATATCAATTCACAAATAAACATTTCACAACAATACTATAATCAATTGCAAAAATGTCAATTTTTTTTTTAATAATAAGGCAGTCATTTGCACATGAATTTTACAATGTCTAAATATTCAAAACAGTAGAAAGAAATATCACAATTTTACTAAAAGCAGAAATATCACATTTATTTCTAACAATAGACAAGAAAAATAAATAAATTTATTTTTCTAATTTACAGCATTCAAAATTTCTAACATAGATAAAATATCACAATTTTTATTAAAAAGATTATTTTTCAAGATAATGAGGTCACGTGCGCATAAAATTTATCGCGCCTAAAATTCATGATAATGAGCAGAAATAATTATTTCATTTTATTTTTAAAAAGAATGGATTATTTTTCGAGACAATGAGGTCACTTACACACAAAACTGATAAAATAAAGATCCTAGACGGAAATATCACTATTTATTAAAAATAGACTATTTTTCAGAAAGACGATGTCACTTACACACAAAACTTATAAAATAAAGATCCTGGACGGAAATATCACTATTTATTAAAAACAGACTATTTTTCAGGAAGACGATGTCACTTACCCACAATTATTTGAGAGGGAGCTTCCGATAAAAAATTCGGTTCGAGAGAGAAGTTCACTGTGTTTCGACCAAAGAGAGAGATCTCAAAATTTTGTTTTAGGGTGGGAGTGCTCACATCCCCTATTTAAATTCTTATAACGTATTATTATATTGTTTTATTACGCTCTACCTCATACCTGAGGTGTTGCGTTAAAAGCAGACTTTTATCGTACGAAAACCACGTCCGCTAAAGGACGTTGCCAGCTGCAAGCAGCAGGAGGCAAAAGCAGGCAAAAGAAAAAAGTAAAGGTAAAGGCAAATCTTTTGAAAATAGTGATGGTCCTCAAGGACCATCATATTCAAACAGAACATCACCTATTTAAAAGCATATTTTCTCCTTTTTTTTTTTTTTTTTTTGAAATTTTAGGATTGTTACAGCCTAGCATTTCAATGGTATGCCCGACTTCCTCCAAACTCGGTGCATACATAAGAGGAGATGGAGAAATTGTTCTATCAACGCTTCTATGAGGTAGAGAGAGGTCCAAACCATCGAACTTCTGACCCTGACTCAAGACCCAGATGAGCCCGTGGATAAGTTCATACCAAGATGGAGAAAATTGGCTTCCGGTCATCCTGACCTTATGCCTGAGAAGGAAGCGGTCCATACTTGCATGGGGAACATGCGACCCGAGATCGCTCTACATGTTGAGGCCTCTAATCCAATCTCCATGTCAGAGCTGATCTCTAAATCGGTCCGCATAGAAAGTTTGTCACATCATCATGGTGGGACACGACAACCATCTACAAGTTTAGCAAACAATCGGGGCAATGGTAACTCTCGGAATAATACATGAGGCAGCCAACATAAAGGGGCAATCAGTGCAGCCGTCATCGTCGTTGATTCAAAGAAGTCTCCCTCTCAAACTTTAGACCTCTTTAAAGGGGTAAGCACGACAAAGGTAGCACCCCAGGCTGGCAAGCAACAACCGTCGTACACTCGGGTACCTCAACAAGCCAACCTTGATCGAGGTGATTATTTCGCTAGGCATGGGAACAAAGTTTACCCCTTCGAGAAGGAATGGGTCCTTGCACTATTCCGGTTATTATTGAAGCAAAATATGATCACTAGCTTTCAGAAACGAAATTCCCTGAGCAATTTGGCCTTGATACTCGGGCAAATTATTGTGCCTACCATCGGAGGATCAATCATCCCACAGATGACTACTACACACTGAAGGATATTATCGAGGCCCTAATTCTGAAAGGTCAGATAAATCTTGAAGACCTAAAGAAGGCCCTCGAGGCAGCCGAGGCCTCCCATGCCATAACTATTCAAGAGGAAGACGAAATGTCGGGTATCCTCTACTCCTTCTTCATTATAATGCTTCAGGAAGGCATAATCACAATGAAGCAGGCAAGGCAACCCCATCGCCTTACTAAGGGGACTAAATATCGTTGGTGCCCATACTTATCATAATGCACAACTTTCCTTAATATATTCCCAAAGAAGACGCGGGAGTGTCAAGAATTTTACAACCTCATCGTAAATGATCCCCAAATCACTTCTCCAAATGAGCAAGAAGATCTCCCAAAGCAGGACCTTCGAATCAATGATTTAGACTCTACGGAGCCCTCGATTCCCCAGCCATGGATAGTCTACCATGGCTAAGGTAGACTCAAGTCTTTAAGGCGAGAAGCAGTTCGCCAACTAGGGAAATAGGCCATGCCAATACGATGGATCAAATGTCACCCCAAAAAACCCGAAAGAGACGGACACCAAGGGATAATCGCCGTAGAAACAAGACCGCTTAACCCACAGTTGAGCAGAAGTTTCTCAGGATCCTTCCTCGGTTATTAACTTTACTGGGCTTCTTCCCTGGCACAATCCTTCTTCCTTCTTCATTCTGTCAAGAAGACGTCCCCATGCCACCTCGCACTTAGAATATGTCCGATGAGGGTGACGACATTAAAAGTACTCCCCAATGGTCTGAGCAAGGGACAAACCTAAAATCCCCCTACACACGTCCAATGAGGATGACGATGTTAAAAGCACTCCCCAATGGTCTAAGCAAGGGAAACACCTTAAAAAACCCTTGCACCCATCCAACCTTGGTGATGACATAAAAATCTGCCTAGATCGGTCTCATGAGGGGAGCAACCTTAAACATCCCCCACCTTCTAACCCTTCTCCTCCTTCTTCCCCTGCTTCTCATTCTCCTCTTCTGTGTCCCCTGCAGGTACAACCTTGATATGTTCGGACTTCAAGGCTCGCGGTCGAGAACTTGAAGGAAGCAATATAAGCAGAACACAGCGGAAACGATTGAGAAAGACACTAGCACAGGCGACAGAATTCCTAACAGTTGTTGATGCCCTGGCAGCTAAAGCCAAGGCAGAGCCACCTTCTTCGAAGAAGCGCAAGAAGTTGAAGCCGAAGAAACCCCAGTGGCCACCTAAGCCTGACTTTGAGCAGAGACGGAGAAACTCAAGGGGACAAAGATTCTACTCTTAGGAAACTTGCCACATGATACACCAGCTAGAATGGGGCAAATACTGCGGGAACCCATAGAAATACCAAGTGATTCGTGCGAAGACACTCTTCACATCATTATCACTGAACCTCAATTTTCCCCTAACTTTTAAGATTAGTCTCTCCATCCTAATGTGTTTTTCACTCTTGCAGTTGACCTTTCCGTCACTCGGTTCGAGAAAGGTGGAGAAATTATGATCCATTTTGGACCTCTATCGGAGGTAGAAATATCAGTATCATGGGTCTATGCACTTGAGGTCGATTGAAAGATCTCTAAAAGCAAAGATGAAGAGTTGCAAGAGGCTTTAGAAGAATGGGAAGAAGGTGGTCAGGCCACAACTGACGAACTTCAAGAAATAAATGTTGGAGACGAAGTGGACCCCAGACCCACCTTCATTTAAGCAAATATGTCTCTAAGAGAGAATGAGGAGTTCATTGCTTGGCACTATCATGAGATGCCTGGTTTAGACCCTCAAGTAGCAATTCACCATCTCGGCATCAATACAACTGTCAAACCTGTCAAGCTGAAATCAAGAAGGTTCAGGCCTGATCTTGAAATGCAGATAGACGCCGAGGTAACCAAGCTCAGACAATCAAGTTTCATCTGTGAAGTCAAATACCTGAAATGGCTAGCAAAATGTCATTCCGATCAAGAAAAAGAATGGTCAAATCTGAGTGTGTATTGACTTTCGCGATTTGAATACTACCTATCCCAAGGATGACTTCCCCTTACCATTCACCGAGATGCTCATCGACTCTACAACTCACTGTCAGATCTTTTCTTTCATGGATGGATACTCCAGGTAAAATAAGATAAGAATAGCACCCGAAGATGAAGAGGCCGCTGCATTCTTAACTCCAAAAGGGTTCTTTTATTACACAATGATGCCTTTTGGATTAAATAATGATGGTATCACATACCAGAGAGGAATGTCAACCATTTTCAAAGACATGATGCACAAAGGGGTGGAGTGCTATGTAGATGACTTAGTGGTAAAGTCTGAAGAGAAGGATGCTCACATGAGAGACCTTGAAAAGGTATTTGAACCACTACGTCCTCATCAACTTAAGATGAACCCGCTGAAATGCACTTTTAGCGTGCGTTCGGGAAAATTCTTTGGGTTCACCATCAGACATCGAGGGCTTGAAATCAAGTCGATCAAGATCAAGGCAGTCCAAGAAATGCCATCACCGACTACACTTCGAGAACTGCGCTCCCTCCAGGGGCAACTAGCGTATATCGGCAGGTTCATCTCGAACCTCTCAAGCCATTGTAAACCCTTGACACACCTGCTAAAGAAAGATACCCCTTTCATTTGGGATGAAGCATGTCTGGAAGCCCTTGACGACATTAAGAATTATTTACTCAACCCCCCAGTACTCTCTACACCAATATTGGGAAAACCCTCATTATATACATCACTGCTTTGAATGAGTCACTCAGAGCATTGTTGGCACAAAACAATGAAGAGGGAAAAGAGATTGCATTATATTGACTCAACCGCAGGATGCAAGGGACCGAAAAAAACTATTCCCCTATTGAGAAGATGTGTTTGGCCCTGATCTTTGCAATGCAAAAACTCTGCCATTACTGGCTTGGTCAAGAAGTGAAACTTACGTCAAAAGCTGATCTTGTAAAGTTTCTCATGACACACCCATGCTTGTAAGGACATCTTGCTAAGTGGGCGTTATTGCTGATGGAATTCGACATCACATATGTCCCACAGAAGGCCAACAAGGGTCAAGCGTTCGCTGACTTTCTTGCAGCACACCCCGTACAGGAAAAATCTTCTCTATCAAGCGACCTCCTTGATGAAGAAGTATTTTGTGCTGACCTTGTTCATATCTGGGAGTTACACTTCGACGCAGATCATTCCAATCAGATCGAGGAGGCATCAGAATGACATTCTTGACTCTAAGAGGAGGAATATCGCCACTTTCTTTCTCTCTCGCTCAAGCTGGTTCTCATAATGAAGTAGAATATCAGGCCCTTATAATCGGACTAGAGATAGCCTTCGATCTTGACTTGGAGTAGCTTAAGATCTATGGCGACTCTGAGTTGGTTATCTGATAGCACAAAGGGATTTACAATGTGAGAAAAGACACTCTCAAGCCTATAACAATAATGTAAAATCATATATGGCTCAATTTGAGGACCTATCCTTGAGTCACATCCTCAGGAGGCTAAATCGCAGGATTATGCACTTGCGAAACTCGGTGCTACAATTCAGTTGTTCTCATCAAGACCCAAGCTTGTTTGGGTGGAAAAGTGGAGACACATCGAACTAAGAACTGAGGTCGATGTAGACGACGAGAGAAATATCTTCCCTGAGTGCCCTCCTTATCCATTCAGAGCACTTTTAATTGCCAAAGAAGTAATCAAGACCGAACAAGAAATAGCACGGTGTTAAGGAACTAAGGCTCGAAATCAAGAATTAGAATTCTTTGACCCAATATGTGCAGAAATTGAACAAGTAGAAGATTGGAGAGAGCCCATCACTAGGTTCCTAAAACATGGCTGGCTCTATGAAGATCGTGCTGGACGCAATAGTGTACGTCAAATGTCTACCAAGTATGCCCTCCTTGAAGGAGATGCTCTCTTTAGACGGTCGTTTGATGGCATTCTTCTTAGATGCATCGATATCTAAGAAGAAGATAAGGTGTTGAAAGAAGTCCACTCAAGCATTTGTGGACTACACCAGTCTGGTCTTAAGCTCTACAAACGAATACATAGGTTGGGTTACTATTGGCCTTCCATGATCTCCGATTCCTTAAGCTATGCTAAAAAGTGCCAAGTGTGCCAAATACACTCCAGTCTGGTTCACCAACCACCCAAGCCCTCACACCCTACGGTTGCCTCATGGCCCTGCTCACAATGGGGTATGGATATCGTAGGGCCTATTGACCCTCCTTCCGCAATGGGACATGTTTTTATCCTAGCTGCAACTGACTATTTCTCTATGTGGGCTCAAGCGATCCCCCTTCAGCAGGTTCTTGGGGCAACGGTGGCCCACTTTGTTCGACATCGTATCATATGTCACTTCGGAGTGCCCAACCGGATTATATCTGATAATGGTCCTTAATTTAGGAGTCATCACAATGATCGCTTAGTTAATCAGGGTTTTGAATGGAGGAACTTGACTATGTACCACCCTCAGGTGAATGTATTAGCTGAGGCTTTAAATAATACTGTGCAATGTCTTAAGAAAGTCAGTATAAAAAACAAGGTAGAACTGGCATGACAAGCTTCCCGAAGCACTATGGGGTTATCGTACTACTATACGAAATGCTACTGGTTCCACTCCTTATTCTTTGGTTTATGGGTGTGAAGCAGTTTTACCTCTCGAAATACAAATCCCTTCCCTACGAGTTGCTATTCACAAAGGAATAACCGAAGATGAGAGAGTCAAGCTCCGGTATCAAGAATTGGATGCACTCGATGAAAAGAGGCTTGAGGCTCAACAGAACCTTCAACTCAACCAAGGGAGAATGAAGAGGGCTTTTGACAAGTCCCTCAAAGTTTTCTCATTCACCCGTGGTGATCTAGTCCTAGCTTTCAAGAGGCCTATTGTTATGCACGACTGGCGTAAAGGGAAGTTTGAACCTAAGTGGGAAGGTCCCTTATAGTCAAAAAGCTCTCGCCCAACAAAGTTTATATACTGGAACGTCCTGATCGAGAGCAGGCAATGCCCCTATCAACAAGCAATACCTATAGAAGTACTATCCGTGATAAGTATTCAAAATTTAGGGGCTCAACACAAAAATATGCAAGATAGTCCAAACAAAAGTCTAACTCTTTTCATTGCAGTAAAAATGAGTTACAATTTACAAACGAAACCCATTACTAGGGAGGTTACAAGTCTCTTGCGTCCGAGGATAAGAGGACGGTTACAAACCAAAACCTATCGTGTCGCTCTTGCATCAGAGGACAAGAGGTTGGTTACAGGCCAAAACAAATGCCTATCCCATGAAAGAAAGGCCCTTCTCATGAAGAAGAAGCAAACCCATGAAAGAACGACCTTCCTCATGGAGAAGAAGCAAAAACACTTGGAGAGTCAGGTTTAATTCATCTGGTGAGTAAGAGGATAGTTACCAGCCAGAAGACAAAGCAGAGCTACTCTAAGAAGTAAGCCTCAGTCCATCCGACGTGTATGTCAAACATACAAGCCAGATACTTCAGCTGATGTGCATATCAAACATACGACAAAGGATTCATTTGACGTGTATATCAAACATACAAGGTGAGCTGCCCTGACAATGAACCAGCCTATGATGAAAAGCATGCCCTTTTCACAGTGGATGCCCTTCCATAGAACAACATGGACGTCACTGTTGTGCTGGAGGATTTGGCTTCCAACAGACTTTTCATCGGCCCATGAACATCGTAGTGCATAGCCTATTATCGAGCGTCGCAAACTCCGCATGTAACTTACAGCCACATGCAAGCATCATTCCAAGCCACACGTGCTGATCAGCGCTGACAGAAGCCAGCACTGGCTGGGTCCTCTAGAGGCCAGCGTCGGTTGTGTTCCAAACCCTAGCACCGAGTGCTTTTCTTGAGGGTCAGCACCGATCGTGTCGACACTTCAAATCATCAGCATCGGTTGCCTCAGCGCCAGTTGCACTTTTATTAGCGTCGGCCCTGGCACGACTGTTGGCTTCCTAAGATTCCTCATTTTCAAAGCCTAAGTTTTTGCACCTCCTTAATTGTTGCACAATTTCCAAAGGTAACCGTACACCTTCCCTGCGACGGTTTACCTCCACAACGGTTCACCTCCAGCAACTGTACACCTTCCACGACGGTCCACCTCCTGTGACCGTTCCTCACCCATTGGAACTTCTCATATATGGTCGAAAACCCACTAAAAAACATTCTCGCCTTTTTTTTGACCTGAGCAGCACTAGAACCTCACCAAAGACTTCTACAAACCTCCGCAAAAGTTCTTAGAAACCTCTGCAACACAACTAACAGTGCCACAAAGTTACCACAACACCAGGAAACCTCTTAAAAATTCCCTAAAAGCCCTCAAGACATGCGGAAATACTCACTGTTGTGTTTGCCGCATCTTCTACTAAGAAAATAATACAGCCAGAACTTCCTCTATTTCCAAGAAAGATCCCTAAAGAGCTCTCCTTTCCTTGTTGCTTTCTATGCAATCCTCACCGAATTCTTCGCAAAGTCTGCTCGCCAAAGGTCGTCCCTACCAAACCACCGAAATCCTACTATCTGGCTGAAAACCTTCCCTACAAAGCTTTCGGTGAAGTCCCACCACTCATCGAAACTTCAACCGAGCACTCTCACCCCACGATTAAAACTAAACTTGTGCTTAAGTTTTTTACCCTTGGTTAAAGCTGAAGGAAAATAGGATTTTACCCCCCTTATATAGACTACACTACCTTAAAATGCCCCTCACAAACTGGGAATTCCAGTTGCATCAGGTAAAGCGATGACGAGTTGTGCCGAGCTTTGACTCAAGACTCGAGGTAACTCTCAACGACCCCTAGCACCGGTTGACCCAGCACAGGGTGGGTTTTCAAAACAACCCTAGCGCCGGTTGACTTATCGTCGGGCGGGTTTTCAAAACAATTCTAATACCGATTGACTTAGTGCCGGGTGGGTTTTCAAAACAACCCTAGTACCGATTGACTTAGCGCCGGTGGGTTTTCAAAACAACCCTAACACTGGTTGTCTTAGCCTCAATTGTCTTCAGATAATATCACGGGTCCTTCACAATGCCAGCTGAATCTTTAACAACCCAGTGCTGGTTGCGTTTTTGAGAACTCAGTGCCGATTGAATACTTACACTTGGCGTCGGTCGTACTTCAAGTAGCCTACCGTCACCTACTCCAGGCTGAAGCCTTGTGTGTCCTACCACTATCCCCAGTAGAGTAGTACCCAAGCCATGAAGCGTCATCCTTAGTGGACTTACACCCAAACCATGACCTCCTCAATGGAGTCCGGACCCCAGAGGGTCTGCTTCACAGTAAGGGATTAATCCCTTGCTATCTCATCCCCAGGTGGTCAGTCTCATCTTTCACCCCAAGCGCCTGTGAAAATCACTCATGTTAGGTCATCATTTCCATCTGATCCCTCACCTTGTGTATGGTCCTAACCATTTTATCCCCAGTGAGTCAAATTACAATCTATAGACCTATTCCCCATGCAGCTCCACCTACATGGTGACCCACACCACGGTCCGTGCTGCACGACCGTAAACTGCACAGCCTTGGTCTAGATGCATGACCCTAAACTCCATGATCCAAACTATAGGACCTTAAAGTGTAGCAGAGGTCTAGTTGCACGACCTTAAACCGCATGGTCTTAGTTGAATGACTTTAAACTGCATAACCACGGTCTAGCTGTAGGACTTTAAACCATAGTCTACGTCCTAGCAGTATGATGTTAAAAGGCAACACACCATGGTCCGAACTATATGACCTTAAACTGTAGTGGAGGTCTAGTTGCATGACCTTGAACTACATGGTCCTAATTGTATGACTTTAAACTGCATAACCACGGTCCATCTGTGTGACCTTAAACCATAGTGCATGTCCTGGCTGCATGACGATAAACTGCTTTTCTTAGGTCACAGAGGCATGACCTTAAACTCGCCCCCACATACGTGCACATGCCTTTTATGTCCACTTTCATGCACACCTTCCCAAACCTACTTGTTAGTGTGCATGCACCACCTTCGTTACCTTCCCAGTGAGTCCATTCACTTCATCACCATACCTGATTTCCCAGTGAGTCTCACCTACACTCATAAAATGGTGAACCATCCCGCCACCCATATTTTTTGTAAGATAGTGGTCACCATCATCCAGTCACATTTCACACATTTCCATCTCTCATTGGTAACCGAATGTCAATTCTCCAAGTGAGTCAAACCACCACCATAATCCCTTCAATGGCCTCCATAGACTACCATTCATCACCACCACGACTCAGCTAAACGACCTTAAACCATAGTGCATGTCCAAGCCGTATGACGTTAAATATTTTGCGTAGGTCCCGAAGGCATGACCTTAAACACGCCTTCACCAAAAAAAGAAAAAAAATAACGGGCATGGTGTATACCTTAACAAGGGAATGCTATGAGTACAAATGACGGACAGGCATGGTGTTGAAAACATGAGTAACGAATTGCATGAATAAAACAAAATCGGACACGATGAAAACCCGAAAGGGCATTGTGAGTAAACAAGAAAAATAAGGGCGGATATAGCGGAAAGGTTATGGGTAAAAGAGCCCCAAAATAAAAAAAAGTTGGTGAAAACCGTTTCTACGACACCGCTTCCCAAGGTCAAGCGAAAATCTGAAAGGACTTTGGATAAAGAAATAGATTGATGCAGCACTTGTCTCAACAAGCGGCTTCGGCCCTCACTCAAAAGAAGAAAATCACTAGTATCACAATACTAGGAATCCAAAAATATGACCTTCAAGGAAAAGATTCCGACAATCTGAGTCCAGTTGTGAAAGGACTCGAAAGATGGCAAGACAAGTCTCATCAGGAAGAACATTATTCCCATGAGGTCACAAATACACTCTAGAAGCAAAAATTACAAAGGCCGGAAACTGACAAAGCAAGGGGAGAAACTGCCTGAGATGTCAACTCGTCTAGCTGACACGACTAGACCTTCGGGACAGGCTAACACAATGCCCCCGACTAGACTTAATAAATGAGACCCAAAGGGGTACTCTGAATGTCAAAAGCAAACCTGGTGTAGCAGCAAACAACACCTACCAAAGCAAACCAATGAACCCAGACCAAATGGGAACGATGCCCTTCAACATGGCACTCCATTGCCAGATGGGCTTGATTCTGACTGACGAGGTCCATACAAAATCCTCAGATTTAGAATCCCAAACAGTTCACATGAGGGTGAGGACTTCAATAATATCCCTAAAAAAGTCTCTTCTCCCCCAAGTCTCCATAGACAGACCCACGAACAATACATCCCTACGTCTGAGCAACCTAGTTACATTATTGCGTGAATCTCCTCAATGTTCATGTGGTCTTGTGGCTAGGAAGGAAAAAAGTAAATTCCAAAGGAAGTTTTATGAATGATTGTCCTTCTTTATTCTCTTGAAGCATGACATTAGATGGGGCAAGTTGTTTGAACGTATTTTTCAGCACCTTGGTCCCTACTAGGAAACAAGTCAATAAAGCCTACAAGATAATGGAAACTCCCGATAGTCTCATAATGGCCCCAAAATTTGTGAAGATCATCATCAGCACTTCAAAAGACCACCTGCCAAGTTTCATCATAATCACACATGTCTAAGGCAGTGAACACAAATAAATAATTTCAGCAAAATAGGTCTCTAGCACCCTAAAATGGACCCTACAACTGGAACTTCAGTTTTGGTGTCTCAAATCATTATGAGACCACTGTCATTGGATCAGGCACGGTCGAAAACCTCTATGGGCCAAGTTTCAGCTCAATCGGACACTTTATAACAAAGATATGAGCAAACCATTGAAATAGGAGAGGCCGCAATCTATTCCTGTGTGGCCACCCTGTACTAAAACACCATTATAGGTGGTTGTTTTCATAGTCACAGGTAGTCACTTTTGGGGCCCATATCTCACTTGCTTTGATTTTGATCATGTTCAAATTTTTTGAGTATGTTCGTCTCGTCGAGACGAGAGTTTCAATATGCGGTACACCACGAGACGATGTCCGAGAAAGGAGAAAAGCTAGAGAGAAGCTGTCGATCTGTGAAAGAAGTTGCAGAAAATTCAGCAATAGCACTCCTCGTTCGAGCAGCAAGATCACAATGCTTGCACACCCGATCAGCACTAAACCATTTGCGTTAAGCTGCGTGAGGTCCGAGGCCATCTCTGGTTCGAACCTTGCATATGATGAACGGTTGGATTTCATGCACGAAGACATCAAAGCTGCTGTAAATTTTGACCTCTGGATTTTAGATCAAGATCAAAACACACAAGTTGTGAAATCTTCATTCGGGATCCAAATCTAGTTTTATTTGTTGCCAAGCGATCTTGACGGCATGTTCAGTGTGATTCAGTGAAGAACTCACAAAGAAATATCCAGGAACGAGCACACAATTGATCCAAAGTTTTCAAGATTCATCCAAGATCCAAGTCTCATGATCGTGGTGTAAAACATGATTCATGATTCGACGTTGGTATCAAAACGATCACCATGCCGAGCCTTATAAGAAAATATTATTCTTTTGATCAAACGGGCATCAAAACAACCCCGGATCAGTCATGGAAGATCACTCAAGTTCTAAAGCACCAACAGGGACTGTTCTGAAATTTCACACATTGTTAGGTAGGGGCAAACCAGTCATTTTACACCTTGTTTTAGAATTTCTTTAAATTCAACAAAATTGCAATTATCATCAATTTAGTTAGTTTTTTAGCGTACACTTATGTTTTAGCCTAATTCTATATAAACATGCAAAGCTAAATTGTAAAGGACCTTTTGGTTCATTCTTTGAAGATTCAATAAAATTTTGATTCCTTGCTTGAGCCTGTGAGTACATCTTAGAGAGAGAGAGAGGAGAGAGAAGAAGAGGGTCGGGACCCTTCAAGTAGGTAACTTTCTCTCTCCTCCCCTCTTTCTCTTTCTTTCCCCCTTTTTCTCATCTACTCTTTCTCTCTCTTCTCATCTTTATATCTCTTTATCTTCTGCTTTTCTCTCTCTTCTCTTCTTATCAATATTTCTTTCTCTCTCTTCTCTTCTCTTCTCTCTTCTCATCTTTATCTCTTTCTCTTTCTTCTTTTCTCTCCCTTCATTTCTCTCTCCTCTCTTCTCATCTTTATCTCTTTCTCTCCCATCGTCCCCTCTCATCTTTATCTCTCTCTCTCATCTCCCTTTCTCATCTTTATCTCTCTCTCTCTTCTTCCTATCTTAATCTCCATTTGTGCCCTTCTAATGCAACTGGTGAGTCTTAGCATCGATTGGTTTTCTCTCTCCTCTTTCTATCAATTTGTGAGACTCAGCGTCGACTAATTTTCTCTCTCCTCTTTTATCAATTAGCAAGACACAACACTGACTGTGTTTTCTCTCCTCTTCTACCACTCGATGAGACTCAGTGCCGATTGGATTCTCTCTCTCCTCTTTTGTCAGTTAGTAAGACTCAGTGCCGACTGGATTCTCTCTCTTCTTTAGTCAATCAGTGAGACTCAGCACCGACTGGATTCTCTCTCTCCATTTTTGTTAGTCGACGAGACTCAGCACCGACAGGATTCTCTCTCTTATTCAGTCAATCAGCGAGACTCAATGTCGATTGGATTCTCTCTTTCATCCTTTTTCAATCAGCAAGACTCAGTGTCAACTGGATTTCTCTCTCTCTTCCTATGTTTGTCAGTGAATCCTAGTGCCGACTGAATTTCTCTCTCTCATCTATTGCAGTTGGCGAAAGCTAGTGCCGGCTTGATCTCTCTCCCTTACTTCTCTCTCATCACAACCGACATAAGCCTAGCATCAGTTGGTTCTCTTCATCCTCTCTTCTTCTGTCAGTAGGCGAGGCCTAGTGCCGACTGCTTTTTCTCTCTCTTCTCTTAACACAGACGGTAATGCTTAGCACCGACTGCATCTTCCTTCCGTCTCTCTCTTTTATATTCTCGTCTCTTCACTTCCTTTTTCTCCCTCCTTCTGTCTGTTCGCTTCTCCTCTTACCTCATTCTTTCCCTATAACCATTACTCAACTACCCTTTCATTTGACTTAGAGGAATGGAGGTTAGCCTCTCATGGTATTCTTGTCGTCTATTCGTAATGATGTTGTGTCAAGATTACTTAGCCCGCTTTACTGTTAGGACAGACCGACCATCGTGCTTAGCTAGTCGATATTGGTAATGACATCTAGTAGTGATTCTGTGATTCAATCTTAGTTACTAAGCCTGTTTTGCTACCACGTTAGGCCAATTATCCATCAGCCTAGTCACTTCTCTGATCCTCTCGCTTGGTCAAATTCTTTTCTCCCCCTGTCCTTTTTTCTTCTTTTTGAATGCACATGCTCGTATACATTCATTAGAGAGGATCATTGAATCTGGGCTTTCTGGAGGGAGACCGAAGGGTCATGGAAGTAGACCATCGTTGAAGCTGGATGGTTGCAAGGAAGGAAAATGGTTGTAGGAAGGCGAATGGTTCCCAGCGGCACGTGTAATCCATGTGTCAAGTGGTGTAGAACGACGTGGCAATTATTATCAGGTGGCGTAGCTGGGCTCGAGGTGTCACGTGTAGAATCCGTTGCACGTGCAAGAGATTTGAACACAGTCGGTGCTAGACATTGGCAAACACAGCCAGCGCTAGGCATTGGAAAACATTGTCGGTGTTAAGCATTAGAAGACACAACCGACATTAAGCATTTGGTAGACGCAACCGACATTTGGCGGACACAACCGGCGTTAAGTTTCGAGCGCATAGTCGGTGCTAAGCGTTTCGCAGACATAGCCGACGCAAATCTTTGATTGTGAAACTAGCGCGAAAGAGGGAGGGAATGGCATTGTAGGAGGAGAGGCATTTCCTGGGGATTTTAAGACTCCATTCCCCATCCTTTACTTATATGGAGCGGCTAGGGGCCTATTTCCTTGACACCTATGTCAGGAACTAGGGCATGACAGGGTAAACTATGGTCATTCTTGATGAGGATTGTTGATCAAAAGGTTATCTTTCATACCCCAAGGGAAGCTCGGAGTTTATTTGGGAATGACTCATTAAACATGCGGTGGGTCCCATTTCTGTTTGCGTGTTTCATTGATCGTGCTTTCATTAATGAATTGGGGGAGGAGCTAGATGGTGCTCCAACAACCATTAGGGAAGTCATGTTCATCCTGAGCAATAGAGGAGGAGTTCTACCTTATCGGACTCTGCACAATGCCAAGTTAGAGGGGTATTTCCCCCACCGCTTCGCTTGTCAGCATGGGCACAATCAGAGCTGCCCCTTCTCCATGGTTTTTGAAAAGCATCGGGGCAAGGTGAACATGGGGAAAACGGAAGAGCATGAGACTCACCGTGAGTACTAGCTGTCAGAACACATATGAACCGCTTGGTCCACATGCCTAGAAATGACAGAGATCAGCAAGTATGTGGTTCAAATGACTAAGGCTTATGCAAACTGGTGGAGAATTATCAGCAAAGGATATTGAGATCCTAATCACACCTGGAAAGGGGAGAATGGTAAATGACATCTGGATACCAGACAGAGGAGGCTGGTGGATACCCTTCCTCTTGGCGAGGTCTTTGTCTTGAAATACCCCTCGAACTGGCAAGCTTTAGGGATGCTTCGAGAGATAGCGGCCGATGATGCCTTGCCGTAATTTCTTGCCATGAAACAGAGAACTGAGAGCATCTTTGATAAGCTCAGTTCTGTATTTGAATGGAGTGAGGGCCGAAAGGTCCCAGGTCATGAGGGATGTCCCATTCAGGACTTGAACAAACTGATTGAGAGCGATCCTCATAGTAAACAGGCTGGAGGCCCTTCTCAAGGAGGGTGTTCTGAAGCAGCTGCTCCTCCTTCAACAAGGGGAAGAAAAGGAAACGCTCCAACCCTACCGGCACTCGTGCACCGCTCAAGTTAGTGGGCGTACTCAGAGGCATAGAGGTGTCAAACTTCTTGTGATCTCAGAACCCGGGGGTAGCTCATCCTCCTCTGATCTTTTAGCAACTCCCCCAGTATCACCTTTTTCACTTTCCCCACCGTCTTTTGTCTCTCCTGAATTGTCGTCTTCTTCTTCAGAGACTGAAGCAAAAGACTAGGGCCCTTCTGAGCCCATTGTTATTGTTTCTAGCTGGGAAATGACTCCAGATCTTGGGGAGGCACCTCTGAGTCCAAGGGTGGTTCCTGAGTCAGAGCCAGCTCAGATGGAGATTGACGAGGCTGACGGCGTCGAAGAAAATGCTCCAGGAAGAGAATATGATGTTGTTGTGGCCTCTGTGATTTGGGGGTTTAGTGCCCCGACTAAGGAAGGGACTATTATTCAAGAAGAAGGGCCTGTAGCTAATGTTGCCCCTGAGTACCAAGAGGCTGTTGCCCTCGAGGGAACAATTCGTGAAGACGAAGGGGTTGAACGTTTTGTGGTCGAGGTTTTGACTGTTGAGGGTGCAGGCCAGATGGAATAAACCATGGTGGAGGCTGAATCAGTGATTGGTGAGGGCCAAAGGAAAGAGGCAGTTCCTGAAATTTTCAATGCTAACATGGCTGTTCACGATGGTGAAAAGCAAGGGGAAGAGGTTTCTTCGGAGCCTCTGTTTGAACGTATTTTTCTGTACCTTGATCCTGGTAGGAAGTAGGTCAATAAAGCCTACAAAACAGTGGAAATTCCCAACAGTCTTGTAATGGCCTCATAATTGCTCAAGATCATCATCAGCAGTTCAAAAGACCACCTGCCAAGTTTCATCACAATCAGACATGTCTAAGGCAGTGAACACAAAAAAATAATTTCAACAAAATTAGTCTCTAACACCCTGAAATGGACCCTGTAACTAGAGCTATATATTTGGTGTATCAAATAGCTATGGGACCACCGCTATTAGATCGATCACGATCAAAAACCTTTGTGAGTCAAGTTTCAGCTTAATCGGGCACTCCATGACCAAGTTATGGGTAAAAGGCTAGAAAGGGTAGGTCGCACACTATTCTCGTGTGGCCTTACTGCATCAAAACACCATTAAATGTAGTTGTTTTTACAGTCACAAGAAGTCACTTTCAGAGTTCATATCTCACTTATTCCAATTCGGATCGCTCCCAAATTTAGTGAGCGTGTTCGTCTCATCAAGACGAACAATTTGGTATGTGGTACACTTGTGAACACACTAAGCAGAGAGAAAAACTAAATGAAAGTCACTAATTCGTGAAGGAAGTTGCGTAAAATTCAGCAGCAGCATGCCTCGTTCGAGCAGCCAGATCACGACGCTCGCATACCCAATCGGCACGAAACTAATTGCATTATGTGCGTGAGGTCCAAGGCTATCTCTGGTCTGAACCTCGCGTACAATGAACGTTTGGATTTCACACATGAAGGCGTCAAAGTTGCTGTAATATCCGGCCTCCAAATTTCAAGATTTCGACAAAAAACTCAACACGACAAAATCTTCATTTGGACACGAAATCAAGATACGTTCATTGCAACGTGATCGTGACGACATGCTCAGTGTGACTCATTGAAGAAGTCAAGAAGAAACATTAAGGAACGAGCACACAATCGATCCGAAGTTTTTAAGATTCATCCAAAATTCAAGTCTCATGATCGTGGTTTGAAACACGATTCATGGCTTGAAATTGGTATCAAAACGATCGTCATGTCGAGCTCTACAAGAAAACAATAATCGTTCAATCAAAAGGGCATCAAAACACCCTCAGGTCAGCCACGGAAGATCGCACAAGTACTCGGGCAGCAGCATGGACTGTTCCGAAATTTCACACATTCTTAGGCAAGAGCAAATCAATCATTTTGCACCCATGTTTAGAATTTATTTAAATTCAATTAAATTGTAATTATCTTCAATTTAGGTAGTTTTTGAGCCTACAACCACATTTTAACCCAATTCTATATAAACATGCACTGCCTCATTGTACAAAGGACGGATTCATTATTCTTGGATCAATCAATAAAATTTTGATTTCTTGCTTGAGTTTGTGAGTACGTCTTGGAGAGGGAGAGAGGAGAGAGAAGAAAGGGGTCGGTACCCTTCAGGTAGATAACTTTCTCTCTCCTTCCCTCTTTCTCTCTCCTCCTCTCTCTCTCATCCCCTCTTTCTCTCTCTTCATCTCATCTCTATCTCTTTCTCTCTCAACCTCTTTTCTCATCTCTATCTCTTTCTTGTTCATCTTCTCTTCTCATCTCTATCTCCTCCTCTCTTCTCATCTCTATCTCTTTTTCTCTCATCCACTCTTCTCATCTCTATCTCTTTCTCTCCCTTCTTCTCATCTTTATCTCTCTCTCATCCTCTCCTCTCATCTCTATCTCTTTCTCTCCCTTCTTCTCATCTCTATCTCTCTCTCTCATCCTCACTTCTGATCTCTATCTCCATTTGCCTTTTTCTAATGCAACTGGTGAAACCTAACACCGGTTGGTCTCATCTCTTCTCTTTTGTCAATCAACGAAACCTAACACCGATTGGTTTTCTCCCTCTACTCTTCTATAAGTCAGTGATACTTAGCACCGACTGGTCTTCTCTCTCTTTTATCATCAGTCAACGAGATTTAGTGCCGCCTGGTCATCTCTCTCTTTTATCATTAGTTGACGAGACCTAGCACTGACTTATCTTCTCTCTCTTTTATCAGTCTGTGAGACCTAGCACCGACTGGTTTTCTCTCACTTCTATCACTAGTCGGTGAGACCTAGCATCGACTAGTTTTCTCTTTCTTCTTCTATCAGTCGGTGAGACTTAACGTTGATTGGTCTTCTCTCTCTTCTTCTATCAGTCGGTAAGACCTAGTGCCGATGGTTTTCTCTCTCTTCTTTTGTCAGTCGACAATATCTAACACCGTCTGCTTCTCCTCTGTACAACACAGTCGACGATGCCTAGTGTCGACTGCATTTTCTCTCTCTTCCTTCCATCATAGTCGATTATGCTTAACGGACTGTGCCTCCCTTCCCTCTCTCTCCTTTATCCTCTCGTCTTTAGTACTCTTCTCTTCCTTTCTTCTCCCTCCTTCTTTCTTTCTTTGTAACCCCTTTACTCGACTAAGAGGGATTGAGGTTAGCCTCTCATAGTAGTCCTGTCGTCCTGCCGTAATGTTGTTGTGTCAGGATTACTTTGCCTGCTTTATTACAACGACAGACCGACCATCGTGCTTAGTTAGTCGGTATTAGTAATGACGTCTAGTAGTGATCTCGTGAGCTGGTCTTAGTTATCGAGCCCGTTTTGCTACCACATCAGGCCAATCATCCACCAGCCCAATCACCACTCTGAGCCTCTGGCTTAGTCGAATTCTTCTCTCCCTCCATCTTTCTTTCTTCTTTTTGAATGTGCATGTCAATGTACGTTCATCAAAGAGAAAAAGGGTGAGGTCAGACCCACCTGTCTTATAACATTTGCCATATGTGTGTGTGATTTCAGAAAAGCAAAAAATAAGAAGAATACTAGCCAAGGGAGGCGATTCCGGACCAGTTTCATTACTGGGGGGGCTTTCTTCGGGATGTAAGAGGGAGACCATGCGAGTCAGCTTGAGTAAGTCTCGAACCCACCTTTAAATACCTCTCTCACAAGTTGGTAACACCTGCCCCCGTTCTCGAACGAGGTTCCCAAGAGAGCGATCTCAGAAACATTCCGGGTCTTCCCACGAAACCCGAGACACGTACCACCCGATTCCCAAAGGATCAGAACGGTGAGATCAAGGCACCTAACCAGCTTGGCAACTCCATTGGGGACTTACTACCCCTTAGTCGGATCATTCTTGTTTAGCTAGTTTCTTCTTTTATTATCTGCTTTCATTATCTTTTCACATTTCATTTATGGCTTGCGGGACCCCTTGTCTAGCTATCAGGTCTTAACCTGAACTGGTGTGAGGAGGGACTTATAAGTCCCTCACTGCCCATCTTCTCGCTCTGGTGGAAACTCCAACAAGATGCCCTGCATCGGTAGCACTTCTGTTGCCCCACACAACATACACCCAGCCACCGGCAAGTCACTTGCCAGTCATTTTCCTGAGGTACGTCGGAAGGCTACCCAGTCCCTTTCTTAAAAAAGTAAGCAATTTGTTGTTGCTACTGTGGGTTGCCGTAAGGCTAGCCCACACATTTTTACACCACTGGTCTCCACCCCTAAAGGCTTAATACATTGAGACGGAAACCCCACGGTCTCCACCCCTCGCGCAGACCCAAGGCTCATGGGTCACCCACTCGAGTCACACCTCGGGGCAACACTTCTGTCACCTTGAGGCCGTGTCCAAGATCGAACCTTCCGAGGCCAGGTCCTGCGCACGCTACTCATATGCATCTCACTGCTCGGTGTAACACCATTGCTATGCCAACCCAGTACACAGGAGACGACCTCCTCGTCCTCCTACTTTGCACACACAAGCACACCCTGTAAGGGACATGCCTATACCTGTTCTCTTACAGACATCTGCTTGTAGTCTCAGCCTCCTAAGGCCAGATCACCTATACAAGATCGTGTAAAACTCCAGGTATCTCGCGATCCTTCTTCAAGGGGCGCACACGCATTGCTATAATAGACGCCCTCTCGCCCTCAACTCAAGCCTCCTTATGAGTCAACCCTGCTCCGACCCACGCCTTCTTCATCGAGCAAGCAAGTTCATCTTTGGTACCCGAAGGTTTTCCCCAAGAGTACCATCCTGAACCAACCCTGTCACTTTGGTCATGTCTCTGGAGCTCAAAGGAGAGCTCGGAGCATGGATCTGATAGAAGATAGAGTCCTTCATCCTCCTCGACCTAAGATGACTCTAGTCCCTAGCCCTTATCCATTACTGCACATGATGGAGATAGCTCTTTCCTGTGCAAGAAGAACTGACCAACAGCGACCTACATCACCGTTTGGACAAGAGGCCCATCAAAACATCAAGGCTAAAAGTGATATAGGCCTGGACATTGTGACTTAGGAGGTAACCAAGGCAGTCAAAACAGCCAATTCTGACAACCCTCTTCACCTGACTCCCTTCTACCCCCTTCAGACAATGTAGCCTGAAGAAGAGCTTTGTGAGCCTTGTGCTGTGGTCACCGTCGCAAAAGAATACCCAGCCACTCAATAGCCATGTTCCCAACACCGTCGAGAATCGGTCCAAATGCGTTCTACGTACAGGAGTTGAGTTTAGTCGGGGCACGCTGGCCCCCTGCTGATTGACTTACCACGCACGACCCGTCAAGCTCGCAAGCCATCGGTCACCACTAACATTGACCTCCCTAGTGAAATGGTCAGCGTAATGATCGTAAGCGAGCCCGCTAATGCGCAAGAGGAGTGCATGTACAAGTTTGAGGATATGGTTCTTCTGATGATGGAAATGATTGATCGTATCGATGCCGCATGCCAGTCGGCTAACCATGAGGTCAATTCCCATCACTCTAATGGTGCACCTCCACAACAGCCCCCTCTGTCTACCTCATAGGACAATTCTGCCCCTCATCCAATCTCTCAGTCAGATATTGATGATGTGGTCACCCATAGCCTTAAAAACAGACAAATTCAGGGAATACAGGGTGCAATGCCTTATCAAGGGCCATACCCCTTGTATATTCATCAGGTCCCATTCCCCTCAGAGTATAAGAAAGGGAAGTTTTCTCTATTCAATGGGACCACCTCCCCAAACCAGCATATTGCCCACTTTCAGGCTGCACGTCAGGAAACAGTGGCTGATGGGAGACTTCTTCTCTGACTGTTCGTTGAGACCTTCAATGGTCCAGCATTTCAATGGTATACCCAACTCCCTCCAAACTTCGTGCATACATGGGAGGAGATGGAGAAATTGTTCTATCAACCCTTCTATGAGATCGAGAGAGAGGTTCAAACCATTGATCTCCTCACCCTGACTCAAGACCCTGATGAGCTTGTAGATTAGTTTATATCAAGATGGAGAAACTTGGCTTCCCTCCTTCCTAACCCTATGCCTGAGAAGGAAGCGGTCAAAACTAGCATGCGGAACATGCGACCGAAAATTGCTCTACATGTTGTGGCCTCTAATCTGACCTCCATGTCAAAGCTGATCTCTAAATCAATCCACATAGAAAGTCTATCACGCTACCATGGTGCGACACGACAACCATCCACAAGTTTATGAAACAACCGAGGCAACGGAAGTTCTCGGAATAACACACGAGGCAGCCAACTGAAAGGGGTAATCATTGCAGCCGTCATGATCATTGATCCAAAGAAGCTCCCTCCAAAACTTTAGACCTTTCTAGACCCCTCTAAAGGGGTAAACATGGCAAAGTTAACACCTCAGGCTGGCAAGCAATAACAGTTGTAAAATCGGGTACCCTCACCAGCCAACTTTGATCGGGGTGATTATTTAACCAAGCATAAGAATAAGGTTTATCCCTTCGAGATGGATTGGGTCTCTGCGCTGTTCTGGTTAATATTGGAACAAAATATGATCCAGCTTCCAGAAACCAAATTCCTTGAGCAACCTGGCCTTGACACTCAAGCAAATTATTGTTTCTACCATCGGAGGATCAATCAATCCACAGATGACTGCTACATGCTAAAGGATATTATTGAGGCCTTGATTATGAAACGCCAGATAAAGCTTGAAGACTTAAAGGAGGCCTTCGGGGCAGCCGAGGCCTCCCATGCCGTAACTATCCAAGAGGAAGATGAAATGCCCGGTATTCTTTACACTTTCTTCATTATAATGCTTCAAGAAGGCATAATCACACTGAAGCAGGCAAGGCAACCCGTCGCCTTGCTAAGGGGACTGAAGATCATTGGTGCCCATATCATCAGATAAGAGGTCTTTACTTATCAGAATGAAAAAGTTTCCTTGATATATTCATAAAGAAAATGTGGGAGTGTCAAGAATTTTACAACCTCCCCGTAAGTGATCACCAAATCACTCCTCCATCGGGACAAGGAGATCTCCCAAAGCAAGACCTCCCTATTAATAACTCAAACTCTGCGGAACCCTCGACTTCCTAGCGATGAATAGTCTACAATGTCATTAAGGAGAGAAGCTATGCGCCAAGCTAGGGCTGTTCACCAGCCCAGCACAATGGATCAAACATCACCTCAGAAAACCATAAAGAGATGGCCACCAAGGGCTACTCACTGAAGAAACAAGACCGCTCAACCTACAGTTGAGCGGGAGTTTCTCAGGCCCCTTCCTCCACTATCAACTTTATTGGACTTCATCCCTGGCACGATCCTTCTTCCTTGTTCGTCCTGTCAAGAAGACGTCCATGTGTCACCTCCCTCTCCGCATAAGTCCAATGAGGGTGACAACGTTAAATGCATTCCCCAACAATCTAAGTAAGGGAAAGACTTAAAAGACCCTCAGTACCCTTCCAACCCTGTTGATGACGTAAAAATCTTCCCAGATCGGTATGATTAGGGAAATGACCTTAAAAGTCCCCCACCTTCTAAACCTTCTCCTCCTTCATCTCATGATTCTCATTCTTCCTCTTTTGTGTCCCCTCCAAGAACAACCTTGATATGTCCGGACTTCGAGGCTCTCGACCGAGAATTCGAAAGAAGCAATATAAGCAAGAAGCAGTAGAAAATATTGAGAAGGACCCTCGCACAGGTAGCAAGATTCTTAATAGTTGCTGATGCCCTGGCAGCTAAAACCAAGGAGGCCCACCATCTTCAAAGAAATGCAACAAGTAGAAGCCAAAGAAGTCTCAGTGGTCCCTTGAGCCCGATTTTGAGCAGAGACTGAGAGAGTCAAGGGGGCAAGGTTTTTACACTCAAGAGGGTTGCCACATGATACAAGTCTGTGAAGAACAACCTGCTCAGAGCAGACACTGCGGGCACCCGTACAAATACCAAGTGATTCATGTGAAGACAGTCTTCACACCATTATCACTGAACCTCAAATTTCCCCCAACTTTTGAGATAAGTCTCTCCAACCTAACGTGTTTTCCACTCTTGAGGTTGAACTTTCCGTCACTCAGTTCAAGAAAGGTGTAGAGACTATGATCCATTCTGGACCTCGATCGGAGGAAGAAATTTCAGGATCATGGGTCTCTGCACTTGAGGTAAATGGAAAGACCTCTAAAAGCAACGATGAAGAGTTGAAAGAGGCTCCAGAAGAATTGTAAGGAGGTGGTCGGGCCAAAGCTGACGAGCTCCAGGAAATTAATCTTGGAGACAAAGCGGACCCCAGATCCACTTTCATTTCTACGAGTATATCTTTAGGAGAGAAAAATGAGTTCACTGCCTACTTGAAAGCAAACCAGGACGTCTTTGCTTGGAACTATCATGAGATGCCTGGTTTAGACCCTCAAGTAGCTGTTCACCATCTCGGCATCTATACAACTATCAAACCCGTCAAACAGAAATCGAGAACGTTCAGGCATGACCTCAAGATGCAAATAGATGCCAAGGTAACCAAGCTCAGACAAGAAAGTTTCATTCTTGAAGTCAAATAACTGAAATTTCTATGTCATTCTGGTCAATAAAAGTAATGGTCAAATCAGGGATTGTATTGACTTTCGCTATTTGAATATCGCCTGTCCCAAGGACGACTTCCCGTTGCCATTCACCGAGATGCTCATGTACTCTACAGCTCACTGCCAAATCTTTTCTTTCATGGACGGATACTCCGGGTCTAATCAGATAAGAATGGCGCACGAAGATGAAGAGGCCACAACATTCTTAACACCGAAAGGGGTTTTCTATTACACAATGATGCCTTTTGGATTAAAGACTGTTGGAGCCACGTACCAAAGAGCAATGATGACTATTTTCAAAGACATGATGCACAAAGAGGTGGAGTGTTATGTGGATGCCCTGGTCGTAAAATCCGAAGAGAAGGATGCTCACATGAGAGATCTTGAAAAGGTTTTCATGTGGTTGTTCCTTCATCAACTAAAAATGAACCCTCTAAAATGTGCTTTTGGCATGCGTTTGGGAAAATTCTTGGGGTTCATCGTCTGACATCGAGGGCTTGAAGTCAATCGGGTCAAGATCAAGGCAATCCAAGAAATGTCGTCACTGACTACACTTCGAGAATTGTGCTCCCTTTAAGGGTAGCTAGTGTACATCTACAGGTTCATCTTGAACTTCTGAGGTCATTGTAATCCCTTTACATACCTACTAAAGAAAGATACCCCATTCATCTAGGATGAAACACGTTAGGAAGCCCTTGACGACATCAAGCAGTATTTAGTCAACCCCCTAGTACTCTCTACACCAGTATTGGGAAAACCCCTCATTCTATACGTGACTTCTTTAGACGAGTCACTTGGAGCATTGATAGAACTAAACAATGAAGAGGGAAAAGAGACTGCGTTATATTACCTCAGCCGCAGGTTGCTAGGGGCCGAAAAGAATTATCCCCTGATAGAAAAGATGTGTCTGGCCCTGATCTTCGCAGTACAAAAACTCTGCCATTAGTTGCTTGGTCATGAAGTTAAACTTATATCAAAAGCCGACCACGTAAAGTTTCTCATGACAGGTTCATGCTTGTCAGGACGCCTTGCTAAGTTGGCATTATTGCTGATGGAATTCGATATCACGTATGTTGCACAGAAGGCCATCAAGGGCCAGGCCTTGGCTGACTTTCTCGTGGCACAACTCGTACCGGCAGAATCTCCTCTATCAAGTGACCTCCTGGATGAAGAAGTATTATGTACTGACCTTGTTCATATCTGGGAATTATACTTCGACAGAGCAATCCAATCAGATCAAGAAGGCACTAGAGTAGTATTCCTAACTCCAAGAGGAGGAGTATTGCCACTTTCTTTCTCTCTCGCTCAAGCCGCGTCTCATAATGAGGTAGAGTATCAGGCCCTTATAATGAGACTGGAGATAGCCTTCGATCTCGAATTGAAGCAGCTTAAGATTTATAGCGACTCTGAGTTGGTTATCCAACAACTCAAAGGGATCTATGATGTGAGAAAAGACACTCTCAAGCCTTATCACGATACTATAAAATCGTATATGGCCCAATTTGAAGAAGTATCCCTAACTCGCATCCTCAGGAGGTTAAATTCGCAGGCTGATGCTCTTGTGAAACACGACGCTACAATTCAGTTGTCCTCATCAGGAATCACACTAGTTTGGGTGGCAGAATGGAGACACATCGAACAAAGAACCGATGTTGATGCGAATGAAAAGAGAAATATCTTCCCCGAGTGCCCTCCATATCCATTTGGAGCACTTTTACCAATCAAAGAAGTAATCAAGACCAAACAAGAAATAATACAGAGTCAAGCAGCTAAGGCTCGAAATAAAAAACCAGAATTCTTTGACCCAATATGCGCAGAAATTGAGCAGGTAGAAGATTGGAGAGAGTCCATCACGGTTTCCTAAAACATGGCAGGCTCCAGGAAGATCATGCAGAACCCAACAACGTTCGTCGAATGTCTATCGAGTATACCCTTCTCGAAGGAGATGTTCTCTTCTGATGATCGTTTGACGACATTCTTCTTAGATGCGTCGACACCCGAGAAGCAAGTAAGGTGTTAGAAGAAGTCCACTATGACATCTGTGGACTACACCAATTCGGTCCTAAGCTCTATGATTGAATACGCAGGTTGGGATACTATTGGTCTCCTATGATCTCCGAACCTTAGGTTACACTAAAAAATGTCAAGTATGCTAAATACACTCTAATCTGGTTCACCAACCACCAGAGCCCTTTCACCCTACGGTTGCATCATGGCCCTTTTCACAATGTGGTATGGACATCGTAGGACCTATTGACTCTCCTTCTGTAATGGGCCATGTTTTTATCCTAGCTGCAATAGACTATTTCTGTAAGTGGGCTGAAGTGATCCCCCTTAAGCAGGTTCCTGGGACAGCTGTTGCCTACTTTGTTCAGCATCATATCTTATATCTCTTTGGAGTGCCCGATCGGATTATATCTGAGAACGGCCCTCAATTTAGGAGTCATCACATTGATCGCCTAGTTAACCAGTTCGGTTTCGAATGGAGGCACTCGACTATGTACCACCCTCGGGCGAATGGATTAGTTGAGGCTTTCAATAAGACTCGATGCAATGTCTTAAGACAGTCAGTATAAAAAACAAGGAAGAGCTGGCATGAGAAGCTTCCAAAAGCACTATGGGCTTATCGCACTACTATGCGAAATGCTACTAATTCCACTCCTTATTCTCTGGTCTATAGCGGTGAAGCTGTTTTACCTCTCGAAATACAAATCCCTTCACTGCGAGTCGCTATTCACCAAGGAATAACCGAAGATGAGATAGTCAAGCTCCAATATAGGGAATTGGATGCACTTGTTGAAAAGAGGTTAGAGGCTCAGCAGAGCCTTAAACTCAACCAAGGGAGAATGAAGAGGGCTTTTGATAAGTCTGTCAAGATCTATTCATTCACCTGTGGCGATCTAGTCAAAGCTATCAAAAGGCCTATTGTTATGCATGGCCGGCGTAAAGGGAAGTTTGAGCCTAAGTGGGAAGGTCTTTATAGTCAAAAAGCTCTCGCCCAATGGAGCCTACATATTGGCGCATCTTGATGGTGAGGAGGCAATGCCCCCAATCAACAGGCAATACCTAAAGAAGTATTATCCATGAGAGGGATTCAAAAGAATGAGACTCAAATGCGAAAATAAGCAAGATAGTCCAAAAAAAATTCTAGATCTTTTTATTACGGTAAAAATGAGTTACAATTTACAAATGGAACCCATTACTAGGGAGGTTACAAATCTCTTGCACCTGAGGATAAGAGGACGGTTACAAACCAAAACCTGCAGTGTCGCTCTTGCATTTAAGGACAAGAGCACGGTTACAGGCCAAAACAAATACATGTCCCATGAAAGGAAGGCCCTTCTCATGAAGAAGAAGCAAACCCACCAAAGAAAGGCCTTCGTCATGGAGAAGAAACAAAACCACTTGGAGAGTTAGCTTTAATTCATCTAACAAGTAAAAAGATGGTTATAGGTTAGAAGACAAAGCAGAGCCATTCTAAGAGGTTAGCCTCAGTCCATCCGACATGTATTTCAAACATACAAGCCAGAAACTTCATCTAACGTGTATATCGCACATACGACATAGGATTCATTTGACATGTATATCAAACAAACAAGGTGGGCTGCCCTGGCAAGGAACCAGCCTATGATGAAAAGCATGCCCTATGCACAGTGGATGACCTTCCACAGAACAACATGGACCTTACTGTTGTGCTAGAGGATTTGGCTTCCAACATGTAGCACAAGCTGCCCCTTATCATCCTTCGCCACTTTTTGTCGACCCATGAACATCACTGTACGTAGCCGAGCATCACAAACTCCGCACGTAACTTACCGCTACATGAGACCATCAATTCAAGCCACGCGTGCTGATCAGCGCCGACTGAAGTTAGCATTAGTTGGGTCCTCCAGAAACCAGCGTCACTTGTGTTCCAAACCCCTAGCATTGGGTGCTTTTCTTAAGGGTTAGCATCGGTTGTGTTGGCACTCCAAATCAACAGTGCCTGTTGCCTCAGCACCAGTTGAACTTCTATTAGCATCGACCCTGTCACGACTGTTCAGTTCTCGAGATTCCTCGTTTTCATAGCTGAAGTATTCGCACCTCCTTAATGGTCGCACGATTTTCGGAGGTAACTGTATGCCTTCCCTGCGACGGTTCACCTCCACGGCAGTCCACCTCCTCCAACTGTACGGCCTACCTCCTCTAACAGTTCGTCTCCCACTGGAACTTCTCCTGCAAAGGTTTGAAACCCACTAAAAAACTTTCATGTCTATCGTTTTGACCTAGATAGCATTAGAACCTCACAGAAAACTTCATCATACTCCCCGGGAACCTCTGCAACACAGCTAACATTGTCGGGAAACCTCTTAAAATCCTCGAAAAATTCCTAAGACAAGTGAAAATGTTCATTGTTTCACTTCCTGCCTCTTCTACCAAAACCTGTTGTAGCCGAAACCCCTTTTGTTTCTAGGAGAAGGTCTTCCCTGCAAAAAACCTTTTTCTGGAATCCCACTGGTTTGCCGAGAACCTTCCTTGCAAAACTTCTGTTGAAAGTCTCACTGCTCGCCGGAACTTCAACCGAGCACTCTCTTCTCACGGTTAAATAAAACTTCTGCTTTAGTTTTTTTTTACCCTTGGTGAAAAATGGGGGAAAAAGGGAGATTTTACCCCCTTATATAAACTGGACTACCCTCAAATGCCTCTCACAAATTGGGAATTCCAATTGCATCCCAGGGAGGCCAAGCGACGATGAGCCGGGTCGGGCTTTGACTCGAGGCTCGAGATAACACTCATCAAAATAACCCTAGCGTCGGTTGACTTAGAGCTGGGCGGGTTTTCAAAACAACACTAGTGACGGTTGACTTAGCGTCGGGTGTGTTTTCAGAACGACCCTAGGGCCCATCAACTTAGTGCCGGTTGTCTTCAAACAATATCATGGGTCGTTCACAATGCCACCTGAATCTTTAACAACCCAACGCCGGTTTTGTTCTTGAGAACTCAACACCGATTGAATACTCACAAGAAAACACTAGCGCTACACCTAGCATCAACCGTACTTCAAGCAACCTCTTGTCACCTACTCCAGACTGAAGCCTTATGTGTCCTACCACTATCCCTAGCGGAGTAGTTTCCAAGTCATGAAGCGTCATCTCTAGTGGACTTCCACCTAGGCCGTTGCACCCAAACCATGACCTCCCTAATGGAGTCAAGAGCTATCTCTCATCCCCTAATAGGAGTCATACCCATACTGCAGCCCACAATCCCCAGTTGGGTAAGGGTCCATTTTATCCTATCAATCCCCAATAGGTCTGCTTCACAGCAAGTGATTAATCTCGTGCTACCTTAACCCTATGAAGTTGGGTTACTTATTCTCCATAGAGTCCCATTTTTCACCCCAGGGAGTACGCTTACCCCCCTAAGCCTTAGTGAAGTCTGCTTCCGATTTCCATCCCTAGTCAGGCCGTCATCTTCATCAGAGCCCTCTCTTTGCGTGTGACCCCAACAATTTTATCCCTCGGGAGTCAGATTTCCATCCACAAACCTATGCAGCTTCACCTATATGGTGACCCACACAATGGTCTATGCTGAACGACCCTAAATTGCACAGCCTCGATCTGTGTTGCATGACCCTAGACTACACAGCCTCGATCCATGCTGCACGACCCTAAACTGCATAGCCTCGGTCTGTGCAGCATGACCCTAAACTGCACAGCCTCAGTTCGTGCTGCACAACCCTAAACTGCACATCCTCAGTCCATACTGCATGACCTTAAACTACACAGCCTCGGTCCGTGCTACATGACCCTAAACTGCATAGCCTTAGTCCATGTTGTAAGACCCTAAACATCACAGCCTCGATCCGTCCTGCATGACCTTAAACTGCACAGCCTTGGTCTAGATGCACAACCCTAAACTACACGGTCCTGTTGTATGACTTTAAAAGCTGCATAACCATGGTCCAAACTATATGACCTTAAACTGTAGTGGAGGTCTAGTTGTACGACCTTAAACTGCACAGTTCTAGTTGCATGACTTTAAACTACATAACCACGGTCCATGCTGCATGACCCTAAACTGTACAGCCATGGTCCGAAGGTTATGAACTTAAACTGTAGCGGAGGTCTAGTTGCATGACCTTAAACTGCATAACCATGATCCAACTATATAACCTTAAACCATAGTGCATGTCTTGGCCGCATGATAAATTGGTTTGCAAAAGTTCAGGAGGCATGACCTTAAACTTGCCCCCACATATGCACACACGCCTTTTATGTGCACTTTCATGCATTCCTTCCCTAACCAACCTATTAGTGTGCGCACGCCACCATCATTACCTCCCCAGTGAGTTCATTCACTTCATCACCACACCTCATTCCCCAGTGAGTCTCACCCGAGCTCACAAAATGGCGAACCATCCCGCCATCCATACTCATTGTAAGTTAGTGGGTCACCATCGACCACTCACATTTCATACATCATCCATCTCTCATAGGTAGGCTAATGTCATTTCCCTAAGTGGGTCAAACCACCACTACACTCACTCCATGGCCTCCATGAACTCTCATTCAGCACCACCACGGTCCAGCAGTATGACTTTAAACTATAGTGCACGTCTTGACCTCATGACATTAAAATGTTTCACACAGGTCCTGGAGGCATGACTATAAACACGCCTTCACAAAAAAAATGATGAACTAATGGGCATGGTGTATACCTTAACAAGGGAACACTATGAGTAAAAATGACAGACGTGCATGATCATGAAGCTATGAGTACAAGAGTTCCGTGAATACAAAACGGGCACAGTGAAAACCTGAAAGGGCATCGTGAGCAAAAATGATAAAAAAGGGTGGACATAGCCGAAAGGTTGTGGCTAAAAGAGCCCCAAAATAAAGAAGTCGGTGAAAACCATCTCTACGATGCCGCTTCCCAAGTTCAAGCGAAAATCCGTAAAGGATGCTTGGATCAATAAAACAGGTTGATGCAGCATTTGTCTCCACATGCGGCTTCGGCCCTCACTCAAAAGAAGAAAATCCCTATACCAGGACTCCAAAAGTATGAGCTTTAAGGAAAAGATTCTGACAGCTTGAGTCTAGTTGCAAAAGGACTCGAAAGACAGAAAACTCACCAAGACGGCAAGATAAGTCTCATGAGGTCACAAACATACTCTAGAACATTTTCCCACGAGGACGAACAACGCCAAGACAGGAAGAACATTTTCCCATGAGGTTACAAACATACTCTAGAAACAAACATTGCAAAGGTAGGAAACTGACAAAGCAAGGGGAGACCCTACTAGAGACGTTAGCTTATCAAGCCGACATGACCAGACCTTCTGGATTGGCTAATAGAACCTACCCCCCGACTGAACTCGGAAGACGAGACCTACAGTGGTACTCTGATCGTCAAAAGCAAACTTGGTGTAGTAGCAAACAACACCTACCAAAGCAAACCAATGAACCCAGACCAAATGGGAACAATGCCTTCGACATGACACTCAATTGCCAGATGGGCTTGATTCTGACTGACGAGGTCCGTACAAAATCCTCAAATTCATAATCACAAACTGTCTGCAAGAGGGTGAGGACTTCGACAAGATCCCACAAAAGGGTCTCTTCTCCCCCTAAAGTCTCCATGGAGTGTATTGACCTCACCCCCTGACCCTTGTCAAAGGGTGACAGAGTGCGAGATCGCGACCGGAGGTCACGAATGTCACTCAGGTGAGAGTGGCTCAATGCATGAAAACATAAAATCAAGAGCAAACCATGAAAGAAAGCTAGAATAAAACCATTCATCAAATAAATAACAATTCAAAGGTAGAGCCAACTCATTCATATCAGTGTTAAAAAGTCTTTACAATTCTTTCAAGGCACTACTGGCCCAAAATACACAAAATGAGGTACACCACACATTATTGAGACATCCAAAACATACAATAAAACTCTTCAAAGGACGAATTTTTAACCTCTGGACTTCTACCTTCAAATCCCCAATGGTTACCCACCTAATACACAGGTGTCAACACTCTTCACTCTACAGTTATGAAATAAGATGGAATGAGCTAACAGCCCAGTAAGCAAATATACACCATTGCATTTCAACTAGCATGATAGTGATAACAATACACAACATACGTATACGTATATGTACACATGTACTAAATAACATCCCTTAACATGATTTTCAACATTCTAACAAAAATGTGTGAAAGTCAGTTTAATATATATAATGCATAAGTCATAATCACCTTTCTTAAACTAAAGTAATAAAGACAACAGATCACAATTTCAGTTAAAAGCTCATGCAGAAAGCGTAAATAAGTAAGGCAAACAGATCTATCTACTCATGAAGTAGAAGCCACATCGGTCAGGCTAAGACAATCCTGAACTTGGGACTTCTACCCTCACTCAAGAGGGTGGACCATGACAAGTGGAAGACCCACTTTGTAAGGCCCTCACACATGCAGTCATCCCCAACACGCTTTGGGGTTTTTGATAGGCAGAGGCCTTGTAAGACACTACCCTCTCCTTGTTCCCTTTTGACGAGAGGGTGTACATAGTGCCCACATGGATTTGGGGGGTGCGACCGTCCCAACTACCCACATCCTGAGTCCCATCCTATCATGGGGGGTCAGGGAAACATCGTAGGTGCCAGCACCATCATTCACACAGTAGGTGCCCTTTCACATATAACATAAGCATCATGATACCATCATTCACATAGTAGGTATCCATTTACATATCGCATAAGCATTATGATACCATCATCCACATAGTAGGTATCCATTCACATATAACACATCATGATATCATCATTCACACAGTAGTTATCCATTCACGTATAGTATAAGCATTATGATACCATCTTTCACACAGTAGGTATCTATTCACATATAGCATAAGCATCACGATACCATCATTCACACAATAGGTATCCATTCACACATAGCATAAGCATTATGATACCATCATTCATATAGTAGGTATCCACTCATATAGCATAAGCATCTTGATACCATCAATTACACAGTAGGTATCCATTCACATATAGCATAAGCATTATGATATCACCAATCACACCGTAGGTATCCATTCACATATAGCATAAGCATTATGATACCATCATTCACACAGTAGGTATCCATTCACCTATAGCATAAGCATCATGATACCATCATTCACACAGTAAGTATCCATTCACATATAGCATAAGCATTAAGATACCGTCATTCACACAGTAGTATCCATTCACATATAGCATAAGCATTATGATACCATCATTCACACAGTAGGTATCCATTCACATATAGCAAAAGCATCATTAAAATCATGCAATTCATATCACAATAGGGCATTCATCATAATCATGCTTCCGTGTCATAGCAAAGCATAACTTCATTATCATGCATGCGTACGTGCGCTTATAATTGGGGTCCTCACTTTTGGACCATCTAGAGTTTGAAGATGGTTTAAAAATCATTCTATACCAAACACACTATCCCTCACTTGGGAGTGGTTTGAAGACAACAAGATTCTGCTTGACAGCTTAAAGGTTCAAGGAAATGAGGTGAACCATCGTGGGAGGTGAACCATCGCAGGGAAAGTGTACGGTTACCTCTTTCGTGTGTCAAGCGGAGCAGCGAGACATCGTGACGGTTGACATTCACTCGTGTGTCGGCACCGAAGGACATGGAGACGGTTGTCAGTCGACACATCTGAGTTCGAGGTGTCATGACTAGGATTCGTGGCATGTGTGAGAGATCCGATCACAACCGGCGCTGGCCTTTGGAGACAAAACCGGTGCTGGCCATTGATAATCTCAACCAGCGTTGAGTGTTGAAAGATTCAACCGGCGTTGAGCATTGACAAGCTCAATCGACGCTGAGTGTTAACAGACTCAGCTGGTGCTAAGTATTAGCGGACACATAATCGGCACTAAATGTTGGCAAACTCAACCGGCACTAAGTATTGGGAAACATAACCAGTGTTAAGTGTTGGCAAACTCATCCGATGCTGATCTAGTGCCTTAGCAACTTTTGGGAGTAAACCACTACGCCCTTTATAATGGCTAGTTCTTCTTACCAAATTCCTTATGTGAAGAGGCTTTCAGGGGAGGGGGAAATTGGTGCCTGTGATTTTACAGGCGAGGTTTTATCAAGGGGTGAGCCCATTTGGCTGACCCAACCAGTATGCAAACCAGAGTGGCCCCTCAGTGTCACTTTTATTACTGACGACACTTGGTTTGAAGTACATGAGGATAATGATGGCAACATCAATACTAAAGAAGGGATGGCACTTCTTCATTGTATGCATCGGAGCATAGCCTCCGGGGAGAATTTGCCTACCTTAGGGAAAGGGATGGCATAGGTAAAAGGACTACTAATGTGGTCAACAAAAGGTCTTTGGATTCAGGGGGAGTATTAATACGTGAAGGGATACTCTTCCTGGACTACCAAGTTATTGACGTCGTATAGAAGCACTCTTGAACGTGCTTCACTATTAGCATTGGTCTAGTGTTAAGCAGCTATTATGACCATTGCTCCAATACAGTAAAGGTATTGCTGGAGACATGGAGCCATGTTAGTAATACCAGGCTTCTTAGGCATGGGGAAGCAGGAATCGTTTTAGTAGATCTTCATTTTATTGGAGGTCTTCAGATGATCAGGGCTCTGGAGGACGCGTTAGTGCCCCCGAACTCTGTCATCTTCGGTGGTCCTAACTTGGTAGATGAAGAGCCGCCTACCGGTCTTCAAAAGATCTTCGAGGCCTACCCGTCGATTGCCGCCCAGTCTAGCAATAGCAAGGTGACCTTCACAGAGTGGGTGATTCTTTTGTGGGGATTATCCTGAAGGTGGTCAAGGTACTCCAAAAGGGAAAGGGAAGCCAGTTGCAAAGGAGATGCCTCCCATATATCAACTTGAGATCGACGATGACCGTGTCTTCTTGGCCACGTATTTGGCCTTATATTTGTGCAAATTCGTGCTCCCTAGCTGGGGGGATGACATTCGTCCAGGCATACTGTATGACATGCGACATGGCCAGAGGGCGTGGGTATGCCCTTGCTCAGCCAGTCTTGTGCAACATATATCATGGCTTGGGGGCCATCTCCCGTAGAAAGGCTTACAAGGGAAAAGAGGGAGGGAATGGCAATGTAGGAGGAGAGGCCTTTCCCGGGGATTTTAAAACTCCATTCCCTGTGCATTACGTGTACGGGGTGTTCCTTGACACCTACATCTACATCAAGCATCAATGCTCAGGAGCTAAACTCTGACCCTTCTTGATGAGGATTGCCACCCAGAGGACCTTCTTCCAAACCCCTGGGGAAGCTTGAGGTCTATTTGGGAATGATTCTTTGAACATGAGGCGAGTGCCCTTTCCGGTCGAGAGCTTCACTGACCGTGCTTTCATTGATGAGTTGAGGGAGGAGCTAGACGGTGCTCCAACAACCATTAAGGAACTCATGTTCATCTTGAGCATCAAAGGGCGAATCTTCCCTAATTGGACTCTGCACAGTGCTAGGCTAGAGGGGTATTTCCACCACCGCTTCGCCCATAAGCACGGGCTTTATCAAGGCTGCCCCTTCTCGATGTTTTTCAAAAAGCGCCGGAGTAAGGTGAACAAGGGGAAGACGAAAGAGTTTGGAACTTTTCATGAGTGCTAGCTGCCAGAGCATATACGGATCACTTGGTCTATGTGTCTAGAGATGACAAAAACTAGCAAATATGGAGTACCTCACTTTGGCAGAAGGGTCCAGATGACCAAGTCCTATGTGAACTGGTGGAGAATCACCAGTAAGGAATATTGGACAAAGATCACCCTTGGAAAGGGGTGAATGGTAACCGGTGCAAGGATATCAAGCAAAGGAGACTGGTGGATGCTCTTACTCCTGGTGCGGTATTTGCTTTAGATTATCCCTCTAACTGAAGAGCTTTTGGGTAGCCTTCGCGCAAGATGGCAACTGATGAGGCCTCGCCAGAATTTCTTGCATTGAAGACGAGGACTGGGAGTGACTTCGACAATCTTAGTTCCATCTTCGATTGGGATGAGGGGCGACAAGTCCCTGGTTATGAGAAGCGTCCCCCACAGAACTTGAGCGCCCTCATCGGGAGCGGTCCCCACGGTAAATTGGCTGAAGGGCCTTCTCAAGGAGGTGGATTTGAAGCCGCCGCTCCTACTCTGGTAGGGGGGAAGAAAAGAAAGTGCTCGACCGCTTTCAATACCCGTGCATTGCCTTCAGTTAGTAGGTGTACTCAGAGGCGTAAGAGTGTTAAGCTCCTGTGATGTCAAAATCAGGAGTTAACTCTTCCTCTTCTGATATTTTAGGAACTACACAAATATCATCTTCTATGCTCTCTGGACCACCTTTTGCTTCTTCTAAATTGTTTTCTTTTTCTTCAAAAACTGAGGCAGACGACTCCGACCACTTTGAGCCCATTGTTATTGTTTCTGATTGGGAGGTGACTCCGAATCTTGGGGAGGTGCCCTTTAGTCTAGGGGTAGTTCTTGAGTCAGAGCCAGATCGGATGGAGACTGACAAGGATGATGGCCCTGAAGCAACTGCTCTAGATAGGGGCTTTGATGTTGATGTGGCCTCCTTGCATCAATAGCTTAGTGCCCCGACCATGGTAGGGGCTATGACTCAAGGAGAAGAGCCTGAAGCTGATGACATGCCTGAGCACCAAGAGGTTTGGTCGTGAAGATGAGGGAGTCGAGCTCTTCGTGGCTGAGGTTCTGGATGTTGAAGGTGCGAGCCAAATGGAAGAAGTCATGGGTAGAGTTGAATTGGTTAGCAGAGGCCAAGGAGAAAAAGCAGTTCTGGACCTTGCTAATGCTGACGTGACAATTAAGGAGGATGAAGGGCAAGTACAGGTTCCATAAGAGAGGGTCAAGACAGCGAGACTGACATTGAAGAACCCAAGCAGGCTGAGGCGGGGGCTGCTTATGAGTCCGAGGGGCAAGAATCTCTAGGCTTTGCCCTTGTTTCAAAGGAGCCAGTGGCTCAGATGGCTATCACTTCAATAAGCCCGATCCTTGAGGTTGAGGCTTCTTCAGCAATAGTGTTCTTAGCAGCACCATCTAGGCCTGTTTTTAATGGAGTTTCTAGCATGATTGTAGGCATTCTTAGAGCAGGCCTTCAGGGCTTGAGGCAGCTGCCTTTCAATGAGCTGAGCGAAGCTTTGATAAAATTGAGGGAGTTCGCTATGACTACTGCGGTCGGGAGTGCACCAGAAGTGCTTTACCAATTTAATGCAACTCTAAACGAGTTGGAGAGCTGGTGGTTGGGAGTGCTACATCAGCTTCCTACCATCCTAATCCTATGCATGAGAAGGGAGCGGTCCAAACTTGCGTACGGAACATGCAACCCGAGATTGCTCTACATGTTGAGGCCTCTAATCTTACCTCCATATCAGAGCTGATCTTTAAATCAGTCCGCATAAAACGTTTGTCACACCATCATGGTGGGATAAGAAAACCATCTACAAGTTCAGCAAACAACCGAGGTAATGGTAGCTCTCGGAACAACACGGGGTAGCCAATAGAAAAGGGTAATCAGTGCAGCCGTCATGGTCACTGATTCACTGAAGGATCCCTCCCAAACCTTGGACCTCTCCAAAGGAGTAATTGCGACAAAGGTAACACCCTAGGCTGGCAAGCAACAACCATCTTACAGTCAAGTACCCCCACCGGCCAACTATGATCGGGGTGAATATTTCTCCATGCATAAGAAAAAAGTCTCTCCCTACGAGAAGGAATGGGTCCCTGCGTTGTTCCAATTATTATTAGAACAAAATATGATCCAGCTTCCAGAAATCAAGTTCCTTGAGCAATCTGGCCTTGACACTCAAGCGAATTATTGTGCTTACCATTGGAGGATCAATCATCCTACAGATGATTGCTACACAATAAAAGATATTATTGAGGCCCTGATTCTAAAAGATCTAAAGAAGGCCTTCGGAGCAGTTGAGGCCTCCCATGCCGTAACCATTCAAGAAGAAGACAACGTGCCTAGTATTCTTTATACCTTCTTCTTTATAATGCTTCAGAAAGGAATAATCACACTGAAGCAAGCGAGGTAACCTTGTCGCCTTGTTGAGGGGACCGAAGATCGTTGGTGCCCATACCATCATATAAGAGGCCATTACTTGTTAAAATGCACTTGTTTCCTTGACATATTCACAAAGAAAATGCGGAAGTGTCAGGAGGTTTACAATCTCCTTGAAAGTAATCCCCAAATCACTTCTTCATTGGGGCAAGAAGATCTCACAACGAAGGACCTTCCGATCAGTGACTCAGGCTCTGCTGAACCCTCAACTTCCTTGCCATGGATAATCTACCATGATCGAAGCAGACTCAAGTCCCTAAGGTGGGAAGTGGTTCACCAAGCTAGAGCGGTTTGCGACCCCAGTGAGACGAATCAAACATCACTTCATAAAACCAGAAAGAGACGAGCACCAAGGGTTGCTTGCCGAAGAAAAGAGACCACTCAACCCACAGTCAAGCAGGAATTTCTCAGGCCCCCTTCCTCCATTGCCAACTTTACTGGACTTCATCCCTGTCATGATCCTTCTTCCTTCTTCATCCTGTCAAGAACACATCCCTGTGCCATCTTCCACTCAGCACACGTCCGATGAGGGTGACGACGAAAAAAGCACTCTGCAACGGTTTAAGCAAGGGAAAACCTAGAAAGCCCCCTGCATCCACCCAATCCTGGTGATGACGTAAAAAGCTACCCAGATCGGTCTCATGAGGGGAATGACCGTAAAAGTCCCCACCTTCTGACCCTTCTCCTTCTTCTTATTCTGCTTCTAATCCTTCCTCTTCTCCTATAGGTACAACCTTGATATGTCCTAACTTCGCGGCTCTAGATTGAGAACTTGGAGGATTCAATATAAGCAGACGCAGCGAAAACAATTGAAAAAGACTCTGTCACAGGCAACAGGATTCTTAACATTCATTGATGCCTTCGCAGCTAAAGCCAAGGCAGAACCACGCTCTTTGAAGAAGCACAAGAGGTCGAAACCTGAGCCAGACTGTGAGCTGAGATTGTGAGAGTTCAATCGGCAAGACTTCTATTCTCAAGGAGCTTACAACATGATGCAAATTTTAGGAGCAATACCCACCACAAGGCATATAAATCTCAGATCAGGGAAGATGCTGCAGCCTCCATTGAAGAAGTCAAGCATTTTGAAGTTCCCCAGTCCTCCACTGCCCCTTAATTCAAAGGCTAGTCTGCCTATTCTACATCTCTCTGGACTCCTTCCTAATCCCAATACCTTAAACAATTCACCTATTCTCCAACTGCCTAGGACCCCTTTTATCCTATGCACCCAGTCTCTTCCAAACCTCAAACGTCCATCACTCAACCCATGCCCATTGTGTAATCAAGTCAGCCAACCAGCCAAGATAAACCTATACCACCCAAACTAGTGGCAAGACAAGGGGCGCAAGGCCTCGATCAAGAAAAGGTAAAATATGATGTGATAGGGCATCTACGAAAACCTCCTGCTCTTCTCAGTATCTACGACGCCCTCATGTTCTCCAAGGATTACCAGATGGCTTTGGTCCAAGCACTCTCTAACTCAGAAGTGTATGAGACCGAAGTAGAACCTATTGAGGTAGACCTGGCAATTCTATAGGGATGTATGCCAATCACTTTTTCAGAAGACGATCTACAGCTAGGGCAAAAGTTTCATAATCGCCCTCTCTTTGTCACTGGTGAATTGCATGCATGCCCCATCATTCGAATTATGTTGGATGGAGGATCGACAGTCAACCTTATTCCAAGGAGGATCCTTACTCGATTAGGGTTGAGTTCCAAAGATCTTACCCCGACCCACGTCACTATGCAAGAGTTCAACCAATCAGAAGCGAAGTCCACAGGCATAGTACGAGTTCGCTTTAAGATCGATGAGCTGAACGATTACGCCCAATTTAACGTAATCGACACCGACACTTCTTACAATATCCTCCTTGATCGGCCATGGCTCTATGATCAAGGGTTGGTTCCATCGACATTGCATCAGTGCTTCAAATATAGCCGAGATGGGAGGCAGCACACAGTTTATGCTGATAAAAGACCGTGTGACCAAAATTCACTATCCCGATGCTAAATATTACTTAACTAATCTGGCACCACCTCAGAAGCCAAATGACGACGATCACCAGTCTACAAGCAAGACTGTGTCCTTGTCTCATGAAGATGTTGAAGATGTTGGGAAGATGTTAGTAAACATGTTCAAGGAAGAAGAAAGGTAGGGCAGAATTTTGCCCCTAACTACTCTTCATTCCAACATCTCGACCATAATCCCTCAAGTAACTCCTTCTTTGTTTGAAAAAGAGTCTTCAAACTCTGCCCCAAGTTCTGAGCTACCTCGGCTGGGAAATGAATTAGAGTTATTCCTGAGATTGAACACGCCATGGGGGTAGAATTCCCAGCTCCAAGGATCACCTATATGCCAGACCATCAGAAAGTCTTGCATATCCCCATTGCGCTCTTAAAAGTTGAAGCAGCGCGACAACGACCGCAAAAAAAATTTTAAAATCCGGTTTCTATAAGTATAGAGGATGTTCCTCAGACCGTTATCCATCCAAAATGTTTACTTTTCCCCGACCTCTCAAGAGAGAAGTCTGATAAAGGGAAACTTCCTCCCCCTCAAGGGCAGGATCCTTTGGAAAACTTAAGAACTGAAGTATGCAGTCTCCAGAGTCAATTGGAAGTCATGCATATTGCTTCAAAGAACCTCAAAGAGTTCGTGCCTGAGACTAAGGACTATGATGAGCTTGAAGTAAACGTGTCCCTAATGGAGGCCGAGGCCTCTCCTGATTAGACTGTCTACAGCGACCAGGCTCATCAAATCATGAGGAAAATGAACTACGAGCCCTTGACTAATCAGATATTGAAAGGAGAAAAAGCAACAATTCCCCATTTCGAAGCTATCCAAGCCGCGGCAGCCCACCATGGGGCTAGACAATACCTAGGGTATTAACCTCTTGGGACAATGAAAGTGTCAAGAGACATTCAAAAAAAAAAATCACATGAAGCACAACAAAAGTAAAGAGAGAATGACATCACGCAGTAAAGTCAATAAAAAAGGAGAAGCGCTTTATTCATCAATCGAAGCCTTTAAAAAAAAAAAAAAAAAAAGGGGGGAATGACATGCTTAGAAGCGATCAATCATCTTATTGATCTCGGCCCTAAATGTTTTAAGAGAGTCTCGGTGCCTTGGACACGTGCCTTCAGCTCCTCCATAGTTTGAGTCAGCTCTGTCATCACCACAGTTTCCGACTCAATTGTGCCAACAAGTTCAGACAAATCTACAACCAAAGAGGCCACCATGGCCTTCCTCTGAACCATCTCCATTTCGAGGCCCGTGAATTCTTCTTTTAGTATTCGCATTACCTTGCAAACTTTGATCATTCTCTTGAAGCTTCCTTGAGCCTCCCTCTTGAGGTCCCGCTAGCGGCCAGTTATCAAGGCTTTCTTCTCAATACAAGCATCTATCCTCTCGCAATTGCGCAAGAGAGACTCTTCCAAGGAAGCTACCCTTCTGGTTTCTTCCTCGTGAGGCAGCACTCCCAGCGGCCAGCTCTCCAACTCATTTAGAGTTGCATCAAAATGGGAAAGCACCTCTGGCGTCATCCCGGCCGCAGCAGTCACAGCGAATTCCCTCAGCCTGGCCAAACCTTCTCCTAACTCATGGAAAGGCAGCTTCCTCAAGCCCTGAAGGCCTGCTCTAAGCATGCCTTCAATCATGCTAGAAACACCACCAAAAACAGGCATGCATAGTGCTATTGCGGCCACCATTACTGAAGACACCTCGACCTCAAGGGCCGAGCTTGTTGAAGTGATAGTCATCTGAGCCACTGGCTCCTATGAAACAAGGGCGAAGACTATAGCTTCTTGCCCTTCAGGCTCATAGACAGCCCCGGCCTCAACCTGCACTGGCTCTTCGATGTCAGCCTCGCTGTCTTGACCCTCTCTTATGGGGACCTCTACTTCTGTCCCAACATGTTGTAGAGGAACTTGTTCCCCTTGCTCTTCGCCCTCCTAAGCTGCCACCTCAACATGACCAAGTTCAGGAATTGCGTCTTCTCTTTGACCTTCGCTAGCTGACTCATCTATAGCAATGGCTTCCTCCAATTGGCCCTCACCTTTAATAGCCAGAACCTTAGCTACGAAGAGTTCAATCCGCTCATCTTCATGACTTGGGACCATGGAAGCAGCAACTTCTTAGTGCTCAGGCAAGTCATCAATTTCACACTCTTCTCCTTGAGCTGTAGCCCCTGCCTCGGTTGGGGCATTAAATTCCTCATGCATGGAGGCAACATTGACATCAGAGCCCCTATCCAGAGCAGTCACTTTGAGGCTTTCATCCTCCTCAGTTTCCAATCAAGCCGTCTTTGACTCAAGAACTACCCCTTGACTCAAGGGTGTCTCCCTAAGGTCTGGGGTCACCTCCCGATTAGAGGCAATGTCAATAGGCTCAGAGCGGTCGAAGTCATCTGCCTCAGTTTCTGGAGAAAGAGAAAACATTTTAAAAAAATCAGGAGATGGTCTAGAAAGCATAAAAGGCGGTACTAGAAGATATCTTAAAAGATTAGAAGAGGAAGGGCTACCTCCTGATGCAAACATCACAAGGAGCTTGTCACTCTTCCGCCTCTGAATATGCCCACTAGCAGAAGATGTTGGACGGGGTTTCTGCAGTAGTCTGACGCTTTCTTGTCTTTCCCCCTCTTGGAGTAGGAGATGTCACCTCAAATCCACACCCTGAGAGGGACCTCCAGCGAATTTGTTGTGGAAACTGCTCCCGATTAGGGCATTCAAGTCTTGTGGTGGACGCTTCTCATAATCAGGGACTTGTGTCCTGACGTCAGTTACCATTCACCCCTTTCCCAAGGTGATCCTTATCCCAATAACCCTTCCGGTGATTCTTCACCAGTTCACATATGCCTTGATTGTTCGAACTCTCTTACTGAAGTGAGGCAGCACATATTTGCTAGTCTCTGTCATCTCAAGGCACATAAACCAAGCGGTCCGTATATGCTCCGGAAGCCAGCACTCTCGAAAAGTTCCAAATTCTTCTACCTTCCCCTTATTCAGGCATTTTTCAAAAAACACCGAGAAGGGACAGCTTTGATCAAGCCCATGCTGATGGGTAAAGTGGTGAGGGAAATACCCCTCCAGCCGGGCACTGTGTGGAGTCAGATAAGGTAAGACTCCCCCTCTAATTCTTAGCATGAAAATGAGTTCCTTAATTGTTGTGGGGGCGCTGTCCAGTTCTTTTCCCAACTCATCGATGAAAGCACGGTCGGTGAAGCTCCCGACCGAAAAAGGGACCCGCCTCATGTTCAAAGAATCGTTCCTGAACAGACCCCAAGCTTCCCCTGGGCTATGAAAGATAGCCCTCTGATTCACAATTCTCATCAAGAAGGGCCAAGTTTATTTCCTGAGCATTGATGCTTGATGTAGGTGTCAGGGAAATAAGCCCCGCTACCCGTACACGAAGTACACCGGTAACGGAGTTTTAAAATCTCCAGGAAAAGCTTCTCCTCGTACAATGTCATTCCCTCCCTCTTTGCCCTTCAAGGCTTTTCCACGGGAGCTGGCCCCCAAGCTGTGGTATGTGTTGCACAAGACTGGCTGAGCAAGGGCATACTCACGCCCTCTGGTCATGTCTCATGCCACATATGGTACCCCAGGATGAATGTCGCCCCTCAGCCAGGGAGCACAAATTTCCACAAGAATAAGGCCAGGTAGGCAGACAAGAAGACACGATCATCGTCAGTCTCAAGTTAATATATGGGAGGCATTTCCTTTGCAAACTACATTCCCTTTCCCTTTTGGAGTACCCTGACAGCCCTCAGGATAATCCCCACAAAAGAACTTCATCCATTCTATGAAGGTGACCTTGCCATTGCTAAATCGGCTGACAATCGACTGGTAAGCCTCAAAGATCTTTGGAAGGCTGGCCGACGGCTCTTCACCCCCCAAGTTAACACCACCAAAGATGACTGAGTTTGCAGGCACAGACTCGTCATACATAGCCCCAATCATCGGGAGGCCTCCAATAAAGTGAAGATCTAGCAAAGAGATCCCTATTTCCCCATGCCCAAGAAGCCAGGTATTACTAACATGGCTCCATGTCTCCAGCAATACTCTTATTGTATTGGAGCAACAGTCATAATAGCTACCCGAACATTGAATTGCTGCCAATAGTGAAGCACGTTCAAGAGTGCTTCTGTAGGACACCAACTTCTTGGCGGTCCAAGGAGTGTAGCCCTTCAGATGTTGGTGCTCCCCTTGAATCTGAAGGCCTTTTGCTAACCACCTTAGCGATCCCTTTGCCTAGACCATTCGCTTCCCCAAGGTGGGAAAGTTCTCCCAGAAAGCTATGTTCCTATGCATGCAGTAAGGAAGCGCCATCCCCTGTTCAGTACTAATGTTGCCATCATTGCCCTAGTGCACTTCAAAGCATATGGGGTCAATAACGATGGTCACACTAAGGGGCCATTCTGGTTCGCACAATGGCTAGGTCAGCCAAATGGGTTGACCCCTAGATAAACTTCGCCCGAAAAATCACGAGAGCCAATTTCTCCTTCCCTGAGAAGCCTCTTCACATCAGGGATTTGGTAAGAAGAACCTTCCATTATGGAGAGACTTAGTAGTTCACTCCTAAAAGGGGCTAAACGCACTGAATCAGGACCGGTTGCGTCTCTCCAACACTCAGCGCTGGTTAACTCAACGTCAGTTGAGTTGCCAATACCTAGCACTGATAGTGTGCCAACAGCTAGCGCCGGTTGGGTTTTTCAGCATTTAGCATCGGGTAACCTTCTCAATGCCCAGCGCCAGTTGAGTGCCAACAATTATTGCTGGTTGAGTTTCAGCACCCAATGCCAGTTGAAATTGCTAAACATCTAGCATAGGTTAAGCTTGTCTAAGGCCAGCATCGACTATGATCAAATCTCTCACACATGCCACAGGTTTTAGTCGTGACACCTCGAACTTTGCTATGTTGACTAACAACCGTCTCCACGTCCTCCGACGCCTCCTCACAAGCGAGAGACTGACAACTGTCACCACATTCGTTGCTCAGCTGGTCGCACAATTTCTAGAGGTAACCGTACACCTTCCCTGTGAAGGTTCACCTCCTGCAACCGTACGCCTCCACGATGGTTCACCTCTTGCAATGATTATGCCTTCCACGATGACCCACCTTCTGTGATCGTTCGTCTCCAGTTGGACTTTTCCTATACGGTTGGAAACCCACTGGAAAGCCTTCTCGCCTATCTTTTTTGCCTGAACAGCATCAAAAACTTTTGCAAACTTCCCCTAAGCTCCTGGAACACCTCTGCAACACCACGAGCAGTGACGGAAAGTTACCACAACACCATGAAACCTCTTCAAAGTCTCGAAAAAGTCTTAAGATGAGTGGAGATGCTTGTTGCTACGTTTCTAGCCTCTTCTACCAAAAAAAATTACGGCTGAAACCTCCTTTTTCTCCCAAAAACATCCTCGAAGAGCTCCTCTTTCCCCACTGCTTTCTCTATAAACAACATCGAATTCTTGGCAAGGTCTCTCTATTGAAGGTTTTCCCTACAAACAAAAAAAGGAATCCCACTGTTAGCTGAAAAACTTCCCTGCAAAGCTTTTACTGAGCACTCACTATTCGTCGGAACTTCAACAGAGCACTCTCTCCTCACTGTTAAAGAAAACTTGTGCTTAAGTTTTTTTTACCCTTGGTAAAATAAAAAATGAGGGAAAATGTGGTTGTACCCCCTTATATAGACTACACTGCCTTCAAATGCCCCTCACAAATTGAGAATTCCAAACGCATCCAAAGGAAGGCCAAGTGAGGATGAGCCGGGTCGAGCTTTGACTTGAGGCCCGATGTAAATCTCATCGTAGCACCAATTTGCCAGCGTCGGCTGAATTCCAAATAGCCCTTGCATCGATTGGCCAGCACCAAGTGAATTCCAAATAACCCTTGCGCCGGTGGGCAACACTGAGTGAATTCCTAATAAACCTTTGCGTCAATTGACCGGCCCTGGTCCAGATGCACGACCCTAAACTTCATAGTTAAAACTATATGACTTTAAACTATAATATATGTCCTCGCTGCATGACGTTAAAAGGCCCACACCATGGTCAACGCTGCACGACCCTAAACCTACAACGCCCTGGTCTAGATGCACAACCCTAAACATCATGGTCCAAACTATATGACCTTAAACTATAATATACGTCTTAGCTGCATGACGGTAAAAGGCCCACACCATGGTCCGTGCTGCACAACCCTAACCTACATAACCCTGGTCTAAATGAACGACTGTAAAATTCATGGTCCAAACTATATGACCTTAAACTATAATACACATCCTAGCCACATGACGTTAAAAGGCCTACACCATGGTCCATGCTGCATGACCCTAAACTCCACAGCCCTAGTTTAGACGCACAACCCTAAACTTCATGGTCCAAACTATAATGCACATCCTAACCGCATGACGATAAAAGGCTCAGCACCACGGTCCAAACTACATGACCTTAAACTGTAGCGACGGTAACCACGGTCCAACGGTATGACCTTAAACCATAGTTTATGTCCTAGCTGCATGACGATAAAAGGCTCATCATCATGGTCCAAACTATATGACCTTGAACTATATCTGAGGTCTAGTCGCATGACCTTAAACTGCACGGTCCTAGTTGTATGATGTTAAACTGCATAATCACGGTCCAGCTATATGACCTTAAACCATAGTTCACATCCTGGCCCCATGACAGCAAACTTCTTTACATACGTCACAGAGGCATGACCATAAACTCGCCCCCACATACTTGCACAAGCCTTTTACATGCACTTTCATGCATGCCTTCCCTAATCTACCAGTTAGTATGCACGTAGCACCTTCATTAACTCCCCAGTGAGTCATTCACTTCATCACCCACCATACCACATTTCCCAGTGAGTCTCACCCATGCTCACAAAATGGTGAACCATCCCGCCACCCATACTCATTGTAAGTTTGTGGGTCACCATCGTCCACTCACAATTCATACATCATCCATCTCTTGTCGGTAGCGTAATGCCAATTCCCCAAGTGAGTCAAACGACCACCATACTCAGTCCAATGGCCTTCATAGACTGCCACTCATCACCACCATGGTCCAGCTGTATGACCTTAAACATAGTGCGTGTATAGGCCGCATGACGCTCAACTGTTTCGCACTGGTCCTAAAGGCATGACCTTAAACACGCCTTCACAAAAAAAAAAAACAAAATGACGGGCACAGTGTATACCTGAAAAAAGGAATGCCATGAGTAAAAATGGCAGACGGGCATGGTCACAAAACCATGAGTAAAATAGTTTCATGAATAAAATGAAACTGGGCACAATGAAAACTTGAAAGGGCATTGTGAGTAAAACTCGAAAATAAGGGTGGACATAGCCGAAAGGTTATGGGTAAAAGAGCCTCAAAATAAAAAAGAAGTTGGTGAAAACCGTCTCTACGGCATCGCTTCCCAAGTTCAACTGAAAATTCGTAAAGGACGCTTGGACCAATAAACAGGTTGATGCAACACTCATCTCAATAGGTGGCTTCAGCCCTCACTCAAAAGAAGAAAGTCCCTGGTATCACATTACCATGACTCCAAAAATATGAGCTTCAAGGAAAAGATTCTGACAGCCTGAGTCCAATTGCAAAAAAGACTCAAAAGATAAGACTCACCAAGACGGCAAGACAAGTCTCATGTGGAAGAACATTATTCCCATGAGGTCACAAATACACTCTACAAACAAACATTACAAAGGCCGGACACTGACAAAGTAAGGGGAGACCCTGCCAGAGCTTCAACTCGCCTAGCCGTCACGATTAGACCTTCGAGACAGACAAGCACAATGCCCAGCAACTAGACTCGGTAAACGAGAACAAAAGTGGTACTATGAATGTCAAAAGCAAACCTAGTATAGCATGAAACAATGCCCTACCAAAGAAAACCAACGAACCCAGACCAAATGGGAAAGATGCCCTTCAACATGGCACTCAATTGCTAGATGGGCCTGATTCTGACTAACGAGGTCCGTACAAAATCTTTAGATTCAGAATGACCAATAGTCTGCACGAGGGTGAAGACGTCGACAAGATCCCTCAAAAAATTATCTTCTCCCCTAAAGTCTCCACGAATGGACCCACAAACAATGCATCCATACGTCCTAGCTGCCTAGTTACACCATTACATGAATATCCTCGACACTCATGTGGTCGTGTGGCTAGGAAGGAAAAACGTAAAACTGAAGGTAGTTTTCCAAATGATTGTCCTTCTCTCTTCTCTTGAAGCACAACATTCAGCGAGGAAAGCTGTTTGAACGTATTTTTCAGCACCTTGGTCCCTGTTAGGAAACAGGTCAATAAAGCCTACAAAATAGTGGAAATTCTTGATAGTCTCATAATGGCCCTTGAATTGGTCAATATCATCATCAGTAGTTCAAAAGACCACCTGCTGAGTTTCATAGCGATCAGACATGTCTAAGGTAGTGAACACAAAGAAACGATTTTTGGAAAATCGGTCTCTACACCCTAAAATGGACTCTATAACTAAAGTTATACTTTTGGTGCATCAAACAGTTGTGGGACTATGACCATTAGATCCGACAAGGTCGAAAACCGCTATGGATCGAGTTTCGGCTTAATCAGACATTCCAGAACAAAGTTATGGGCAAAAGACTAAAAAGACTAGATCACACACTATTCCCATGTGGCCCCACTCCATCAAACGTGGTTGTTTTTACAGTCAGGGGCACTCACTTTTGGGCCTTATGATTTACTCGTTCCAAGTCAGATCGTTCCCAAATTTGGCAAATGTTTCTCTCATCATGACGAACAATTCGATATATGGTACGCCCAGTGACTACGCCTGAGCTAAGAGAAAAACTAAAGGAAAGTCATCGATCCTTGAAGGAAGTTGCAGAAAATTTAGCAGTAGCATGCCTGGTTCGAGCAGCCAGATCACAACGCTCGCATACCCGATCGGCATGAACCAATGGCATTATGTTCGTCAGGTTCGAGGCTATCTCTGATCCAAACCTCTCATACAATGAATGGTTGAATTTCATACATGAAGGCGTTAAACCTGCTGTAAATTTCGGCCACCGGATGTCAAGATTTCGGCACGAAACTCAAGATGACAAAACCTTCATCCGAACACGAAATCAAGCTACGTTTGTTGCAACATGATCATGACAGCATGCTCAATGTGATTCAATGAAGAAATCACGAAGAAACATCAAGGAACGAGCACACAATCGATCCGAAGTTTTCAAGATTCATCCAAAATTCAAGTCTCATGATCGTGGTTTGAAGCACGATCCATAATCGTCATGCCGAGCCCCACAAGAAAACCATAATCTTTCAATCAAACGACCATCAGAACAACCCCAAATCAGTCACGGAAGATCATGTAAGTTCTAAGGCAACAACAGGGACTGTTATGAAATTCCACGAATTGTTAAGAAGGGGCAAATTTGTCATTTTGTACCCTATTTTCTAATTCCTTTTAATTCGGTTAAATCTTAATTTCCAGCAATTAGGCTTAATTTTCATTAATCTACTCATGTTTGGGAACAATTCTATATAAACAAGGCACTGCCTCATTGTAAAAAAGAAAAAAAGGAAGAGAAAAAAATACAAGGGCTAATCTTTGGTTCATTGTTTGAAGATTGAATAAAAATTATGATTCCATTCTTAAGCTTATTAGTACGTCCTAGAGAGAGAGAGGAGAGAAGAAAAGGGTCAGTACTCTTAAATAAGGTAATTTTCTCTCTCCTCCTACTTTCTCTCCTCCTCTTCCTCTCTCTTTCTTTCTCTTCTCTCTCTTCCTCTCTCTTTCTCTCTTCCTCTCTCTTCCTCACTCTTCTCTCTTTTTCTCTCTTCCTCTCTCTTCTCTCTTTCTCTCTCTTTCTCTCTCTTCTCTCTCTCTCTTTTTCTCTCTTCTCTCTCTCTTTCTATCTCTTCTTCTCGCTTTCATCTCTTTCTCTCTCATCTTCTCTTCTAATCTCTATCTCCTTTTATTTGTCCTTCTAATATGACTGGCGAGGTCTAGCGTTGGTTGGTCTCTTCTCTATCTTCTTCTATCAGTCAGTGAGACTGAGCACTGACTGGTTCTCTCTCTTCTTCTATCAGTCTATAAGACCTAGTGTCGACTGATTCTCTCTCTCTCTTCTTCTACCAGTCGATGAGATCTAGCACCGACTGGTTTTCTCTTTCTTCTTCTGTCAGTTGGTGAGACTTAGCGTCGATTGGATTTCCCTCTCCTCTCTTCTGTTAGTCGGCGAGACTTGGCACCGACTGGTTTTCTCTTTCTTCTTCTGTCAATCGGTGAGACTTAGCACCGGTTGGATTTCTCTCTCTTCTCTTCTGTTAGTTGGTAAGATTTAGCACCGATTGGATTTCTCTCTCTTCTCTTTTGTCAATCGGCAAGACTTAGCACTGGTTGAACTTCTCTCTCCAATCTGTTGCAGTTGGCGAAGCTTAGCGTCGGTTCAATCTTTCTCCTTAGGTTGTCTCTCGTCACAACCAGCACAAACCTGACGCCAGTTGGTTCTTTTCCTACCTTTTTTTCTAATACAGTCGGTAATGTCTAGCGCCGACTGCGTCTTCTGTCCCTCTTTCCTGTTTTTCCTCTTATCTCTTCCTTTCCTTCTTCTTCCTCCTTCTATTTGTTCCCCTCTTCTCTTACCTCATTCTTTCCTCCATAACCATCACTCTGCTACTCTTTCGTTTGACTAAGAGAGAATGAGGTTAGCCTCTCATGGAAGTCATGTCGTCTAGCCATAATGATATTGCGCGAGGATTACTTAGCCTGCTTTATCGCCAAGATAGACTGATATCATGCTCAGGTAGCCGGTGTTGGTAATGACATCTAATAGTGATCCTGTGAGTCGGTCTCAGTTATCGAGCCCGTTTCGCTACCATGTCAGGCCAATTACCCGCCAGCTTAGTCCTCTCACTTAGTTGTGCTCTTCTCTCCCCCATCTTTCTTCTCTTCTTCTTTTTGGACGCGCCTGTTCGTGTACGTCCATCAAAGAGGAAAAGGGTAAGGTTTGACCCACTCATCTTACAACCTTTGCCATATATGTGTGTGATTGTAGAACAGTAGAAAATATGAAGAATATGAGCCAAGGGAGGCGATTCCGAACCAGTTTCATTACTAGGGGGCTTTCTTCGTGATCTAAGAGGGTGCTCATGTGAGTCAGCATGAGTAAGTCCCAAACCCACATTTAAATTCCTCTCTCATCTGTTGGTAACACGTGCCCTCATTCTTAAACGAGGTTCTTGAGATAGCGATCTCATAGACGTCCCAGGTCTTCACTCGAAACCCGAGATTCGTGCCACCCAATCATCCAGGATCTGGAGGGCGAGATCGAGACAGCTAACCAATGTCCAAGGCACCGAGACTTTTCCTGAAACATGCAGGGCTTAGATCAATATGATGATTGATTGTTTCTGACCATTTCATTCCCACTTTCTTCAGTATTTGTAAAGGTTTCGACTGATGAAGAAAGTGCTTCTCCTTTTGGATTGACTTTACTGCATGATTTCATTCTCTCTTTAATTTTGTTGCGCTTCACATGATTTTTTTTGTTTTTGAATGTCTCTTTTCATTGTCCCAAGAGGTTAATACCCTAGGCCTCGTCTAGCCCCAATGTGGGCTTGGATTGCTTCGAAATGGGGAATTGTTGCGTTTTCTCCTTTCAATGTCTAATTGGTCAAGGGTTCATAGCTCATTTTCCTCATGATTTGATGAGCCTAGTCACTGTAGGTAGTCCAGTCCAATCAGGAGGGGCCTCGGTCTCCAATAGTGGCACATTTACTTCAAGCTCATCATCGCTTTTAGTCTCCGGCATGAACTATTTGAGATGCTTTGAAGTCATACGCATGACCTCCAGCTAGCTCTGGAGACTGCAGACTTTGATTCTTAAGTTTGCTAGTGGATCCTGCCCTTGAGGGGAAGGAAGTTGCCCTTCATCGAACTTCTCTCCTGAGAGGTCGGGGAAAAGTAAAAATTTTGGCAGGACAACTGTCTCAAGAACATCCTCCACATTTATAGCAACCAGATTTTGGAAAACGTTTTGCAGTCGTTGTCGCACCGCTTCAGCTTTTAAGAGCATAATGGGGGTATGCAGGACTTTTTGATGGTCCAGCATATAGGCGATTCTCAGAGTCGAGAATTCTACCCCCATGGCTTGCTTGATCTCAGAAATGACTTTTGGTTCATTTTCTGGCCAAGGTGGTTTAGAACTAGGGGTAGGGGGTGAAGATTATTTTTTAAAAGAAGGAGTCTCTCGAGGGACAATGGTCGGGATGTTGAGATGAAGAGTAGTTAGCGGTAAGATTCTGCCCTGCCTTTCTTCCTCCTTGAACATTTTTACTAACGTCTTCCCAACATCTTCATGAGACAAGGATGTAGTCTTTCTTGTAGACTGGTGATCTTCATCATTCGGATTCTAAGGCGGAGCCAGATCTGTGAAGTAATATTTAGCATCGGCATAGTGAATTTCGGCCACAAGGAATGGTTTTTTATCAGCATATACCATGTGCTGACTCTCGTCTCAGTTATATTTGAAGCATTGATGCAATGTCGATGGAACCACCCCTTAGTCATGGAGCCATGGCCGATCGAGGAGGATATTGTAAGAAGTGTCGGTGTCGATTACGTGAAACTGAGCCTAATCGTTCAGCTCACCAATATTAAAATGAAGGCGTACTGTGCCAGCTGGCTTCCTTCCTGATTGGTTGAACCCTTGAATAGTGACATGGGTCGGGGTAAGATCTTCGAACCCCAACCCTAATCGAGTAAGGATCCTCCTTGGGATAAGGTTAACTACAGACCCTCCATCCAACATAATTCGATTGATGGGGCATGCATGCAATTCGCCTGTAACAAAGAGAGGGCGATTATGAAACTTTTTCCCTAGCTACAGATCGTCTTCTGAAATGGTGATTGGCATACCTCCCTGTAGAATTGCCAGGTCTACCTCAATAGGTTCCACTTCGATCTAGTACACTTCTGGGTTAGAGAGTGCTTGAACCAAAGCCATCCGGTAATCCCTCGAGGGCATGAGGGTGTCGTAGACACTAAGAAGAGCCGAAAGTTTTTGTAGATGTCGTATCACATAATATTTCACCTGTGCTTGATCGAGGCCTTGTGCCCCTGGTCTTGCCACTAGTTTGGGTGGTATGTTTGGTTGAGGAACAGGTTTGGGTAGAAGAGGTTTGTCTTGGCCAGCTGGCTGACTTGATTTCACAGCGGGCATGGGTTGAGTGATGGGAGTTTGAGGTTTTGGAAGAGACTTGGTGGATGGGATAAAAGGGGTCCCAAGAAGTTGGAGAATAGGTGGATTGTTTAAGGTATTGGGATTAGGAAGGAGTCAAGGGAGCTGCAGAATAGGTAAACCAGTCTTTGGATTAAGGAGCAGTGGCAGATTGGGGAACTTTAAAATGCTTGACTTTTGTGGTGGAAGCTGCAGTGACTTTCCTGATCTGAGATTTATATGCCCCGTGGTGTGTATTGCTCTTGAAATTTGCACCATGTGGCAAGCTCCATGAGAATAGGCGTCTTTCCCATTCTACTCTCTCAATCTCAGCTCATAGTCAAGCTCAGGTGGCCATTGGGGTTTCTTTGGCTTCGACTTCTTGTGCTTCTTCGAAGAGGGTGGTTCTATCTTGGCCTTAGCTGCTAGGGCATCAGCAACTATTAAGAATCCTGCTGGCTGTGCGAGAGTCTTTTTCAATTGTTGAATCCTCCAAGTTCTCGATCTAGAGCCTTGAAGTTGAGATTATCAAGGTTGTACCTGTAGGAGAAGAGGAATGATTAGAAGCAGAAGAAAAAGAAGAAGGGTCAGAAAGTGGGGGACTTTTAAGGCCATTCCCCTCATCAGACCCATCTGGGTAGCTTTTTACGTCATCGCTGGATCGGATGGATGTAGGGGGTCTTTTAGGCCTTTCCCTAGCTTAGACTGTTGGAGAGTGCTTTTAATGTCATCACCCTCATTGGACGTATGTAGAGGGTCTTTTAGGTCTTTCCCATGCTTAGACCGTTGGGGAGTGCTTTTAAAGTCGTCACCCTCATCGGACGTGTGCTGAGTGGAAGATGGTACAGGGACGTCTTCTTGATAGAATGAAGAAGGAAGAAGGATCGTGTCAGGGATGAAGCGCAGTAAAGTTGGCAACGGAGGAAGGAGCTTGAGAAATTCCTGCTCGACTATGGATTGAGTTGTTTTGTTTCTTCGGTGAGCAGTCCCTGGTGCCCGTCTCTATCTGGTTTTCTAAAGTGATGTTTGATTCATCTCGTTGGGGTGGAAAACTACTCTAGTTTGGCGAACCGCTTCCCACCTTAGGGACTTGAGTCTGCTTTGACAATGGTAGATTATCCATGGCTAGGAAGTTAAGGTCGGAAGAGTCTGAGTCACTGATCGGAAGGTCCTGCCATGTGAGATCTTCTTACCCCGATGAGGAAGCGATTTGGGGATTACTTTCAGGGAGACTATAGAACTCCTGACACTCATTTTCTTTGCGAATATGTCAAAGAAACTCGTGCACTCTAACAAGTAATGGCATCTTATCTGATGGTATGGGCACCAACAATCTTTGGTCCCCTTAGCAAGACAAGAAGGTTGCCTCACTTGCCTCAGTGTGATTATTCCTTCCTGCAGCATGGGAGGCCTCAACTGCCCCAAAGGCCTTCTTTAGGTCTTCCAACTTTATCTGACCTTTTTGAATCAGAGCCTCAATAATATCTTTCAGCGTGTAGCAATCATCTGTAGGATGATTGATCCTCTGATGATAGGCACAATAACTAGCCTAAGTGTCAAGGCCAGATTGCTCAGGGAACTTTATTTCTTGAAGCTGGATCATATTTTGTTCCATAATAACCGGAACAACGCAGAGACCCATTCCTTATCGAAGGGATAAACCTTGTTCCTATGCCTGGTGAAATAATAGCCCCGATCAAGGTTGGCCGGTGGAGGTACTCGTATGATGGTTGTTGCTTGCGAGCCTAGGGTGTTACCTTTGCCACGGTTACCCCTTTGGAGAGGTCCAAGATTTGGGAGGGAGATCAATGATCATGACAGATGCACTGATTACCCCTTTCTGTTGGCTGCCCCTAGTTAGGTGCCTCGATCTCACCCTCTAGATCCTGGATGATCGGGCGGCACGTGTCTTGGGTTTCGAGTGCAGACCTGGGACATCTATGAGATTGCTCTCTCATGAACCTCGTTCGAGAACAAGGGCAGATGTTACCAACAAATGAGAGAGGAATTTAAAGATGGGTTCGTGACTTACTCAGACTGACTCGCGTGGGCGCCCTCTTAGATCACGAAGAAAGTCCCCCCAGTAATGAAACTAGATCGGAATCACCTCCCTTGGCCCGTATTCTCCTTATATTCATCTTTTCTGTAGTCACACATATATATGACAAAAGTTGTAAGGTGGGTGGGTCAAACGTCACCCTTTTCCTCTTTGATGGATGTACACAAACAGGCGCATCCAAAAAGAAGAAGAGAAGAAAGATGGGGGAGAGAAGATCTCTACTGAGTGAGAGGACTAAGCTGGCGGGTAATTGGCTTGATGTGGGAGTGAAATGGGCTCAGTAACTAAGACCGGCTCACGGGATCTCTACTAGATGTCATTACCAACACCGTCTAGCTAAGCATGATGGTTAGTCTGTCTTGACAGTAAAGCGGGCCAAGTAATCCTGATGCAACATCATTATAGCTAGACTATAGGACTTCCATGAGAGGCTAACCTCAAAACCTCTTAGTCGAATGAAAGAGTAGCAGAGTGATGGTTATGGAGGAAAGGTAAGAGAAGAGGGGAACTAATGGAAGGAGGGAGAAGAAGGAAGAGGGGAGAAGAGAGGATAAAAGGGAAAGAGGGAAGGAAGATGCAAATGGGATTAGACATTACTAACTGTATCAAAAAAGAAGGGAGGAAAAGAACCAACAGGCGCTAGGCTTGCGTCGGTTGTCGCAAGAGACAAGCAAGGGAGAGAGATTGAACTGGCGCTATGCTTTGCCAACTTCAATAGATGAGAGAGAGACATTCAACCGACACTAGACTTTACCGACTGAATGATGAGAAGAGAGAGAAATCCAACCGGTGTTAAATCTCGTCATTTTACAGATGCTAAGTCTCACCGACTGACAAAAGAAGAAAGAGAAAACTAGTCGGTGCTAGGTCTCGTCGACTGATTAGGAAAAAAAAAGAACCAGTCGGCACTAAGTCTCGCCGACTGACAGAAGAAGAGAGAGAGAACCAATCAGTGTTAAGTCTTATCGACTGATAGAAGAAGAGAGAGAGACAACCGGCGCTAAGTCTCACCGACTGTTAGGAGAAGAGAGAGATGGCCAACTGACGCTAAGACTTACTGACTGTCAGAAAAAGAGAGAGAGAGTCAGTCGGCGCTTGGTCTCACCGACTGATAGAAAGAGAAAGAGAAAACCAATGGGAGCTAGGTGTCACGAACTGATAGAAGAAGAGAGAGAGATAAAAGAAGAGAGAGAAAGAGAGAGAAAAGAAGGAGAGAGAAAGAGATAAGAAAAGAGAGAAAAAGAGAGAGAAAGAGAGAAAGAGAGAGAAGAGGAGAGAGAAGAAGAGAGAAAAAGAGAGAGAAGAAGAGAAAAAGAGAGAGAAGAAGAGAAAAAGAGAGAAGAAGAGAGAGAAAAGAAAAGAAGAGGAGGAGAGAGAGTAGAAGAGAGAGGAGAGAGAAGAAGAAAGAAGAGGAGAAGAGAGAAAATTACCTTACTCAAGGATACCGACCCTTTTCTTCTCTCTCCTCTCTCTCTCCAAGACGTACTCATAGGCTCAAGCAAGGAATCAAAATTTTTATTTGATCTTCAAAGAATGAACCAATGACTAGCCGTCCTTTCTCCTTTTTCCTCTTTTTTTTCCTCTTTTTACAATCAAGCAGTGCCTGCTTATATAGAATTGTGCCCAAACATGGGTGGATTGATCAAAATTAAACCTAATTACTGAAAATTAAGATTTAATTGAATTAAAAGAAATTAGAAAATAGGGTGCAAAATGATATATTTGCCCCTTCCTAACAATTCATGAAATTTCGTAACAGTCCCTGTTGTTGCCCTAGAACTTGTGTGATCTTCTATGACTGATCCGGGGTGGTTTTGATGCCCGTTTGATCGAAATATTATTGTTTTCTTGTAGGGTTCAGCATGGGGATCGTTTTGATACCAATTTTGAGCCATGGATCATATTTCGAACCACGATCATGAGACTTGAATTTTGGATGAATCTTGATAACTTTGGATTGATTCTACGCTCGTTCCTTGATGTTTCTTCATGATTTCTTCATTGAGTCACACTGAGCATTCCATCTTGATCTCGTTGCGACAAATGGAGCTTGATTTTGTGTCTGGATGAAAGTTTTGTTTGTTGAGTTTTTTGTCATAATCTTGACATTTGGAGGCTGAAATTTAGAGTAGCTTTAACACCTTCGTATATGAAATCCAATCGTTCATCGCACGCGAGATTCGAACCATAGATATCCTCAGACCTCACGCACATAATGCAAATGGTTTCGTGCCGATCGGGTGTGCGAGCGTTGTGATCTGGCTACTCAAACGAGGTGTGCTGCTGCTGAATTTTCTACAACTTCCTTCACGGATTAGCAACATTCCTTTAGTTTTTATCTTAACTCGAGAGTTGTCACGGGGCATACCATATATCGAATTGTTTGTCTTGATGAGACGAACGCTAGCTAAATTTGGGAGCGATCCGACTTGGAACGAGTGAATCGTAAGGCTCGAAAGTGACTGCACATGACTGTGAAAACATCCACCTTTAATGGTGTTTTGATGGAGTGAGGCCACATAGGAATAGTGTGTGGCCTAATCTTTTACCCATAACTTTGTCTTGGAGTGCCTGATTAAGCCGAAACTTGACCCATAGAGGTTTTTAACCAAGTCATTTTCGAAAATCGTTTCTTTGTGTTCAATGCCTTAAATATGTCTGATCACCATGAAACTCAACAGGTCATCGTTTGAAGTGTTGATGACGATCTTGGCCAATTCTGGGGCCATTCTAAAATTGTCAAGAATTTCCACTGTTTTGTAGGCTTTATTGACTTGTTTCCTACCAGGGACCAAGGTGCTGAAATATACGTTCAAACATCTTGCCCTACTAAATGTTGTGTTTCAAGAGAAGCGATAAGAACAATCATTCGAAAAACTACCTTCAGCTTTTACTTTTTTACTTCCTAGCCACAAGACCACGTGAACGTCGGGGAGATTCACGTAATGGCATAACTAGGCTGCTCAGACGTAGGGATGCATTGTTCGTGGGTCCGTTTGTGGAGACTTTAAAGAGAGAAGAGACTTTTTTAAAGGATCTTGTCGAAGTCCTCACCCTCATGTGGACTGTTGATGATTCTGAATCTGAGGATTTTGTACGAACCTCGTCAGTCAGAATCAGGCCCATCTGGTAATTAAGTGCCATGTTGAAGGGTATCACTCCCATTTAGTCTGGGTTCATTGGTTTACTTTGGTAGGCATTGTTTGCTGCTACACCAGGTTTGCTTTTGATGTTCAGAGTACCACTTTGGGTCTCGCCTACCGAGTCTAGTAGGGGGGCATTGTGCTGGCCAATCCCGAAGGTCTAGTCATGCTGGCTAGGCTAGCTAAAGTCTTTGGCAGGTTCTCCCCTTGCTTTATTAGTGTACAACCTTCGTAATGTTTGTTTGTAGAGTGTATTTATGACCTCGTGAGAATAATTTTCTTCCACATGAGACTTGTCTTACCGTCTTGGCAAGTCTTCTGTCTTTCGAGTCCTTTTTCAATTGGACTCAGACTGTTGGAATCTTTTCCTTGAAGCTCATATTTTTGGACTCCTGGTTTTGTGCCACCAAGGATTGTCTTCTTTTGAGTGAGGGTTGAAGCCTTCTGTTGAGACGAATGCTACATCAACCTGTTTATTGGTCCAAGTGTCCTTTACGGATTTTCACTTGGCCTTGGAAGCAACACCATAGAGACTGTTTTCACCAACTTCTTTTTATTTTGGGGCTCTTTTACCCATAACCTTTAGGCTATGTCCACCCTTATTTTCCATTTTTGTTCATGATGCCCTTTCGGGTTTGTACCATGCCCGGTTTCATTTTATTCACGGGACTCTTTTACTCATGGTTTCGCGACCATGCCCATTCATCATTTTTACTCATGGCATTCCCTTGTTCAGGTATACACCATGCCCGTTATTTTTCCTTTTCTTTTTGTGAAGGTGTGTTTAAGGTCATGCCTTCAGAACCGATGCGAAACAGTTTAACGACATGCGGCTTGAATGTGTACTATTGTTTAAGGTCCTACAGTTGGACCGTGGTGATGATGAATGGTAGTCTATGGCGACCATTGAAGTGAGTGTGGTAGTGGTTTCACTCTCTCGGGGAATTGGCATTAGGCTACCTATGAAAGATGGATGATGTATGAAATGTCAGTGGATGATGGTGACCCACTAACTTACAACGAGTAGGGATGGCAAGATGGTTCATCGTTTTATGAGCGCTGGTAAGACTCACTGAGGAATGAGGTATGTTGAAGAAGTGAATGAACTCACTGGGGAGGTAATGATGGTGGTGTAAGCACACTAACAGGTAAGTTAGGGGAGGCGTGTGTGAAAGTGCACGTAAAAGGCGTGTGCACATATGTGGGGGTGAGTTTATGATCCTGCCTCCATGACCTGTGCAAAGCAGTTTATCGTCATGCGGCAAGGACGTGTACTATAGTTTTAGAGTCATATCGTTGGACTGTAGCTATGTAATTTTAAAGTCATGCAGTTAGGACCATGCAGTTTAAGGTCGTGCAACTAGACCTCCGCTACAGTTTAAGGTCGTATAGTTTGGACCATGGTGCTGAGCCTTTTATCGTCCTGAGCCGAGGACATAGATTATGGTTTAAGGTCATACAGTTGGATAGTGGTTATGTAGTTTAAAGTCATACAACTAGGACCGTGCAGTTTAAGGTATTGCGACTAGACATCATCTACAGTTTAAGGTCAAATAGTTCGGACTATGGTGCTGAGCCTTTTATCGTCATGCGTCTAGGACGTAGACTAATGTTTAAGGTCATATAGATGGACTGTGGTTATGTAGTTTAAAGTCATACAGCTAGAACCGTGTAGTTTAAGGTCGTGCGACTAGACCTCCGCTACAGTTTAAAGTCATATAGTTTGCACCATGGTGCTGAGACTTTTATCATCATGTAGCTAGGACGTGTCTTATAGTTTAAGGTCACATAGTTTGGACCACGAAGTTTAAGGTCGTCCATCTAGACCAAGGCTGTGCAGTTTAGGGTCGTACAACACGAACCGTGGTGTGGGCCTTTTAACATCATGCAGCTAGAATGTGTAATATAGTTTAGGTGATATAGTTTGGACCATGAAGTTTAGGGTCGTGCATCTAGAACAGGGCTGTGTAGTTTAGGGTAGTGCAACACGGACCGCGGTGTGGGCCTTTTAACGTCATGCCACTAGGACATGTATTATAGTTTAAGGTCAAAGGTTAAATAGTTTGGATCATGAAGTTTAGGGTCGTGCAGCGCGGACCATAGTGTGGGCCTTTTAACGTCATGCGGCTAGGACGTGTATTATAGTTTAAGGTCATATAGTTTGGACCATGACGTTTAGGGTCGTGCATCTAGACCAGGGTTGTACAGTTTAGGGTCTGCTGCATAGACCATGGAGTGGGCCTTTTAACGCCATGCAGCTAGGACATGTATCATAGTTTAAGGTCATATAGTTTGGACCATGAAGATTTGGGTCGTGCATCCAGACCAGGCCTGTGCAGTTTAGGGTCGTGCAGCGCGGACCGCGATGTTGGTCGTCATGTAGGTGAAGCTCCGTGGGGAATGGGTCCATGGATGGTAATTTGACTTCCTGAAGATAAAAAGGCTAAGCCAATTCACAAACTGGGGCTCATATGAAACTGGTGACCTGACGAAAGATGACCAACATAAGTGGATTTTACTGTGATTTAGAGGGGGAAGAGTACTTTCTTAGGGGGAAGAGTACTTTCTGGGGTGAAAGATGAGACTGACTTCCTAAGGACGAGATAGCATAGTGTGAAACAGACCCGTTGAGAATTTAAGGGGTAAGAATGACCCCAACTCCACTGGGGATATTGGGTTGTAGTATGGGTGTGACTCCGATTGAGGATGAGGGATAGCTCCTAACTCCATTGGGGAGGTCACCGTCTCGGTGCAACAGCTTGGGTGCAAGTCTGCTAGAGATGACACATCACAGCTTGGGTGCAAGTCCGCTAGATATGACACGTCATGCCTTGGGTGCAAGTCTGTTAGTGATAGTGGTAGGGCATAGACTGCTTCAACCTGGGGTCAGTGACAATTGGCTGTTCGTAATACAGCCGATGCCATGTGTAGCGATCATGGTTTCTTGCAAATGTCCAACTGGCACTGAGCTTTAAAAAACACGACCGACACTAGATCGTTTGGAACTCAACTGGCGCAAGCAATGCCATTATTTAAATACGACCGTCGCTAAGTCAACTGGTGCTAAAGTGATTCGAAATCTCCTTGCACTGGTCAATTGGCTCAAAGGTTTATTTGGAATTCTTCTGGTGCTGGCCAACCATTGCAAGGGTTACTTGGAATGCACCCGGCACTAGTCAACCAGTGCTAGGGCTATTTGGAATTCACTTGGCGCTGGCCAACTTCATCAGGCCTCAAGTCAAAGCACGACCCAGCTCATCGTTGCTTGGCCTTCCATTGGACACGGCTGGAATTCTCAATTTGTGAGGGGCATCAGAAGGCAGTGAAATCTATATAAGGGGGTAAAACCTCGTTTTCCCTCATTTCTTATTTTTACCAAGGGTAAAAAAACTTAGCACAAGTTTCCTTTAACGCGTGGAGAGAGTGCTCAATTGCAGTTTCGGCGAACTGTGGGTCTTCGGCAAAAGCTTTGTAGGGAAGGTTTTCAGCCAACAATGGGATTCCAGGGTTTTTTTTTCAGGTAAAACCTTCAGCGGAGAGACCGTGCCAAGAATTTGGTACAGTTTACAGAGAAACCTTCTGTGGAAGGGCATCCACTATGAACAGGGTGTGCTTTCTATCATAGGCCAGCTACTTGCCAGGGTAGCCCATCTTGTATGTTTTATATACACAACGAAAGAATCCTATGTCGTACAAGTTTTGGTTTGTAACTGTCCTCTTGTCCTCATATGCAAGAGACTTGTAACCTTCCTAGTAATGGGAAACTTGTAACTCATTTTTACTGCAATAAAAAAAAGAGTTAGCATTTTGTTTGGACTATCTTGCTTGCTTTCGCATTGAGTTCTTCTCTTTTGAATACACATCATGGATAGTACTTCTTTATGTAATGTCCATTAATGGGGGGTATCACCTCCTCTCCATCAGGATGCGCCAATATGTAGGCTCCATTGGGAGAGACCTTTTTTACTATAAAGGGACCTTCCCACTTCGGCTCAAACTTTCCTTTGCACCGGCCGTGCATGACAATAGGCCTTTTGACAGCTAAGACTATATCACCACGGGTGAAGGAGTGGATTTTGACAGACTTGCCAAAAACCCTCTTCATTCTCCCTTGGTTGATTCAAGGCTCTGCTGAGCCTCTAGCCTCTTTCCATCGAGTGCATCCAATTCTTGATACTGGAGTTTGACTCTCTCATCTTCAATTATCTCTTGGTGAATAGCGACTCACAGTGAAGGGATTTCTATTTCGAGAGGTAAAACTGCTTCACCCCCATATACCAGAGAATAAGGCGTGGAATCAGTAGCATTTTGTGTAGTGGTGCGATAAGCCCATAATGCTTCGGGAAGCTTCTCATGCAAGTTCTTCCTTGTTTTTTATACTGAATTTCTTAAGACATTGCACAGAGTCTTATTGAAAGCCTCATATAATCCACTCACACATAGTCAAATACCTCCATTCGAAGCCAAACCGATTAACTAAGCGATCAATGTGATGACTCCTTAATTAAGGGTCGTTGTCAAATATGATCCGGTCGGGTACTCCGAAGTGATATATGATGTGATGTTGAACAACGTAGGCTACCGCTGTCCCGGGAACTTGCTTAAGGGGGATGGCCTCAGCCTACTTAGAGAAGTAAGTTGTTGCAGCTAGGATAAAAACATGGCCCATTGCAGAAGGGGGTTAATAGGTCCTACGATGTCCATACCCCATTGTGAGAAGGGCCACGACGCAACCGTACGGTGGTATGGCTCTGGAGGCTAGTGAACCAGGCTGGAGTGTATTTGGCATACTTGCCACTTTTTAGCATAGCTTAAGGAATCAGCAATCATGGAAGGCCACTAGTAAACCAACCTACGTATTCATTCATAAAGCTTAGAACCGGACTAATATAGCCCACAGATGCCTGAGTGGACTTCTTCCAACACCTTATTTACTTCTTGGATATCGATGCATCTAAGGAGAATGTTGTCAAACGACCGTCTAAAGAGAGCATCTCCTTCGAGGAGAGTGTACTTAGTAGACATTTGACGTATGTTGTTGCATTCAGCACGATCTTCGGAGAGCTCGCCATGTTTTAGGAAACTGGTGATGGGCTCTCTCCAACTGTTCAATTTCTGCACATATTGGGTCAAAGAATTCTGGTTTGTGATTTCAACCCTTAGCTCCTAGACTCTGTGTTGTTTCTTGCTCAGTCTTGATTACTTCTTTGGTTGATAAAAGTGCTCCAAATGGATAAGGATGGCACTCAGGGAAGATATTTCTCTCGTCGTTGTGTCGATCTCAGTTCTCAAGTCGATGTGTCTCCATTCTGCCACCCAAACAAGCGTGGATCCTGATGAGGACAATTGAATTGTAGCACCGAGTTTTGCAAGTGCATCAGCCTGCGAATTTAGCCTCCTGGGGACATGGTTCAGGGATACGTCTTCGAATTGGGCCATATACGATTTTGCAGTATCGTGATAAGGCCTAAGGGTGTCTTTTCTTACATCATAAATCCCTTTGAGCTGTCGGATAACCAACTCAGAGTAGTTGTAGATCTTGAGCTACTCCAAGTCAAGGTCTAAGGCTATCTTGAGCTCGATTATAAGGGCCTAATATTCTGCGTCATTATGAGAACTGGCAGGAGCAAGAGAGAAATATAGTGAAAATACTCCTCCACTGGGAGTCAGGAATACTACTATGATGCCTCCTCGATCCGATTGGAAAGCTCCATCAAAGTACAATTCCCGCCCAAGAGCAAGGTCAGCACATAATACTTCTTCATCAGGGAAGTCACTTGATAGAGGAGATTCTGCCGGTATGGGGCGTCCCGCGAGAGAGTCATCTAAGGCCTGGCCCTTGATGGCTTTCTATGGGACAAACGTGATGTCAAACTCCATCAGCAATAATTCCCACTTAGCGAGGTGTCCTGACAAGCATGGACGTGTCATGAGAAACTTTATAAGATCGGCTTTTGCTATAAGTTTCACTTCACGACCAAGTAATGGCGGAGTTTTTGTATTGCGAAGATCAGAGCCAGACACATCTTTTCAATATAGGGATAGTTCTTCTCGACCACTTGCATCCTGTGGCTGAGGTAATATAATGTAGCCTCTTTTCCTTCTTCATTATTTTGTTCCAACAATGCTCCAAGTGACTCGTCTAAGGGAGTCACATATAGAATGAGGGGTTTTCCCAATACTATTGTACAGAGCACTAGAGGATTGAGTAAATAATGCTTGATGTTGTCAAGGGCTGCCTGACATACTTCAACTCATATGAATGGGTATCTTTCCTTAACAGGTGTGTAATGAGCTTACAACGACCTGAGAGGTTCGAGATAATGCCAGCTACCCTTGAAGAGAGCGCAGTTTTCGAAGTGTAGTCGGTGACAGCATCTCTTGGATTGCCTTGATCTTGAATGACTCAACTTCAAGTCCTCGATGTCTGACGATGAACCCTAAGAATTTTCATGAGTGGATGCTGAAAGCGCATTTCAGCAGGTTCATTTTTAGCTGATGGAGAGGCAGCCGCTCGAATACCTTTTCAAGGTCTTTCTTATGAGCATCCTTCTTTTTAGACTTTACCACCAAGTCATCTACATAACACTCCACCTCTTTGTGCATCATGTCTTGTCATTGCCCTTTGGTATGTGGCACCAGCATTCTTTATTCCGAAAGGCATCATTGTGTAACAGAAGACCTCTTTTGGAGTTAAGAATGCAGTGGCCTCTTCATCTTCGGGTGCCATCCTTATCTGATTATACCCAAAGTATCTGTCCATGAAGGAAAATATTTGACAGTGAGCTGTAGAGTCGATGAGCATCTCGGTGAATGGAAATGGGAAGTCATCCTTAGGACAAGCGGTACTCAAATTGTGAAAGTCAATACACACTCTGATTTGACCATTCTTTTTCTTAATCGAATCATTGTTTTCTAACCATTTCGGATATTTGACTTCACGGATGAAACCTGCTTGTCTAGGCTTGATTATCTCGGCGTCTAACTGCATCTTGAGGTTAGGCCTGATCCTTCTCAATTTCTGTTTGACAAGTTTGATAGTTGGATCGATGCGGAGATGGTGAACTGCTACTTGAGGGTCTAAACCAGGCATCTCACGACAGTGCCAAGCAAAGACATCTCAATTTGCTTTCAAGAAGGTAGTGAAATCTTCTTTCTCTTCTGGAGACATATTTGTTGAAATGAAAGTGGGTCGAGGATCCGCTTCATCTCCAAGATTTCTTTCTTCGAGTTCGTCAGCTGTGGCCTGACCACCTTCTTCCCATTCTTCTAGAGCCTCTTGCAACCCTTCATCGTCGCTTCAGTGATTTTCGATCGACCTCAACTGTAGAGACCCATGACCCTGACATTTCTACCTCCCATAAAGGTCTAGAGGGGGTCATAATTTCTACACCTTTTTCAAACCGAGTGACGGAAAGGTCAACCTCAAACGTGGAAAACACGTCAGGTTGGAGAAACCTGTCTTGAACGTTAAAGGAATTTGAGGTTCAACAATGATGATATAAAGAGCGTCTTCGCATGAATGCCTGGAGTGTTTGCTCCAAGCTGACCGATTCTTCACAGACTTGTGTCATGTGGCAAGCCTATTGAGAATAAAGCTTTGCCCTCTTGACTCTCTCAATTTCTACTCAAAGTCAGGCTTAAGTGGCCATTGGGATTTCTTTAGCTTCGACTTCTTGCGCCTCTTTGAAGAAGGTGGCTCTGCCTTGACTTTAGCTGCCAGGGCATCGGCAACTGTTTAGAGCCTCGAAGTCGGGACATATTAAAGTTGTACCTGTAGGAGAAGGGGAAAGATTAGAAGTAGAAGGAGAAGAAGGAGAAGGGTTAGAAAGTGGGGGACATTTAAGGTCGTTCCCCACATTAGACAAATCAGGGCAGCTTTTTACGTCATCACCAGGATTGGACGGGTGCAGGGGTTCTTTTAGGTCTTTCCCTTGCTTAGACAGTTGAGGAGTGCTTTTAACGTCGTCACCCTCATTGGACGTGTGCTGAGTGGAAGATGGCACGAGGATGTCTTCTTGACCAGATGAAGAAAGAAAAAGGATTGTTCCAGGGATGAAGTCCAGTAAAGTTGGCAACGGAGGCAGGGGCCTGAGAAATTCCTTCTTGAGTGTGGGTTGAGCAGTGTTGTTTCTTCGGCAGGCAGCCCTTGGTGCCCGTCTCTTTTTGGTTTTCTGAAGTGATGTTGGATTTATCTTGTTGGGGTGGAAAACCTCTCTACCTTGGCAAACCGCTTCCCACCTTAGGGACTTGAGTCTGCTTCGGCCATGGAAGATTATCCATGGCTGGGAAGTTGAGGGCTCCAAAGGTCCTGCCTTGTGAGATCTTCTTGCCACTATGAGGAAGTGATTTGGGGATTACTTTCAAGGAGATTGTAAAACTCCTGACACTCCCGCATTACTTTTTGTGTGTAGCAATCATTTGTAGGATGATTGATTCTCCAATGGTAAGAACATTAATTCACCTGAGTGTCAAGGCCAGATTGCTTAGGGAACTTGATTTCTAGAAGCTGGATCATACTTTGTTCTAATAATAACTGGAACAGCGTGGGGACTCATTCCTTCTCGAAGGGATAGACTTTGTCCTTATGCTTAGCAAAATAATCAACCCGATCATAATTGGCAGGTAGGGGTACTCGATTGTACGACGGTTGTTGCTTGCCAGCCTGGGGTGTTACCTTTGCCGCGGTTACCCCTTTGGAGAGGTCCAAGGTTTGGGAGGGATCCTTCTATGAATCAGTGATCATGACAGCTGCACTGATTACTCCTTTCTATTCGTTGTCCCGTGTGTTGTTTCGAGAGCTACCATTGCCCCGATTGTTTGCTGAACTTGTAGATGCTTGTCTTGTCCCACCATGATGGCATACCAAACTTTCTATGCAGACTGATTTAGAGATCAGCTCAGACATGGAGGTCAGATTAGAGGCTTAGACATGTAGAGTGATCTCGAGTTTCATGTTCCGTATGCAAGTTTGGACCGCTTCCTTCTCAGGCATAGGGTTAGGATGGCGGGAAGCCAAGTTTCTCCATCTTGATATAAACTAATCCACGGGCTCATCAAAGTCTTGAGTCAGGCTCAAGATTTTGAGGGTTTGAACCTCTCTCTCGACCTCATAGAAGCACTGGTAAAAACGCTTCTCCATCTCCTCCCATGTATGCACCGAATTTGGAGGCAGTGGAGCACACCATTGGAATGCTAGGCCATTGACGGTTTCAACAAACTATTGAAGAAGAAGTCTCCCATCAGCCGCTGTGTCCCGACATGCAGCCTGAAAATGGGCAATATGCTGATTTGGTGAGGTGGTTCCACTGAATAGGGGAAGCTTCCCCTTCTTATAGTTTGAGGGGAATGGGACCTGATCAATAAACGATGGGTATGGCCTTTGATAAGGCGTTGCACCCTGTATTCTCGGGATTTGTCTGTTCTTCTGGCTATGGGTGACCATAACATCAATATCTGTCTGAGAGACTAGATGGGGGACAGAATTATCTTGTGAGGTGGAAGGAGGGGGATGCACCACCATAGTGATGGGAATTAACCTCATGGTTAGTCGACTAGCGTGCAACGTCAATGCGATCGATTTTTTCCATCATCGCATGCACCATTTTCTCAAACTTGTTCATGTAATCTTATTGTGCATCAGCGGGCTTGATTACGACCATCACGCTGACCATTTCAATAGGTAGGTCGATGTCAGTGGTAACCGAGGGCCTGTGAACTTGATGGGTTGTACATGGTAAGTCAGTCAATAGGGGGCCAGCGTGCCCTGACTCAACTCAACTCTTGTATGTTCTCGACAATCTTGAGACCGTGGCTGCTGAGCGGGTCGGTCTTCTTCTGCGACGGTTGCCACAGCACAGGGCTCATGGAACTCTTTTTCAAGATTCAGCGTCTGAAGGGGGTAGAAGGGATTCAGGCGAAGAGGGTCGTTAGAATTGTCTATCTTGACTGCCCTAATCACCTCCCTAGTCAAAGTGTGCAGGCCTCTATCGTGTTTAGCCTTGAGGTTTTGATGGATCTCATACCAAAACTGCGATCTGGATCGTGGTTACTCAGCTCTTCTTGCACATGAGAGAGCTATCTCCATCAGATGCGGTGATGGATGAGGGTCAGGGATTTGAGTCATCTTCGGCCGAGGAGGATGAAAGACTCGATCCTCCATCAGGTCCATGCCTCAAGCTTTCTTATGAGCTCTAGAGACACAACCAAAGTGATGGGACTGGTTCAGGTTGGTACTCTTGAGGAAAAGGTTTGAATACCAAGGCTGGAGGTACTTGCGTGATGAAGAAGGAGCAGGCAGGAGCTTGGTTCACTCATGAGGAGGCCTGAGTTGAGGGCAAGGGGACACCTGAGATGGTGACTTGTGTGCGCCCCTTGAAGAAGGATTACGGGGGATCTGGGGGTCTACCCGGGCTTGTGCAGGTGATCTGGCCTTAGGTGGCCGAGAACTACGAGCAAGTGTCTGTAAAAGGACAGGTGTAGGCCTGCACCTTATAAGGTGCGCTTGTGTGTACAGCATAGGAGGACGAGAAGGTCGTCTCCTGTGTACTCCCATTGGCATAGCAATGGTGTTGCCCCAAGCATTGAAATGCATATGAGTAGCATGTGCAGGAACTGAAAATGGAAGGTTCGATCTTGGGCACGAACTCGAGGTAACAAAAGAGTTGGCCCGAGGATTAGCTTGAGTGGTTTACCCACAAGCCTTATAGTGTGTGTGAACGATGGAGATTGTGGGGTTTCCCCCTCAACGTGTTGAGCCTCTAGGGATAGAGACCAATGCTCTAGAAGCATGGGGGGTAGCCTTATGGCAACCCACAGAAGCAACGGTAGCTTGTTTGCCTTTTACAGAAAGGGACTGGGCAGCGTTGCGGCGTACCTCATAAACACGACCAGCAAGTGACCTACCGGTGGCTGGGTGCATGCTGTGTAGGGCAACATAAGTGCTGCCCATGCAAGGTGCCTTGGTGGAATTTCCACCAAGGTGAAGAGATGGGGAGTGAGGGACCTTGAAGTCCCTCCTCACACCGGTCCAGGTTAAGACCTGAGAGCTAAACAAGGGGTATTTGCTCAAGAGGATGGTCGGGAATGAAGTTGAATAAACTTGTTCCCTAGGGACACTCTCGAATACAGAGATAAGAAAATCCCTTATCCGAATAAATGAGTTAGAGAACCCGCAAGCCATATGTGAAAATGTGAGAAGAGAATGAAAGAAACAAAAGAAGAAACTAGCCAAACAAGAACGATCTGACTAAGGGGTATAAGTCGCCAGTGGAGTCACCAAGCTAGTTAAGTGCCTCGATCTCGCCCTCTGAATCCTGGATGATCGGGCAGCCTGCATCTCGGGGTTCGAGTGAAGACCAGCGACATCAACGAGATCGCTCTCTCTGGAACCTCATTTGAGAACGAGGGCAGAAGTCACCAACCGATGAGAGAGGAATTTAAAAGTGGGTTTGGGACTTACTCGAGCTGACTCGCGTGGGCACCCTTTTAGATCATGAAGAAAGCCTCTCAGTAATTAAACTAGTTCGAAATCGCCTCCCTTGGCTCGTATTCTTCTTATTTTAGGCTTTTCTGTAATCACACACATATATGGAAAAGGGTTGTAAGACGGGTGGGTCAGACCTCACCCTTTTCCTCTTTTATGGACATACACGAACAAGCGCATCCAAAAAGAAGAAGAGAAAAAATATGGGAGATCTAAGGGCTCGACTGAGTGAGAGGACTAAGCTGGTAGGTAATTAGCCTGATGTGGTAGCGAAACGGGCTGGGTAACTGAGACGAGCTCACGGGATCACTACTAGAAGTCATTACCAACACTGGCTAGCTAAGCATGATGGTCAGTCAGTTGTAATCCTGGCACAACATCATTACGACTAGATTGCAGAACTTTCATGAAAGGCTAACCTCAATACCTCTTAGTCGAACAAAAGAGTAGCAGAATGATGGTTATGGAGGAAAGAATGACGTAAGAGAAGAGGGGAACATATGGAAGGAGGGAGAAGAAGGAAGAGAGGAGACGAGAGAATAAAAGTGAAAGAGGGAAGGAAGATGCAGTTGGCATTAGACGTTACTTACTGTATCAAAAAAGAAGGGAGGAAAAGAACCAACTGGTGCCAGACTTGCGCCGGTTGTGACAAGAGACAAGCAAGGGAGAGAGATCAAACCGACGCTAAGCTTTGACAACTGCAACAGATTCAATCGGCGATAGACTTCGCTGACTAAACGATGAGAAGAGAGAGAAATCCAACCAGCGCTAAGTCTCGCCGACCGACATAAGAGAAGAGATAAATCCAATCGGCACTAAGTCTCACCGACTGACAGAAGAAGAAAGAGAAAATCAGTCGATGGTAGGTCTCGTCGACTGATAAGAGAAGAGAGAGAGAATCAGTCGGTGCTAGGTCTCGCTTATTGACAGAAGAAGAGAGAGAGAACAAGTTGGTGCTAGGTCTCGCTGACTGATAGAAGAAGAGAGAGAGACAACTAGTGCTAAGTCTCGTCGACTGAAAGGGGAAGAGAGAGAGGGTCAACTAGTGCTAAGTCTCACCAACTGACAAGAGAAGAGAGAGAGAGCCAGTTGGCACTAAATCTCACCCACAGAAAGAAGGAAAAAGAGAAAATCAATCGGCGCTACATCTCGTCGACTGATAGAAGCAGAGAGAGAATAAGAGAGAGAAAGAGAGAGAAGAAAAGAGAGAAAGAGAGAGAAGAGGAGGATAGAGAAAGAGAGAAAGAGAGAGAAGAAGGAGAGAGAGAGAAGAAGAGAGAAAGAGATAGAAGAGGAGAGAGAAGAAGAGAGAGAAAGAGAGAGAAGAAGAGAAAGAAAGAGAGAATAAGAGAGAGAAAGAGAAGAGGAGAGAGAAAAAGAGAGATAAAGAGAGAAGAAGAGAGAGAAGAGGATGAGAGAAAGGAGGAGAGAGAAAATTATCTTACTCAAGAGTATCGACCCTTGTCTTCTCTCTCTTCTATCTCTCCAAAAGGTACTCACTGGCACAAGCAAGGAATCAAAATTTTTATTTGATCTTCAAAGACTGAACCAAAGACTAGCCATCATTTTTCCTTTTTCCTCTTTTTTTTCCTCTTTTTATAAATAGGCAGTGCCTGTTTATGTAGAATTGTGCCCAAACAGGGGTTCATTTATCCAAATTAAACCTACTTACTGAAAATTAAGATTTGACTGAATTAAAAGAAATTAGAAAACAGGGTGCAAAATTATAGATTTGCCCCTTCCTAACAATTCGGGGACTTTCAAAACAGTCCATATTGTTGCCCTAGAACTTGCATGATCTTCCATGACTGATCCATAGTTGTTCTTATGCCCGTTTGATTGAAATATTAATGTTTTCTTGTACGGCTCGGCATGGCGATTATTTTGATACCAATTTCGAGCTATGGATCGTGTTTCGAACCACGATCATAGGACTTGAATTTCGAATGAATCTTGAAACCTTCAGATCGATTGTGTGCTCGTTCCTTAATGTTTCTTCATGATTTCTTCATTGAATCACACTGAGTATGTCTTCATGATCACGTTGCAACAAATTTAGCTTGATTTCGTGTCCGTATGAAAGTTTTGTCATCTTGAGTTTTTGGCCGGAATCTTGACATCTAGTGGCTGAAATTTACATCAAATTTAATGCCTTCATGTGTGAAATCCAACCGTTCATCATACGCAAGGCTCAAGTAGAGATAGCCTCAGACCTCACGCACATAATGCAATTGATTTCATGTCGATCGAGTGTGCGAGCTTTGCGATCTGGCTGCTCGAACGAGGCGTGTTGCTGCTGAATTTTCTGTAACTTCCTTCATGGATCAATGACTTTCCTTTCGTTTTTCTCTTAGCTCGGGCATCGTCACGGAGTGTACCATATATCGAATTGTTCATCTTGATGAGACGAATACGCTCGCAGAATTTGGGAGCGATCCGACTTGGAACAAGTGAATCATAAGGCTCGAAAATGACTATCTGTGACTGTAAAAACGGCCACCTTTAATGGTGTTTTGATGGGCTGAGGCCACATGGGAATAGTGTGTGGCCTAGTCTTTTTAATCTTTTACCCATAACTTTGTCTTGGAGTACCCGATTAAGTCGAAACTTGACCCATATGGGTTTTTTACTATGCTGGACTTAATGGTGGTAGTCCCACAACTGTTTGATGTACCAAAAGTATAGGTCTAGTTACAAGGTCCATTTTAGGGTGTGAAATACCGATTTTTCAAAAATCGTTTCTTTGTGTTCACTGCCCTAGATTTGTTTGATCGCTATGAAACTCGGCAGGTGATCTTTTGAAGTGTTGATGATGATCTTGACCATTTCTAGGGAAATTATGAGATTGTCGAGAATTTTCATTGTTTCCTAGGCTTTATTGACCTGTTTCCTACCAGGGACCAAGGTGTTGAAAAATACGTTCAAACAGCCTTGTGTGTTGTTTTGAGAGCCACCATTGCCCCAGTTGTTTGCTGAACTTGTAGATTATTGTCTTATCCCACCGTAATGGCGTGACAAACTTTCTATGCGAACTTATTTAGAGATTAGCTCTAACATAGAGGTCGGATTAGAGGCCTCAACATGTAGAGCGATCTCAGGTCGCATGTTTTACATGCAATTTTGGATCGCTTCCTTCTCAAACATAGGGTATGATGTCGAGAAGCCAAGTTTCTCCATGTTGAACTAATCCACGGGCGCATCAGGGTCTTGAGTCATGGTCAAAAGTTCGATGGTTTGAACCTCTCCCTCGACCTCATAGTATCGTTGGTAGAACAATTTCTCCATCTCCTCCCACATACGCATCGAGTTTGGAGGAAGTCAAGCATATCATTGGAAAGCTGGGCCATCGAGGGTCTCAACAAACTATCGAAGAAGAAGTCTCCTGTTAGCCGCTGTTTCTCGACATGCAGCCTGGAAGTGGGCAATATGCTGATTTGGGGAGGTGGTTCTGCTGAATAGGGGAAACTTCCCCTTCTTATAGTCTGAGGGGAACAGAGCCTAATCAATATACGAGGGGTATGGCCTTTGGTAAGGCGTTGCACCCTGTATCCCCAGGATTTGTTTATTCTTCAGGCTATGGGTGACCATAACATCAGTATCTGTCTAAGAGACTAGATGAGCGATAAAACTGTCATGTGAGGTAGAAGGAGGGGGCTGCCGTAGAAGTACACCACCAGAGTGATGGGAATTGACTTCATGGTTTGCCGACTGGCATGCAGCGGCAATATGATCGATGTTTTCATCATCGTGTGCACCATTTCCTCAAACTTGTTCATGTGATCCTCTTGTGGATCAACGGGCTTGGTTACGACCATTACACTGACTGTTTTAGTAGATAGGTCGATGTTAGTGGTAACAGAGGGCTTGCAAACTTGATGGGTCGTAAGTGGTAGGTCAGCCAGTAGAAGGCCAGCGGGCCCTGACTGAACTTGACTCTTGTACTTTTCGGTTCTCGACAGTCTGGAGACCGTGGCTGCTGAGCAGCTGGGTCTTCTTCAGTGACGGCCACCATAGCACTTAGCTCATGAAGCTCTTTTTAAGCTCCATTATCCGAAGGGGGTAGAAGGGATTCAAGTGAGGAGAGTCATCGAATTGGCTATCTTGACTGCTTTAGTCGCCTCCCTAATCAAAATGTGCAGGCCTCTATCGTGTTTAGCCTTGAGGTTTTGATGGACCTCATGCCAAAACTGCGATCTAGGACGTGGCTGGTCAGCCCTTTTTACACTAGAGAGAGCTGTCTTCATCAGATACGGCAATGGATGAGGGACAGGGATTGGAGTTATCTTGGGTCGAGGAGGATGAAGGTCGCGATCTCCCATCAGGTCTTTGCCCCGAGCTCTCTTACGAGCTCCAGAGATATGACCAAAGTGACAGAGCTAGTTCAGGATGGTATTCTCGGGGAAAACCTTCAAGTAGAACTAAGGCAGAAGGTTCTTGCTTGATGAAGAAGGAGCAGGCAAGAGAAGGGCTGACTCATGAGAAGACTTGAGTCGAGGGAAAGGGCGAGCTTGAGATGGCGACCAGTGTGCACCCCTTGTAAAAGAATTACGGGGGGGACCAGGGGGTCCACGCGAGCTCGTGCAAGTGATCTGGCCCTAAGAGGTTGGGAACTAAGAGCAGGTGTCTATAAGAGAACAGGTGTAGGCCTGCCCCTTATAGGGTGTGCTTGTGTGTGCAGAGTAGGAGGATGAGAAGGCCATCTCCTGTGTACTCGGGTTGGCATAGCAATGGCGTTGCCCCTTGCATATGTGCAGCATGCGCAGGACCTGGCCTTGGAAGGTTCGATCTTGGGCACAGACTCGAGGTAACAGAAGGGTTGCCCCAAGGTGTGGCTCGAGTGGGTGACCCAAGATCCTTGTGGTGTGTGTGAGGGGTGGAAACCGTTGGATCTCCGCCTCGATGTGTTGAGCCTCTAGGGATAGAGACTAATGTTGCATAAACATGGGGGGTAGCTTTGTGGTGACCCACAGAAGAATGGCAACTTGCTTGCCTTTTACAGAAAGGGATTGGGCAGCCCTCCGGCTTAACTCAAAAAACGACCGACAAGTGACTTGCAGGTGGCTGGGTGCATGCTGTGTGAGGCAACAGAAGTGCTGCCAATGCAGGGCATCTTGGTGGAGTTTTCATCAGAGCGAGAAGATGGGGAGTAAGGGACCTTTAAATCCCACCTCACACCGGTTCAGGTTAAGATTTGGGAGCTAGACCAGGGGTGGTCTTTGCTCAAAAGGATGGTCAAGAACGAAGTCAAAGGAACTTGTTCCCTTGGGACACTCTCAAATACAGGGATAAGAAAATCCCTGATCCAAATAAATGGGTTAGAGAAGCCACTTGCCATATGCAAAATGTGAGAAGAGAATGAAGCAGGAAATAAGAGAAGAAACTAGCCCAACAAGAACAATCTGACTAAGGGGTAGTAAGTCACTAGTGGAGTAGCCATGCTGGTTAGGTGCCTCGATCTCGCACTCTGGATCCTGGATGATGGAGCAGTGTGCGTCTTAGGTTTTTAGGGAAGACCCAAGACGTTTATGAGATTGCTCTCTCGGAAACCTCTTTCGAGAACGAGGGTAGGTATTACCAATCGGTGAGAGAGGTATTTAAAGGTGGATTCGGGACTTACTTGGGCTAGCTCGGGTGGGTGCCCTCTTAGATCCTGAAGAAAGCCCCCAATAATGAAACTGGTTCAGAATCACCTCCCTTTGCTTATATTCTTCTTATTTTTTACTTTTCGGCAATCACACACATATATGGTAAGGGTTGTAAGACAGGTAGCTTAGACCTCACTCTTTTCCTCTTTGATGGATGTACACGAACAAGCGCATCCCAAAAAGAAGAAGAGAAGAAAGATAGGGGAAAGAAGAGATCGACTGAGTGAGAGGAGTAACCTAGCGAGTGATTGGCCTGATGTGGTAGTGAAACGCGCTCGGTAACTGAGACTACCTCACGGGATCACTACAAGACGTCCTTATCAACACCAGCTAGCTAGGCATGATGGTCAGTCTGTCATGGTAGTAAAGCGGGCCAAGTAATCCTGACACAACAGCATCACGGCTAGATGACAGGACTTCTATGAGAGGTTAACCTCAATCCCTCTTAGTCAAAAGAAAGAATAACAGAGTGGTGGTTATGGAGCAAAGAATGAGGTAAGAGAAGAGGGGAACATATAGAAGGAGGGAGAAGAAGGAATAGAAGAGACGAGAGAACAAAAAGGAAAGAGGGAAGGAAGATACAGTTGACACTTGGCATTACTGACTGTGTTAGGAGAAAAGATGGGAAAAGGCTGTCGACGAGACCTCGCCAATTGTATCAGAATAGAAGGGAGGAAGAGGACCAACTGGCAGTAGGCTTGCGCCGATTATGATGAGAGACAAGCAGGGGAGAGAGATCAAACCGGTGCTAAGCTTCACCAATCATAACAGATGAGAGAGAGAAGTTCAACTAGAGCTAAGTCTCGCCAACTGATAAAAGAGAAGGGAGAGAAATCTAACAGACGCTATGTCTTACCGACTGACAAAAGAAAAGAGGGAGAAATCCAACCGAATGTGACGTCTCACCAACTGACAGAAGAAGAGAGAACAAACCAGTCGGCGTTAGGTCTCGCTGACTGATAGAAGGGGAGAGAGAAGACCAACTGATGTTAAGTCTCACCGAATAACAAACAAAGAGAGAGAAAACCAGTCGGTGCTAGGTCTCACCGACTGATAGAAGAAGAGAGAGAGGATCAGTCTACATTAGGTCTCGCCTATTGACAAGGGAAGAGAGAGGAGACCAGCCGGTGCTAGGTCTAGCCAGTTGCATTAACAAGGGACAAAGGGAGATATAGATGAGAAGGGGAGATGAGAGAGCAAGAGATAAAGATGAGAAGAAGAGAGAGAGAAAAAAGAGAAATGAGAGAGAAAGAGAAGAGAAGAGAGAGAAATAAGAGAGAAAGAGAAGAGAGAGAAAGAGAAGAGAGAAAGAGAAGAGAGAGAAAGAGAAGAGAGAAAGAGAGAGAAAAAGAAGAGAGAGAAAGAGAAGAAAGAGAAAGAAGAGAGAGATAAAGAAGAGAAAGAGAGAAAGAGAAGAGAGAGGAAGAGAGAGAAAAAGAAAAAGAGAGAGAAGAGAGAGGAGAAAGAAGAGGAGAGAGAAAACTACCTTACTCAAGGGTATCATCCCTTTTATTCTCTTTCCTCTCTCTCTCTCCATGACGTAGTCACAGGCTCAAGCAAGGAATCAAAAAAAGTTTATTCTATCTTCAAAGAAAAGAACCGAAAACTAGACCTCTTCTACAATGAGGCAGTGCCTGTTTATATAGAATTGTGCCCAAACATGGGTCGATTGATCAAAATTAAACTTAATTGCTGGAAATTAAGATTTAGCTAAATTAAAAGAAATTAGAAAATAGGGTGTAAAATGACAGATTTGCCCCTTTTAACAAATTTGGAATTTCAGAATAGTCGCTCTTGTTCACTTAGAACTTGTGTGATCTTCCATGACTGATCCGGGGTTGTTCTAATGACCATTTGATCGAAAGATTATTATTTTCTTATAGGGCTCGGCATGACGCTCGTTTTGGTACCAATTTCGAGCCATGGATCATGTTTCAAACTACGATCATGAGACTTTAATTTTGAATGAATCTTGAAACCTTCAGATCGATTGTGTGCTCGTTCCTTGATGTTTCTTCATGATTTCTTCGTTGAATCATACTGAGCATGCCGTCACAATCATGTTACAACAAACGATGCTTGATTTCGTATCCGGATGAAGAATTTGTAGTCTTGAGTTTTTTGCCAGAATCTTGACATCTGGTGGCCAAAATTTATAGCAGTTTTAATGCCTTCGTGTGTGAAATCCAACCGTTCATCGTATGCAACATTCATACCAAATATATCCTCGGACCTCACACACATAATGCAATTGGTTTCATACCGATCGGGTGTGCGAGCATTGTGATCTGGCTGCTTGAATGAGGCGTGCTGCTACTGAATTTTCAGTGACTTCCTTCATGGATCAACGACTTTCCTTTAGTTTTTCTCTTTGCTCGAGCGTCGCCACGGGGTGTACCATATATCGAATTGTTCATCATGATGAGACAAACATGCTTGCCAAATTTGGGAGCGATCCAACATGGAATGAGTGAATCATAAGGCCCGAAAGTGACTGCCCGTGACTGTAAAAACAGCCACATAAGAATAGTGTGTGGCCTAGCCTTTTTAGTCTTTTACGCATAACTTTTTCCTGGAGTTCCCGATTAAGCCAAAACTTGTCCCAAAGGGGTTTTCGACAGTGTAGAATCTATTGGCTGTGTTCCCATAGCTATTTGACTCACCAAAAGTATAGCTCTAGTTACAGGGTCCATTTTAGGGTGCTAGAGACCGATTTTTTGAAAATTGTTTCTTTGTGTCTGATCGCTATGAAACTTGGCAAGTGGTCTTTTGAAGTGCTGATGATGATCTTGACCAATTCTGGGGCCATTCTGAGACTATTGAGAATTTCCACTGTTTTGTAGGCTTTATTGACCTGCTTCTTACCTAAAACCAAGGTGCTGAGAAATACATTCAAACAAGGCCATCAGATGGGCCACAGATATCAAGGGTTTCTGGCTCAAAGCGTTGGCCACTACATTTGTCTTACCCGGTTGGTGATTGATGGTGCAATCATAGTCATTTAGTATATCCATCCATCTTCTTTGTCTCATATTCTACTACTTTTGAGAAAATAAAAACTTGAGGCTCTTATGGTCTGTGAATATCTTAAACTGGGCTTCATAGAGATAATGTATCCAAACCTTTAAGTCAAAGACCATGTCCGCGAGCTCTAAGCCATGAGTTGGGTAATTTTGCTCATGCGGCTTTAATTGTCTAAAGGCATATGGTTAGGTGCCTCGATCTCGCCCTCCAGATCTGGATGATCGGGCAGCACGCGTCTCGAGTTTCGTGTGAAGAACCAGGATGTTTTGAGATAGTTCTCTCAGGAATCTCATTTAAAAATAGGGGCAGGAGTTACCAACCGGTGAGAGAGAAATTTAAAGGTGGGTTCAGGACATACTCGAGTTGACTCGCGTGGGTGCCCTCTTAGATCATGAAGAAAGTCCCCCAGTAATAAAACTGGTTTGGAATCACCTCCCTTAGCTTGTATTCTTCATATTTCTTCTTTTCTGCAATCACACACCTGTATGCTAAAGGTTATAAGACAGGTGGGTCAGATCTCACCTTTTTCCTCTTTGATGAACGTACACAGGCATGCGCATTCAAAAAGAAGAAAGAAAGATGGGGGGAAAGAAGAATTCGACTAAGCGAAAGGATCAGAGCGGTGACTGGGCTGGTGGATAATTGGCCTGACGTGGTAGCAAAATGGGCTCGGTAACTAATACCGGCTCACAGGATCACTACTAAACGCCATTGCTAATACCGAGTAACTAAGCACGATAGTCAGCCTGTCGTAGCAATAAAGCAGGCCAAGTAATCCTGACACAACAACATTACGGCTAGACGACAGGACTACCAGGAGAGGCTGACCTCAATCCCTCTTACTCGAACGAAGGGCTTACAAAATTAAGGTTGTGGGGAAAGGATAAGAAGGGAAAGAAAGAATGAGGGAGAAGAAAGGGAGAGAAGAGTATGAAGGAAAAGATGATAAAGGAGATAGAGGGAAGGAAGGTGCAATCGGGCTAAGCCTTGCCGACTGCGTTAGGAGGAAGAGAAAGAAAATGTAGTTCACACTAGGCATCATCAACTGCATTGTACAGAGGAGAAGAGAGAGGAGGAGCAGTTGGTGCTAGGTCTCGTCGACTGACAGAAGAAAAGAGAGAAAACCAGCCGATGCTAAGTCTTGCCAGCTGATGATAGAAGGGACAGAAGACCAATTGAAGCTATGTCTAGTTGATTGATAGAAGAAAAGAGAGAAAACCAGTCAGCGTTAGGTCTCACTGATTGATGATGGAAGAGAGAGAAGATCAAACGGTGTTAGGTCTTGCGATTGATAGAAGAGAAAGGGAGAAAACCAACCGATGCTAGATTTGACAGAAGAGAAGAGAGAGAAAAACCAACTGGTGCTAGGACTCACCGATTGGTGATAAAAGAGAGAGAAAACCAACCAACACCAAGTTTCATCGATTGATAAAAGGTGAGAGAGAATCCAGTCGGTGTTGAGTCTCACCGACTGATAGAAGAGGATAGAGATAATCCAGTCGGTGCTGAGTCTCACCGACTAATAGAAGAGGAGAGAGAAAATTAGTCAGTATTGAGTCTCACCGACTGATAGAAGAGGAGAGAGAAAACTAATCAGCATTGAGTCTCACCGATTGATAGAAGAAAAGAGAGAAGACTAACCAGCTCTAAGTTTGCCGACTGAAAGAAGAAAGGAGGGAAAACCAATCGACGCTAGGACTCACCAGTTGCATCAGAAGGGGACAAATGGCGATAGAGATAAGAAGAAGAGAGAGAGAGAGATATATGAAGAGAGAAAAAGGGGGAGGAGAGAGAAAGTTACCTGCCTAAAGGGTACGAGCCTTTTTCTTTTATCTCCTTTCTGTCTCTCCATGACGAACTCACAAGCTTAAGCAAGGAATCAAAATTTTATTGAATCTTCAAAGAATGAACCGAAGCCTCTTTTAAAATTTAGCTTTGCATGTTTATATAGAATTGGGTGAAAACATGGGTGTACACTTAAAAACTAACTAAATTGATGATAATTACAATTTAATTGAATTTAAATAAATTTTAAAAATGGTTGCAAAATGACTATTTTGCCCTTGCCTAATAATATGTTGAATTCCATAACAGTTCCTGTTGTTTCCCTAGATCTTGCGTGATCTTCCATGGATGATCTGGGATTGCTCTCATACCCGTTTGATCGAAAGATGATCATTTTCTTATAGGGCTCGATATGGAGATCATTTTGATGCCAACTTTGAGCCATGGATTGTGTTTTTACGCCATGATCACAAGACTTGAAATTTTTTTGAATCTTGAAAACTTTGGATTGATAGTGCGCTCGTTTTATTATTTTTTTCAGTGATTTATTCATCATAGTACACTAAGCATGTTGTCCCGGTCACGTGGCAACAAACAAAACGTGATTTGAAGCCCGAACGAAGATTTCGCAGAGTTTTGGCTGGAATTTGGAATCCAGCGACCGAAAATTCAGTCACTTCATTGGCTTTGTGCATGAAATCTGATCATCCATCATGTACAAGGTTTGATCCAATGATAGCTCTGGACCTTATGCACATAATGGGATTGGTTTCGTGTCGAACCGATGTGGAAGCGTCATGATTTAGTCCATCGAGAGAGGCGCGTTGCTACTAAAATTTCTGCAACTTCTTCACGGATCGACAACTTCTCTCTAGTTTTTCTCCCTACTCGGACATCATCACGAGGCGTACCACATATCAAAACACTCGTCTCGACGAGACGAACACACTCACAAAATTTTAGAGAGATCTGATTCGGATCGAGTGAGATATGGGCCTTGAAAATGGCTATTTGTGGCTGTGAAAATAGCCACCTTTAATGGTGATTTGTGGAGTGAGGACACACAAGAATAGTATGTGACCCCTCTTGTTTCAATGTTTTGCTCATATCTTTGTCCTGGAGTGTTCGATTAAGCCAAAATTTGGTCCATAAGGGTTTTCGACTGTGTTGGATCCAATGGCAGTTGTCCCATAGTGATTTGAGACACCAAAAATGTAGTTCCAGTTGTAGAGTCCATTTAAGGGTGCTAGAGCCCGATTTTGCTGAAATTGTTTCTTTGTATTCACTGCCTTAGACATGTGTGATTGTGATGAAACTTGACAGGTAATCTTTTAGAGTGCTGATGAAGATCTTGACCAATTCTAGGCCCATTATGAGACTGTCAAGAATTTCCACTATTTTTGTAGGCTTTATTGACTTGCTTCCTACCAGGGACCACAGTGCTGAAAAATACATTCAAATAGCTTGCCCCACCGAATGTTATGCTTTAAGAGAAGCGAGAAGAACAATCATTTGGAAAACTTCTTCAGCTTTTACTTTTTTTTGTCCTAGCCATAGGACCACGTGAAAGCCGAGGAGATTCACATAATGGTGTAACTAGGCTGCTCAGACGTAGGGATTGGAAAACTTCTTCAGCTTTTACTTTTTTTTGTCCTAGCCATAGGACCACGTGAAAGCCGAGGAGATTCACATAATGGTGTAACTAGGCTGCTCAGACGTAGGGATGCATTGTTCATGGGTCCGTCCGTGGATACTTTAGGGGGAGAAGAGACTTTTTTTAGGGATCTTGTCGAAGTCCTCACCCTCGTGCGGACTATTTGTGAATCTGAATCTGAGGATTTTGTACGGACCTCGTCAGTCAGAATCAGGTCCATCTGGTAATTGAGTGCCATGTTGAAGGGCATCGTTCCCTTTGGTCTGAGTTCGTTGATTTACTTTGGTAGGCACTGTTTGGTTTGCTTTTGACGTTCAGAGTACCACTTTGGGTCTCGTCTACCGAGTCCAGTCGGGGGCAGGTTTTATTAGCTGATCCCAAAGCTCTGGTTGTGCTTGCTAGGCAAGCTCAAGTCTCTGGCAGATCTCCCCTTGCTTTGTTAGTTTCCAACCTTTGTAATGTTTGTGTTTCTAGAGTGTATTTGTGACCTCATGGGAATAATGTTCTTCCTCATGAGACTTGTCTTGCCGTCTTGGCGAGTCTTCTATCTTTCGAGTCCTTTTTGCAACTGGACTCAGGCTGTCATAATCTTTTCCTTGAAGCTAATATTTTTGGATTCCAGACATTGTGATACCAGGGATTTTCTTCTTTTGAGTGAGGGATGAAGCTGCCTATTGAGACGAGTGTTGCATCAACTTGTTTATTGATTCAAGCATCCTTTATGGATTTCCACTTGAACTTTGGGAAGAGGTGCCGTAGAGATGGTTTTTTTCTTTTCATTTTGGGGCTCTTTTACCCATAACATTTCGGCTATGTCCACCCTTTTCATCCATTTTTACTCACAATGCCCTTTCAGGTTTTCACCGAGCCCAGTTTTTGTTCACGAAACTCGTTTACTCATGGTTTTATGACCGTGCCCGTCCAAGGGCTCATAGTTCATTTTCCTCATGATTTGGTGAGCCTGGTCTTTATAGACAATCCAATCAGGAGGGGCCACGGCCTCCATTAGTGACGCGTCTACTTCAAGCTCATCATAGCCTTTAGTCTTTAGCACGAACTCTTTGAGATGCTTTGAAGAAATACACATGACCTCCAATTGACTCTAGAGACTGCGGACTTCGGTTCTTAAGTTTGCTAGAGGATCCTTCCCTTGAGGGGAAGGAAGTTGCCCTTCATCAAACTTCTCTCCAGAGAGGTTAGAGAAAAGTAAAACTTTCTGCTGGCCACTGGTTTGAGGAGTATCCTCTGTACTTACAGCAACCTGGTTTTGAAAACTATTTCACGATGGTTGTTGTGCCGCTTCGGCTCTCAAGAGCGCAATGAGGATGTGCAAGACTTTCTAATGGTCCGGTGTATAGGTGATCCTTGGAGCTTGGAATTCCACCCCCATGGCTTGCTCGATCACAGGAATGATTTCTGGTTCATTTTCTGGGCAAGGTGGCTCAGAACTGAGGGCAGAGGGTGAAGACTTTGTTTCAAACGAAGAAGGAGTTTCTTGAGGGATGATGGTTGGGATGTTGGAATGAAGAGTAGTTAGCAGTAAAATTCTACCCTGCATTTCTTCCTCGAACATGGTTACTAACGTCTGCCCAACATCCTCAACATCTTCATGAGATAAGGACACAGTCTTGCTTGTAGACTCGTTCCCTTCATCATTCAGCTTCTGAGGCGATGCCAGATCTGTGAAGTAATATTTAGCATCGGCATAGTGAATTTCGGCCACAGGGAACGGTCTTTTATCGGCATAGATCGTATGCTGTCTCCCATCTCGGCTACATTTGAAGAACTGATGCAATGTTGAAGGAACCACCCCCTAGTCAGGAAGCCATGGCCGACCGAGGAGGATGTTGTAAGAAGTGTCGGTGTCGATTACATGAAATTAGGCATAATTGTTCTGCTCACCGATCTTAAAACGAAGGCGTACCGTGCCAGCTGGCTTCTCCCCTGATTGGTTTAACCCTTGAACTGTGATGTGGGTGGGGGTAAGATCTTTAGACCCCAACCTTAATCGAGTAAGGATCCTCCTTGGAATAAGGTTGACTGCCGACCCTCCGTCTAACATAATTCGGTTGATGGGGCATGCATATAATTCATCAGTAATAAAGAGGGTAATTATGAAACTTTTCCCCTAACTACATATCGTCCTCTAAAAAGGTGATTGGCATACATCTATGTAAAATAGCCGAGTCGACCTCAATAGGTTCAACTTCGGCTTCGTACACTTCTTGGTTAGATAGAGCTTGAGCGAGATCCATCTGGTAATCCTTCGAGAGCATGAGGGCATTGTAGACACTGAGAAGGGCCGAAAGTTTCCGTAGATGCCCTATCACATCATATTTCACCTTTTCTTGATCAAGGCCTTGTGCCCCTGGTCCTACCACTAGTTTGGGTGGTATGTTGAGTTGAGGAGCAAGTTTGAGTACAAGAGGTTTAGTTTGGCCAGTTGGCTGACTTGATTGCACAGCGGGCATGGGTTGAGTGATGGAAGTTTGAGGTTTTGGAAGAGGCTAGGTGCATGGAACAAAAATGGTCCCAAGGAGTTGGAGGATACGTGGATTGTTTAAGGTATTTGGGTTAGGAAGGAGCTCAGGGAGCTGTAGAATAGGCAGACTAGTCTTTGAATCAAGGGGCAATGACAGACTGGGGAACCTCAAGGCACCTAACTTCTATGGTGGAGGCTGCAGCGTCCTTCCCGATATGGGATTCATCTGCTCCGTGGTGGGTATTGCTCCAGAGATTTGCCCCATGTGGCAAGATCCTTGAGAATATGAGCTTTACCCCCTCGACTCTCTCAATCTTTGCTCGAAGTCAAGCTCAGGTGGCCATTGGGGTTTCTTTGGCTTCGACTTCTTGAGCTTCTTTGAAGAAGGTGGCTCTACCTTTGTTTTAGCTACCAGGGCATCATCAACTGTTAGGAATCCTGTTGCTTGTGCGAGGATCTTCCTCAATTGTTTCCACTGCGTCCTGCTTATATTGTTTCCTTCAAATTCTCGGTCGAGAGCCTCGTAGTTCGAACATTTCAAGGTTGTATCTGCAAGGGACACAAAAGAGGAAGGATGAGAAGCAAGAGAAGAAGGAGGAGAAGGATTAGAAGGTGGGGGACTTTGAAGGTCATTCCCCTCATTAGACCGATTTGGGCAGCTTTTTATGTCATCACCGGGGTTGGATGGGTGCAGGGGGTCTTATAGGTCTTTCCCTTATTTAGACGGTTGGGGAGTGCTTTTAATGTTGTCACCCTTATTAGACGTTTGCAGGGGGACTTTTAAGTCTTTCCCTTATTCAGACCGTTGGGGAATGCTTTTAACATCGTCACCCTCATCGAACGTGTGCTAAGTGGAAGATGGCATGAGAATAACTTCTTGATAGGATGAATAAGAAAGAAGGATCGTGCCGGGATGAAGTCCAGTAATGTCTGCAACGGATGAATGGGCCTGCGAATATCCTGCTCGATTGTGGGTTGAGCGATCTTGTTTCTCCGACGAGTAGCCCTTGGTGTCCATCTCTTTCTTGTTTTGTGTGTTGATGTTTGATTCATCTCGCTGGGGTGGCAAACCACTCTAGCTTGGCGAACCGCTTCTCGCCTTAGGGACTTGAATCTGCTTAGGCCATGGTAGATTATCCATGGCTGGGAAGTCGAGGGTTCCACAGAGTCTGAGTCATTGATAAGAAGGTCCTACCATGTGAGATCTTCTTGCCCCGAAGGGGAAGCATTTTGGGGATAAACTTACAAGGAGATTGTAAAACTCCTGACACTCCCTCTTCTTCTTTGAGATTATACCAAGAAAAGTTGTGCATTCTGATAAGTAATGACCTCTTATCTGATGGTATGGGCAACAATGATCTTCAGTGCCCTGAGCAAGGCGGCAGGGTTGCCTTGCCTACTTTAGTGTGATTATGCCTTCCTGAAGCATTATAATGAAGAAGGCATAGAGGAAACCAGGCATTTCATCCTCCTCTTGAATGGTTATCGCATGGGAGGCCTCGGCTGCCCCAAAGGCCTTCTTTAAGTTTTCAAGCTTTATCTAGCCCTTCAAAATCATGGCATCAATAATATCCTTCAACGTGTAGCAGTCACTTGTGGGATAATTGAGCCTTCGATGGTAAGCACAATAATTCGCCTGAGTGTCCAAATTGCTCAGGGAACATTTTTCTAGATGCTGGATCATATTCTGTTCCGATAATAATCTGAACAGTGTAGGGTCCCATTCCTTCTCGAAGGGGTAGACCTTGTTCTTATGTCCAGTGAAATAATCACCCCGATCAAGGTTGGCTGGTAGAGGTACTCGATTGTACGACAGTTGCTGCTTGCTAGCCTGGGGTGCTACCTTGTCATTCTTACCCCTTTAGAGAGGTCTGAAGTTTGGGAGAGAACCTTCTTTGAATTAGCGACCATGACGGCTACACTAATTACCCCTTTCTATTGGCTGCCCCATGTATCATTCCGAGCGTTACCATTGCCCCGGTTGTTTGCTGAACTTGAAGATGGTTATCGTGTCCCACCATGGTGGCACGACAAACTTTCTATCCAAACTGATTTAGAGATCAACTCTGACATGGAGGTCGGATTAGAGGCTTCAACATTTAGAGTGATCTAGGTTTGCATGTTATGCATGCAAGTTTGGACCACTTCCTTCTCAGGCATAGGGTTACGATAGCGAGAAGCCAAGTTTCTCCATCTTGATATGAACTGATCCACGAGCTCATCAGGGTCTTGAGTCAGGGTTAGAAGTTCGATGCTTTGAACCTCTCTATCGACCTCATAGAAGCGTTGATAGAATAGTTTATCCATCTCCTCCCATGTATGCACAGAGTTTAAAGGAAGTCGGGCATACCAGTAAAATGTTGGGCCATCGAGGGTCTCAACGAACTGTTAGAGAAGAAGTCTTCCATCAGCCGTTGTTTCCTGCCTGGAAGTGGGCGATATGCTAATTAGGGAGGCGGTTCCACTAAATAGGGGAAACTTCCCTTTCTTATAGTCTGAGGGGAATGGGACCTGATCAATATACGAGGGGTATGGCCTTCGATTAGGCGTTGCACCCTGTATCCCCGAAATTTTTCTGTTCTTTAGGCTATGAGTGACCATAGCGTCAACATCGATCTGGGAGACTGATGGGGGATAGAATTGTCATTTGCAGTAGAAGGAGGGGGCTACCGTGGAGGTGCACCATCAGAGTGATGGGAATTGACCTCGTGGTTAGCTGACTGGCATGCGGCGTTGATACGATCAATTTTTTCCACCATCGCACACACCATATCCTTAAACTTGTTCATGCGATCCTCCTATGCATCGTCGGGCTCGCTTGCGACCATTACGCTGACCGTTTCTCTAGGGAGGTCATGGTTAGTGGCAGCTGAGGGCTTGCGAGCTTGACGGGTCGTACGTGGTAGGTCAATCAATAGGGGGTTAGCATGCCCTGCCTGAACTTGACTTTTGTACGCTGATCGTGTTTTGACAAGCTCTCGACGGTCTTGGGACCGTGACTGCTAAGTGGCTGGGTCTTCTTCTGCGACGGTCACCATAGCACAGGGCTCACAGAGCTCTTCTTCAGGCTTCATCGTCTGAAGGGCGTAAAAGGGATTCAGGTGATGAGGGTTGTCAGAATTGGCTATCTTTACTGCCTCGGTCACCTCCCTAGTCAAAATGTACAGGTCTCTATCATGTTTAACCTTGAGGTTTTGATGGACCTCATGCCAAAACTGCGACCTAGGTCGCGGTTAGTCAGCTCTTTTTGCACAGGAGGGAGCTGTCTCCATCAAGTGCGGCAACGGATGAGGATCAAGAACTGGAGTCATCTTGGGCCAGTGAGGATGAAGGACTCGATCTTCCATGAGGTTCATGCCCCTAGCTCTCTTATGAGCTCTAGAGACATGACCAAAGTGATGGGGATGGTTCAGGATGGTAATCTTGGGGAAAACCTTCAAGTACCAAGGCTGAAGGTGCTTTCTCAATGGAGTAGGGTTGACTCATAAGGAGCCCTAAGTCGAGGGCGACGGGACATCTGAGATGGTGACGCATGTGCACCCCTTGAAGAAGGATTACAAGAAACCTGGGGGTCTACCCGAGCTCGAGCAAGTGGTATGGCCTCAAGAGGACGAGAACTATGAGCAGGTGTTTAAAAGAGAACAGGTATAGACCTGCCCCGTACAGGGTGCGCTTGTGTGTGCAGAGTAGGAGGACGAGGAGGACATCTCCTGTGTACTCAGGTTAGCGTAATAATGGCCTTGTCTCGAACCGTGAAATGCATACGAGTAGTGTGCGCAGGACCTGGCCTCGGAAAGTTCGATCTTAGACACGATTTTGAGTTGAGAAAAGGGTTGCCCCAAGGTGTGACTCGAGTGGGTGACCCACTAGCCTTGTGGTGTGTATGAGGGATGGAGATAGTGGGGTTTCTGCCTTGATGTGTTGAGCCTTTAGGGATGGAGGCTTGTGGTGCAGATATGTGGGGGGTAGCGTTATGGCGACCCACAGAAGCAACAGCAAGTTGCTTGCCTTTTGCAGAAGGGACCGGGTAGCCTTCTGATATACCTCAGGAACATGATCGGCAAGTGACTTGCAAGTGGCTGAGTGTATGTTGTGTGGGGCAACAAAAGTTCTGCCGATGCTAAGTGTCTTGGTGAAGTTTCCACCAGAGCGAGAAGTTGGGGAGTGAGGGACCTTTAAGTCTTGCCTCACACCTGTCCAGGTTAAGACTTGGGAGTTAAATAAGGGGTCTTTGCCCAAAAGGATGGTGGGGAACGAAGTCAACGGAACTTGTTCCCTAGGGACACTATCGAATATGGGGATAAGAAAATCCCCGATCCGGATAAATGGGTTAGAGAACCCACAAGCCATAAATGAAATGTGAAAAGAGAATGAAAGCATAAGAATCTTGCCAAACAAGAACGATCCGACTGAGGGGTAGTAAGTCCCCAATAGAGTCGCCAAAGCTGGTTCGGTGCCTCGATCTCGCCCATCGGATCTGGATGATAGGGCAGCACGTGTCTCGGGTTTCGTGGGAAGACTTGGGATGTTTTTGAGATCGCTCTCTCAGGAACCTCATTCGAAAATGGGGCCCGGTGTTACCAACCGATGAGAGAGGAATTTAAAGGTGGGTTTCGGACTTACTCGGGCTAACTCTCGTGGGCACCCTCTTGGATCACGAAGAAAGCCCTCCAATAGTAAAACTGGTTCGGAATCGTCTCCCTTGGCTCGTATTCTTCTTATTTTATGCTTTTCTGTAATCACACACATATATGGCAAAGGTTATACGACATGTTGGTCTGACCTCACTATTTTCCTCTTTCATGAACGTACACAGGCATGCGCATTCAAAAAGAAGAAAGAATGACGAGGGGAGAGAAGAATTCGACTAAGCGAAAGGATCAGAGCGATGACTGGGCTGGTGGATAATGGACCTGACGTGGTAGCAAAACGGGCTCGAAAACTAAGACTTGCTTGCGGGATCACTACTCGACGTCATTGTCAATACCGACTAGCTAAGCACGATTGTCAGCCTGTAGTGGCAATAAAGCGAGCAAAGTAATCCTGGCACAACAACATTATGGCTAGACGATAGGGCTACTACGAGAGGCTGATCTCAATCCCTCTTAGTCGAACGAAGGGGTTACAGAATTAAGGCTATGGGGAAAGGATAAGAAGCGAAGAAGGGAAAGAAAGAAGGAGGGAGAAGAAAGGGAGAGAAGAGTATGAAAGACGAGTGGATAAAGGAGAGAGAGGGAAGGAAGGCGCAGTCAAGCTAAGCATTGCCAACTGTGTTAGGAGGAAGAGAGAGAAAATACAGTCGGCACAAGGCATCGTCGATTATGTTGTGTAGAGAAGAAAAGAGAGGAAGAGCAGTCGGTGCTGGTCTCATCGACAAACATAAGAAGAGAGAGAAAACCAGTTGGCGCTAGGTTTTTCCAGCTGATGATAGAAGGGAGAGAAGACTAGTTGGCACAAGGTCTCACCAACTGATAAAAGAAGAGAGAGAAAACCACTCGACACTAGGTCTCATCGACTGATGATGGAAGAGAGAGAAGACCAACCGACGCTAAGTCTCACCGATTGACAAAAGAGAAGAAGGAGAAAACCAACCGATGCTAAGTTTTGTCGATTGATAGAAGAGAAGAGAGAGAAAAACCAATCGATGCTAGGTCTCACCTACTGGTGATAGAGGACAGAGAAAACCAACCGGCACTAGGTTTCACTGATTGACAGAAGAGGAGAGATAATATAGTCGGTGCTGAGTCTCACCGATTGATAAAAGAGGAGAGAGAATCCAGTCAGTGCTGAGTTTCATCGATTGATAGAAGAGGAGAGAGAAAATCAGTTGGCACTGAGTCTCATCGACTGAAATAAGATGAGAGAGAAAATCAGTCGGCATTGAGTCTCACTGACTGATAGAAGAGGAGAGAGAAGATCCACCAGTGCTAAGTTCATCGACTGACAGAAGAAAGGAGGGAAAACCAACAGGTGCTAGAACTCGCCAGTTGCATTAGAAGGGGATAAATGGAGATAAGGATAAGAAGAAGAGAGACAGATATATGAAGAGAGAGAAAGGGGGAGGAGAGAGAAAGTTACGTGCCCAAAGGGTACCGATCTTTTTCTTCTTTCTCCTATCTCTCTCTCTAAGATGAACTCACAGGCTCAAGCAAGGAATCAAAATTTTATTGAATCTTCAAAGAATAAATCGAAGCCTCCTTTACAATTTAGCTTTGCATGTTTATATAGAATTGGGCTAAAATAAGGATGTATGCCCAAAAACTACTTAATTTATGATAATTACAATTTAATTGAATTTAAAGAAATTCTAAAAATGGGTCTAAAATGACTCTTTTTCCCCTGCCTAACAATGTATGGAATTTCATAACAGTCCCTGTTGTTGCCCTTGATCTTGCGTGATCTTCCATGGCTAATCTGAGGTTTCTCTGATGCTCGTTTGATCAAAATATGACTGTTTTCTTGTAGGGCTCGGTATGACAATCGTTTTGTTAACAACTTTGAGTCATGGATAATGTTTTAAGTCATGATCACGAGACTTGAAATTTGTTTGAATCATGGAAAATTCAGATTGATAGTACGCTTGTTCCTTAATGTTTTTCTATGATTTCTTTATCGTAGTGCACTAAGCATGCTGTCACGAGCGCATGGCAATAAACAGAACGCGATTTGGAGCCCGAATGAAGATTACACAACTTTTGAGTTTTGACTAGAATCTGGAATCCGATGGCTGAAATTTCAGTTACTTCATCGGCTTTGTGTAAGAAATCTGACCGTCCATCATGTACAGGGTTCGGTCTAATGATATCCCTAGACCTTAAGCACATAATGGAATTTGTTTCGCGTCGATCCGTTACGCGAACATTGTGATTTAGTCCATCGAGCGAGGCACATCGCTGCTAAAATTTCTGCAACCTCTTAACGAATTGGCAACTTCTCTCTAGTTTCTCTCCCTGCTCGGACATCATCACAGGGTGTACCGCATATCAAAACACTTGTCTCAACGTAACGAACACACTCACAAAATTTGAGAGCCATCCGACTCAGATAGAGTGACATATGGGCCCCAAAAGTGGCAGCTCGTGGCTATGAAAACAGCCACCTTTAATGGTGTTTTGTGGAGTGAGGCCACACAGGAATAGTGTGTGGCCTCTACTGTTTCAATGTTTTGCTCATATCTTTGTTCTAGAGTGTCCAATTAAGCCAAAACTTTGGTCTTAGGGGTTTTTGATCGTGTCAGATCCAATGCTAGTGGTCCCACACTGATTTGAGATGCCAAAAATATAGTTTCAGTTGTAGGGTTTGTTTTAGGGTGCTAGAGACCGATTTTGCTGAAATTATTTATTTGTGTTCACTGCCTTAAACATGTGTGATTGCGATGAAACTTAGTAGGTGGTCTTTTGAAGTGCTGATGAAGATCTTGACTAATTCTAGGGCCATTCTGAGACTGTCAGGAATTTCCACTATTTTTGTAGGCTTTATTGACCCTCTTCCTACCAAAGACCAAAGTGCTGAAAAATACATTCAAACAGCATAGGCTATAACTTTCCCATGCTGCATTAACACACACCCCATTCCCTTATGGGAAGCATTAGTGTAGATCACAAAGCCTTCATTTCCTTCGGGTAAGGTTTGTATTGGGGTCGTAGTCAATCTCTTCTTTAACTCTTGGAAACTCTTCTCACATTCATCTGACCATATGAATTTCACTTCCTTTTGGGTTAGGTGAGTTAGGGGAAGCACTATCTTAAAGAAGCGTTCTACAAAACGTCTATAGGATCCCGTCAGACCCATAAAACTATAGACTTTTGTCGCATTTGTTGGCCTTCCCCACTTAATCACGGCTTCAATCTTACAAAGGTCTAATGCGACCCCATCCTTAAAAATAACATGTTCAAGAAAGGCCACGTTTGGAAGCCAAAACTCGCTTTTCCCTAACTTAACATATATTCTATCTTCAGAATCTAGAGAATCATCCTCAAATGTCGTTCATGCTCTTCTCGATTCCTTGAGTACAACAGGATGTCATCAATAAAGACTAGTACAAAGTCGTCCAAGAAGGGCCTAAAAACCATGTTCATTAGATCCATAAAAATGGCTGGGGCATTCGCTAGTCCAAACGGCATCACTAAAAACTCATAATGACCGTAACGAGTTTTGAATGCAGTCTTAGAGACATCTTCTTCCTTGACTCGCAGCTGATGGTAACCTGACCGAAGGTCAATTTTGGAAAATACCTGAGCCCCTTGGAGTTGATCAAAAAGGTCATCAATTCTAGGTAAAGGTTACTTATTCTTCACAGTGACCTGGCTCAGTTGTTGATAGTCTATACATAACATCAAAGACCCATCTTTCATTTTAACAAATAAGACAGGTGCACCCCAGGGCGACACATTAGGTCGAATGAAACCCTTCTCCAATAACACTTGTAGTTGTTATTTTAACTCCTTCATTTCAGCTGGGGCCATCCTATAAGGGCTTCTAGAGATGGGGGTAGTGTCAGGGACCACATCTATCTCAAATTCTATTTCTCTGACTGAGGATAGAGAGGGTAACTCTTCAAGAAAGACCTCTGGATATTCTCTCACTACTGGTATTTCATCTAACTTAGACCAGTCGTCCCGATTTTCCACTACTTAAGCTAGATACCCAACACATCTTTTAGCCAGAAATCTAGAAGCTTGAATAGCAAAAATAAAATGTAGAGGGGAAACATCCTTGACGCCAATAAAGTTTAACTCAGGCTGGTTTGGGGTCTAAGGGTTACAGTCTTATCACAACAATCTACAGTAGCATGGTGTGTGGATAGCCAATCCATGCCCAAAATAACGTCAAAGTCTTGGATATCTAACCATATCAAATTTATAGGTAGTACACACTGTTCAAGCAAAACCCCACAATTTTTATAAACAATATCAGTTTCTATGTATTCCCCCATATGTGTGTGCACTACCAATGTCTAGTCAAGTAAGGAAGGTCTAACATTTATGTGGCATGTAAAGTGAGGTGCAATAAAACAGTGTGTAGATTCAGGATCAACCAAAATTTTAGCTTCAATGCCACAAACGGAGAGCGTACCTCTGATAACTGAAGTTGATGCCTTAGCTTCTTGCTCAGTGAGAGTAAACACCCGACCTTGAGTCTTTAGTCCGTCCTCAGGTCCCCTTACTGGGCAATCTCTAATTTGGTGGCCCGGCATGCCACATCTGAAGCATGCCCCAGTCTTCCTTCAACAATTAGCCGTCGAGTGATTATCATTCCCACTGTGTGAGCACGTCGGGCGCTGACTCTCTCTTACATCTCCCGATAACCTCTCTGATTTCCTCCTCCCTTAAAGTTCCTCTTTGGTGGTGGTCGAGCTTTTCTCCTTAAGTTTCCAAACTGGGTTGGTCTCATCTTCCAATTTCCCCCAACCCTGGTCTGTTCGCAGTCCCTCTCGATTCATGGCTAAGTCCCCCAAAGGGGAGAAAACCTTCAGATTCGCTGATATCACCTTCCCCCTTTCTGCGGCTCAGTATTGATGATGTGTGTCGCATAACTTGACAACTCTACTTGGCTGCATACTGTTCCACAGTTAAATTTCCCTATTGCGTCTCGATAAACTCTACTTCTTTTCATTCCTGTACTGAATCAGGAAAGTACTTTTCATTGAAGGCTTCTAAAAAATTTTCCCAGCTTGCTTCTGTCCTGGACTCTTCCCAAGACTATTTCACTGAGCCCCACCAGTGCTCAGCGTCCCCTTCAAGCATGAAAGTGCCTAACCTTACTTTCTGCTCATCAGCGCAGTTTAAAACTTTGAATATCTTCTCCACCTATCTTCTCCGTCTCTCAGCCTTTTCTACTCCCCCAAGGCCTAAGAAGGTTGAAGGAGCCAACCTCCAAAACTTCTCCATCGAGCTACTATCATTCAAGTCAGGAGTAGGGGTAGATGCAGCGTGCATAGCTTCCTCCATCATCTTTGTCAATGCCCCTAAAGTCTTGACAAACTCTTCGAGGGAATCAGTGTTTTCGTTACTAGAGTTGGGAATTATTGGCCCTCGTCCTTAGCATCTTCAACCTAAGCCATAAGCATTCAGTTACTAATCTACCCAAAACTACTCTAAAGACACTTTTAAACTACCTAGGCCAAGAACCCTATCCTGGCTGGTCTGATATCATAACTGTCACGACCCCGCCGCCTGACCCTCACCGGAGGGCGATAGAGTACAGGATCGTGACCGGAGGTCGCATACGTCACTCCGGTGGAAGTGGCATCAACACGTATTAAAAGTACAGAATCAAAGCAAACCCTGATAAGAAGATAAAACTCATTCAGCAAGCGACATAAAACTGAATAAATAAAAACGATTAACTTCATTCATGTTCAAAAGCCTTTACAATAAGGTTTGAGGCTTACAAGCCAAACATTCATCTCAGAAATATTACATAAAAAAGAATAACACGTGGAAACGCCACCAGACACCTACAAAATCAAGAAGAAATCCTGAACTGGTTCAAACTCCAAACACCTGTTATCACCGGTTCGTTGCTTGCCACATGTGATCAGGCACTAACGCTCTACACAGAAGAAATAAGCATAGTGGGCAATAAGTTCAGTAAGTAGATCACTACCCTTACATTCCTAATCACATTTTTCTCACAGAGTATGGTCACACATCAGAGTATATATGAAGGCTGTATAAAGATAGTAAGATTAAATTAACAGAGCATTTCTTGTTCTCAAGAGGACATCAACCTTTGTAAATAGTACAGATACAGTTAGATGTTCATAAAGAATACTAAATTCAAATAAGAAGAACAGACAAATTCAAATAAGCAGAAAAGAACAAGTTACTCTAGAACTAGAAGTCACATCGATCAGGTCAAGCTTACCCGGGACTTCTACCCTCATTCTAGAGGGAAGAATGACAAGTGGAGGTCCCACTTCATAATATACTCACTCACGCACATATCCCCAGCGCGCTTTGGGGTTTTCGATAGGCTAAGGCCTTGCAAGACATGACCCTCTCTTGTGCCCTTAGGTGAGAGGGCGTTACACTACCATTAGAGGACCCAATGCGTAGTACCCATGACAATTCAAGGGGCACGACCCTCCCAGTTCTTTATAGACACATCTCATCTCCACTCCTATCATAGGAGTCGAGGTACAATATATCCATCTACTAATGGAGAACCCATTGCGTAGTAGTCATATACAGGTTTTAGTTCTCATATAATAGAGTCGGAATACTCACTACCAATGGAGGACCCATTGATAGTAGTCATAGCATGCATAACAGTATCAGTATAACAGAAATTACAGTATCCACTACCAATGGAGGACCCATTGCGTAGCGATCACAGCATGCATAACAGTATCAGTATAGCTAAAATTACAGTATCCACTACCAATGGAGGACCGTTGCGTAGCGATCACAGCATGCATAATAGTATCTGCATAATAGAAATTACAGTATCCACTACCAATGGAGGACTCATTACGTAGCAATCAGAGCATGCATAACATTATCAATATAACAGAAATTACAGTATCCACTACTAATGGAGGAACCATTGCATAGCGATCACAACATACATAACATTAGCGGTATCCTAAAACATCTGTATTGGAGTCACAAAGTAATAGCATTAGTATCATACATTATCAGATTCGTAGAATCTCGGAGTCGATGTCACAGAATGATAGTACTCATATCACAGAATAAGTGTTACAGCTGCAAATTCTAACCGTGTCATCTAGTCACAATTAGGGTCATACTTTCAATTCAATTGGAATTTAAAGATAGTCCGATAATAAATTTTGTGCTAGACACAGCCATCTTTAAAATAGGGGTGGTTTGAAATTAATTGGAGCTTGTTCGGCCCCTCATAAGTATAAAACAATAGGAACATTAAATCTGAAATCTGCTATGCAATGAAGGCAGTGACATGTCTTTGAATCTCACTCAATAATTAGAAATCAAGAAGATATTTCAAAAAGTACTCAACATATGAATTGAAGCTTACTTGTGTACTGTTCAAATGGTAGTAGTTTGGAAGAAAATGGATATATTTGGTCAGTCGAAATCTATGACAACAGAGACATCGATTCTGTGTTTTCACTAAAACTGTCCACAGTGACCTACTGGCATAATTTGAACTATAATTTTACATACATGAAAATTAGAACAAGATGAAACCATGAGCATTAAAATAGACTCAGAAATATTTCAAATGGTGGTAGTTAGGTGTCATTTGGACTTCAATTTCTTAGACAAACTCTTAATACAACAGAAGTAACATTCCTAAAAAGTTCCACAGTCTGCTAACAATGATATATAGGGATAAAACAAAGCATATCCTCCAAAATATGAAGACTCTCAACTAGTCATAAGCACTAAACTCAAATTAGACTCATGTACCTTTCCAATAGTTATAATTTTAGTTCAATCGGATATCATTTGCTCATTCAAAATCTCATCACAACAGCAGGTGAATTCCTTGAAAATTACAGCGCAAGCATGGCCTATTCCAAAGACTATTTCATAACTTCAAGTCCATCCAAGACTTCAACATGAAATCAAATCTAACTTAAACTAGACTCAAAAGGGCATCAGCCCACAATCTGTTTGGGCTCAACAGAAATAATAATAGTGCCTAACCATTCATATAAAGAGGGCCAAATTTTTGGAAAAACATAGCACAAATACATTCATGATATCTTATTCTTTTACCCAATTTCTATAGAACCTCATGTCTCATCTCATGCTTAACTTAATCTTCATTCATGGCTAAATCATGCTTCATACAACTTGATGCAAGGGGGTAGTAATCCACTTACCAAAACAACAATGGTGCCCTCCTATCCTTGTCCCACAATCCTTCAACTCCAACAATGGCTGCTCCAAGGTGAGGGTGAGAGCTTCCCCAAAGCTTGTCTTAGAGAGAGAGAGAGAGATGTGGAGGAGTGAAAAGTTAGGGACGTGAGGGAGAGAAGAGGGCTTAAGTACCCTCCTTCAAGGCAAGTGGCAGCCCAAACCGACGAGTGGTGGCCCAACTCTCATGCAGTTAACAAGTGGCGAATACCACCCATGCACATTAGTGTTGCACATGGCGTTACGCACACGACGATGCCCCCGTTCACTCGCCCACTTATGCTCTCACTGCCGCGCATAAACTGCCGTGCTCTCTCCTGCAGTCGCGTGCTTTCCCTATCGTCAAGCTCCCATCACCATCGTCGCGCACTTCTCCTTCTTATTGTCGTGTGCCCTTCACCATCGACATGCGCTTCTCCTTCCTATCATCGCGCGTCCTTCACCATTGCCTGCCCTTCATCATCATCGTGCGCTTCTTCTTCCTATCGTCGTGCGCCCTTCACCATCGTTATGCGCTTCTCCTTCTTATCACCGTACGCCCTTCACCATCGCCACGTGCTTCTCCTTCCTATCGTCGCGTTCTTCTCCTTCCTATCTCCGTGTGCTTCTTCTTCCTATCACCGCATTCGCGTCTTCTCTTCTCTCTCTTCACTGCCATGCACCTTCCACTACCGCGCCCCTTTCCTTCCCTCCTTTTCCCATCATGCAAATTATTTGGCTGGGAAAATCTAGGTTGTTATAGCATCATGGGTAGTATTTCTTTAGGTATTATCGCCCATTGATAAGGGGCATTGCCTCCTCTCTATCAAGATGTGCCAGTATGTAAGCTCCATTTGGCGAGACCTTTTTTACTATAAAGGGACCTTCCAACTTGGGTTCCAACTTCCCTTTGCATTGTCCATGCATAACAATCGGCCTTTTGATAGTTAGAACCAGATCCCCACAAGCGAACGAGCTAACCTTGACTGACTTGTCAAAAGCCCTCTTCATTCTCCCTTGGTTGAGTTCGAGATTCTATTGAGCTTGCAATCTCTTTTTATCAAGCACATCCAATTCTTGATAGCGAAGCTTGACTCTCTCATCTTCAGTCATCCTTGATGTATGGTGATCCGTAACAAGGGTAGTTGAATCTCGAGGGGTAAGACTGCCTCACCTCCATAGACTAAGGAATTGGGAGTGGAATCAGTGGCACTTCGTGTGGCAGTGAGATAGGCCCACAGTGCTTCAGGAAGTTTCTGTGCCAGTTCTTCTTCATCTTCAATATTGAATTCCTTAAAACGTTGCACATAGCTAATCCGTTGGCTCGAGGTTGATACATAGTTGAGTGCTTCCACTTGAAACGAACTGGTTAACCAAGCGATCGATGTGATGAGTTCTGAACTGAGGACCGTTATCAGATATAATTTGGTCAGGTACTCCGAACCGATATATGATGTGATGTTTCAAGAAGTTAGCCACTGTTGTCTTAGGAACTTGCTTGAGTGGGACTTCCTTAGTCCATTTGGAGAAATAATATGTTGCAGCTAGAATAAAGACATGACCGATTACCGAAGGAAGGTCGATAGCCCTACAATGTCTATACCCCATTGTGAGAAGGACCATGATGCAACTGTAGGGTGTAAGGGCTCTGGAGGCTGATGGACAAGGCTCAATTGTATTTGGCACACCTGGCACTTCTTGGCATAGTTTAGGGAGTCGGTAATCACCGAAGGCCAATAGTTCCCTTATCTGCATATTCGTTCATAGAGCTTAAGGCCAGACTGGTGTAGTCCACAGATGCCTAAGTGTACTTCTTCTAGCACCTTGTTTGCTTCTTGCGAGTCCACACTTCTAAGAAGAATACCGTCAAAAGATCGTCTGAAGAGAGAATCTCCTTCGAGGAGGGTGTACTTGGTAGACATTCGACGCACACTATTGCGTTCGACATGATCTTTGGGGAGTCTATTGTATTTTATAAAATTATGGTGGGCTTTCTCCAATCTACTATCTGGTCAACTTCCACGCACATTGGGTTAAAGAATTCTGGTTCTCGTTTTTTAACCTAAGCTCCTATATTCCAAGTTATTTCTTGTTCAATTTTAATAGCCTCTTTGGCTGATAGAAGCGCTCCGAATGGATAAGGCAGGCACTTGGGGAAGAGATTTCTCTCATCATCTACGTCTACCTCGGTTCTCAATTTAATATGTCCATTCTGTCACCCAAACAGGCATGAGCCTTGGTGAGGACAATTAAATTGTAGCCCCGAGTTTTGCAAGTGCATCGGCCTGCGAGTTTAACCTCCTGGGGATGTGACTCAAGGATATATCATCCAACTGAGCCATATACGATTTTGTAGTATCGTGATAAGGCTTGAGAGTGTCTTTTCTCACATCATAGATTCCTTTAAGTTGTCGTATCACCAACTCAGAGTCGCCATAGATCTTGAGCTGCTCTAAGTCTAAGTCAAAGGCTATCTCCAACCCAATTATAAGGGCTAGATATTCCACCTCGTTATGAAAACCGACTTCGGTGAGAGAGAAAGAAAGAGGCAGTACTCCTCCTTTCGGAGTCATGAATACCACTCTGGCGCCTCCTCGATCAGATTGAAAGGCTCCATCAAAGTACAACTCCCACACATGAGCAAGTTCTGCATAGAATACTTCTTCATCAGGGAGGTCACCTGATAAAGGCGATTCCGCTGGAACTGGGTGTGCTGCAAGGAAATCGGCCAAAGCTTGGCCCTTAATGGCTTTTTGTGGGACATATGTTATGTCGAATTCCATCAGTAATAATCCCCACTTAGCAAGACGTCCTGACAGGCATGGGCATGTCATGAGGAACTTTACTGGATCTGCTTTTGATATAAGTCTTACTTCATGGCCGAGCAAGTAGTGGCAGAGCTTTTGTACTATGAAGATTAGGGCCAAACACATCTTCTCGATAGGGGGAAAATTCTTCTCAGCCCCTTGTATCTTGCGACTGAGATAGTATAATGTGGTCTCTTTCCCTTCATCATTGTTCTGTGCCAATAATGCCCCAAATGACTCGTCTAGAGCGGTTACGTACAGGATGAGAGGTCCTCTCAATACCGATGTAGAGAACACTAGAGGGTTGAGCAAATAATGCTTGATGTCATCAAGGGCTACCTGACATGCTTCATCCTAGATGAATGGGGTATCTTTCTTTAACAGGTGCGTAAAGGGTTTATAGTGACCTAAGAGGTTTGAGATGAATATGCGGATATAAGCCAACTGCTCTTGGAGGGACCGCAACTCTCGTAATGTTATTGGTGATGGCATTTCTTGGATTGCCTTGATCTTGACAGGCTCAAGTTCCAGGCCTCGGTGTCTAACAATGAACCCTAAGAACTTTCCTTAACGTACGTCAAAAGCACATTTTAGGGGGTTCATTTTAAGCTAATGAAGACGTAACTGCTCGAACACCTTTTCAAAGTCTCTCATGTGAGCATCTTTTTCTTCAGATTTTACACCAAGTCATCTACATAACATTTGACCTCCTTGTGCATCATATCCTTGAAGATGGTTGTCATCGCTCTTTGATATGTGGTAAAAGCATTCTTCAATCCAAAAGGCATCATTGTGTATCAGAAGACCCCTTTTGGAGTCAAGAACGTAGTGGCTTCCTCATCTTCTGGTGTCATCCGTATCTGATTATACCTGGAGTATCCATCCATGAAAGAGAAGATCTGACAAGGAGTCGTAAAATCAATGAGCATCTCTGTGAATAGCAATGGGAAGTCATCTTTGAGGTAGGCGGTATTCAGGTCGCGAAAGTCGATGCAAACCCTAATTTGGTTGTTCTTCTTCTTGACTAGAAAAACATTTGCCATCCACTTTGGGTACTTGCTTGCTTGTCTGAGTTTGGTCACGGCATCTACCTGCATTTCGAGGTCAGGCCTGAACCTCCTTGATTTCTACTTGATAGGTTTGACAGTTGGATCAATGCCAAGATGGTGAACTGCGACTTGAGGGTCTAAACCAGGCATCTCATGGTAATGCCAGGAAATGACGTATCGCTTTGCTCGCAAGAAGACGGTAAAATTTTCCTTCTCGTTTGGAGACATATTCACTAAGATGAAAGTGGGTCTGGGGTTAGGTTCGTCTCCTAGATTTATCTCCTCGAGCTCATATGTTGTGGCTTGACCACCTTCTTCCCATTCTTTTAGGGCCTCCTTCAACTCCACATCATTGTCTTCATAGGTCCTCTCATTAACCTCAAGTGTAGAGACCTGTGATCCTGACATCTCTACTTCCAATAGAGCTTCAGGGTAGGTTATGATTTCTACACATTTCTCAAACCGAGGGCCAGAATGGTCCACCTCAAATACGGACAACATGTCAAGTTGCAGGAGTTTGTTTTGAAAACTACATGAAAGTTGAGATTTAGCGATTCCCAAAGGTACCCTCATATGAATTGCTCAATATTTGTATGGGTATCTATAATGTTTGCCACGTGCTAGCTGATACTTCATAGACCTATACCATGTGGCGGGCTTCTTGAGAGTAGAAGCCTGCCCTCTTGATTCTCTTAGTCTCTACTCAAAGTTGGGTTCAAGAAGCCACTGGGGTTTCTTTGATCTTGACTTCTTATGCTTCCCGGTAAAAGAGGATGGCTCTGACTCAGCTCCAACAGCCAAGGCATCAGCAACTATTAAGAATCCAGCTTCCTGGGCTAACATCTTTTGCAGCCTTCTCTGGTGCATCATGCTTATATTGGTTCCTTTGAGCTCTTTATCAAGAGCCTCAAAGTCTGGACATTTCAAGGTTGTAACTACAGGAGACATAAAAGAGAAAGGATAGGAAGACGAAGAAGAAGAGGAAGGAGGAGAAGGTTCAGTTGGTGAGGGACTTTTAAGGTCATTGCCCTCATCGGACCCATCTGGGCAGCTTTTTACATCATCACCAGAGTTGGACGTGTGCAGGGGGTCTTTTAGGTCTTTCCCTTGCTTAGACCGTTGGGGAGTACTTTTAACATCGTGACCCTCATTGAACGTGCCCCGAATAAGTTATGACTCAGGGGTATCCTCTTGATGAGACGAAGGAAAGAGGTCGGTGGTGACTGGGATGAAGTCTTTTAAAGTTGACAAGGGAGGACGAGGCTAGAGGAATTATGGCTTGACCGGTGGCTAAGGAACTTTGTTCTTCCGGCGAACAGCCCTTGGTGCTCATCTTCTTCTAGTCACCTTTGGAAGTGCTTGGTCCGTCTTGCTAGGTTTGTGAACAGCCTTAGCGTGACGAATCACTTCTCACGTCAAAGACTTAAGCTTGGTACACCTGTGATGGACTTTCCATGGTTGGGAAGTTGAGGATTCAATGGAATCAAAGGCTTCATCATGGGAGTCTTGTACTGGGACACTCTCCTGAATGGAAGTATCGACTTGTGAGAATTCAGCATAAGCAATGTGACCTACCTGGACTTTTTCTGCAACCACATCTTCAAACCCATAATATTCGTTTAGCTCATGGCCCCATATCTGATGGTATGGGCACCAGCGATTCTCGGTCCCTTGAGCGAAGTTCTTAGGGTGCCTCGCAGGCTTAGTAGTGACGAGTCCTTACTGGAGCATCGCCTCAATCAAGGCTAGAAGAGAGTCTGAATTATCATTTCCCGGGTCTTGGGTCAAGGCGTCTTCTTATACCGGTGGAGGAGAGACCTGGGGATCCCTGTCTGGAATGTCACCAACTTCTTGGCCTCTCTGCATTTCCTTTGCTAATAGCATATGGAAGTTAGAACATTTGCTTAGGTCATGCCCCGATATGGGCACCAGAGACCCTCGGCTCCTTGAGTCTGGTGCTGGGGTTGTCTTGCTGGTTTTGGCATGATGAGGCCTTCTTGAAGCATCATGGCAAACAAGGTGCGAAGGATGCTGGGTGCGTCATATTCATCTTGAACTATCACTACGTGGGATGCTTCTGTTGCCCCGAATGCTTTCTTGAGTTCTTCGAGCTTGATCTTACCCTTTTGGATCAGAGCCTCGATGAGATCTTTAAGTGTGTATCATTCTTCTGTGGAGTGGTTTACCATTGGATGATAAGAACAATATCTGGCATGCGTATCGAGACCAGCTTGATCGGGAAACTTGATCTCAGGGAGCTCAATCATGTCTTGTTTCAGCAATAGTCGGAGCAATGCAGGAACCCATTCCTTTTCAAAAGGATAAACCTTATTCTGATGTCTAGTTCAATAGTCATCTCGATTAAGGTTTGCAGGTGGGAGTACCCGATTGTATGACGGTTGTTATTTGCATGTCTAAGGTGCTGACCTTACTATGCTTACCCCTTTGGAGAGGTTCAAAGTCTGAGACGCAGCCTTCTTTAGATCACTGATGGTAACAGCTACACTGATTACCCCTCTTTGTTGGTTGCCCTAGATGTTGGTCCGAGAACTACCATTGCCCCAGTTGTTTCCAAAGCTTGAAGACTATTGTCGTGACCCACCATGGTGGCGTGACAGACTCTCTGTGTGCTTTGGCTTAGGGATCAGCTTTGACATGGAGGTCGGGTTGGAGGCCTCAACATGTAGAGCGATCTCAGGTCGTAGGTTTCGCACATAGGTCTGAACTGCTTCCTTCTCAAGCATGGGGTTGGGATGGCAAGTGGCCAAATCTCTCCACCTTGCTATGAATTGATCCATAGGTTCATCAGGTTCTTTGGTCAAGGGGAGGAGCTCGATGGTTTGGACCTCTCTTTCGACCTCATAGAAGCGCTAGTGGAACAGCTTCTGTATTTCCTCCCAAGTATGTACTAAGTTTGGGGGAAGTCGGCCATACTATTGAAAAGTCAGACCATCAAGGGTTTCAACGAACTGATGGAGTAGAAGTCTCCCGTCAGCTGCTATCTCTCGACATGCTACTTGGAAGTGGGTGATATGTGGATGTGGGGATGTGGTACCATTGAACAGGGGAAACTTCCCTTTCTTGTAATCTAAAGGAAATGACACCTGATCAATGTAATAGGGGTACGGCTTTTGGTAAAGCGTTGCACCCTGTATTCTCGGGATTTCTCTGTTCTTTAGGCTCTAAGTCACCATGGCATCGATGTCTGCCTGTGAGATGGGGTGAGGGACAGAATTGTCCTGTGAGGTAAGAGGAGTAGGCTGCCTTGGAAGTGTACCATCTGAATGATGGGAGTTGACCTCATGGTTAGCGAGTGACGCTCGACGTCCGTGCGATCAATCTTTTCCATCATTGCTCGCACCATCTGTTCAAACCTTTCCATGCGAGCTTCCTGGAAGTCGTCAGGCTCGTTTACAATCATTACGTTGATTGTTTCTCTAGGGAGGTCAGCCTTAGGTGAATTGAGGGCTTCCGAGCTTGACGGGTCACACATGGCAGATCGGTTAACAAGGGGCCAACATGCCCCAACTGGACTCGACTCTTGTATGCGAACCGTGTGAAGACCAGTTCTTGACGGTCTTGGGACCGTGGCTGCTGGGTGGTCGGGTCGTTTTCTATGACGCCGACCACGGTGTAGGATTCTCACACATCTCTGTGATTCGAAGAGGGTAGAAGGGATTTCGAGGGAGGAGACCCTAGGAGCGGGGTGCCCCGACTTTTTTGGTCGACTCCTTAATTAGGATATGCAGTTCCCTGTCTTGCTTAAGCTTGAGACTATGATAGACTTCTCTCCAAAACTGAGATTAGGGTCGAGGTTAACCCACCTTCTTAGAATAGGATAGGGTCGTGTCCATAAGATGGGGCAGCAAATGTGGACCATGGACAGGGGCCATCTTGGGCGGCTGCCTTGGAAGTTGAAGAACTTCATCAATCATCAGGCCTGTGCCCCGAGCTTCTTTGTGGGCTCTAGAGGCATAGAGGACCTGATGAAGCTGGCTGAGGATGATACTCTTAGGGAAAACTTCGAGTACCATTTCTTAAGATGTTCACCGGGAGGAGAAAGGGCGGAAGAAGAGGGGACCGGCTCTTGATGCTATCTGAGTCAGGAGCAAACAGTGGCTTGGGAAGGTGGAGTGTGTACGCCCCTTGAAGTAGCATTTTGGGTGAGCATGTTCATCTACTTAAGACGAGCGATTTGAAATGTTACACGTCCCGTGACGATACCCGAGCGCAAAAAAAATCTAGAGAGAAGTTGCTGATCCTTGAAGAAAGTGCAGGAAATTCAACATTGCGTGCCTTGCTCGAGTGGCCAAATCACATCGCTCGCAATCCCGATTGATGCGAGACCAAATCCATTGATGTCGCAAGATCTCGAGCCATCTCTGACCCAAACACCGTACATGATTAACGGTCGGATTCTAAACATGAAGCCGATGAACAAACTGCAAATTCCATTGCCGGAATCCTTGATTCCGACCAAAATTCCAAACTTGCAAAATCTTCGTTCGGCCACGAAATCGAGCTGCGTTTGGTGTCCCGTGATCGTAGTGGCATGCTCTGTGTGATTCAGCGAAGAAAACACAGAAAACCACCAAGGAACGAACACACTATCGATCCAAAATTTCAAGTCACATGATCGTGCACCAAAAACGCGATCCATGGCTCGAAGTTGGCATCAAATCGATTGTCATACCAAGCCCTACAAGAAAACAATCATCTTATGATCAACCAGGCATCAGAACGACCCTGGATCAGCCATGCATGATCACGCAAGTCTTAGGGCAACACAGGGACTGTTCTAGAATTCCACAACTTGTTAGGAAGGGGCAAATGTGTCATTTTGTACCCTATTTTCTAATTTCTTTTAATTCAAGTTAATCTTAATTTTCAAAAATTATGGTTACTTTTGATCATTCACCCATGTTTGGGACACACTTCTATATATACATACCATCATTGTACACAAAAAAGACAGACGCATACACACACAAGAGAGTTTTCACTTAATACAAGTTTCTCTTTCTTACCATTGTTGTGTTACGCTTGAGAGAGGGAGTGAGGTGAGAGAAACTTTTGACCGATACCCTTAGGTTTGAGGTAAACGTTTTCTTTCTTCTTCTCTCTCTTCTCCCCTCTCTTCTCCTTCTTCTTCGTTTGAGTTCCTCACATGGGGCATGCACGGCAATGGTAGTGTAGTGCATGCCTCTCCCTTGTTCTCACAGGGAGCGCATGGCGCTACCTCCCTTCTACTCGTATGTTTCTTCCTTCAAGTGAGGCTTGTAGACGGCACTACCCATCGCTGCCCACAGATGTAGCTTTGACATCTCAGTGAAGAACCTAGACGGCAAGGTTTGTTGCCTCCTGCAGGGGTCTCTTCCTGTCACGTGTCTAGCGTAGAAGGCAATACCTATCGCTGCTCGCTAGGGGCTTTCGCAACACCTATCACCGTCCGCGAGCCTCCTCTATGTACTTGGTGCTCGTCGTCATTCTCCCTGCGTCCCACGCCTATCTCCGTGCGACTTAGGAGAAACTATCGACGTGTGCTCGCAGGAGCCAGCGCAGTCCACAAGGGATGCGCCGTCTCCGTACATTGCCCACCGCAATCCCTATTGACATCCGAATTTTCCCTTCTCTTTATCGTCTCGTTCTTTCCTCTTCACCTCTTTCTCTTCTCACTTGACTGAGGGTAGACCTAGCCTATCACCGACATGTCAACCTCAGTTTCGAGTAGTACAGCCGTCGTGCTGGTCTTGAGAATGATGCCCATCTTGCTACTACTCCAAGTCGGTAATTTCTGGTTGTCATGCTAGTCTCACCCTTACGTCAAGCTCTCTTCTTTCCCAAAAGGACCTCAAATTATTATTTTTTTCCTCATTTTATTCTTTAATTCTTAGATGTATTTTTCGAACAAAAAATACCTCAGCTTAGTCTAATTTGCAAAAAGTGCCTCAATTTATTTCTTTAGCAAAAGATACCTCGAATTATTTTCTTTACCCAATTGTTTTTTAATTTCCAAAAGTAACCTCAACTTATTTTTTTACGAAAAAGTACCTCGGTTTATTTTAATTACCAAAGGGTAGCTCAATTTAATTTTTTAACTAAAAAACACCCCAGTTTATTTCAATTACCAAAGAGTACCTCAAATTGTTTTTTTAACCATAAAAAAACCTCAAATTACTTTTCTTTACCATATTTCATTATTATTTTTACCGAAAAGTAGCTCAATTTATTTTTAAAACGAAAAATATCTCAGTTTATTTTAATTTCCAAAATGTACCTCAATCTATTATTTGATTAAAAAAATGCCTCAAATTATTTTTCCTTACGCCATTTTATTTTTTATTACCAAAAGGCACAGAATTTATTTTTTTTAACAAAAAATACATCAAAATATTTTATTTTTTATTACCAAAAATACCTCAAAAGATTTGTTTACAAAACAAAAAATCTTGGGTTTATTTTAATTACCAAATAGTCATTGGATTTATTTTTTTAACAAAAAGTACCTCAATATATTCTTCTTTACCTGATGTTATATTTTATTTCCCAAAATTACCTCAATGTTTTATTTTTTTTATCAAAAAATACCTCAAATTATTTTTCTTTATCTCATTCTATTTTTTATAACCAAATAATTTAAAAATTTATTTGTAAACCAAAAATACCTTAATTTATTCTAATTTGCCAAACACACCTCAATTTATTTGTTTTAGCAAAAAATACCTCAAACTGTTTTTCTTTACCGCATTTTAATTTTTATTTAGGTAAATAACCTCAATTTATTTTATCGAAATAATAGCACAAATTTTTTTTCTTTAACTCATTTTATTTTTTTATTGTAAAAGAGTACCTCAATATATTATTCAAACGAAAAGTACATCAGCTTATTTTTTGTTACCAATAAGTATCTCAATTTAATTTTTTTATCATAAAATACCGTAAATTGTTTTTCGTTACCCCATGTTATTTTTTATTACCCAAAAAGAATTCTGACCTCATTTTATTTTACCTCATTTTATTTTTTATTATGAAAAATGAATCAGTTTTTATTTTTTATCAAAAAAATACCTCAACTTACTTTACCTCATTGTATTTATTTTTCCCAAAACGTACCCCAATGTATTTTTCTAACAAAAAATAACTCTGTTTATTTCTATTACCTAAAAGTACCTCAACTTATTTTTTTACTAAAAAATACTTTACCTCATTGTATTTATTTTCCCCAAAACGTACCCCAATGTATTTTTCCAACGAAAAATAACTCTGTTTATTTCTGTTAACTCAAAGTACCTCAACTTATTTTTTTACAAAAAAGTACCTCAAAATACTTTTCTCTACCTCAATTAAACTTTTATTACCCCCAAAATATTCCTCAAATTGTTTTCTGTCAACTAGTTTTGTTTTTATTAGCAAAAAGTTCCTCAATTTATTTTTTTTCATCAAAAATACCTCATTATGTTTTTTTTGACCTGGTATTGTTTTTTATTTCCCAAAAGTACCTCACATTATTTTTTTTGCCTCATTTTATTCTTTATTTCCAAATAATTCTTCGATATATTTTTTGAACGAAAAATATCTCAGCTTAGTCTAATTTGTAAAAAGTGCCTCAATTTGTTTCTTTAGCAACAAAAACCTCGAATTATTTTTCTTTACCCAATTGTTTTTTTATTTCCAAAAGTAACCTCAACGTATTTTGTTACGAAAAACTACCTTGGTTTATTTTAATTACCAAAGAGTACCTCAATTTAATTTTTTGACCAAAAAACACCCCAGTTTTATTTCAATTACCGAAGAGAACCTCAAATTGTTTTTTTAACCATAAAAAAACCTCAAATTACTTTTCTTTACCATATTTAATTATTATTTATACCGAAAAGTAGCTCAATTTATTTTTAAAACGAAAAATATCTCAGTTTATTTTAATTTCCAAAAGGTACCTCAATCTATTATTTTATAAAAAAAATACCGAAATTATTTTTCCTTGCCCCATTTTAGTTTTTATTACCAAAAGGCACCTAATTTATTTTTTTAACAAAAAATACATCTTATTACCAAAAATACCTCCAAAGATTTGTTTACAAAAAAAAAAACTCTTGGGTTTATTTTAATTACCAAATAGCCATTGGATTTATTTGTTCACCAATCAATACCTCATTATGTTCTTCTTTACCTGATGTTATATTTTATTTCCCAAAATTAGCTCGATGTTTTAATTTTTTTACCAAAAAATACCCCAAATTATTTTTTTGTATCTCATTTAAGCTTTATAACCAAATAATTCAGAAATTTATTTGTAATCCAAAAATACCTCAGTTTATTCTAATTTGCCAAACGCACCTCTATTTATTTTTTTTAGCAAAAAATACCTCAAATTGTTTTTCATTCCATCATTTTACTCTTTATTTCGATAAACATCTTCAATTTAGTTTTAACCAAATAATAGTTTCTTTACCTCATTTTATTTTTTTTATCGCAAAAGAGTAGATCTCAATATGTTATTCAAACGAAAACTACCTCAGTTTATTTTTTGTTACCAATAAGTATCTCAATTTATTCTTTTTTATCAAAAAATGCTGTAAATTATTTTTCCTTAGCTCAATTTATTTTTTATTACCAAAAAAGAATTGTTACCTCATTTTTCTTTTTATTATGAAAAAGTATCTGTTTTTATTTTTTATCAAAAAATACCTCAAATTACTTTACCTCATTGTATTTATTTTCCCCAAAACGTACCCCAATGTATTTTTCCAACAAAAATAACTCTGTTTATTTCTGTTACCTAAAAGTTCCTCAACTTATTTTTCTACTAAAAAATACCTCAAAGTATTTTTCTCTACCTTATTTTAACTTTTATGACCAAATCATAGCACAATTTATTTTTAATACAAAAATACATCACTTTATTTTAATTGCCTCTGTTTATTTCTAATTACCAAAAACTAACTCAATTTATTTTTTATATGTATAATACCCCATTTTATTTGAATTCCCAAAATGTCCGTCAATTTACTGTTTTCCCCCAAAATTTACCTCAATTTGTTTTCTGTTAATTAGTTTTGTTTTTTATTAACAAAAAGTTCTTCAATTTATTTTTTTCATCAAAAATACCTCATTATGTTTTTCTTTACTTGGCATTGTTTTTTATCTCCTAAAAGTACCTCAAATTATTTTGTTTGCCTCATCTTATTTTTTATTTCCAAATAATTCTTCGACATATTCTTCGAACAAAAAATACCTCAGCTTAGTCTAATTTTCAAAAAATGCCGCAATTTATTTCTTTAGCGAAAAATACCTTGAACTATTTTTTTTTGCCCACGTGTTTTTCTATCTCCAAAATAACCTCAACTTATTTTTTTACAAAAAAAGTACCTTGGTCTATTTTAATAACCAAAGAGTACCTCAATTTAATTTTTTAACCAAAAAAGTCCCCAGTTTATTTCAATTACCGAAGAGTACCTCAAATTGTTTTTTTAACTCTAAAAAAATCTCAAATTACTTTTTTTTACCATATTTAAATATTATTTTTACCGAAAAGTAGCTCACTTTTTTTTTAAAACGAAAAATATCTCAGTTTATTTTAATTTCCAAAAGGTACCTCAATCTATTATTTGATAAAAAAATGCCGCAAATTATTTTTCCTTGCCCCATTTTAGTTTTTATTACCAAAAGGCACCTAATTTATTTTTTTTACAAAAAATACATCAAAATATTTTATTTTTTATTACCAAAAATACCTCAAAAGATTTGTTTACAAAAACAAAAAATCTTGGGTTTATTTTAATTACCAAATAGTCATTGGATTTATTTGTTTACCAATCAATACCTCATTATATTCTTCGTTACCTGAGGTTATATTTTATTTCCCAAAATTACCTCGATGTTTTAATTTTTTTACCAAAAAATACCTGAAATTAATATTTTTTATCTCATTTTATTCTTTATAACCAAATAATTCAGAAATTTATTTGTAATCCAAAAATACCTGAGTTTATTCTAATTTGCCAAATGCACCTCTATTTATTTTTTTTAGCAAAAAATACCTCAAATTGTTTTTCTTTACCTCATTTTACTTTTTATTTCTGTAAACATCTTCAATTTAGTTTTAACCAAATAATAGCATAAATTATTTTTCTTTACCTCATTTTATTTTTTTTATCGCAAAAGAGTAGATCTCAATATGTTATTCAAACGAAAGCTACCTCAGTTTATTTTTTGTTACCAATAAGTATCTCAATTTATTATTTTTTATCAAAAAATGCTGTAAATTATTTTTCCTTAGCTCAATTTATTTTTTATTACCAAAAAAGAATTGTTACCTCATTTTTCTTTTTATTATGAAAAAGTATCTATTTTTATTTTTTATCAAAAAATACCTCAAATTACTTTACCTCATTGTATTTATTTTCCCCAAAACGTACCCCAATGTATTTTTCCAACGAAAATAACTCTGTTTATTTCTGTTACCTAAAAGTTCCTCAACTTATTTTTTTACTAAAAAATACCTCAAAGTATTTTTCTCTACCTTATTTTAACTTTTATGACCAAATCATAGCACCATTTATTTTTAATACAAAAATACATCACTTTATTTTAATTGCCTCTGTTTATTTCTAATTACCAAGAACTAACTCAATTTATTTTTTATATGTATAATACCCCATTTTATTTGAATCCCCAAAATGTCCGTCAATTTACTGTTTTCCCCCAAAATTTACCTCAATTTGTTTTCTGTTAATTAGTTTTGTTTTTTATTAACAAAAAGTTCCTCAATTTATTTTTTTCATCAAAAATACCTCATTATGTTTTTCTTTACTTGGCATTGTTTTTTATCTCCTAAAAGTACCTCAAATTATTTTGTTTGCCTCATCTTATTTTTTATTTCCAAATAATTCTTCGATATATTCTTCGAACAAAAAATACCTCAGCTTAGTCTAATTTTCAAAAAATGCCTCACTTTATTTCTTTAGCGAAAAAAACCTCAAATTATTTTTCTGTACCCAATTGTTTTTTGCTTTCCCAAAGTAACCTCAACTTATTTTTCGATAAAATAGTACCTTGGTTTATTTTAATTGCCAAAGAGTACCTCAATTTATTTTTTAACCAAAAAAGTCCCCAGTTTATTTCAGTTACTGAAGAGTACCTCAAATTGTTTTTTTAACACTAAAAAAATCTCAAATTACTTTTCATTACCATATTGAATTATTATTTTTACCGAAAAGTAGCTCAATTTATTTTTTTTAAAAAAAATATCTCAGTTTATTTTAATTTTCAAAATGTACCTCAATCTATTATTTGATAAAAAAATGCCTCAAATTATTTTTCCTTGTCCCATTTTAGTTTTTATTACCAAAAGGCACCTAATTTATTTTTTTAACAAAAAATACATCAAAATATTTTATTTTTTTTTACCAAAAGTTCTTCAAAAGATTTGTTTACCAAACAAAAATCTTGGGTTCATTTTAATTACCAAATAGTCATTGGATTTATTTTTTCACCAAAAAGTACCTCATTATAATCTTCTTTACCTAATGTTATATTTTATTTCTCAAAATTAGCTCAATGATTTACTTTTTTTGCCAAAAAGTACCTCAAATTATTTTTCTTTATCTCATTTTATTCATTATAACCAAATAATTGTGAAATTTATTTGTAAACCAAAAATGGCTCAGTTTATTCTAATTTGCCAAACGCACCTCAATTTCTTTGTTTTAGCAAAAAATGCCTCAAATTGTTTTTCTTTACCTCATTTTACTTTTTATTTCGGTAAATAACCTCAATTTATTTTTAACCAAATAATAGCATAAATTATTTTTTTTTAAACTCATTTTATTTTTTTATCGCGAAAGAGTACACCTCTGTATATTAGTCAAACAAAAAATACCTCAGTTTAGTTTTGTTACCAATAAGTATCTCAATTTATTTTTTTTATCAGAAAATACCATAAATTATTTTTCCTTACCCCATTTTATTTTTTATTAACAAAAAAGAATTTTTACCTCATTTTATTTTTTTTTACAAAAAAATATCTGTTTTTGTTTTTTATCAAAAAATACCTTAAATTACTTTGCCTCATTTTATTTATTTTCCCAAAACGTACCCCAATGTATTTTTCCAACGAAAAATAACTTTGTTTATTTCTGTTACCTAAAAGTACCTCAACTTATATTATTACTAAAAAATACTTCAGAGGATTTTTATCTACCTTATTTTAACTTTTATTACCAAAACATAGCACAATTTATTGTTTATACAAAAATACACCACTTTGTTTTAATTGCCTTTGTTATTTCTAATTACCAAAAACTAACTCAATTTATTTTTTATTTGTATAAAACCCCATTTTATTTTAATCACCAAAATGTCCCTCAATTTACAGTTTTCCCCCAAAATTTACCTCAAATATTTTTCTGTTTACTAGTTTTGTTTTTTATTAGCAAAAAGTTCCTCAATTTATTTTTTTTTATCAAAAATACCTCATTATATTTTTCTTTACCTAGTATTGTTTTTTATTTCCCAAAATAACCTCAAGTTTTTTTTTTGGCTCATTTTATTCTAATTTCCAAACAATTCTTCGATATATTTTTCGAATGAAAAATACCTCAGCTTAGTCTAATTTTCAAAAAGTGCCCCAATTTATTTTTTTAGCGAAAATACCTCGACTTAATTTTCTTTACCTTAATGTTTTTTTATTTCCAAGAGTAACCTCAACTTATTTTTTATGAAAAAGTATCTTGGTTATTTTAATTACCAAAGAGTACCTAAAGTTAATTTTTTAACCAAAAAACACCCAAGTTTATTTCAATTACCGAAGAGTACCTTAAATTATTTTTTTAACAATAAAAAAACCTCAAATTACTTTTCTTTACCATATTTAATTGTTATATTTACCAAAGAGTATCTTAGTTTATTTTAATTTCAAAAATGTACCTCAATCTAATATGAGATCAAAAAAATGCCTCAAATTATTTTTCCTTTCCCCATTTTATTTTTTATTACCAAAAGGCACCTATAATATTTTTTTTAACAAAAAATACATCAAAATATTATTATTTGTTTTACCAAAAATACCTCAAAAGATTTCTTTACAAAACAAAAAATCTTGCCTTTATTTAAATTACCAAATAGTCATTGGATTTATTTTTTTACAAAAACAAAACTCATTATATCCTTCTTTACCTGATCTTATATTTTATTTCTCAAAATTACCTCAATGTTTTATTTTTTTAACCAAAAAATACCTCAAATTATTTTTCATTTTTTCATTTTATTCTTTATAACCAAATAGTTCAGAAATTTATTTGTAAACCAAAAATACCTCAGTTTATTCTAATTAGCCAAACGCACCTCAACTTATTTGTTTTAGCAAAAAATACCACAAATTGTTTTTCTTTACCTCATTTTACTTTTTATTTCGGTAAATAACCTCAATTTATTTTTAACCAACTAACAGCACAAATTATTTTTCTTTACCTCATTTTATTTTTTTTATCGCAAAAGAGTACCTCAATATATTATTCAAACGGAAATACCTCAGTTGATCTTTTGTTACCAATAAGTATCTCAATTTATTTTTTTTATCAGAAAATACCGAAAATTATTTTTCCTTATCTCCTTTTATTTTTTATTACCCTAAAAGAATTCTTACCTCATTTTATTTTACCTCATTTTACTTTTTATTACGAAAAAGATATGTTTTCATTGTTTATCAAAAAATACCTCCATTTACTTTACCTGATTGTATTTATTTTTCCTAAAACGTACCCCAATGTATTTTTCCAACAAAAAATAACTCTGTTTATTTCTGTTACCTAAAATTAACTCAACTTATTTTTTCACTAAAAAATACTTTACCTCATTGTATTTATTTTCCCCAAAACGTACCCCAATGTATTTTTCCAACGAAAAATAGCTCTGTTTATTTCTGTTACCTAAAATACCTCAACTCATTTTTTTACTATAAAATACCTCAAAATATTTTTCTCTACATCATTTTAACTTTTATTACCAGAACATCGCACAATTTATGTTTTATACAAAAATGCATCACTTTATTTTAATTGCCTCTCTTTATTTCTAATTACCTTAAACTAACTCAATTTATTTTCTATATGTATAATACCCCATTTTATTTTTATCAACAAAATGTTCCTCTATTTACTGTTTTCTCCCAGAATTTATCTTAAATTACTTTTCATTAACTAGCATTTCTTTTTATTAGCAAAAAGTTCCTCAATTTATTTTTTTATCAAAAATTCCTCATTATATTTTTCTTTACTGGTATTGTTTCTTATTTCCCAAAAGTACCTCTAATTATTTTTTTTGCCTCATTTTATTCTTTATTTCCAAATAATTCTACAATTTATTTTTTGAACAAAAAATGCTTCAGTTTAGTCTAATTTGCAAAGAGTGCCTCAATTTATTTCTTTAGCAAAAAATACCACGAAATGTTTTAATTTTCCTAATTGTTATTATACCACAAACTATTTTTCTACGCTTCAATTTTTTTTTAAAACAAAAAAGTACCTCAGTTTATTTTTCAAATGAAAAATACCTCTGTTTATTGTCAATTATCAAAAAGTACCGCAATTTATTTTTTACCAAAAAATACCTCAAATTATTTATCCTACGTCACTTTATTTTTTATTACCAAAACGCACCTGGGTTTATTTTTTTTGACACAAAATACATCAAATTATTTTTCTTTTCGTCATTTTATTTTATTTTTGCCAAAAAATATCTCAAACTATTTTTCTTTACCTCATTTTTTTTTTTGTCACCCAACGTACCTCAGTTTATTTTAATTACCAAAGGGGACCTCAATTTAATTTTTTAACCAAAAAACACCTTAATTTATTTTAATTACTGAAGAGTACCTCAAATATTTTTTTAACCATAAGAAAAAGGTAAAATTATCTTTCTTTACCATATTTAATTATTCTTTTTAACGAAAAGTTGCTCAATTTATTTTTAAAACAAAAAAATATCTCTGTTTATTTTAATTACCAAAATGTACCTCAAAAGTGCCTCAATTCCGCAACTTATTTTTCCTTACCTCATTTTACTTTTTATAACAAAAAATTACCGCTTTTTAATTTTAATCAAAAAATACCTCAAATTACTTTCAAAATACCTCATTTTATTTATTTTTTGCAAAACGTACCCCAATGTATTTTTCCTACGAAAAATAATTCAATTTATTTCAGTTACCTAAAAGTACCTCAATTTATTTCTTTACTAAAAAATACCGAAACATATGTTTCTCTACCTCGTTTTAATTGTTATTACCAAAACATAGCACAATTTATTTTTTATACCGAAATACATCACTATATTTTAATTGCCTTAGTTTATTTCTTCTTACAGAAAACTAACTCAATTTAGTTTATTTCTTCTTACAGAAAACTAATTTTATTTTTTCTTCTTAACTAGTTTTATTTTTTACTAGCAAAAAGTTCTTCAATATTTTTTTTCATAAGAAATACCTCATTATGTTTTTCTTTACCAGGTATTATTTTTTATTTCCAAAAGTACCTCAAAATAATTTTTTTTGCCTCCTTTTATTATTTCTAAATAATTCCTCAATTTATTTTTCGAACGAAAAATGCCTCAGGTTAGTCTAATTTGGAAAAAGTTCCTCAATTTATTTCTTTTGAGAAAAATACCTTAAATTGTTTTTCTTTACCTAATTGTTATTTTATTTCCAAAAGTAACCTCAACTTATTTCTTTATGAAAAAATACCATAAATTATTTTTCTATACCTCATTTTATCTTTTATTACCAAAAAGTACCACAGTTTATTTTTCAAACGAAAAATATTTCAGTTTATTTTCAATTACCAAAAAGTACCGTAATTTATTTTTTACCAAAATATACTCCAAAATATTCCAAAATATTTTATTTTTTATTACTAAAAATGCCTCAACCAATTTGTTTACAGAACAAAAAACCTCGGTTTATTTTAATTACCAAATAGTTACTATTTTTTTTTTTTTACCAAAAAATACCTCATTATATTCTTCTTTACCTGGTGTTTTTTTTTTTCCCGAAAATTTTTTTTTTTTACCAAAAAATATCTCAAATTATTTTTCTTTATCTCATTTTATTATTTATTACCAAATAATTCAGAAATTTATTTGTAAACCAAAAATACCTCAGTGTATTCTAATTTGCCAAAAGCACCTCAATTTATTTGTTTTCGCAAAACATACCTCAAATTTTTTTTCTTTACCTCATTTTAATTTTTATTTCAATAAATAACCTCAATTTAATTTTTACCAAATAATAGCACAAATTATTTTTTTTACCTCAGTTCATTTTTCTTACTACAAAAAAGTAGCGCAATCTATTATTCAAATGAAAAATACCTCAGTTTATTTTTTTTACCAAAAAGTATCTCAATTTATTTTTTTTTTCAAAAAATTCTGTAAATTATTTTTCTTTACCTCAATTTACTTTTTATAACAAAAAAGTACCTCTTTTTATTTTTAATAAAAAAATACTTCAAATTACTTTACCTCATTTTATTTATTTTTACAAAAACATACCCCAATGTATTTTTCCTACAAAAAATAATTCAGTTTATTTCAGTTACCTAAAGTATCTCAATTTATTTTTTTACTGAAAAATACCACAAAATATGTTTCTGTTTATTGCAGTTACCTAAAAGTACCTCAATTTATTTTTTATATATAAAATACCCAATTTTATTTCAATCACCAAAAGGTTCCTCAATTTTCTGTTTTCTCCCACAATTTACCTAAAATTACTTTCCGTTAACTAGTTTTATTTTTTATTAGCAAAGAGTTCCACAATATTTGTTTTCCATCAAAAATACCTCATTATGTTTTTCTTTGCCTGGCATTATTTTTTATTTCCTAAAAGTACCTCAAATTATTTTTTTGCCTCATTTTATTCTTTATTTCTCATTTTATTCTTTATTACCAAATAATTCCTCAATTTATTTGTAAATGAAAAATACCTCAATTTATTCTGATTTGCCAAACGTACCTCAACTTATTTATTTTAGCAAAAAATACCTCAAATGATTTTTATTTATCACATTTTATTTTTTATTTCAGTAAATGACAACAATTTATTTTTTACCAAATAATATCACAAATTGTTTTTCTTTACCTCATTTTTATGTTTTATTGAAAAAAAAGTACCTCCATCTATTGTTCAAACGAAAAATACCTCAATTTATTTTTTGTTACCAAAAAGTATCTCAATTTATTTTTTATCAAAAAATACCGCAAATTATTTTTTTCTTATCTCATTTTATTTTTTGTTACAAAAAACAACACACCAATTTATTTTTTTCACAACAACAAATACGTCAAATTATTTTTATTTTTCTTTACCTCATTGTATTTTATGTTACAAGAAAAAGAACCCAATTTATTTTTTAACTAAAAAATGCCTCAAATTATTTTCCCTAACCTCATCTTACTTTTTGTTACCTAAAAGTAGCCCATTTTATTTTTTTATAAAAGGTACCTGTTTTTTTTTTTAATTACCAATGGGTACCTCAATTTAATTATTTTACAAAAAATCTTCAAATTATTTTTCTTTACCTTGTTTTATTTTTTATTGCCAAAAAGTACCTCTATTTATTCTTTTAATAAAAATTACCTCAAATTAGTTTCCCTTAACTAGTTTTATTTTTTATTAACAAAAGGTTCCTCGATTTATTTTTTTCATTAAAAATACCTCATTTATATTTTTCTTTACTTGATATTATTTTTTATTTTCCAAAAGTACCTCAAATTATTGTTTTTGCATCATTTCATTCTTTATTTCCAAATAATTCCTGGATTTATTTTTCAAACAAAAAATACATCAGTTTATTCTAATTTGCAAAAAGTACCTCAATTTATTTCTTTAGCGAAAAATGCCTCGAATCATTTTTCTTTTGCCTAATTGTTTTTTTATTTCCAAAATAACCTAAACTTATTTTTTACAAAAAAATTTATTTTTTATTACAAAATAGTACCTCAATTTATTTTTCAAATGGAAAATATCTCAGTTTATTGCTAATTATCGAAAAGTAACTCGATTTATTTTTTACCAAAGAATACCTCACATTATATTTCTTTGCGTTATTTTATTTTTTACTACCAAAACGCACCTCGATTTATTTTTTATACAAAAAATACATCAAATTATTTTCGTTTACCTCATTTTAGTTTTGGACTGTGGTTGTGCAGTTTAAGGTCATGCAGCACGGGTCATGGCTATGCAGTTTAAGGTCATGTAGCACGGACCATGGCTGTGCAGTTTAAGGTCATGTAGCACGGACCACGGGTCTCGGGCTTGACCCACCCCGGCCTGGTCTTATTGCCATCAAAAGATGGGAACGAGCGTGTCATTTCGAATTTGTGAAGGGCAGTTTGTGGCACTACTGGGTATAAGAGGAAAACCCCCATTTTTTACTATTTTATTGAAGGGTAAAAATAGTCGAAGAGAGTTTTTAGAGAGAGAGAGCCGGAGCTTCTGGCAAGAGACTTCTAGCTAGAGTTTTCCCAACCAAAATCTGCAGTACCCAGGCCTTCAAGAGCTTTCTGGCAAGATTGAGCAGGTCATGGGCATTCGGGACATGCTTGCGAGTGTTTTTGGAGAGTGCTGAGGTTCTTCTAAATAGGGAACGGGGCTTCTCAAAGCCTTAGTGAGATTTGCAATGGTGCTTTGCCGGAGTTCCAGTGCTTTTCCAATAGTCCCGTGGCTGAAGGAGAGATTACAGAGAGATCAGGGCAATCTGACGGTCTTCTGGTTATCGAAAGTGAAGGAGGAGCAGTAGTGGGCTCACCGGAACCACAGTGAAATTTCAGTGAGTTGTGGCGAACTGCAGAAGTGCGAAAAAGGGAGAAGGGAAGCCCGCAGGGTCACAGGGAAGCTTTCTGGGAATTTCGGTTGTTTTCTGCTAACTTCAATTATTAATGGAAAGTTTTTCCAGCGAGTGGGAGTGAAGTCCTAGCGAAGAGGGGAAACGTCAGTGAGAACCCGAGGCATCGCGATGCTGCAACGGTCGAGGAGGCGAAGGGTCGTGGGACGGCAAACGGTCACCCTCCGCACGCGTGATGACAGGTCATGCCGCGAGTGTCAGGCGGCGTGCCCAGATTTTGAGGGACGTGGTGGGCCGCACATGTGACTCGTGTGAATAGCTGGAGGGCAAGCGTTTCTACTTTACTTTGGCAGACAGCGATAGTCCCTTGATCATGGGACGGCGATAGCCCTCCTTTGGTTGTGAGATGGCGATAGCCCATCTTTGGACGTGAAATGACGATAGTCCTGCCTTCGGCCATGAGACAACGATAGTCCATCGTTAGCCGTGAGACGACGATAGTTATCCCTTCTACGTATGGCTATACCATCTCAGCGGGCAGACGGCGATAGTCCCTCCCTTGGCTGCGAGACAACGATAGCTTGCCAGCATTATGCCTTGAGTGACCAGTCGGCATACGCCTTGGTGAGTGTAGCTTTTTTGTGGCCGCTTAGCATCCTTTGGCAACAAAGCTTTTGATCTAATGTCCCAGCCTTTGGGAGCTATTCCATACGTGAAGAACCTTACGTGAGCAAGGGAGCTTGGCACTGATGAATTCACCGGCGAAAGCTTGGTGAGAGGTGAGCCAATTTGGCTCACCAAGGCTTTATGTGAACCAAGGTAGCCTTTGAGCATCACCTTTGTGAGCAACCCTGTCCGGTTTAGGGTGAGAGAAGACAGTGACGGTAATGTTGGGGTAGAGGAAGGGGTAGGCCTCCTGCATTGCCTGCACCGGAATATAGCTTCAAACGAGGACTTGCCGACTTTAAGCAAGAGGATGGTAAAAACATTAGGCATGAAATGGTCTTCTGCTGGCCTGCGAGCACAAGGGGAGCACCAGTACCTGAAGGGGTACTCTTCCTGGACCATAAGAATTCTCAACCGATACAGGGACATTCTGAAGTGTGCTTCCCTGCTGGCTGCCATTTAGCGCTTGGCGGGCTACTATGACCGTTGCTCGAACACGGTCAAGGTCTTTTTGGAGACTTGGAGCCATGTTAGCAACACATGGCTGCTCAGTCATGGGGAAGCAGGGATATCTTTGCTAGATCTATATTTCATTGGTGGGCTGCGGCTCATTGGTAATATGTATGACGAGTTTGTGCCCCCGGACTCGATCATTTTTAAGATGAACGGGTCGGGAAGGAAGACCCACCAGCTGGGCTTCAGGAGCTGTTTGGAATTTACCAGCTACTCTGGTCTGAGACCAAGAAGGGACGCGTCTCCTTCACCAAGTGGTTAGCCTTTTTCTATGGGGACTGTGATGATGAAGTCGGTCCATCACCGAGGAAAGGGGAGAAGGAGGCCCCACTGGTTTTTGAGCTGCAGAAGGAGAATGAATACATCTTCCTGGCTGCTTATCAGGTACTCTCCTTGTGCAAGTTTGCTCTCCCCGACGGAGCAGACATTATCCGTCCAGGCACTTTCTATGTGGCTGAGGGGGTGAAAATATGCACTTGCACTGCCGATCCTCTACAGTATCTACTACGACCTAAGAGTCGTGTCTAGGGGAAAAGTCTATCAAGGCGATGAAGGACAGAATGGCATAATGAATGACGAAGCCTTCCCAGGGGACTTCAAGACGCCTTTCCCCGTCCATTATGTATATGGACGGCTTGGGGCTTATTTCCCAAGCACTTACCTTCGAATCAAGTGGAGGAAACGATGTACCCATTTCCACTGAGGATTACTGGGCAAAAAGCAATCTTCCATACTCTCGGCCACCCCGTAGTTTCTTCTACAATGACCACCTCCACATGAGAAGGCACGCCTTCCCGATAGGGAATCTCACAGACTATGCCTTTATTGACGAGCAGGGCAAGAGCCTGGACGGTGCTCCTACTACTCATAAGGAGTATATGATGAGTGTCAGGGGCAGGGTTCTTCCCTACCATACTGGTCAAAGTGCGAAACTCAAGCAATATTTCCCTCACAGATTTGCTCAGCAGCACCGGCTCAATCAAGGTTGCCCATTCTCCTTATTCTTTGAGAAGCAACATAGCAAGGCAACCTGCTGGAAGAAGGACCAGTTGGGAACCTACCGAGAGTCTTAGCTTCCAGGGCACATTCACACAGCCTGGGCCACATGCTTGGAGCTCACAGAGGTCAATAAGTATGTGCAACCATATGTCGGAAGAAGAGTGTGAGTGACTCAAGCCCATGCACTCTGGTGGCGAATCACCAGCAAGGGGTATTGAATGTCGGCCACCTCTGCAAAGGGGTGAATTCTCGGTAAAGAAAGGAGACGAGGTAGAGGAAGATGGTAAGGACTCCTCCGCTAGGGGAGGTATTCACCATGGGCTTTCCTTTGGACTGGCGCACCCTTCGGTAGCCTCACCAAATTGTCGTGGACAGATCTCTACCCTAGTTTCTCGACATGGAGAAGAAGACAGAGGGCATTTTTGACAATCTTTCTGCTATTTTCAAATGGAAAGAGAGCCGCAAGGTTGCAGGGTATGAGGGGCGCCCGGTCCAAGATTTGGACGAGATGATAGGGAGCGGCCCTCATAGCAAACTCACCGCTGAATCTCGAAAGGGCACTCCTGAAACTGCTGCACCCTCTCAAGAAAAGGGGAAGAAGAGGAAGTGGGCTGCTCTGACCATCCCTCGTGCCCAGCTCATCGGGCTTCAAAGCGTAAGGGGCCCAAGGGTCAAGTGGTTTGAGAACCGGTACATGTCTCTTCTTCGGTTGCTTCCTCGAAGTCTTACGTATCTTCGGTGGCTTTTAATTCACCCTCTGCTCTAGAGGATTCATCTTCTCTTTCTCCTGAACCTTCTTCTGGCCCGTCAGAGGCTCAAATCGAAATTTCTTCGGACCAGGAAGTGACATTTGTGGCTGAAGGGGAGGGTCGAATCTCGATGGAGGTGAACGTGGTTTGTGAACCCTCTACTCTAGAGGATTCATCTTCTCTTTCTCCTGAACCTTCTTCTGGCCCGTCAGAGGCTCAAATCGAAATTTCTTCAGACTAGGAAGTGACATTTGTGGCTGAAGGGGAGGGTCGAGTCTCGATGGAGGTGAACGTGGTTTGTGAGGCCGGTTTTGACGAGACGGTCGAGGAGAAGAGGGCCTCAGGATCTCAGGAGGCTGTTGTGCCTACTGAGGAAAGGGAAGCCCTGGTGGAGCTTGTGGTCATAGAAGAGGTTGGAGCCCCTATGACTGAAGAGGGGCCCCTCGAGCAATAGGAAGGCTGCCCCAGGTGATGTAGTTGTAGGGGATGAAGAGGCAAGACACCCTCAGGGATCAGGCAGCCCAGAGGCAGTACCCCTGGCTGTTTTAGAGGCAAGCCCAGTGGAGGAGCCTGTTGTTGAAGTGGCTTCCCCAGAGGACAAGGGCAAAGAAGGAGAGGGAGAAGGTGTCAAACCTACTGAGGTGAAGATGATGGTTCTGGAAGAGAGGAAGCAGGGAGAAGTCACTACCTTGGGCGAGGAGGCTGCCGTGGTGTAGCCTGACACTAAGGTAGTAGTTCTAGGAGAGGAGGTCGGCCTTTCCCCGGCTGAGGCTGCAAAGCTTACAAAGGGTGAAGCTACAGCACCTAAGCATGAGAGGGTTGAGCCCAAAGTGGTCATGATAGGGGATCTGAGCGAGAGAGATGTTGCTGAGGTACCAGGGCAGCCTGAGGTTGCCCCTGAATATAGGGAACCTGAGGCCTTGGCTGTAGCTGGGGATCCTCCCTCTATGGTCGCTCCTACTATACTGCCCAAGCCTACTTTCAGCGGGCTATCAGACGTTACTTTTGAGATGCTTCGAACGGGCCTCCAAAAGCTAAAGGAGCTATCTCTCGAAGGGCTTTGAACCTACAAGTGAGGGGGATCGCCTTAGGGAGTGTGCCCGAAGCCCTCCCTTACTTTGACAACATTGCCAATGAGCTGGAGGGATGGAGGATGAAGGGTCTGCAGGAGAAAAAGGCCGCAACGCATCTAAAGGGCTCACAGCTAGAGTCATTAGAGGCTTCCCTCGCATAGAACCGAGAGCTGGCAGAGATCCAGGTAGGGGAGATAGAAGCTACTGTCTCTCAGAAGTCCATTCTTGCAGAGAAGGCAGTAACGCACCATAACAAGATGCAGACCCTGAAGATGAAGATTGCCAAATGAGCACAGGAGCTTGACAGGTTGGAGAATGAGACGACAGCTTGGGAGGCGGTAGATAAGGAACTGAGCTAGAAGCTGCTAGACCTTGAGTATTCCTTGGGCGAGCAGTTAGGCATAGTGGAGCACGAGGCTAGGCAGTTGGCCAAATTGAGAGTGGGCATCGAGCGAGCGAGAGCGTCGGGCGAAGAGTGCAAGGGGAAGGTCAATGAGAACATTGATCATTTTTTACAGCATTTTGTTTCGATTTTTCTCTTTATTCTTTCTATTGTAAAGAAAAGACACTTGTAATATTCACTTTGATGAATGAAATAGTTCTTTTCTTTTTTTATGTAAGGCATGTATGTTATTTTTCCTTCTTTTTCTATTTTATTGCTTCCGCCCTTTCATAGTTTGAGGCGAAAAAGAATAGCCCACTCCTTGCTTCGTCTTTTGGCAGCCTGCTGTAGCTTAAATGACCTTGAATGGGGGAGCAGCTACCTCCTCACCCCTTAGTGTTTGATTGGACAGGGCTCATAGTCCATGGTTCTCATGATTTGGTGAGCCTATTAGCTCTAAATACTCCAATCTGGGGGAGCCTTGGCTTCGATTCAAGATTCATTGCTTTTGAACTCGTCATAAGTCATCGTCTCAGGGACAAACTCCTTCAAGTGCTTTGAAGCGAGCGCATAACCTCCAACTGATTCTGGAGGCTACGAACCTCACTTCTCAGCTCTGGCATGGGTCTTGTTCCTGAGAGCCAGAGGGCTGACTCTTGTCGACCTGTACCTCTTCGAGAGCCTCTGAAAGATGTAAGACCTTCTCTTAGCCGCTGGTGATTCCCTTGTTCAAGGAGGATGGAATTTGGAGTACCTTCCTTGGTGGTTGGTGTGCCAATTCTTCTTCTAAAAGAGTGATGGGGACATGCAGAACCTTTTTCTAGTCTGGCGTATAGGTGACCCTCGATGTTGGAAGGTCTTTCTCTAGGGCTTCCTCAGTCTTAGGAGTTGCTTCTAACTCGCCACTTTGTTTTGACGAATTAGAAGAAGAGGGGGAAACTTCGTCTTTGGGGGATGACAGTATGACATCGGAGAGGTGGCAAGGTATACTTGGGTAGATAGGAGTCAAAGGGAGGATCCTGCCTTGTCTTTCTTGTTCTTTGAACATGTCCATAATCATTCTCCTCAGATCTTAAACATCATAATGAGATGAAGGTCTTATCTCTCTCATAGGCTTCCAATCATCATCCTTTGACTTTTCTGATGCTACAAGGTCTGTGAAATAGTACTTAATGTCGACATAGTGAGTCTCAGCAACAGGGAACGATCTCTTATTGGCATAGACCGTGTGTTGTCTTTCATCTCAGCTGTACTTAAAGCATTGGTGGAGCGTGGAAGGAACCACCCCTTGATCGTGAAGTCAAGGGCGTCCGAGGAGGACATTGTAAGACGTATTGGTGTTGATTACATGAAACTGAGCATAATCGTTGAGGTCACAGATCTTGAGGTGCAGACGAACTGTCCTAGCCAGGTTTTCTCCTGATTGGTTGAACCTTTGCATGGTGATGTGGGTAGGAGTGAGGTCGTCAGATCCTAATCCCAATCGGGTGACGATCCTTCTTGGGATCAGGTTGACTGCCAACCCTTCATCCATCATGATCCGGTTGATAGGGAAAGCATGTAATTAACCATTCATGAAGAGGGGGCGATTATGAAATTTGCCTCCCAACTGAAGGTCATCTTCGAAAAAGGAGATTGTCAAGTACCCACTTAGGATGGCTGGGTCAACCTCAATAGGCTCCACTTCAGTCTCGTACACTTCTAGGTTAGAAAGAGCTTGTATCAAGGCCATACAATAGTCTCTAGATAGCAAAAGGGCATCATAGATACTTAGAAGGGCTGAAGCTTTCTCAAGTGCCCAATTACGTCATATTTCACTTTATCCTCATTAGTCTTCTGCGTTCCTGATCCAGTCACTGGTGTAGGTGGTAGGGTAGGTTTAGGATCAGGTTTTGGTTGAGTTTTGGTTTGTGACACTGGTTGACTTTGTTGTTCAACTGGTGCGGTCTAGGTTGATGGGGAAATAATAGGTATTTGTATTAAGGATGTAGAGGTTTGAGGCTTAGGCTTAGGGAAAAGTGAAGGATCATGAAACTTGATGACCTTGAGATTTTGAGGTGTGGGTTGTAGCTTCTTCCTCAATCTTGGGCTCATTTTCCCCTTGCTAGATGGCACTTCCAAGATCTGTACCATATGGGAGGCCTCTTTGGAAGAGGAGCTTGAAGATGGCTCGGTTTTGGCTTGGGCTACCAGGACATCAGTGACTGTCAAGAATCCTGCCGCCTGGGCCAGCATCTTTCTTAGGAGCTTCCGCTGCAACCTGCTGGGGTTGGTGCCTCCGAGTTCTTTGTTTAGAGTGTCGAAGTCTGGGCACTGTCGAGCTGCACCTGTGGAAGAAATAGAAGAGGAGGGAGGAGAAGAAGAGTTAGAATGTTTTGGGCAGCTTTTTACATCGTCACCAGAATTGGACATGCGCAACGGGTATTTTAGGTTTGGCCCTGCCTTTGACCGTTGTGGGGTGCTTTTAGCGTCATCACCCATATTAGACGACTCCCGAGCTATTGATGACTTAGGGACGTCCGTCTGATTGGACGAAAAGATAAGGCAAGCTAAGCTTGGGATGAAGTTCTATAAGGTTAATAGTGGAGGAAGGGGCCTAAGAAATTCTTCCTCCACTGGTGGCTAAGGAAGATGATTCCTTCGGCGAGCTGTCCTACGTGCTCGTCTCCTTTTGGATCCCATAGGAGGGGTTTGGACTGCCCTATGGGGCTGTTGAGTAGCCCTAGCTTGGTGGACTGCCTCACACTTCAAGGACTTGAGCTTACTTCATCCATGGTAGACTTCCCAAGGTTGAGAATTTGAGGGCTCTAAAGGGTCCAATGTATGCTCACGGGGGGCCTGTAGTGGCGCTTCCTCTCGAATGGGAGCAATGGATTGGAAGCATTCTGGGAGGACCGCACAAACAATGTGGCCTTTTTGAACTTTCTTCATGACTATAGCTTCGAACCCAGAGCATTCTTTCAGCTCATGGCCCCATACTTGGTGATATGGGCAATAGAGGTTTTCTGTACTGTGGGCAAGGCTCTTAAGCTGCCTGGCAGACTTGGGAGTGACAACACCCTATTGGAGCATCTCCTCGAAGAGGGCCTGCAGAGGGTCTTGGTTAGCGCTTCTCGGGGCTTATGTCATGAGTTCTTCTTGTACTGGTGGAAGAGGGGCTTGAGGGTGTCCTTCTGGGTCATCATGGACTTCCTGGCATTGCTGCATCTTCTTTGTCAAGAGCTCATGGAAACTAGTGCATTCGCTCAGGTCATGGCCTCGTGTCTGGTGATACGCGTACAAGAGGCTTGGGTGTGACGAGTCCTTAGAATAGTTCACGGAGGATAGTGGGTGCCTCGTCACCCTCTTGGATTATCATTATGTGAGAAGCCATAGTTTCCCTGAACGCTTTCTTTAACTCTTCGAGCTTTATCAAACCCTTGTTAATAAGGGCTTCGATAGTGTCTTGGAGCCTATAGCAGTCCTGAGTGTGGTGGCTTACTTTCTTGTGATAAGCGCAGTACCTCTCAATTATCTCATGTCTAGCTTGTTCTTTAGTGCTGACCTCTGGCAGTTGGATCATGTTTTGCTCCAATAGTAGTCGAAGCAGTGCAGGAACCACTCCTTGTCAAAAGGATACACCTTGTTCCAGTGCTGGATCCAGTAATCACTTCGATTAATATTTTTAGGAGGTGGGACCCTATTATAGGACTGCTGCTTGCCTCTAGCCAGAGACATTTGTTCCTTGGAGGGGTCCAGGGTTTGAGGGGCAGCGTTCTTAATGTCAGTCACGATGATAGCCGCACTTATCACTGCTTTTTGCTGGTTGCCCCGATTGTTGGAGCGAGAGTTCGAGCCAGAGGGTTGCTGGCAAGATCCACCATGGTGCTTGGACAGACCTTCTATACGAACTGCTTTAGAGATGAGCTCTGACAAGGAGGTTGGAGGCCTCAACATGCAGGGCAATCTCGGGCAGCATGTTCCGTATACAGGTTTGAACTGCTTCTTTTTCGGTCATGGGGGTGGCATGAAAGCTTGCCAACTCTCTCCATCGGGCAATGAACTTGTCAACTAGCTCACCAGAGTCTTGAGTCAAAGTGAGGAGCTTGATGGTCTCCACATTTCTCTGGACTTCGTAGAAGTGTTGGTAAAACAACTGCTCCATTTCTTGTCACGTGTGCACCGACTAGAAGGCTGGCCCTTCGAGAGTCTCGACAAACTGGCGGAGGAGGAATCACCCATCAGTTGCCATCTCTTGACAAGCCGCTTGGAAGTGAGCAATATGCTGGTAAGGGGATGTAGTACCGTTGAACATGGGGAGCTTCCCTTTTGGTAGTTTGGGGGAAATTGCACCTGATCGATACACGAAGGGTACGGCTTCTAGTAGAACAGCGCCTCCTGCATGCCCAGAACCTTGTTCTTGAAACTGTGCGCCACCATGGCATCTATGTCAATTTGGGAAACCCCGCAAGAAGCAGAGTTATCTTGGGAGACCGGTGGGGGAGTTTGCCTGGGAACTGTGTCCTCATCAGACGGGAATCAGTCTCATGGTGAGAAGAAGGGGTCCTGGAGGCTTCTAGACATTCCATCCTTTCGAGGATGGACTGCATCATTACCTCAAACATGTTCATTTGTTTTGCTTGGGCGTCGTCCGTCTCGTTGATCACCACGACACTGACTATTTCTTCTGGAAGGTCAGAGCCAGGTGGAGTAGTGGACTGCCAAGGTTGGCACGTCATACGAGGAAAGTTGGTCTACTGGGGCTCAGCATGCCCTGACTAGACTCGAACCTTGTACGCTGACCTTGTGAGAATTGTTCTTGACGGTCTTGGGACCGTGGCTTCTAAGCAGTGATTACCAAGTAATATTCTTGGACTTGCACAGGTTCTGGAGTTCGAAGAGGGAAAAAGGGATTACGAGGCAGGAGGTCACCAAGGGTGGTGACCTCAGGTGCCTTAGAGACTTCTTTGATCAGAATTTACAGGCTACTCTTCTGCTTAATCTTGAGGTTGTTGTGGACTTCACCCCAGAACCGAGCCTGAGATTTAGACTGCCCCGTTTTTCTTGAGCATGCGAGGGCTGTTTTTATTAGCTGGAGCAAAGAGTGGAGTCCAAGGAAAGAAGGCAACCTGGGTTTTTGCCTTGGAGACTGGAGACCTCTGTCTGACATCAGACCGTTACCCAAATTCCCTTATGGGGCTTGGGTACATGTTTGACTTGAGGCGGCTGACTCAAGATGGTAGTCTTAGAGAAAACCTTCGAGTACCAGATCTCGAGGTGCTTGCCTGGTATAGGAAGAGTGACAGAAGAAGGAGTCGGTTCATCACTCAGCCTGAGCCAGGATAGAGGAGGAACCTGCAAAGCTGGTCGTATGAACCTTTAGGGTTAGTTGTCCGAGTGACTTGAGGGTCAGCCCAAGCTCGATCAACTGATTGGACCTTAAGTGGTTGAGATCCACGAGCTTATGTCTGTGAGGGATGAAGCAGGAGCTTATCTTTTACAAGGTGATGAGAGGGAGGGCAGAGCGGTCGACCCTCATGTGCCCAAGTAAGCGCAAAACTGGAGCTGCCCCGAGCTGTAGGATGCAGGTGCATGGCGCGAGAGGGGTTTGCCTCGAGAAGGCCTAGCCCTGGACACGATCTCAAGGCAGCATGAAAGTTTCCCCGAGGTGTGGCTCGAGTAGTTGGACCACGAGCCTTGAGGTGTGTGTCAGAGATAGAGGTTGTAGGTTCTCCACCTCGGTGCATCGAGCCTCTAAGTATAGAGGTTCGGAGTGGTGAAGGAGTACAAGGGGTTGTCTTACGGCAAACCTTAGGAGCGACAGCAACCTACTTGCCTTTCGCGAAAGCAGTTAGGACAGCCTTCCAATGTATCCCAGCAATAAGACCAGCAAGGGACTTGTCAGTAGCAAGGTGCGTGTTCTGCGCGGTAACAAATGTGCTACCGAAGGGGCCTTGGTGAAGGGTCCACCAGGGCGAGGAAGCGGGGAGTCAAGGACCTTTAAGTCCCTTTTCGCACCAACCCGAGAAAGAACCTGGGAGCCAAATTATGAGTCCTAACTTAAAAGGAGTGTAGGGAAGGAAGCTTGAGTAGTTCGCTTCCTTAGGATAGTCACGAATGCAGGGATAAGAAAGTCCCTGACTCGGATGAACAGGTTGAATAACCTAGATATCATAAAATGTAATCCAGAAAGTAAAAGGTGATACTGATCAAACAAGAGCGAACCGACGAAGGGGTAATAAGTCCCCAATGGAGTCGCTAAGCTGATTAGGTGCCTAGTTCTCGTCTCCCCAAATTTAGGTGATCGAGTGACACGTGCCTCAGGTTTGGAAGACCCGGGACTTGAGATCACTCTCTCGAGAACCTCGTTAATAGAACAAGGGCAGGTATTCAACTAGTGAGAGAAGAATTTTGGATGTGAGGTTGGGACCAACCTCACCTGTGTCTGTGACTTACTCAGTCTGACTCGCTCTGGCGCCCTCTTAGATCATGACGGAAAGCCCCCCAGTTGCTTCAACTAGTTTGGAATTGCCTCCCTTGACCTACAATCTCCTTATTTTCTGCACAATACTACCATGATTAATTTGCAAGACAAGTAGGCCAAATGACCCACCCTTGTCTTAAGGCAATGCGCATTGGTGTGGCTAAGAATGTGGGAAGTTAGGGTGATGAAGTGCAAGGTTTCGAATAAAGGTCGAAAAGAGAAGAGAACTTAATGAAGGGACGAGACTAACATGATAGCCAGACAGTGACTGACTCAGAGTGGTAGCAAGACGGGCGTGGTATTCAGGACCAGTACGACGGCGTTACTACTTGAAACCGAGGCCGCTATGACTGTCCTAATCTAGTGTGGCAGCAAGATAGACATGGTACTCATGACTAGCACGACGGCAATACTGCTCGACAGCCATACCTCTATGGCGATACTAGACTAGGTCAACCCTCAATCAAGTGAGAAGAGGATAGGATGAAGAGAGACACGAGGAGGTGAAGAGATGGAGTCTCGCCGGCCCAAAGCGTCACCACCCAAAATCGTGTAGTAGCAGTGTCACGGCCCTTGGACGGTGCTAGACACTACTACTCACTACTAGTGGGTGAATAATGAACTACAGGCGGTGCTAGACATCGTCGTTGGCATGACGAGAAGGCAGCACACCCCTATGCGGGCAACGATAGCCTCTTGTGAAGTGAGCGACGATAGCCATTTGTGAAGCGTACAACGATAGTTATTTCCAAGGCACATAGCGATAGGCGTAGGACGCAAGAGGAACCTACGGATGGCGATAAGTACCGAGCACACGAAGGAAGCTCGCAGACGACGATAGGCACCGAACGCAGGAGGGAAGCTCGCGGACGGCGATGGGCACTGAACGCACGAAAGAGGCTTGCGGATGGTTATAGGCACCGAGCATGCAAAGGAAGCTCGTGGACAGTGATAGGCATTGTCGTGAACTCTCAAGGGCAGCGATAGGCATCGCCGTCTGCGATAGACACATTATAGGGGGAGTCCCCTGCGGGCGGCAATAAATTTCTCTGTATGTGCTCTTCATTGAGACGTCAAGGATACATCTGTGGACGATGATGGGCAGCGCCATCTGTGAGCCTCGCTGAGAGATAGAGATGGACGAATAATAGGGGAAAGAAGCTCGCGCATGGTGCTGTCATCGTCATGCGCGACCTGTGAAACCACATGAGAGAGAAAAGAAAAAGAAAGAGGCATGCACGACACTGCTACTGCCATGCATAGCCTGTGAGAGCGGCTTAGACGAAGAAGAATGAGAAGAAAGAAAAGAAGAGAGAGAAGAAGAAAGCGAAAAGAAAAGAAAAGAAGAGAGAGAAAGATATACCTTGAGCTTAGGGGGTACCCATCCAAAAGTTTCTCTCTCCTTCCTCTCTCTCTCCAAACGTGACTCAACAATGAGAAGAAAGAGAAATTTTACTGAACAAAATTCTCCTTGGCGAAGGATTCAAGGGTCCTGCGTACAATGGTAGTACGTGGTATATATAGAGTTGTGTCCAAACATGGGTGGATTGACCAAAATTAAACCTAATTGCTGAAAATTAAAATTTAACTAAATTAATAGAAATTAGAAAATAGGGTGCAAAATGACAGATTTGCCCTTTCTTAACAATTTGTCATGCCCTAGAACGTGCCTAATTTTTCATAGATGATCCAGGGTTGTTCTGATGCCCGTTTGATCGAAAGATGATTGTTTTCTTGTAAGGCTCAACATGGCAATCGATTTGATACCAACTTCGAGCCATGGATGGTGTTTTTAGGGCATGATCATCCATCTTGAAATTTGGATGAATCTTGAAACTTCGGATCGATAGTGTGCTCGTTCCTTATTGTTTTTCTACGATTTCTTCCCTGGCTCACACTAAGCATGCTGTCATGATTGCATGGCAACAAACGCAGCTTGATTTCATGTCCAGATGAGAGTTTTGCAACTTTGGAGTTTTGGCTAGAATCTGGAATTTCAGCGCCAGAATTTGTAGTCACTTCATCAGCTTCACGTGTGGAATCCGACCATTCATCATGTACGGGGTTCGGACTAAAGATAGCCCTAGACCTTGTGCACATGATGAAACTAGTTTCACATCGATCGGGCTCGCCAGCGACGTGATTTGGCCGCTCGAGCGAGGTGTGACGCTGCTGATTTTTCTATAATTTTCTTCACGGATCAACAACTTCTCTCTAGCTTTTCTTCGTCCTTGGGCGTCATCTTGAGGCGTGCCACATATCAAAACGCTCGTCTTGATTAGACAAACACGCTCACAAAATTTGAGTGAGATCTGACTTGAGACAGGTGAGATATGAGGGTCAAAAGTAACTATTCATTACCATCCCTTAATGGAGTTGAGTTGCAGGGTGGCCGCACGGGAATAGCGTGTGGCTCCTCCTATTTTGCTCTTTTGCCTATGACTTCTTCCTGGAATATCCGTTAAAGCTAAAAGTTGACCCCTGGGGGTTTTCAACCATGATAGATCCAATGAAGGTGATCCCATGGTAATTTGATGCACCAAAAATATAGTTCTAGTTATAGGATCCATTTCAGAGTGCTAGAGGCTGATCTTGCAGAAATCGTTCCTTTGTTTGTACTACCTCAGACATGTCGGAATGCGACAAAACTTGGTATGAGACTTTTAAGAGTCCTCATGAAGATCTTGACTAGTTTTGGGGCCATTTGGAGACTGTCAAAATTTCCATTGTATGTTAGACTTTATTGGTCGGGGACCCATTATGATGAAAAATGTCTTCCAACAAGGATCAATTAGAACATGCTACATAAGACAAGTGGTTAAGTACACAATTACCATATGCCCTTAGAGTTAGGATTAATATTACACACCTTATACCCCGCCTAGAATATCCCACATATGTGCACAATCCAATGGCTTTATGCATTTAACATGTGCTAAATTCAATTTTCCAAAATGGATTATTTTATAGAAAATCAACATTGAAGACTATACAACATTAAACACCTTTAAATGAAAGGACAAGGGGGTCCCCCAAGGGTTCACATCACCCCCACGTCATCTCCACGTGGGGGAGCATGGGGCCGCATGGATTGGCACGTGGACACCCATTGGCCATTTGGGTGTCCTATCGAGGTCTTGGGAACTGCCTTTAATTGTCACTATATTCAAACAATTCTAGAAAATGGTTTTTCTTTTCTGAAAAATCTAGAGAAATTCTCATAAATCCAAAAAATGTTTTAATGATCTTCAATCAAAACAAATCATTTTGACAATGATTAAAAACATTTACAAGGGAAATTATGATCCTTTTAGTCAAATTACAGTATAGAGTACTCCACTCGGCTAGACCCAGAATCCAAGTTTACCTATTAAGAAATGACCCAATAGACTCATGACCCATACTGTTAAATTAGGGGCTCAAGTTATTAGTTTATCAAAGTTAAGTCAATGTGCGACTCTAAATCCCAAAGGTTTGGTGGATTTCGGGTGCACTCCCCAGAGGACCTGCACATAAGGTGCAGGTTCTCTCTTGGCATATGTGCATAGCTCTATCCAATGGATCCGTGGTAGAGTAGGCTTCCCACGCATTGCTACTGTATATGCACATGCCACGAGAAGATTCTAAAAATCAGGTATTTAGGGTACTATTGGCCACAACCTTCATGTACAGGACTTTCATTCATCAAGCCCATACAAACATCGTACGGTCCTAACATATCTCGCAGTCATGAAGTATAAAACAAGCATAATAACCAACCCTAAATTAGAGGTAACCCTCAACCCTCTCGGTACCTTCTATATACCAATCCTCCTCATAACCTAATAGGGGTTTCTTGAGTCTTGGTCCCAGTGTGCCAAGATCCTAGAGTCATGTCGCTCTGATACTTCTATTCAAATTAAGAGCCATTGAAACAAAGGAATTTAGGGCCTTGAAGAAACGTACTTCCAACATGGAGTTCCTTTGTACAAGTGTCAAACCATGGAAGTTGAATTTCAACTAACAGGGTAAATATATATGAAGTATGCTTGATGGATTGAGGACCTAAAATTATGCATATCCATCTTCTAGCCTCCATCATTATGATCCTAGAAATAAATGGATTTCAAATTTCGAGCTCTGGAAATTATCCGTCAACATTTTATCATATTCTTCATTTATATGGATTCACGAGCCAAAACCATTTTTCCATACGGGAAATAAATATTTAGGTATTTATGAAGGTTTTGGGGGTGGGAAATGGTGTCTTCGTGTTACTCGAACCATGCTAATTAATTTGTCATATGCAAAAAAGATACATCCTCCACAAGCAAGGAAATTGTTCGATTCTCTCACTGTGGTTTGCCTTAAAATCCTAGCACTTTCAAATTTTTTTAGACAGGTTAACGGTGGAAATGGAGGTCAAGATTTCTTTTTTTTTAATAATATTGGAGGGCGAGATGTTACGTTGAGGCATCGACTCCCCAACTACTAATGCCCCACCTACTCAAAAAAAAAAATGAAAGGAAATTCTAGCACTCTCCCAACCATCAGATGACAATAGATTTGATGCTCATTTGGAAGACAAACAATACACCCCAACCACGTGCCAACAGTCGATATTTACAGTATTACAATTTTCCAATAAACCAGAGTGTAGCATGTTATACAAACTATAATCAACACATATGTACTGTTGGGTTTATGTGGCCTTTAAAGGCCTTATGAGTGCTTGAAAAATGAATTGATATAGTGGAACATGAACTCAATGCGAGTGTGGTCCGTCGTGGACCATACTAAGCAAATGATGTTTGCTGATACCGGACTGTGCTTGACGATCTAAGCCAGTCGGTTGCGAAAAACCCATTTTACCTGGGCATAAAGAGCAAACTGAGAAGGGTTTTAATGGGTTAACCCTTGATGAGGTCAGAGAATATGCCTAGATGACTGAGACGAGGGACTGTGTGACCCTTGTGTGTGATGGTGGCCTACAGAGACGAGGGTCAAAGCCTCATCCATGTGCCATCACACAGCATGCATATCGATAGATCATTCGGGAAAGCCAGAAATCCACCTTTTAGCGTGAAGCGTATGCATCTGCGAGAGATACCGCCATGCACTATAGGAGCTGTGATCACATCCAGTCTAAGTGACCTTGACTTATCTCTAGGGGAGGACTTGAAATCCACAGACTGTAACTGCGACCTGTTGGCTCATCGAACGGAATTTGGTGACCCGCTAATGAGCCCGTGCTTAGATTGTGGGTCATGGGAAACATTGTGTCAGTCTGATAAAACAAGTGTGGTCTGTCGTCCACATAGTTGAAGGTGGAGTGCCTCATGATTGTTGATTCCTAAACCATATGGATCCTTTTTACATCAAATTAATTTATTTGTATTTGTTTTATAATGGAAATTATTTTAAGATTATTATTTGAATTTTTATGAACCCCTGGATATTTTATTAATAATTTTTGGATTTATAAAATTAAAGATATTTATTTTACAATGGTTTAAATATTCAAATAATATTCTAAAATCCTTTTATTAATTTTATATATATATAAATTTCTTGGGAGCCCATTGTGCACATAAGCCCACCATATTTCTAGAAAGTGGGACCCATGAGTGCCCCCTTTGGGTGGCACGCCCTACCCTCATTATCTTTCCTATTTTTTAGTGATATGGCATGTGGCCATATGGTTGGAAGATATTGACTTGATATATCTTTGAAAGATTTTGTGGAAAGATTGAGTAGACTTGTGTTATTTTATGGTATGCACTATATTTTGATTATATTTAATTTATTTAATTTCTATTGATGGGAAAACGGTTTAGAAAAAGGGGATAATGGTTCATGCACCTTCCATAATAAATATGGCTCATCTATGGAGTGGGTGGCTCAAATCTCTCACCCCACAAGTCACCCAAGATCAATGGTTCATATTCAATCTCACAAGAAGAGACATGCCAAAGAAAATCATAAGAAACCCTAATATTATTCAAAGCCTATAAAAAGGGATTGTCTCTCCTCAAAAATCTCTACACCTTATCTCTTGTACCTATTTCTCATTTTTCTCTCTCATATCCCACAAATAAGCACGCCCCACTTAGAATTTCTCTTTCTCTCTTAAGAAAAGTTTCTCTCTCTCATGAAAGCCAAAAGGGGGTACATACCACTCTCTCATCTTTGATCTCTCTCTCTCACATTATGAAAGAACCTAAGGGTTTAAGTTATGGAGTTCTACTCTCTCTTATCTCTCAACTATGAATTTATGGCAAGGGGTTTTAGGGTTTAGCAAAAAGATAATTCATCTCTCTCAAACTAGGTTGCTAAGAGAATTTACCTAAGGTTTGAGTTTGTGATCAAAGGGGTTCATGTTCTATTGGTGTGGCTTGGCCTAAACTTTCTTTCCCGATTGAGATTGAAGGTTGATCATTGATCCCGCACCATCGGATGGTGGTGACTCAGTGTGGAGTGTAATAAGCCCGGTTGAGGTTATTTCTGGCACTCCTCTTTTTGTTTCTTGCAATCTTATCTTTTTTGCTCAAGCATAGTGTATAGTTATTTCAATGGCATCAAGTTGTTAACATATTGGTTTTATTGTTATGTTGATTTTATTTCGAAATTTATATTATTGTAATAAAGACCATCTGTAAGTTATCTTTCGCCAAAAGAAAGGGGTGAAGAAAAAAAAAAAAAAAACATTCATTGGTAAAAGATCACATGGGTCTTTCTTTTATTGGTATCAGAGCTATTGATACTTGATATCGTTAGTTGTCTTTTCTCTTTATTGAGTTTAGATGAAGCTTGGGATTGAGATATAAGAAAGCTAATGGCCTTTGTGGTCAAGAAATACACCAACGACTAAGAATTATTGAAATACTCCAACATCAAAAAGGCACTCTGCATAATGAGTATTCTGGGCTATTTTGGAGTAGTGATATGAATAAAATAATGAGGTATTTTTCTATTACATACTTCAGTGATATTTTGTATCTTTAAGAGTAGGATCTGCTTGAAAAATTTCAGTGGGAGACCCTAAAGGAATTGAGAGTTATGGAATCATCAATTAAGGGTGTTAGTTCTGACCCTGCAAAATCCAGGAATTATACATTGAGTTATATGATTTTTTCCCACCAATCATATGATATTTCTTGCTAAAATTTTATTTTAACTCACAAAATTGAGTCTACTTTCAAGAAAAAAACGTTTCATCAAGAAATTCCTTGTGGTTTGAATGATATAATCAATTTATTGAAGGGTGTGCAAGTACTGGTTTATGCAACGAAAACTATTTCCATGACTTGGAAGTCATGATTTTATTTCTATACTTAACATAGTGTTTTATGATCCACACTAAATATTTAGACTTCCATTCTGAGTCTATTTTTTAATAAAATTTATTTAAAAGATAAATATTTATGGGAAGAGAGGAATAAAAATTTTGGACTGAAGAAAGGTCATGCTAACTTTTCTACAATTTGGTATGTTCTTCATTGAGACATGAATAACTATATTTATCAAGCCTACGTGATAAAGTCATATGAGGCTTGTGGAACTATATGTATTATCATTATGTGTCTACTTTCAAACAAAGTTGGTTTGAAATGGAAACTCCATGAGAGCAAAGAGGAAAGACAATTTTATTATATAGTGTTCATCTTGGAATTCTGCAGTATTATTTATTTTGTGACATGAATGTCATTTATTTATTTCTTTAAAGAAAATTATTATTTGGATTTAAACTATGATGTTGTGATTTGATTTTGAGTCTAGTTTTTCAACACTAAGATTTCAGGAATAAATTCTTTGAGAATTGAGAGAAACAATTTTTTATTGAGAGGTGCTCAATCTGAATTTCTACTGAGAAAATTGCATGGTGACCTAAATGTCACTACAACGAAGACTCACTATATGGTATGATTTAGGGATGGAACTGAGCATTATTTTATATTTTTTATTCTATTTCAATACGCAAAATGATAAACTTGTTATGAGTTAATAAATATCATATTTTTATCATGGGATGCTCATTTTCTATGTTGCAGTAAATTAAAAGATGTGACATGTTAAGGCACATAATTGAATTCCCAATTATGGAGACCTTTAAGACTCATTTTAAAAGGTTTTATAGTGTGCCATGAGTATGGTTTGTTATAGTACAACTTCAGAGAGATGTAATGTAGAATTGGCAAGGTAAGACACAATATGTGAAGAGTATTCGATTTGAAAATAGCAGAAAGAAGAAGAAACACAATACCTATAAAAGCATCTTGCTTTCTTCGAAATGAAGAGATATATAAAGAGACTTGGTGGTAACATAGAAACACTAAAGATCAGTGGGAGAATCGAAATTGTGATATTTGAAATAATAGGATGAAGAAGAGATTTTCTTCGTGGTGTAAGACAGGAGAATCCAAGTGCCGAAGAGATGGACACTTTGTGACATGTGAAACCGATAACCAATATATTCTCCATCAGTTGCATGCACTTCCAAGATCACAAAAGCTTGTCAAACAAGTAAAAGCGATGAATCAAGAAAGCCCAAGTACCACACTATATGGGGAAAGAGGATTCAATAGCTTTGTTATATTTTGGTTAATTGTTTTATTAATATGTATGAAGTGTATGGACATTAAGTGATAAGTACTAACAAATTTGAAAGAGCCGATTTCAAATACTTTATGTTTTTGTGCCTCTTTATGCCGGAGTATAAACTACTTAAGGTAGTGATACACATGGAGATGTGATTTGATCAAGGGCTTTGAGTCCTAAGGATGAAACACGAGAGATGGGTGTGGTTCATTCAAATATATATGGAAAAGGGAGAGTTCTGGTGGAACTCGGTCTTGGTGACCATTCTCTCAATAATGTCTACAATATGATGTGTTGCATGTGATGATGATCTCTTAATAAATTCTCCATAATTGCCAAAAAGGAAGTATTTTGTCAAGGCTTTAATAGACAATATTTAGTCATGTTTTATTTTGGATAAAATTATAAGATGGTATATATGATTTGTTTTTGTGGCCATGAACTTGACTTGGTAGAAAATTAAAGGGAAATGCAGTAAAATGATTTATGAAGCCTAAGCATGTATTTTAAAATTAAATTGGATGATTTGATAAAAGCCGAAGTCTATGAATATGGTTTTGAGAAAACCACATAGTCTTGCAAGGTCCATTAAGTCTTTATGAAAATCATTTTAAACTATCATACTATTATATAACTATTGCTTGTGGATGCATATATAGATATACCAAGTCAATTTTGTTTATTGAAAATAAAAACATTATGTCTTGAAGATATTTACAAAAATGAGAGAAACCTATCATGCATTTTTTTTTAAATACCTATATGCTTTGACCCATGTTTCTAGATATTTAGAATCCTCGATTACCTAAGACTTTGAATCATAGGGAATGTTGTAAGAATGTCATCTTGCTAGGCTTCCTTGACACATGTTGTGTTGATTAGATAACTTGGTTTGTATGAATTTACTACCAAGATGTCTAATGTGGTTGAACCTTTGTGATTCATAAAGGTTTTTGCATATTATGAAACCAACGGGTATTGAATTACATATTGCATGAGACTTTATATGCTACCTCATGATCTATGCATAAGAATGTTGTATGTTGTATGTGCAATAATTGAGTGGGAGCTGTTACAGTCCCATTTTTTTTAGCTGCTTAGATATTCAGATATACAGGTGCAAGCTATCTCACAGATCCAGATGATGCGAAGTCTACATCTGGATATGTGTTCATGCTTGGAGGGGGTGCAGTTTCTTGGAAATCAAAAAAATAAGATGTGACAAAATTATCCACCATGAAGGCAGAGTACGTGGCGTGTTGTTTGGTGATCGAGGAGGCCGTATGAATTAAGAAATTTCTTAATCGACTTGACTTTCACCTCGTGCATTGTGACGCAGTAAGAATTTTCTACGACAGCACGGTCGCGATATACGTGTCAAAGGAGCAACGATTTCATAAGAACTCTAAGCATATAAAACCATGTTTTCATCACCTGAGGAATGAGGTGAGATTGAGAAAGATCGAGATTCAAATAAACTAAATGTTCTAGTGGGAACACTTGCTAGTATTTGACATGTCAGATGGAACAACAAACTACAATGTTGTTTACCCATGGAACCCAAATATGTGGTGCCAGTGTATGGCTGCAAAAGGGACCAGCTTATTTGAAAAACACTTTTGAGCCCATGAACATACGACTCTAGCGACGAGGCTACATGATGGTCTTCTGCGACAATAGGTCTATGATTCACGATGCGATGTGAAAGATGAGCTACGACCACTTCATGATGAGATCCAAGCTGCAAAGAGAAAAAGGTGTTGCCTCTATAAATCCTTCTGTGAAAGGATTGATGGCGAAAACCATGATTAATGTATTGAGAGAATAAGTAAAAAAGCTTGAGACAAATTGTAATTAGGAGAGAGAGAGATGAGAATGAGAAAAAGAGAGAATGTAAAGCCTTCAAAGGCCAAGTGGGAGATGTTGGGTTTATGTGGCCCTAAAGGCCTTATGAGTGCTTGCAAAATGAAATAATATAGCGGAACATGAACTCAATGGGAGTGTGGTCCCTCGTGGACCATACTAAGCAAATGATGTTTGCTGATACCGGACTGTGCTTGACGATCTAGGCCAGTCGGTTGGGAAAAACCCATGTTACCTGAGCATAAAGAACAAACCGAGAAGGGTTCTATTGGGTTAGCCCTTGATGAGGTCGGAGAATATGCCTGGATGAGTGAGCTGAGGGACTGTGTGACCCTTGTGTGTGATGGTGGCCTACAGAGACAGGGGTCAAAGCCTCATCCATGTGCCATCACACGACATGCATATCAATAGATCATTCGAGAAAGCCAGAAATCTACCTTTTAGGGTGAAGGTATGCATGTATGAGACATACCCTTATGCATCATAGAAGCTATGGTCGCATCGAATCTAGGTGACCTTGACTCGTCTCTAGGAGAGGACCTGAAATCCACAGACTAGGACTGCGACCCCTTGCCTCATCGGCCGGACTTTAGTGACCCACTAATGAGTCCCTGCTTAGATTGTGGGTCATGGGAAACACCAGGTCAGTCTGATAAAGCAAGTGTGGTCTGTAGTCCACAGTTGAAGGTAGTGTGCCTCATGATTGTTGATTCCTAAACCATATGGATCCTTTTTCCATCAAATTAATTTATTTATGTTTGTTTTATGGTGAAAGTTATTTTAGGATTATTATTTGAATTTTTATGAACCCTTGGATATTTTATTAATAATTTTTGGATTTATAAAATTAACGATATTTATTTTATAATGGTTTAAATATTCAAATAATATTCTAAAATCTTTTTATTAATTTTACATATATTAAAATTTCATGGGGGGCCATTGTGCACATGGGCCCACCATAATTCTAGAAGGTGGAGCCCATGAGTGCCCCCTTGGGTGGCACGCCCCACCCTTATTATCTTTCCTACTTTTTGGTGATATGGCATGTGGTCATATGGTTGGAAGATATTGACTTAATATATCTTTGAAAGATTTTGTGGAAAGATTGAGTAGACTTGTGTTATTTTATAGTATGTACAATATTTTGATTAGATTTAATTTATTTAATTTTTATTGATGGGAAAATAGTTTTGGAAAAGGGGATAATAGTTCATGCACCTTTCTTAATGTTGATGACCCATCTATGGAATAGATTACTCCAATCTCTCACCCCATAAGTCACCCAAGATCAATGGTTCATATTCAATCTCACAAGAAGATGCAAGTCACGGAAAATCCTAAGAAACCCTAATCTTATTCAAAGCCTATAAACATGGATTGTCTCTATCCAAAAATATCTACACCTTATCTCTTGTATCTAATTCTCATCTTTCTCTTTCATATCTCACAAAGGGGCACGCCCCATTTAGAATTTCTCTCTCTTTCTTAAGAAAAGTTCCTCTCTCTCATGAAAGCCAAAGGGGGCATGCACCACTCTCTCATCTTTGATCTCTCTCTCTCACATTGTGAAAGAACCTAAGGGTTTAGGTTATGGAGTTCTTTTCTCTCTTATCTCTCAACTATGGATTTATGGCTAGGGGTTTTACGGTTTAACAAAAAGATAATCCATCTCTCTCAAATTAGGTTACTAAGAGAATTCACCTAGGGTTTGAGTTTGTGATCAAAGGGGTTCATGTTCTATTGGTGTGGCTTGACCTAAACTTGCTTTCCCAGTTGAGATTGAAGGTTGATCATTGATCACGCGCCATCGGATGGTGGTGACTCGTAGTGGGTGTAATAAGCCTGGTTGAGATAATTTTCGGCACTCTTCCTATTGTTTCTTGCAATCTTATCTTTTATTTTCAAGCATAGTGCATAGTTGTTTTAATGGCATCAAGTTGTTAAAATCTTAGTTTTATTGTTATGTTATTTTATTTTAACATTTATCTTATTGTAATAAAGACCACCTGTAAGTTATCTTTTGTCAAAAGAAAGGGGTGAAGAAAAAAAAAAAAAGCATTCACCGGTAAAAGATCACATAAGTCTTTCTTTCATGTATTAGATTATGATTGCATATTAAGATATGGAAACCACTACAAAACACCTATAGGTGAAGTTTTACAATACTTCACCTACGGCTTTATCACCGTTTAAAGTTTATCACATGGTCACAGATGTCTGATAGTATTTGAATTTTAATATTGTTTTTACAAATCATAATGACCTGAAATTTTGTAAGTGTCTGCGTCTTAGTGAGATGCACATGAATAAAATATAAAACAAATAAGTTGAATGATAAAAATTATGCAAACTATCCTTATAAAGTTTCAGGGGTAATTTCATCATTTTATTTGTCTATTATATTTTCACTATTTTATTTTGGTGCGAATTGGTCATATGTATACACACCTTAAATTTTAGGTAACTCTGATTAGTACAATAATTATAAAAAATCAAATACTACCGAACAATTGTGATCGTGTGATGAACTTTGGACAGTGATAAAGTATAGGTGAACTACTGTAGAACTTCACCTATAGGCGTTTTGTAGATGCTTCCTTAAGATTATATATATATATATATATATATGACATGTATCCTCAACTATTTGTGGTAAAGAATGGAGGGTAGACATGAAAATCGTATTGGTCATCAATCATGGATGCTTCTAACATATGATACAAGACTAGCAGCAATCTTAGGCAACCCACAATGTCCGCTAATAGCAACCTTCCAACGACCAACAACATCAAGCTCAAGCAACCAGCATCGAGTTCCAACGAGCATTGAGTTTCTCAAGCAAACAGCATCGAGTTCCAACGAACAACAACATCAACCTCTAGACTTCAAAAGGAAAAAAGTTGGAAGTCATTAGTGAATACGTAGTCAAGAAAACCATTTAGCCTAAGGATTACATGAGGATGACCCGAGTTCCTTAAAAATGGACTAGGGGTCACCTTTGCATTTGATAGAATCCCAAGCTTTTTTACTAAGAAAGTACCATATGAAGTACCTAACCTATTCTTGAAGTTCTTCACGGTTCCCGATTGATGCTAGAGGTGTACCACTGCATCAGCAAATTATGGAGGAATAGATGATTCAAAGTTGGAAATTAAGTGTAAGGCTTGTTTGGATGTTTTTATTATCACTAATAATTTACTAGTTCAATAAATTAAATCACGATAAAAAATCATATGTTGTTTGATAGTGTCTATTATAAAGTTATTTAAGAGAAACTTATAGCGAGGTTTACAGATAAGTTTACCTTTTTGAAATGCAGTTTTTACTTTATTCATAGTAATTCACTTGAAATCATATGTTTATGACGCAAATAGCTACAAATAGTTGGAACTCGCTAAGATGGTCAAATAATTAAATAATTTTGTACATAATAGAAGATAAGTAGCAAACACTAGACTACAAATAGTATATTACGTTGACAATGGAGATTGTGCAGTGTACAAACGATGTAGCCCATGTATTATGATATACAATCTCATAAAGGTTAAGCAATATCACTAAGTACGGGGTTTTAAAGTTCACCAACTTGACTCAGAACCGTATGAATCAAGCTAAGACTGGTGGGGAACCAACCTCAGTCCTTTTGGAATCAGGCGAGTGTTTTTTTTTTGTTCTATTTAATAGTCGAATTTGGAAAATTCATGACTTGACTTTTGTTTCTTCTTCAAAATCTATTGTGTCCCAATTTGTTCCTTTTCATTGATCTTCAATAACCCTATAAACAAATTTCAATTATAATTTTGAGATCTGATCCACTTGTGTAGAGATTTTTCTCTAGTTTATAGTCGTATGTTTTTGAAATATTTCTCAAAATTCATCTCAAAAATAAATTTTTAAGAGTCGATTCATTTCTACATAGACTTAGAATTCATGTCCTATGATGAAATCACGCTTCTAGAAAACTATGTTTGTGGCATTTATATGGCCCAATATTTTGCACAAACAATCTCTTCACCTCATTAATGAATTTTAAAAAAAGAAAATTAATTTTTGCCCTATATATGGTCAAAATGAGCCCCTCCAACAATGAATCTAGACCGTTTATTTGGTAAATTTCAAGATCTAGGCCTAATTCAAAGTCATTTTTTTCTTTTTTAACATTATTAATCTAATGATAATAAAATTATCTAAAAAATTTTAAAAGAAAAAAAATTCTTCTAAAGCCTAGATCTCAGTATCTCACCAAAATGGACGACTTATGTTAATTGGGTTAAAAAAACATTTTCTAGATTCAAATTTTACTTTTTTTGTAATTGTTCATTAAAATGAAAAGAGTGTATGTTTTAAAATGTGGGTGAAAAAATGGACCTAACATGGTTTTTTTGAGATTATTTCATTATATTACTTATAGTAATACAACTAATCTTGGGCTTGGGGTACACAATTTTCACTGCTTATGTTGGTTCCATTTTGTTATTGCAAATCCATAAGCAAAGCAACTTTGTTTCACTTATATAATTATCTAGTTTAGCTCGGCAATCGGAATCAATAACGTAGATTATATACATGGACCTGGTTTCTATGTGGCCAAGCCTGCATTTGTAGATATGCGGGGGGGGCCTATTAATAAATCTATTTTTTAGATGGATTTTTCGACTTAATTTTAAAAATATGTAATTTCTAACATGAAGATCATGAATATGAAAAATAACTAAATTTTAAAATCTATAAATAATAATTATAAAGTGTTTTTAGATGGAACAACTAACCCATGGGCTCCATAAAATATCTTACATATCTCGATGATATACGGGGTGCTGAGTCACCCAGTAAACAAATAGAAACCAACCGATTGAAATGGTAAAAAAATAGAATCGGGAAAACTCTGTTGTCATATTCGTGAATGGATGGTGGATGCACTACCCCGCTCCTATCAGCATATCAATTAGAGGGAACAGACTCATCTAGGAAAATAAGGATGGATGTGAATTTTTTTTCTAGAAAATTCTACCCCCTTTTCTCTTTAATCTCCACCTTCCCTCTCCCTCCCATTAAAACCCATCATCTCAAATTGCGCTCTCATCAGTGATAGTGAAAAGATCTCTTTCTCCATAAAAAAAACCAGTGAAAACCAATTTTCTCCGTCAGAGAACCATTAAAATTTGGGAACACTTTGATGGCTTCTTCGTTTCTCCTTTTATCACAAATACCATTCTGTTCTTCCCTCACCCTCTCATTAAAACCCGTTGTCTCCATTTCTCTCTCATCAGCTGCAGCAATAGATAGTGAAAAGATCCCTTTCTCCATAAAAAAAAAACCAGTGAAAACCAATTTTCTCCGTCAGATAACCATTAAAATTTGGGAACACTTTGATGGCATCTTCGTTTCTCCTTTTAACACAAACACCATTTCTTGTTTTTCTGTTTTTAATCCCACTGATTCTGCAACCTATGCCTTTTTGAATGCGCAAAGAGATTGACCACGCCCATATATTCTAGGCCGATCTCCCTGGACTCAAGAAAGAGGAGGTGAAGGAGGAGTTAGAAGATGACAAGGTGCTACAGATAAGTGGAGAGAGAAGTCAGGGCAAGTTTCTGAGGAGGTCAGGCTCCGTTAGAATGCGAAGGTGAATGGGGTGAAGGTGGCCATGGAGAATGGGGTTTACACTATGTCTATTCCCAAAGTTGAAGTGTAATAATTCTAAAATTAAAAAAAAAAAAAAGTAAAAAAAAAAAAAAGAATAAAAAAAAGAAACTCTTAATAAGTGATGGTTTATATGAGCATGATGGTCCTTAAGGACCATCACTGTTTTCAAAATCTTTTGGTTAAGTTTCTTTTGTTTGCTCCTGCCTTGCCACGTCAAGTGGACGTGGGCTTTAAGCATATAAGGGGTATTGTAACGGTTACACCTCGTTTATGAGTTGTCACTTAATAAAATATTGTAATAAGGTATCGTAAGAGTTTAAATACGAGAGGCGAGGACTCCTATCCTAGAAAACTTTTGAGATTTTTTCTCTGGTCGAAACACAGTGAACTCCTCTCTCGAGCCGAATTTTTATCGGAAGCTCCTTCTCAAATATTTGTGAGTAAGTGACATCGTCTTCCTGAAAAATAGTCTGGTTTTAATAAATAGTGATATTTCCGTCCAGGATCTTTATTTTATAAGTTTTGTGTGTAAGTGACCCTATTGTCTCGAAAAATAATCCATTCTTTTTAAAAATGAAATGAAATAATTATTTCTGTTTATTATCATGAATTTTAGGCGCGATAAATTTTATGCGTATGTGACCTCATTATCTTGAAAAATAATCTTTTTAATAAAAATTGTGATATTTTATCTATGTTAGAAATTTTGAAGGCTGTAAATTAGAAAAATAAATTTATTTATTTTCTTGTTTATTGTTAGAAATAAATGTGATATTTCTGCTTTTAGTAAAATTGTGATATTTCTTTCTACTGTTTTGAATATTTAGACATTGTAAAATTCATGTGTAAATGACTGCCTTATTATTTAAAAAAAAAATTGACATTTTTGCAATTGATTATAGTATTGTTGTGAAATGTTTATTTGTGGATTGATATCCCATAAATTGTGATAAATCCGTATTCTTGAATTTTTATAAGAGTTTTTCTATACATATTAAATTGGCAATTATGCTAGAATGCCTTTATAAACTGCTACCTTTCTAAATTTGAGCCCAAAATATTTGATTGGTTATTTTTGAAATGTAATAGAGAGTGACTTTTATTAATGGTTTAAGTGAAATTCATATTAATGATTTCAGTGATATGTTGAGTACATGATATTGCTGCTTTCGAATGTTTAAAGAGATTTAGAAATAATTTAAGTATGCAAGTGGACTCATCCGGTTCGCCGGTGAGGTATAAGTGGACCTATCTGGGACGCCGGTAGGGATTAAGTGAACTCATCCGGTACGCCGGTGAGGTATAAGTGGACCTGCAGGGATTAAGTGGACCTATCTGGGACGCCGATAGGGATTAAGTGGACCCATCAGGACGCTGATGGGGTATATAGGTGACCTACTTGGGACGCCAGTAGGGTATTTTGTGAAATCCTTTGAATTATGTACTGCCGTTAAAAAGTGTTATAAGCATTTCAATTATTCGGATTATACTTAATTATGCATTTATTGAAAGTGAAACTGTTGATGCATTTCTGTTAATAGATCTCATTTTGGAAAATATTGATATCTTTCAATCATGATTATTTTTAGGATTATAATGATCACTTACTGAGTAGCCAAACTCATCAAACTATGATAAACATTTTTCAGGATAACTGCGGTTTCATTTGAGTGCTCGTCAGGATCAACTTTGTGAAGATATTGAAGTTGTGCTTAAACTTTCTTTTGTTACTTTTAAAAAATTCGCCATTGTAAATTTGTCCTAAAATGAGATGTATATATATGTTTTGACTGCCACATCTCAGGAATATTAGTATTGTAAATTCTTGGGGTGTGACATGAAGCCCCAAAACCTGATTTCAAATCCATGAAGATCTCCAGGTGATTTCTCAATTTTCGGGCCAAATTTTAGGGTTTCTGGCTAACTGTAAAATGAATGTGAGAGAATGAATGGTAGGGATATGCATTTACAAGCATGTAAAAATAATGAGAATGACAGGGTATTTGTTTGTATATCAGGCGGTGTATGTTTATGTGAAAAAGATTTGAGTTTCCTTGTGAAACCAATGTTGTTTTTTTATAATCCCACACTTTTCATCTCTTTCTCCCTGTGCTTCAAGACCCTACTTTTCTTTTACCATGTTAAAAGTTTGGGTTTGGGGTTTCTTAGATTGAGAAACATAGATGCAATAATGGTGAACATACACAATTACTATGCTTCGAAAAGAAAGTTGGCTTTTTACCTAGTTGCAGAGAGGGAGAGGGACAGCGACTACATAGATTTTTCTCTTTTTTATTTTTTACCATATTTCAATCGATTAGTTTCTACGTTTTTATTGGGTGACTCAGCACCCCATATATTATTCTAATTACTTGCTTTCTATGTTTTACCGGGTGACTCAGTACCTTATAAATCATCGAGATGTGTGAGAAGATTGGACAGTGATTGAAGGGGGTCCTATGCAGCTCATATGTGTGAGGGTCTCATAGGATCTTTATTACTCTCTCTCTCACTATATATATATATATATATATATATATATATATATATATGGAAAAATTGAAAAAGCTTGGGTGAGCCCACTTGCTCATATGAAAAAATTAATCCAACGGCTCAGATTGAATCTGGGCTGATTTGACGATCACGGATGTCTGGCAGCGTTTGAATTTTAATTTGTTTTCTACAAATCCAAATCACTTAAAATTTTAGGTGCGTGCTCTTCTTATCAAACCACACCTAATAAAAATATGAAAAACAAATAATTCGCATAAAATTATTTGAGGTATTTTCGTCAATTTATTTCATGTAAAATATTTCTTTTTATATTTTTTGAAAATTCACCTATTTTTTATATACAGATGCTCCAAATTTTAAGTGATTTGGATTTGTAGAAAGAAATTTAAAATTTTAACACTACCGTACATCCGTGATCGTCAGATCGACCCATCTCGATGATTTATAAGGTACTGAACAATCAAATTAGAGCCTAGGCTCTAAACAATCAAATTAGAGCCTACCTTCAAATAGTATCGCGAAATGCAATTTCAATACTAAAAATCTTTGTGATAGCCTTAAAATATATTTTCACCTTTATTTATAAGGTTTAAAGCTTCAAAAATAGTGTGGATCAACATATCTATGAAAACTTGAAAATCTTGAAAATTGACGGTCAAAAAATGTGCTACAAAATACACTGTTTCCTAGACTTGAAATCCATTTTTTTATCATGGCCATGCATCTTGACGTCGAGATGATCAATTTGAGGATATTTTCGCATCAAATAACATCTTTTGATGAAAGTTTTGAGGTAGGCTCAAATTTGATTGTTTAAAGCCTTGACTCTAAACTTTACCCATATATATATATATATATATATATATATATATATATATATCTTGGCTGGCTCAAGTGGTGGTAATATACGGCCCCCCCTGCAAAAATTCACGAGTGAGGAAGTTAGGTAAAGAATTAGAAGAGCCGTGAAGATGTTCAATAGAGGAATCGAAAGCAGATAATATAGCTTGCCAACGGGCAAATATTTGTTTTGAAACAAGATTTTGAACATCCTTTTGCATAATGTCCTTAGCAGCCTTACAATCAATGCGTAGGAGGAAGTGTTAATTTAAAACATCACTTTGGAATTTCGTAACACAGTGTATTAAGGCAAGTAATTCTTTTTGGGTAGGATTCCATGCTTTTGAAGTAAAGCGAATCAATTGTTCAACGGAATTATCTTTTTGTTTTAGTATGCCACCTAAACCTAATTCTGAGGCATCGCATTCAATGACTTTAAAAGTAATAGGATTAGGTAATGTTAAACAAGGTAATTCTTTGGCTTTTAGTTTAAGACATTGTACAGCCAAAGTATGGATATCAGTCCATGATGGAGGATTCTTTTTCAACCTATCATATAAAGCCTTAGCTTATATAGCAAGATTTTGATGGAAATTACTAATATAATTCAGACATCCTAAAAAACGTTGTAATTCAGTTGTCTAAAATTTTATCGAGAAACTTATCAGCAAAAAAAATTGATCTATCAATTAGGATAATTGTTTTTTTATTGATATTATGTCGAAGAAATCGTATTTTAGTTTGGAACAAATTAAGTTTTTTTGCAGAAACTACTAAACCAGCATGTTTGATAGTATTGATAAAGGTATGCAGATGTTTGAAATGTTGATCTAGAGAATCGGAATAAACTAATACATCATCTATGTATACAATCATAAATTTAGAATAAGGATTGAATACATCATTCATAATTTTCTGGCGTTTTGAGGGAGCATTTTTAAGACCAAATGGCATTACATTCCATTCATATTGTCTGAATGGAACATTAAAAGCAGTTTTATATTTGTCTTCTTCTTTTATCTGAGTCTGTCAGAATCCTGATTTTAAATCAAATTTTGAGAAGATGACAGCATATACTAATCGATCCAAAAAATCTTTTTTATTGGGAATAGGATATCGAATCCATTGTAAGACCTTATTGAGTGGTTTATAGTTGATGACTAATCGTGGAACTCCTCGTTCTTGCTCAGCATTTTTATTGACATAAAAAGCAGAGCAGCTCCATGGAGATAGGCTTGGACGAATAAGTTTCTTTTGAAGAAGATCTTTGATTTCCGTATGACAGGTTTGGAGTAATTCAGTATTCATTTGAACAGTGCGAGCTTTTGTTGGGATTTTTGTTTCATTAAAATCGGGTTCATATGGTTACCCAACAATATGTTGTTTTCTATTCCAGAAAGCAGTTGGTAATTCATGACATATTTCCTGTTCAATAATACTTTTAATTTGTTGTATTTTGCGTATCATATCTTCAGTTTGGAGTTTTTCAGTAATGATTTTGTGTTTGATTTCAAGTTGTAATGATCTTAAAAAATCCTCTTTCTGTTTGATGATTTTTAACGGTATTGATCTCTTTTATTTTTGGTTTATCAAGAAAGTCGAATTTAATGAGAGTGTCATGAATACTTGTTTCAATTCCTGATTGAGTAATTTTCATGGGATATAAAAGGGTGAGAAAAGGTACTCCAAAGATTACAGCATGGCTGAGTCCTTTGACCATTATGAAAGTAGTTGGGAAGCAATGGCCTTCATTGCAGATTTTAGCATTTGACAGTTTGTATTTGATAAACAGTCTGCTTCCATCAGCAGTATTCAAGATTTGGGTTGTTTTATCAAAATATTTTGTAGGAACTAATCCTTCATTTAGGCAGTTGAGATCTGCTCCTGAATCTACTAATGCTAAAGTTTGAAATTCATATTCATTACTTATAACAATTGTAACTAAGATAAACCATTTTTGTGTAATGACTTTATTCAAAACATTTACATATTTACTAGTTGATGTTTCTCTATGTTTTGGATGAGATGTTCTGATTAAGTGATCAAATTCAATAGAAATTGAATCAGTATCTATTCTTGGGGTTTCATTTTGGAGTTCTAGAATTTGTATTCTATTTCTTAATTGTGCAACTTCTGCTTTGACAGTATTTACTTCTTGCTTGAGGTCAGCAATAGTTGGTTCTTTATTATAAGCTTCATGCCGACTTATACGTTTCATGATATCAGAAAAATTATATTCATCCGGTGGTTTGACTAAAGGGATGGGTTTTGATTTTGCCTTTGTAAGATTGATGAACTGAGTAATTACTTCTCGTTTTTCATCAGGATAAAAAAAAATTTCTATTAAATCTAATATGAGATTATCTTCTTTTGTTAATGTGTGAATATTAGAAATAGGACACTTAGTAGTGGAGGAAGGACATTTACATAAGTCTTCATCATTTTCTGAACTACTTGTTGTATTTGACCAATACAGGTCTTCATCATGGATGTTACCAAGAAAAGATGTATTACTACTGGAAGAAGTTGTATATGAATCTGAACTAGATGGAGAATCGTATATTTGGATGATATCATATATTTTATTTCTAATTTGTTCATCTAAGATTACAGCTGCAATTTTCTTTTTTATTTTACATTGGCTTTTGTAATGGCCTACTTTTCCACACTTATAACAGACAGGATGTTGTTTATCTTTTCTTTGAGATTATGTAGTAGAAGCAGATATTTTTGTAAATTTATGTTTTCTTTTGGATATGGTTTGAGGTTTATCCAGTTTTGGTTTATCCTTAAATTTATGTTTTCGCCATTTATGAAATTTATCTAAATCATGAGGTTTAATTTTGTCGATATGATAACCAAACTGTTCGCATAAATCTCCTAATTCTTTTTTACCACTTACATTTTGTTTATCAATTTGTTTCTTTAATTTCATATCTATACATAAGGCTAATCCTTCCGCACATATTTTTGCTGATAATTCTCTTAAAGTACATTGAAAATAATTGATTGTACCACCATGCTTACCTTTTCAACGTTCTTTTACTTTCTCAGCAAAGAGATAGGGTAAGCCCGCTACAAATTTTTCTTTCCAATGATCTAAATGGTTATCTTCTCATATAAGTAGACGAGAAAAGAAAACATCTGTATACCATTTATAATGGGATAATGTAGGACATCTAAGGTTTGATAAAAGGTCAGCAGATCGTGCTGCTAATATAGCAATATTGCCTATGAAATGTAAGGCGATGGTATATATCAAGGTATTAACAGCATCACTTTCAGTGTATAAAATATCTTGGTTATGTTCATTCTTTGCTGTCCAATTTCGGGTATTTATTAAGATTTGTTGTTTTGTTTGATCATTGAGATGGAAATCCCACTATCCTCGAAGCCATCCAGTAAATCTTGATACTATAGCTTTTGATATTTCCTGGTCATGACTTCCAGCCATTTTGCATGCTGATGCATACATTGTCATATGTCACATCATATCTAATATTTGATGGTCTGAAATTCCATCAATGCTCCAATTACTGATGGTTGGATCAGTATAGGTTGATGTATGACTATCTGTGAACTTATCTATCAGTAATTGGAGCATTGATGGAATTTTAAACCATCAAATATTAGATACGATGCGACATATGACAATGTACGCATCAGCATGCAAAATGGCTAGAAGTCATGACCAGGAAATAGCACAAGCCATAGTATCAGGATTTACTGGATGGCTTCGAGGGTGGTGGGATTTCCATCTCAATGATCAAACAAAACAATAAATCTTAACAAATACCCAAAATTGGATAGCAAAGAATGAACATAACCAAGATATTTTATACACTGAAAGTGATGCTGTTAATACATTGATATATACCATCGCCTTACATTTCATAAGCAATACTACTATATTAGATGCACGATCTACTGACCTTTTATCAAACCTTAGATGTCCTACATTATCCCATTATAAATGGTATAAAGATGTTTTCTTTTCTCGTCTACTTATACGAGAAGATAGCCATTTAGCTCATTGGAAAGAAAAATTTGTAGCCGGCTTACCCTATCTCTTTGTTGAGAAAGTAAAAGAACGTTTAAAAGGTAAGCATGGTGGTACAATCAATTATTCTCAATATACTTTAGGAGAATTATCAACAGAAATATGTGCGGAAGGATTAGCCTTATGCACAGATATGAAATTAAAGAAAGAAATTGATAAACAAAATATAAGTGGTAAAAAAGAATTAGAAGATTTCTGCGAACAGTTTGGTTATCATATCGACAAAATTAAACCTCATGATTTACATAAATTCCATAAACGGCGAAAACCTAAATTTAAGGATAAACCAAAACAGGATAAACCCCAGACCGTATCCAAAAGAAAACATAAATTTACAAAAAGATTTGCTTCTACAAAATCATCTCAAAGAAAAGATAAAAAACTTCCTGTCTGTTATAAGTGTGGAAAAGTTGGCCATTACAAAAGCCAATGTAAAGAAAAAAAGAAAATTGCAGCTGTAATCTTAGATGAACAAACTAGAAATAAAATATGATATCATCCAAATATACGATTCTCCATCTAGTTCAGATTCAGATACAACTTCTTCCAGTAGTAATACATCTTTTCTTGGTAACATCCATGATGAAGACCAGTATTGGTAAAATACAACAAGTAGTTCAGAAAATGATGAAGACTTATGTAAATGTCCTTCCTCCACTACTAAGTGTCCTATTTCTAATATTCACACATTAACAAAAGAAGATAATCTCATATTAGATTTAATAGAAAAAATTTTTGATCCTGATGAAAAACGAGAAGTAATTACTCAGTTCATCAATCTTACAAAGACAAAATCAAAACCCATCCCTTTAGTCAAACTACCGGATGAATATAATTTTTCTGATATCATGAAACGTATAAGTCGGTATGAAGCTTATAAAAAAAAACTAACTATTGCTGACCTCAAGCAAGAAGTAAATACTGTCAAAGTAGAAGTTGCACAATTAAGAAATAGAATACAAATTCTAGAACTCCAAAATGAAACCCCAAGAATAGATACTGATACAGATTCTATTGAATTTGATCACTTAATCAAAGCATTTCATCCAAAACATAAAGAAACATCAACTAGTAAATATGTAAATGTTTTGAATAAAGTCATTACAAAAAAATAGTTTATCTTAGTTACAATTGTTATAAGTAATGAATATGAATTTCAAACATTAGCATTAGTAGATTCAGGAGCAGATCTCAACTGCCTAAATGAAGGATTAGCTCCTACAAAATATTTTGATAAAACAACCCGAATCTTGAATACTGCTGATAGAAGCAGACTGTTTATCAAATACAAACTGTCAAATGCTAAAATCCGCAATGAAGGCCATTGCTTCCCAACTACTTTCATAATGGTCAAAGGACTCAGCCAAGCTGTAATCCTTGGAGTACCTTTTCTCACCCTTTTATATCCCATGAAAATTACTCAATCAGGAATTGAAACAAGTATTCATGACACTCTCATTAAATTCGACTTTCTTGATAAACCAAAAATAAAAGAGATCAATACAATTAAAATCATATCAAACAAAAAGAGGATTTTTTAGGATCATTACAACTTGAAATCAAACACAAAATCGTTACTGAAAAACTCCAAACTGAAGATATGATATAAAAAATACAACAAATTAAATGTATTATTGAACAGGAAATATGTCATGAATTACCAACTACTTTCTGAAATAGAAAACAGCATATTGTTGGGTAACCATATGAACCCGATTTTAATGAAACAAAAATCCCAACAAAAGCTCGCCCTGTTCAAATGAATACTGAATTACTCCAAACCTGTCATACGGAAATCAAAGATCTTCTTCAAAAGAAACTTATTCGTCCAAGCCTATCTCCATGGAGCTGCTCTGCTTTTTATGTCAATAAAAATGCTGAGCAAGAACGAGGAGTTCCACGATTAGTCGTCAACTATAAACCACTCAATAAGGTCTTACAATGGATTCGATATCCTATTCCCAATAAAAAAGATTTATTGGATCGATTAGTATATGCTGTCATCTTCTCAAAATTTGATTTAACATCAGGATTCTGGCAAACTCAGATAAATGAAGAAGACAAATATAAAACTGCTTATAATGTTCCATTCGGACAATATGAATGGAATGTAATGCCATTTGGTCTTAAAAATGCTCCATCAAAACGCCAGAAAATTATGAATGATGTATTCAATCATTATTATAAATTTATAAAATTATACATAGATGATGTATTAGTTTATTCTGATTCTCTAGATCAACATTTCAAACATCTGCATACCTTTATCAATACTATCAAACATGCTGGTTTAGTAGTTTCTGCAAAAAAACTTAATTTGTTCCAAACTAAAATACGATTTCTTGGACATAATATCAATCAAAAAACAATTATCCCAATTGATAGATCAATTTTATTTCCTGAAAAGTTTCCCGATAAAATTTTAGACAAAACTGAATTACACCGATTTTTAGGATGTCTGAATTATATTAGTAATTTCTATCAAAATCTTGCTATATAAGCTAAGCCTTTATATGATAGGTTGAAAAAGAATCCTCCATCATGGACTGATATCCATACTTTGGCTGTGCAACGTCTTAAACTAAAAGCCAAAGAATTTCCTTGTTTAACATTTCCTAATCCTATTGCTTTTAAAATCATTGAATGCGATGCCTCAGAATTAGGTTTAGGTGGCATACTAAAACAAAAAGATAATTCCATTGAACAATTGATTCGCTTTACTTCAAAAGCATGGAATCCTACTCAAAAGAATTACTCTACTGTCAAAAAAGAATTACTTGCCACAATACACTGTGTTACGAAATTCCAAAGTGATGTTTTAAATCAACACTTCCTCATACGCACTGATTGTAAGGCTGCTAAGGGCATTATGCAAAAGGATGTTCAAAATCTTGTTTCAAAACAAATATTTGCCGGTTGGCAAGCTATATTATCTGCTTTCAATTTCTCTATTGAACTTCTTCACGGCTCTGCTAATTCTTTACCTGACTTCCTCACTCGTGAATTTTTGCAGGGGGCGTATATTATCACCTCTTGAGCCAGCCAATAGTATTCCTTACAGCTTACAATTATTTTTACAAAATACTCATACAAATATGAATATATCTCAAGGTAACAATCATTGTAAACAGAAAATGGACTTAGTACCCTATCCCATATATGGGCCTCTTATGCCCAATTCTTCTTTACCAATAACACCAATGTCACCCATGCGGTCGACAAATGTACCAAAATATTTCATCCAGACTCCTCCTCAAAGTCCAATACAAACTCCTAGTCCTGCATTTACTCCAGCTGCTTACCCAAATAAACAAACTTCCTCTGCTTCTAAGTCAATTTATATTGAAACCGCATTTCTGGCTGATATACCAATATGCGACAAGCTTATTAACATTGACCCAAATAAATTAGCTCCCTTGTATCTCATTAACCAATTGAACCCTACAAATGGAGCCAAGACTCGTGAATGGTACGAAGCTGTACTCATGGAAACTGGTTCAGTATCCATTGTACATTTCTATCAAGGTAATACTAAAGTATATGCATATTCTAAACTACAGATTAAAAAATTATTATCATATGAGGATTGGGGATGTAATCCTATGCAAGGAAAAAAGTTATCCGATCCTGAATTCCAATACAAATATTATAAATATGCTGAGTATATTGAGGCTTGGCATAAGGTCTTTGCATACCAAAATCCAAATAATACACATTCATTGTACGTCTAGTTTAAATTCCCTATCTTGGAACGGTTCCCTAGTTGGTTCCGACATTGGTTCCTGATATGGGGATCACATACTCAAATATTACCAGATGCATTCAAGCCTTTCAAGATAAATTTGCCACTCATAATACTTGTACTACCCAAGATGATTATCATCTATATTTTATGGCCATTTATCAAATCCCATGGATTCTGAAATGGGATTATACCCTATCTGAAAATAATATCAACAACTTTGAATATGTCCCTCGCCTTGGTAAAACCATCAAAATCAAATGGTGGGACATTTACAGTACTAATCCCTCCACGTTGACACTTAAACGCATACCTCCTCCATTTGACATAATTCATACTCAAGAACATAATACTGTTAGTCTTCCTACTTTCTCTGCATATCTCAAAAAAATGCGACTATCACATCCAAATGTCACTCTTGAAGAACTAGAAGAACACCTCCTGCACATCTTTGCCGCCCCAAATGCAGGACCAACTACGTCCAAAGAAACAATACAATCAGGAAACCCGCTTCTAGAAGATTTCAGCCAAGATCCAAATGCTTAACCCAACCCGTCGGATTCAACAGTTGATATACCTCACCATCATAAAGCAAGATGCCTCCACCGTTCGTTGATATGACCTCACCACCATAAAAGCAGCTACCTTCACAAGAAGATTGTCCAATAGTGAAGATGCTCTTTCCTCCGTTTTGGTTTGATGTGACTAATTTGGGGTCACATCATCGTCATCCCTCTACTGACGTGCCCTCTTCTTATTCCTCGACGCTCGCACATGCCACCACCACCGACACACGTAAGATTCGCCATCGCCATCTGTCGCCATCACCGACACACGGCTACCTTCTTCACCATCCACATATTCCCCTTCGTTATTCCCTGCAGTAATACGACAACCATCTTATCCCTTCACAGCCACGGAAGTTCCTTCATCGTTACGCTATCCCGTCTCAGCCACAGAAATTCCTTCGTCGTTACGCCATCTCGTCTCAGCCACAAATATTTCCTTCATCGTTAAGACAACTCACCTTGACAGTTGCCTATAAATACTTACACCCTCAGTTGAAGAAGGCAGACTTCGCAAGGAATACCACTGAAGCATCAGAAGTTCTGCATAGTTGCTCATACTCTCTAATTCTCATGCTCTCTCATATTCTCTTTTCTCCTTTGCCTTGCTCTCTTTTCTGTAAATCTAAGATACTCTATACAGTTGTTATTTCAACGGTCTGTACATCAAAGTCGGTAACTTCTTAATGCTTTCCTAAATGTGTGATTGTAATATTTCATCTTTACCTTCTTACTATCCCTCTGAGTGGAAACAATTTGCCAGTATGTGTATATGCAATCAATAAGTCATACTGATCTTTTCTCTAATGCAATTCAAGTGTGTATTTATGTTTAAATTTCGTAATTATACTCATACTTCGTGAATTGTTATTGATTTATCGTGGCTTTCTGCTTTTATTCTCATATGTGCTTATGTTACAATCCTGCATCAATTAATAGAATATAACTCTGTTATAAGTAGGATTAAGTAGGGTAGATCTTGCGCCGAAATTGGTATTTTCAACAGATAAATAGTCATCTGTTACATATTGGTTATCAAAATCTTTCTCGATTTGTAAGACTTGGAGGAAGTCAGATTCTTCAGGTTCTTGTTGAGCCTGTTTATATTGTGGAATAATAATGTTATCTGATGTTCTTTTTATTCCATCAATTTGTAATCTTCGTGGACTACTACTTGAAGTACTAGGTATAGATAGAGAGATTGTTGGATGTGGATTATGATTATATGCAGTAACAGATTGTCTCGAGGGTTCAATTTTGGGAGAACAATGGGACAGAGATATAGAATCTACGGTATCCGTAGGAATAGTAGTTCTATTGTTGGTAAATTGGATTTCAATATTTCCATCTGTATGTTCTATAATTTTATCTGGAATATTTTGTATAGATGTTTGAGATTGTTGGTTTTCATTATGAATGGACCATGATTTTGGTAAGATAATACCTGACCAGGATATTGTTTTTGGTATGATGGTATTAGATTTTTCTATATTGGTTTGAAAAAATATAGTTTGTCCTCGTGTGTCTACTTGGAGTACATTGGGACATAACGTATTCATTACTTTGTAATAAATACGATATATTATGGCTAAATTTTGGGAACCTAGCATCATATCAAATCCCGTATCTAATATTTGATGGTCTGAAATTCCATCAATGCTCCAATTACTGATGGTTCGACCAGTATAGGTTGATGTATGACTAACTAAATCTTCTTCTAATTGTATGTCAACAGGGGTTGGTCTTTTATAATAAGGTTTAGCATTTATTGGTTGCCAATTTTTGCTATAATTGATTCGATAAATACTGTCTGGAGAAATATTATGTTCTGTGAATGCCTTTTGCATATTTGACAAAGTATTTTTAATTTGGGCTTCAGGGCTTTCTTCTTGAAGAGCCATATTATTATGGCCAGGAATTTTTGCCTTTCCTCTGTCTTCGGAACTAGCTTCGAGGATTTTTTCAATAATTGTTCTTTTTGGCTCTTTGATTTCTAATTGTGCTAAGTTGGATATTAACTGATCCATAAGAGTTCTATTATCATCTCCTATAAAGAATTTGTCTTTATTTATCTCAGGAAGAAGTTTAAAGAAAATTTTCTTAGGTTCATTTTGTCTCATAGGAATAGGAGTTAATAAATTCTCGATTCGACCTGTTTGTTTCCCAAGGGTTTGAAGATAAAGGTTCATATAATTGTTTTGTTCAATTAATATGGGGAAGTAATTCCATTCAAGACATATTGGCATTGTATCAGGATTTACTTGATGGCTTCGAGGATGGTGGGATTTCCATCTCAATGATCAAACAAAACAACAAATCTTAACAAATACCCGAAATTGGACAGCAAAGAATGAACATAACCAAGATATTTTATACACTGAAAGTGATGCTGTTAATACCTTGATATATACCATCGCCTTACATTTCATAGGCAATATTGCTATATTAGCAGCACGATCTGTTGACCTTTTATCAAACCTTAGATGTCCTACATTATCCCATTATAAATGGTATAAAGATGTTTTCTTTTCTCGTCTATTTATAAGAGAAGATAGCCATTTAGATCATTGGAAAGAAAAATTTGTAGCCGACTTACCCTATCTCTTTGCTGAGAAAGGAAAAGAACGTTTAAAAGGTAAGCATGGTGGTACAATCAATTATTCTCAATATACTTTAGGAGAATTATCAGCAGAAATATGTGCGGAAGGATTAGCCTTATGCACAGATATGAAATTAAAGAAAGAAATTGATAAACAAAATATAAGTGGTAAAAAAGAATTAGGAGATTTCTGCGAACAGTTTGGTTATCATATCGACAAAATTAAACCTCATGATTTACATAAATTCCATAAACGGCGAAAACATAAATTTAAGGATAAACCAAAACAGGATAAACCCCAGAACGTATCCAAAAGAAAACATAAATTTACAAAAAGATTCGCTTCTACTAAATCATCTCAAAGAAAAGATAAAAAACTTCATGTCAGTTATAAGTGTGGAAAAGTTGGCCATTACAAAAGCCAATGTAAAGTCAAAAAGAAAATTGCAGCTGTAATCTTAGATGAACAAATTAGAAATAAAATATATGATATCAACCAAATATACGATTCTCCATCTAGTTCAGATTCAGATACAACTTCTTCCAGTAGTAATACATCTTTTCTTGGTAACATCCATGATGAAGACCAGTATTGGTCAAATACAACAAGTAGTTCAGAAAATGATGAAGACTTATGTAAATTTCCTTCCTCCACTACTAAGTGTCCTATTTCTAATATTCACACATTAACAAAAGAAGATAATCTCATATTAGATTTAATAGAAAAAATTTCTGATCCTGATGAAAAACGAGAAGTAATTACTCAGTTCATCAATCTTACAAAGACAAAATCAAAACCCATCCCTTTAGTCAAACCACCGGATGAATATAATTTTTCTAATATCATGAAACGTATAAGTCAGCATGAAGCTTATAAAAAAGAACCAACTATTGCTGACTTCAAGCAAGAAGTAAATACTGTCAAAGCAGAAGTTGCACAATTAAGAAATAGAATACAAATTCTAGAACTCCAAAATGAAACCCCAAGAATAGATACTGATACAGATTCTATTGAATTTGATCACATAATCAGAACATCTCATCCAAAACATAGAGAAACATCAATTAGTAAGTCTGTAAATGTTTTGAATAAAGTCATTGCACAAAAATTATATAGCTTGCCAACGGGCAAATATTTGTTTTGAAACAAAATTTTGAACATCCTTTTGCAGAATGTCCTTAGTAGCCTTACAATCAGTGCGTATGAGGAAGTGTTGATTTAAAACATCACTTTAGAATTTCATAACATAGTGTATTTTGGCAAGTAATTCTTTTTTTACTGTAGAGTAATTCTTTTGGGTAGGATTCCATGCTTCTAAAGTAAAGCGGATCAATTGTTCAATTGAATTATCTTTTTGTTTTAGTATGCCACCTAAACCTAATTCTAAAGCATCGCATTCAATGATTTTAAAAGCAATAGGATTAGGTAATGTTAAACAAGGTGATTTTTAGGATGTCTGAATTATATTAATAATTTCCATCAAAATCTTGCTATAGAAGCTAAGCCTTTAATGATAGGTTGAAAAAGAATCCTTCATCATGGACTGATATCCATACTTCGGCTGTACAACGTCTTAAACTAAAAGCCAAAGAATTACCTTGTTTAACATTACCTAATCCTATTGCTTTTAAAATCATTGAATGCAATGCCTTAGAATTAGGTTTAGGTGGCATACTAAAACAAAAAGATAATTCCATTGAACAATTGATTCGCTTTACTTCAAAAGCATGGAATCCTATCCAAAAGAATTACTCTACTGTCAAAAAAGAATTACTTGCCATAATACACTGTGTTACGAAATTCCAAAGTGATGTTTTAAATCAACACTTCCTCATACGCACTGATTGTAAGGCTGCTAAGGACATTCTGTAAAAGGATGTTCAAAATCTTGTATCAAAACAAATATTTGCCCGTTGGCAATTATTATCTGCTTTCGATTTCTCTATTGAACTTCTTCACGGCTCTGCTAATTCTTTACCTGACTTCCTCACTCGTAAATTTTTGCAGGGGGGGCCGTATATTACCACCACTTGAGCCAGCCAATAGTATTCCTTACGGCTTACAGTTATTTTTACAAAATACTCATACAAATATGAATACATCTCAAGGTAACAATCATGGTAAACATAAAATGGACTTAGTACCCTATCCCATATCTGGGCCTCTTATGCACAGTTCTTCTTTACCAATAACACCAATGTCACCCATGCGGTCGACAAGTGTACTAGAATATTTTATCCAGACTCCTCCTCAAAGTCCAATACAAACTCCTAGTCCTGCATTTACTCCAGCTGCTTACCCAAATAAACAAACTTCCTCTGCTTCTAAGTCAGTTTATGTTGAAATCGCATTTCTGACTGATATACCAATATGCGACAAGCATATTAACATTGACCCAAATAAATTAGCTCCCTTGTATAATAAGGAAATAAGAGTAAGTGCTTTTTCACATGGTTGAAAGAAATCTTATACCAATACTCTATTCCTATACCAGAATTTCATCTTCAAACACTTGAATCCCAATATACTGTATTTAATCCAACAGAAGGAAAATCGATTACTTCTATCCATCCTCCTGAAAAAAGCCTTAAAATCAAAGGAGCACCATCCAATACTGATAATAAGGAAGAGGAATCAACCTCTCAAAATCATATGGTCCTTTATGAAACTGTAGCTACTCTGTATAAATATATATATATATATATATATATATATATATATATATATATATATATATATATATATATAGGGAAATGACCTTGTGAGACCCGCCCACACCCATGTGTGTAGGACCGCAAAGGATCATTATTAAATTTCACACATATCTCTAGAAAAATTAGGTCCCACACCCATGTGACAATTTTTCTAGAGATCTGTGCCAAATTTAATGGTGATCCTTTGGGATCTTACACACATGGGTGTGTGAGGGTCTCATAAGATCATTACTCATATATATATAGTCATAAAATAAAATAACAAACTTTATAGAGGTATTTTACATAATTTTTATAATTCAATTTATTTTTTTATATTTTATTCATGTGCATCTCATTAAGGCACACACACTTACCAAATTTTAGATCATTATGATTTGTAAAAAAAAATATTAAAATTCAAACAGTGTCAGACATCTATGACCGTGTGATAAACTTTTAACGGTGATAAAGCCGTAGGTGAAGTATTGTAGAACTTCACCTGTAAAAATTTAAAATTCAAACACGAAATAAGGCCGTAACCGTCAGATCGGCTCAGATTCAATCTGAGCTGTTGAGTGTTTACTGTAGCTGTACGCACATGAGCGTAGATGATATTTTTCCCAACGCCTATAAGCGAAAATAAACAGTGATTTCGCCTACCATCATCACTATCCAAACTTCATCGCACGGTCACAGTTGTCTGGAAGTGTTTTAATTTTCATGTTTTTTTACTAATCAGAATGATCTGAAATTTAGAGTGTGTGTACATCTTAGTAAGGCGTACCTAATAGAAATATGAAAAAAATAAATTAACAAAATATAAAGTGACAAAAATACCCCCAAAATTTTACAAGGGTATTTTGGTCAATTTATATTTTACTAATTATTGATTTCATATTTTTATTAGGTGCGCTTTACTAAGATGTACGCTTTACTAAGATGTACATATTCTCCAAATTTCATAACATTTTGATTAGTAAAAAAAAAAAATATATAAACACTACCTGACAATTGTGATCGTGCGATAAAGTTTGGATGGTGATAAGTGTTGGCGAATTTACTATTCATTTTCACCTATAGGCCTTTATGGAGAATCTGAGGTCATCCCGCTAGCTTACAGCTAGCGTAAACACCCAATGGTCCAAATGGAATTTTAAGTTGATTCAATGGTCACGATTGCATTTCATATTTAAATTTTATTGTTTCATCTATAAATTCACAAGAAATTTTGAGTATCTATTATTTAAAATAGGATAATCTAATAAAAATATCAAAAAAATTGAAAAAACATTAGTCAATTTACTTTTTGGCAAATTATTTTTTAATATTTTTATTATGTGCGCTTTGATGAGAGGAGTGGACGATCCAAATTTCATATAATTGGTATCTGTAGAAAATATTAAAATTATATTGCGAAATGTAGTTGTGACTGTCAATTTATATGCTTCTGCAATAAAATACATTTTTTGGGGTCTCAAGTTTTGGGGATGAAACTTCTTCAATTAGGTACAAACCCTAAAATTAATGGGGGAGTGATTTCATGTCACTCTATCATTGCAATATAATAAAAAAAATAGTTCTAAAAATACAAGTTTTTGGCATTTGTATGACCTAAAAAGTTAAAATCAACCCCCAAAAGATTAAAATTCATTTTGCACCATAGATATAGCAAAAATAAGTCCCTCTGCAACAATGCGTGTAGACTATCTATTTGGTCTAGGACTTTACAAACTCAAATTTTTTTTTTCTTTTTTAACATTATTCATCTAATAATAAAGCCATCTAAAAAAATTGGATTGGGAAAAGTCCTTCTAAAGCATAAATCTAAGCATCTTAGCGAAAATGGGTAGTATATGTTAATTGGGCTAAAAACACCTTTTTAAGTTGTATTTTTCAAAATTTGATTTCTTTTGATTATTTATTGAAATGAAAAGAGTACATATATTATAAAATTGTGGTCAAAGAAATGACCCTAATATGGTTTTGAAGGACTGATTCATTATATTATTATACAACTATTGCATGAAATCACTCTCCAAAAATAATAAACTCATTTATATACTATAAGACCACCTAATTTTGGTATAAGGAGGCACAATTGTCATGAAATCTAATAGATGAAAGTGTCATAGTTCGAAAAATCTTGTTTTTGACTTTATATCCGGACAATAGCATTTTTTTTTGGAAAAATATTCATACAACTTTATTTTTAACTCTTATTTGTTAAAGTCTCAAAACCTGAATGAAAGAATAAATATTCTACTTATTATGTCATCTAATCCCTTAAACCAACTTTACATATTTTTATTAATTTTTTTTAATTAAAAAAAACTTAAAAAATTCATCATTCGTACAACCCCTCTCTACACACGTTTCCTCTTTCTTTCTCAATCTCCCGTATCCTCTCTCTCTCTTACTCTCACTCTCACTCTCCCCGTACTTCCCCATATCCGTCTCTTTCCCTGCGACACTCTCCCCGTGCTTGCGACACTCTCCCCGTGCTTCCCCATATCAGTCTCTCTCCCTGCGATATTTCTATCCTACTGTTTAAGAATGCTAGAAAGCAAGGAGACAAGGAAAGGTATAACAGGCTCTTTGTTGTTGGCCCCTATATTAGCTAATCTGCGATATTTCTACCCTACTGTTTAAGAATGCTAGAAAGCAAGGAGAAAAGGAAAGGTATAACAAGCTCTTTGTTGTTGGCCCCTATATTAGCTAATCTCCCTTGTTAGCTAATCTCCTTTGCTTAATCTCCCGTGTTAGCTAATCTCCTTTGCTTGCCACTTGCTCAAGTGATGATATTGCAGCTCCAATGGCGTCTGCAACTTTAGACCCTTCAAAACCCATATCTACTTCTCTGTTCGGTTTTTTTTTTCTAAAGATAATGGCAAAACCCTTACGCCTTATCTTCATTTCCTTAATTTTGGAGGTAATTAAGGTCCATTTGCTCATTTCGAAGTTTTAGGGTTTTCTAATCTTTCTGTTCTGCTCAAAACCAACAAGCAAGAAAACGAGCTTTATTTGTGCATCTTCAAAACCCACTTCAACAAATGCAAAAAAAATCTAAAGCACCACCAAATCCAGTTTTCAGTGAGATAAGGCAAAAAAATCTGAAGCACCACCAAATCCAGTTTTCAGTGAGGGTAGGCGTGAAGAAGAGGGACAGCCCATATGTCCAGGTTGTGGGGTTTTTATGCACCCTGATTTTCCTGGGTTTTATGAAGAAAGGTTCGAAAAGGGACGAAATTGACGGCGATTTTGATGATTTTCTCGGAGAATTCAGTGACGAAGAAGCAAGAGAGTCAGAGGTAGAAGAAGAAGTTACGGGAAATGAAGATGGAAATTTTGATTGAGAAAATTTGGGGAGAGAGAGGATGGAAAAACAGTAAGACTTGGGAAAGCATGCAGATGGGAAAAATAGAGATATATGGAGGACAGAGAGCGGGATATGCGGAAATACGGAGAGAGAGAGAGAGAGTTTGAGAGATAATTACTGCCAAAAAAAATTATATTTGCGATAGAGAGCGAGTTCGAGAGATAATTACTGCCAAAAACAAATTAAAGAGAGAGAGTTTGAGAGATAATTACTATAAAAAAAAAACTTACATTTGCGATAGAGTGAGAGTTATACTTGCAACAGAGAGAGTTTGAGAGATAATTACTGCCAAAAAAAATTATATTTGCGATAGAGAGAGCGTTTGAGAGATAATTACTGAAATTATTATATTTAGAGAGAGTTTGAGAGATAATTACTGAAATTATATTTAAAGAAAGAGTTTGTGAGATAATTACTAAAATTATATTGAAATTATTATATTTAGAGAGAGTTTGAGAGATAATTACTGAAATTATATTTAAAAAAAGAGTTTGGGAGCTAATTACTAAAAAGAGAGTTTGTGAGATAATTACCAAAATTAATTACTAAAAAAAAGAGTTTGTGAGAAATTATTATATTTAGAGAGAGTTTTAAAAAAAGAGTTTGTGAGATAATTACTGAAATTATATTTAAAAAATTACCCAATGGCCCAAACAGGTCTCGAACCTCTGACCTTCGCGTTATTAGCACAACGCTCTAACCAACTGAAATTTATATTCAAATTTATTTTAACCTCCTATTTTCCTCAATTTATTTACTCTTTCCTGGTTTCGTCAATGCATAACCTGCTCTGGCCATATTTACTCTTCCCTAGGTTCTTCAACGCATAAAAAACTACTCTGCCATATTTACACGTCCCTAGTTTCATATTTACTCTTCTCTAGTTTCTTCAACGCATCTAGTTTCTTCAACGCATAAAAAACTGTCCTGGCCGTATTTACTCTTCCCTAGTTTCTTCAACGCATAAAAAACTGTTCTGGTCATGCGTTGAGAGTTACACCGCCTTTCTTTAAGAAAGAGGCTCTTTTATTTATTCTAAGAATTTGAATTTTGAGCACAGAGACGTTTCTCGTTGTCAAAGTATATTCTATAACGTAAACGATTTCATGATCTCACTCGAGCATACTGTCCATTTACTCCCTCGGGCAAAACTCAATCTAGAAGATATTTTAGGATCCAAAGGGGATGTAAACATATAGACTAACTTCAATAAAATAAATTTTTCCAAGTCATACTCTATGCACTTTAAAAACTGGTCTTGAGATTGAATTGAGACCATCCATTTTTTTTTTAATGTGAGATCTAAGAGTTAGAAAATTTAATTTCAAATTTTTTCTTTTTAAAAAAATGTTATCATCTAGTAATTTTAGGTGGTCCTCGAGGGAGTAGATATATAGTATACTCCTATGGGCATAATATGCCCGCTCTATAATCAAACCTTTTATCTTTGGTGGAGCTGATAATGGGCGGAGCACAGCTCGACCCAGTAGGTCCGGCCCTACACAACTAGTGCCTGAACCACAAAATGTGGTCTGATAGCCAAGCCGGGTCACGACTGGGCTACTTAGTTCTATGACAGGGATAGCCCGCCTTGCCATGTGTTTTTTCTAATTTTTTTTTTTTTTTTTTTTTAGAAAATTTCTTATAGAACCCTAATTTCTCATATTATTGCATGGTAAATCCTCTTTCTGTTTTTCTTTCAAACAGTATAAAAAAATCTCCAAAGATTTCACCGTATACGAGGAATTAGAGTTTTATACGAAATTTTCCCTTGTTTTCTATCTTGAATCTATGAAGCCCGTCCTAGCCTAGCCCTATCTAGAGAGGACCAAAGCCTTGTCAGCTTGGTAAGGGCCAAGCTTGGCCCATTACCAGCCCTAAATGTTACAATAACTCCTAATCGTCAAATGTGAAACCTGGAAGCCAGGGGTAATTTCAAATTTTCCTTTTGACTAGCACAATCTCAACTATCCCATTTTGCATCTAACTGTAATTGTAACTTTCTTGTACCAAGATAAATAATCTTATTGGATATTTTAACTTCCAAACCACTCTAATCCCATGAAAAAAATATGGAATTTGCCCTTTATTGCGAAGATAGAATTGTCACCTTGAGAGGGAGAACCTTTTGTATGACAATACATATCTAATTAGTTTTTAAAATTCAAATTGCTCATTAGTCCTGGTCAAACTGATGATCACGACTATATTTTGTATTTAAATTTTATTTATTTTTATAAAAATCCAAAAGATATGAAATTTGGGACGTCTACTCTTCTCATTAAAGTGCACCTAATACAAATATTTTAAAAATTATTTTCATAGAAATTAAATTAATCAAATACCCCTAAAAGTTTTAGGGGTATCTTGTTCTATTTAATATTTGTGAATTATTTTTTGATATTTTATTAGATTAGACTACTTTTTAAGAACATATGCTCCAAATTTCAAAGTTGTTGGCTGCCCTATTATTGCTACTTTACACAAGTGTGCTAAAAATAAAAAGAAAAAGTTTATGTAAAGTTGACACCTTCAAATTTAGAATTAAGATGCAGCTCTAAAATCCTTCAAAAATGATTGTTTTGATGTTGACCATATCGACATCGGGATATAGATATGGAGAAAAAAGAAATTTCAAGTCCTAAAAATAATGCATAGAAATTTCAAGTCCAAAAATCAATACATCTTGCAACACATTATCTGGACTATCCATTTTCAAGATGTTTTTGTGTTTATAGATTTGCTTTTGAACCATATTTTGAGTTTAAAATTTTACATTTGGAGACAAAAATAGAAGTTTATACCATCCTATGAATTTTTTATACAAAAATTACATCTCATGAGGGCGCACCTGAATTTGATAGTTCAAGGTTGCAACCTTATACAAACCAAAGAAATGGTTTTATTTTGTATACAGAACAAGCACTGAGTTTCGCGCAATTCACTAGCACCTGATTAACTGTCCCTCCTTGAAGTTGGATATTTACTAAGGCGTTAGCATCCTGTGGAACCCTAGTGCTGGCAATACTACTATCCCTTAAAAATAGCATTTTAGAAGGACAAAGTTTACATAAGGTTGCAACTTTGTACTGTTGAAGTAAGGCGCACCTCAAGAATCTTGCATTGGAGAGTGTTCTGGCATAGAAGAACCCTCCAACTGATCATCTCGACCTTAAGAAGAATGGACATGAAGGAAAAATAGAATTCAAGTCCAAATAATAGTGCATCTTATAACAAGTTATCTAAACCGTCTTGAAAAAAGATTTTTAAGTATTTTTTTATCTACTTGATCTATACCGTTTATGAAATTTTAAATTTTATAACTAAGGATAAAAAGAGATTTTGAAGCTATCATAAGGTTTCCATCGCCGAAACGACATCTCTATGTAAATTTTATAGGTGTGCCTAACTTCTACAGGAGGCAACTTTATACAATCCTCACCCTTATAAGAATCTATGTAAACGTTTGTTTGGCCATTGGAAACCTGAAAAGGAAGTTGAATTTTTTAGTTTTTAAATTTGGATACTCGAGATTTTGATATCTTGTAATATTTTTTACTGTCTTGATATCAGGAAAACCATACATGGTTGAGCCTCAAAATTTGAAATCGACCTAGTTTAACCGTTCCCTGTAATTTTCATTGATGAGGGGATGACACATTTGAATGAATGGCATATCAAAATCACTGCTCAACTATGGTAGGTCTAATAAAATGGATGATACAAATCACATAATGTAGTTATAATTTAGAAGTAAAATATTATTGATCTCAACCATATGATCTTATCGGGCAGTTGAGAACATGTACATTTTTTAAAAAAAAAAAATTGACATATTAGATTGATCTAAAATTTGGGGTGTGTAAATTTCTCATCCATACACACCATTGAAAAATATTTCAAAAAATAATTTTAAACATAAAATGACCAAAATACCCCAAAATTTAAAGATATTTTATTTCCTTTTGTCTCAAAAAATATATATATTATTTATGTTTGCGCCCCAATGAGGCGTGCAAAAATTCAACGTTTCATCTCAATCTGATTTTTATAAAAAAGATTCAAATTAGTTATGTGACCACAGCAAGTTTGGACACTATTCAAATGGGGAGTGCGCACTTTTCAAAAAATGAGAAGTCTGCACTTCCATGGGGGGAGTCAAAAGTCTGGATTTCTCTTTTTTTGGAAAGTTTGGATTTCAAGTACAGTGAATTTCGCTTTTTCAAACACAACTTTTACACATACCTAAAACTTTTGACTTTTGATGCCAAAGTTTCCAGTAGTCAAACACCCCCTCGAGAAGTGACTCCATCTGAAATTTTCCAAGAACAAACCACAATGTGAAGTTTGTATAATATTTGGTTATTCACAAATTTCAAGAGCAAATACATAGTGCATGGATAATTGATTTTGCTTGGTCACGAGGATCATATGGTAATTTTCCACTATAAAAATAAATGCTATTTTCAATTTAGAACTCAAGAAATTAGCCTTGAAACTTCAATCTGATGTAGTTTAGTTATGTGCACTATATCTCTGCCATATGTCTAAGGGAACAAGTTGTTTGGAATATACTTTGAAAGGGTGAGGTCTTTGTCAAATAATATAATAACATTTTGAGATTGTTTACAAAAAAATTATTTATCTTCTATATATAAAGGTCACAATCATTCACATTCATTAGATCTCAAATTGGTGGCCTGGGATTAAATCACGAAGTCTACAAATTCACTATTGAGCATCTAAGTCATTACCAATTTCTACCAAAGACCTAATTAAAAGCAAACTTCTTTTTCCAAATTAGATCGATGCAAGCAATGCACATCTCAAGTTCAATTCCAAGGATAAGTCACGAGGAATTGGGCCTGGGCTTGAGTAGTTAGCAGTTGCAAGCAATCCTACATCTCAAGTTCAATTCCTACCCCACTCGAACTACCCAAAAAAAAAAAAAAGGCACATCTCCTTGTTTGAAGTTGAACAGGGAGGACCAGCAACTAACCACTTTCTTTTCAATGTTATTTATATTGACTCGAAGAACAAGATCATGGCACCCAAAATGAATTTTTCTCATCATTTTTAGTTCTTTTTTTCTCTTCATTCTCTCAATCTTCCCTTTTATATATGTAAATAACGGGTTTAAACATTTGTCTGTACTCTGTATCATCAAATTGGCCATCTAAAAATGGCCCAGTAAATAGGTTTCTCATACTCCCATTCTTCATTTAGCTAATCAGTATTTTGCCTATGTGAAGCTAAAATATAGAAAAAACAAGGTTGTTATGAAAAAATATCCAAATTATAACCAATTATAGATTATAATCAAGTAAGCTTTCGTGGATTAATCGACATTCGACAACATTTTGTTGCAAAACATTATTACAGCTTCCTGGTAAAGCGTCATATGGTTGAATGAGGCATTAGCTCATGGATGTATCAACAATTGCCTCCCAAAGAACTGCCGGCGTCACCTTTTTTTTTTTTTTTTTCTAGTTTTTCATCAGACTGCTTGCATTAGCCGCACTCACAAATAAACATAAAATTTCAATCCAACTTCTTCACTTTTAAAATGAAAATTGTAATAATTTCATTAGGAAATGCAATCATACTATATATATTATTTCAAAAACAAAATAGGTGGGTAGCTGGAAATCTTGAAAAGGTTGTAAGAAATTTTATTTCTGCAAACTCAACACAAAGGGTCCAGGCCTCCCCACTTTTGAAGACCCTCACCCTTGCCAAAAGCTTCACAAACATCTAAAAGCACACTGTGTATCCTTTATTGAGAAGGCTTGTCACTGTATCAATCCCTTAAGATGGTTCTTAAACTTTTTTCTAAAACCATGCTGAATTCCTCTCCAAAATTAATGAGGCTCAGGAACAAAAGAATATTACAATTGAAATTCTATTCCCACCCAAAAGGTGAGGTATGCCTGCGAAGGGGTCATCTCCCCAAATTTAATTGGGAAGTTGGTCTACTAATGTGACAGTTTGTAAGAGGGAGGTCATGCTTTCAATACTTGCCCCTGATGCAACAAGTTGCCCTGAAAAAATGAACAAATGGGCTGTGACTTCCCCTTTGCCCTACCTAGGAGACGCCACAGACATGGTCATAGAGCAACTGACGATAGACTCTGCATCTGATGCCATGGCTCCGCTCATTGGACGCCGGTCCGGCGTTGTAATCTCGTCAATGGACAACAGGTCCACAATGGCCATCTTTGTCTCAGGTGGGGTGTCCACATGGACCCGGCCCTCGAGCATGTCGACCACTCGTGCCATGCTAGGCCTGAGCCTAGGCTTCTCTTGTATGCACCATAGGGCTACAAACACCACTAGCCGGACCTCACGCTCCTCCACACCTAGGCACGCAAGCCTGGGGTCCAATATGTCCATCACCCGCTCCTCTTTCACCTTCTCCATCACCACCTTTGGGAAGTACGACCACTTCCTCATCGGGCCCCTTCCTCCTCCAGAGACCCTTACGTTCCTCCGACCGCCGACAAGCTCAAGCAATACCATCCCGTAACTGTAGATGTCAGACTTTTCGGTGATTCCGTGCTCAAGGAGCCACTCTGGTGCAAGGTAACCCCTCGTTCCTCGCACCGTAGTGACCACACGGCTCTCATCGCGCCCCATGAGCCTCGACAAACCAAAGTCTGACACCAGGGCCCTATAGCAGTCGTCGAGGAGGATATTCTCAGGCTTGACATCAAGGTGCAAGATGCGAGACCGACAGTCATGGTGTAGATACGAGAGTGCGCGGGCCACATCAATGGCCACCCTAAACCGCATGTGCCATGGCAAAGGCTCGTGCCTCTTAGAGGTAGCATGCCTTTCCTTCTCAGGGAAAATCCAAGCATCAAGAGAACCATTATGTACATACTCATACACTAGGTGGCGGTAGGACCCTTCGGCGCAAAACCCTAGGAGGCGGACTAGATTCACGTGTTGTACGCTTGCGATGGCTGCTACCTCGGCTTTGAATTCCGAGGCCCCGTGCTCAGAGACATCAATGCGCTTTACCGCTACCTCGGTACCGTCATGGAGGACGCCTTTGAAGACCGCTCCCGAGGAGCCACAACCGAGTATCGTTTGGAAGCTGTTAGTGGCGACCTCGATGTCCGCAAGGCGGAATCGGGTGGGGAGGCCGGCAACCCGGCGGAGGAAGCTGTACTCGAGACGGATCTGCTCTCCCTCGGCAGCCAGCTCAGCAGCAAGGGCATGACGGTGGCGGTCAGCACATTGGTGGGAGAGAATCCACACGAGGAGTGCAATTTGGACTGCCCATAATGGTGCAGCTGCCAGGAAGAAGGCCTTGGAGGCGCCGAGGCAAATGCGCAAGACCACAAGTACTACAACTAGGAGGAGGATTGCTGTGGATCCGGCGATCCTTACTGTCTTTCCCTCCATATAAGAGAGAAGGAGAGAGAGGTAGTTCAAGGCTTTGCTTCTCCAGAATTAGTGGGAAGGGCCAGAACTGAGACTGTTAATTTTTGTTAGCTCATGGAGAGCGGGGAAGAGAGATGTGGCACTTTTATCTTCAGAGGGAAGGTGAAGTGATGAAAGTTTTAGCTCTTCTTAGTCTACATCCAATCTGTCATTGGTTTGAGAGAGAGAGAAGGCATGTTCTTGCCTTGAATCAGAGGAAGGAGCAGAGTCAAGGAATAAGATGTGCTTAGTATATGGAGCAGGTGAGAAGGAAGTCAACATGTTTTGGCCATTTTCTTAAATAAAAATAGGTGAGGTGTCTTTGCCAATTGTCCATTGAGAGTGGTCTGTGGACTAGTTACTCATGAGACTAGAGGAATTATTTTTTTTTCACATCCTCTCAGAGAATATGATATAAGTGTTTATATAGAGATTTATTTAGCAATTGGGATGAGTGACCATGTCAATGCCTGCATTAAATACGTGGAGTACAGACTTCTACAGTTTTTATATGAAGCATTTGACCCATTCAATACCCTTTTTCTTGCTCATTCTCCCATACAAAATATTTGTGGAAATTCGGGAAGTTGGTGGAAAATGACAGTGGTGAGATAGAGGACCATTTCTTAAAGCAAGATAAAAATCTAGAGAGTGAGATGGAGGACCATTTCTTAAAGCAAGAAAAAACATGCATCTTTAATTGAATTCCCTAAAAATATTTAGCAACATACCATAGACAGATTACAGAAGCCCTTCGCTCACAGTAAAACACTACTCTATGTAAGAGTGGCAAGGAACCGGGCTAGCCTTGGCCCTAGCACAGTCTTTGTCCTTCTAAGGCCAGCCCAGGTACTGGTCATATTAAGGTCAGTCTGGCCTAGCAGCAAGTGGGAAAAAAAATTGGAAAAAAAAATAGAAAAAAAAAGTGGGGCCAAACTGGGCCACTGCTGGCCCTAGCCCGGCCATTTGGGCCACAATTTCTGGCCAAGGCACCAAGTCGCTCAGCCCATTGCCAACCCCAACTTAATATTAGTACCCCTTACAGTATCTATACATATGGCTCCCTTGGATGCAAAATAAAATTGGCAACCACATTAGGGCCTGCACTATGCCATCTCCCCAATGTAGCCGATACCCTTGATGTACTTGTCCCTACAGAATACAGCCAAGGCCTGTCTTTAATAAGAAACAGGGTTCAAGCTGTGTCTCTCTCTGGCCTCAACTATGCCCCTGCTTAACATCAACATAACTTCCATGACAGTCGCATCAAAGTTGTCCCCTCAATACATCCAAATGCCAAGACTGGAGGAAGAGGGACAATAGAATTGAAATTGATTTTAAGTTTCCTCATTCTTTTTATAAATGATTAGTCCATTAGTTATGTCCTACCAATTCCACACACAAATATTTACATCATGAAAAGCTTTGTGAAATCAAACATATGTGCTTTGTTGAAAGAAGTATAAGTAAAAACTACTAAAAGTCACCAAAGTTTTGCTGAAAACTCAAACCAAAATACTTAGGTACTTTCCTCACGCAATCAATTTAAATGGAAGATGCTCTTCACCACCCCTGTATTTCCAATGATCATAGAATGACATAGAACCCCTTTGATTATATTTTAAAAGCAGTTTCAATGGCTTAGCCTGGATTTAAGATTGAGTAATCATAAAAATGTGAAATGTCAATATTGATCTCCTGTGCTAAAAAATAAATAGAAGGCAAGTATCTGCAATGCTGCATCAAACTTCCCCATCCTCCAGGAGGTACGGAATATGATGTTTAATAACCAAGGCAATGCAACCAAATTTCTCAAAAGCTCAGCTGAACGCCCAGAATGTTGCAAGATCTGACCTAATATTGGAACCCTAAAATACTTTTTGAGGTGCTCTGTGGTTCTGCTTCATGGCAAAGTGGTTACGGCATATGGGTTGAAACACTACAGTGTATGATTTGAATCTCAGCTTAGTCACCTAAAAAAGAAACAGAACAAAGAAATTTAGCAGGATTGAAACTTCTTCAACCAACCCAGTCATACCTGAGCATATGGTCTGAGGAAAACATCCTCTCCATCTCAGCCCAAAGCTGACAAGCCAATCCATGAAGGGATACATCATCTTATTGCTATCCTATTATGAGGTACCACTGAGGCCCTAACATGTGATTTCATCCAGAAAAGGAGAGATTTTCAACCAATGTGATTCGAAAGTATCCCAATGGTCTCAGGGGGGTGAGAAGACCATGAACCCCTAAGCACACCTCCTAGGGTGTGTCCAATTATTTTTGGCTATTCCCTCACATCAATCCTGTGGGATGCCCCCAACAATTGATACTTGGAGAAACACTTAAATAGTGTTCCTAAATTAATGACAGGCCTATCATCCACAAAAAGAAAGTTGACCATAATCTTATAATTCTTCTCTCTCTATCTAAGGGTGCCAGCCAAAGCAGGAGACACTGTTACTCCATGACATCTAAGGGAAAGATTCTGAATCTTTTTTTGTTTTTTTGGGTCAAGAAGGATTGGCTAATTGTGCATGGGCAATTTTGTCCATGAGTACGCATCCTCCAAGATCATCATAGCATACCCCCAACAAAAGTGACTTAAATTCATACATGGGAATAATCTATTGGAAACCATACTGAAAACCATCGTAGATTCCTAACAAACTCTTTTTAAGTCTTTTTGGAACCCAACAACTACTTTATCCCTTATGTTAGGTGTCTGCCCTGTCATTCAAGCACTTGAGTCTTTGGGGGAAGCACTAGGTATGGTGAGGTGGTGAGGCAGTGATGAGATTATTAAAACCTCCATTGTTGGCAAAACAAGTTTCACATGTTGGAATTCATCTTCCTTCTGTAGCTGAGATAATAGAACAAATACCATGCAACCTGCTGTCTCCAAGGAATACCTAGCGATCTAGCCTGCACCATGCAACCCATTTAGAAGAACCTAAATGAGGATCTTGACCTTCCAACAGACAAACTAACCCTCTTACTAGCTTTCTGCAGAGGACCAAAACATTAACATAATTCTGATTTCTAGTTGAACTAACACATGACCACATAACCAAAATAGTAACCAGGGTAAGCTTCCTCTTCTTTTTAGGCAACATTGAAGAGTCTATCATCACACAAGACATACAACAACAATTAAGATAAATCTTACCAATGCCAATGTCTTGACCAGTGAGTGGCCAAAGGTTACCTCCTCACGCACCTCCCTCTTCTCATACTCGAAGATACTTGAAGCCCCAACTCTAGGCCCTGGATGCTCAAGTGGCCTTTAATGACTTGCAACCCCATTCACTGATCAGTCTCAGATGATGAAGCCATCAATGCTAAAGGTATGTGGCTTGACTACATAACTTGTGCCAAACCAAGATTGAAAAGGGCATTTAAGAACCCAACATGTCATAAAATACAAACAGTTTGGGTCTCCACAGGAGCCTGAAAATCTCGTTTGGGCTTCATCTTATATGTCAACTCCAGGAACATGAAGGAAAATTGACCGATGCATACCCTTATTGTGACCCTAAAAAGGGATCATTTTATGAGGACAATGGAATTCAAAACCTCTTTCCTCATCTCGTACCTTAATATCAATCAAGATAATACTCTATAATGCTCTTGAGTGTCCCAACTGTAAGTTCAAAGTTCAAACCCAATCACAATCAATTTCCCCATCTAAATTTCCAAAGAATTAATACCAGTATTCCAATCAAATAAGCATTGTTTACCCCCCGGTAGTCAACTAAGAGTACACAAGGGACATCGTTTCTTTCTTCTTCTCCTTCTAGTCTCCTTCTAGTCACAAGGACCCTTTGTAGGAGTTCCACCACCCATATTTAACTTCATGGGTATCACTGCAAATGACTTCAATAAAAATGCCTTATCTGGTCTTCACTTGTTTGTACATACTTCCTACATGCCATGATATTTGTTGTATGCACCAAGTGGTGTGGGCAACGGTCTGCCATAATTTCTGTGCTACAAGGAATAAGGCATAACTCAGCATCTAGCATCTTCAATAGTGAAAACTACAGTTCAGGGGGCAGAAAGTAATATATGGCACGTAAAAGGAATAGATGGGAAAAAAATTAACCTAGTAATCAATAATAAGCGATCATTCTAGGAGAGCCTTTCTGGAAAGGTGAAACATATCCTCATCAATGAATTCTGGTACAGTTCAGTTAACACATGACCAGGATGGTGTCGCTCATGTATGAAAAGCAGGTCAGAACTTGGTGAACTTTTGTGACTTCTGATCTAAAACAAAAGAGCATGGGAAGACATAGTACAATATGCCTTTATTTCCTGTAAGGATAGAATAAAAGGTCAGCAAGGCAACAGTCCAACAGAAGTATCCACTGATCATGCACAGATGGTTTGCACAAAGCACAATACTAAACAAGTGAGTTATCACGACAGAAGAAATTATTTATAGGGCCAACAGGGAGGACGGACCACTACTATTAATTTTCCTCCACTTCTGCTGGAATACTTTCGCAACGTGTTTGTGTCTGTCGATTTGGAACCCTGCTCAGGTAGAAACCCAACCAAATAGTGGCGCTATTTGGCAATAGCTGGATGAAAAGGAAACATTTTCATGCCTTATTCTGCAATTTAGATAGCAGAATGTCCCTAGGGGCATGCACCCAAATTGGCTCTAAGTCCGACTTTCTGCATGTCCTCCCTTGGGTCACTTAATACAATAAGGGCTCATAGCATGTTTGCCCCAGTTTAGCCACACGAGAATGATGAAGTGTTCGCATCTATTTTGTTACCCCAAGATACACAGTGAACCTTTATGAGCAACCGCGGACTTGAGAGAGCAAAAAAGAAATTAACCAGAAAATGAGTCCAACAACACCTGAAAGCTTTCCATTGATTTTTCAATACTACACGTGCCACGGTTTAGCCATCCAAGAATGACCCAAAAATTTTCACATTCATTTAATTAAACCAAGATTTCGAGTTATCTTTTAGGAGCCACCACGGATTCCAAAGAGAGAGAGAGAGAGAGAGAGAGAGAGAGGTAATGTTTTCATCAAAAGAAGAAAAAAAATCCCAGAAAATGAGTCCCAGACCCACCCAAAAAGTTACGTATCCATCATTCAAAGAGTGGACAGACCAGAAAATGTGTCCAAGATACATATCCATCATTCAAAGAGTGGACGGAACGATCATGACAATAGACTAGCTGGAAGCGATCAGATAGGAAAAACATACCACCCACATTCAAAACTTATTTGCTTCTTAAATTACCAACAAAAAGGTGAATGAGACATAATATAATCCATTAATTTATATGCATTTAGCCACAATAACATGGCTCCAAATCGAGGATCCCATTGTCCAAACCTTACAAGAAGATCCAACAAGCAAACTTGCCATCTATAAAGATTACCCAGGAAAGAGTATTGCACAGTGCACTACTATACACCATCAGGGTAATGTAACCACGCTTTGGTCACCGTGGTTACGTTCCAACCCTTCATTCAATATAAAACTTTGATGTTACACGTGAGTGTGACGTCCCACAGGGTTGCACCATCTCATACGAAAGAGAGACATTCATTAACCGATGGTTTTCTTCAGAACGAGTCATCAGAAATGATACCTTTATGGCATCACCATGACTCACACGGGGAGATGGATGTAAGAGGAATACCTGCATAGTGAGACCCACATTCATAACAAAACAATTGATGATCAAAAAACCACATAGACATCTTTATAGCAGTCTTATAATCAGTAAATAACCAGTAAGTAGAGAAGGCAAGGGCCAATAATAGCAGTTTAAGAATAGTGATGGAAATTTTTAAATTTTCTAATGTAAGGGACCAAACTCGTAATCGTAGTTTGATTTTGTAGAAGTAGTAGTACAGACCTGTTGGCCCCAATGTGTACCATCCTCTTCGCTTGGAGCCGTGTTCAACTCAATCTCATTCTTCGCCGGGTTGGCCGGACTTCCCTGAGGACCATACCAAAAAAGACAAAAGATAGCGGATATTGTCGAGGCAAAGGCACAGAAGCGACAGAGAATCTAAGACAACTATATAAGGAAGGGAAAAAATCAGGATTAATGTTGTTAGGTTTGGTTCAGAGCATGCTTTGGTTTCGTCATGGAAGAAAAGACCTTGATCGTTTTTATCATGGAAGTACTAAAAAGTTTTAGAAAATTGAAAAAAAAATGAGCCAAATAATTACGCGAAGAGACCAAAAACACGATCATCATCATCATCATCAAAGCCTTTTCCCAACTGGGGTAGGCTACACGAATCCTGGTCTGCTGTTGTGCTTTTATCAAGGACTCAGTGAGGCCACGAGTCCCTATATCTTTTTTCATAACTTTCAACCATGTCCTTTTGGTCCCATCCCTTGCCCTATTTGAGCCAGACCAGAAACACCCAAGAGACAAAAAGCCAAATCTTCCAAAGTATGTATATGTTCAATTCTTTGGTGAGGAGGTTGAAGCCCTAGTTTTTCGACTGCTTTGGTAAAAAAAGAGGGAATATGAAATTGATCAGGAGAACTTCATATCTCATGGACGTAGTCCTAACTTGTGAAATATGAAGATAGTTCCTAGACTTGTGAAAAAAATTTAAATGTCTATTATCCCTATCCATCTTACATTTTTCCCTCACTTGTCCGCTACTAAAGAAAAATAAAAAAGAAAAGAGAAAAATTGAGCAGTTAGGTTCCGTTCTTATTTTATTTATTTTTTAAATCTCAGGACTACCTGAATGGTTTATGCAGTAATTCCACGTAGCATCCTGATATTTGCCCTTTTATACATGACAGGAATGGTTACCAGAAAATGAACATCAAACCACCCAGCAAATCCACAAAGCCTGCTCCTCTCTATGGTGATGGATGATGTGAATTCTGCTTGAACATTACGAATATCATCTACAGTGGCAGTCAGACAATCGATTTCTTTGATGACAGCTGGAGTGCCTATGACTTGGTCGGGATGGAGATTATTCCACAATGACGTCTGCATGAAGAACAAGCCATGTTCAAAAGAGGCATTTTATTTGATATAATATATATATATTGACACACACACACACACACATGCATCCACACATGCACATATATACAGACACAATTTATAAATATATACGCACATATATATGTATATATATATATATATAGGGAAATGATTTCATGAAATGGTAGTATAGTAATATTGTATAGTAATACAATGAAACAATCTTCAGAAACCATGTTCATGCCATTTGTTTGACTTGAGTTTTTAAATATATGCTATTTTCATTCTAATGAACAATAATAAAAAAACAAAATTTGAAAACACACCCTAGAAAATATTTTTTTAGCCCAATTAACATAAGCCGCCCATTTTGTTATCATGCTTAGATCTAGGCCTTAGAAGGATTTTTCTCTTTTTAAAATTTTATATAGCTTTGTTATCATTAGATGAACAATGTTCAAAGAGAAAAAAAATGGTTTTGAGTTTGTAAAGCCTCATATTTTGAAATTCACCAAATGGATGGTCTAGATTCATTGTTGGTGGGAACTCATTTTACCCATATCTAAGATGAAAATTGAAATTGATTTTTTGAAAATTGACTATTCGAATGAAGAGAGGATACGTGAAATTTTTAGGTCATAGAAATGCTACAAACATGGTTATCTAAAAAAGTGGTTTCATTATATTACCATACGACCATTACATGAAATCAATCTCCAGGGGCATGAGGAGGCTCTTTTTGCCCAAGCAATTACATTCTTGGAGTCCCTTCAACAACAATTAAGTGGTTCCAGCTTGTGTCAACTAGTTTCAGGCCTCCCAATAAGGCCTTTGTCTAGACCAAAGTAGTGTTAGCTGTACCAATTGGACCTGGATATAACAGTAATAAGACGAGCCGACCTATTTCTAAATAGGCCCCTGATACACGCTGGTCCTAGATTTCTTAGGGAGCAGCATCAAACTTGCATTTGATGATAATGGGATCAGGTAGAAACCAATGGTTTGATCTTGAGAGAATCATCAGTCAGGCGTCTAGAATGCAATGTTTCAAAAAATGTTCGGCAGCCCCTAGGCAAACAGCCTGGCACCCAGCACCCAACACCTAGGCAGGCGCCCTATACTACAAATTCTATAGATATACAATATATATACATATATTTGTGTCACTTTTGAAATTTATTGCATTTGAAAATATTGTAACATACTTTTTCACAAGGTTTAAAAAAACGGATCGGTGATTCGAATCGGTCACACCCATACCCGTGTCGGATTGGGGAATCGATATTGTAACATACTTTTTCACAAGGTTTAAAAAAACGGATCGGTGATTCGAATCGGTCACACCCATACCCGTGTCAGATTGGGGAATCGGTTGATCGGATCGAAGAATCATCCGAATCGGCAATTTTTGTCCCAAAATGTTTTCAAAAAATCACTATAAATCTCTAAAACTAGTGTTCTTTTAGTTTCTCAAAGAAGTTAAGAGTGGTACTTATATACTTAAATTACTTTGTAAAAATAGGTGAATACTGAGACGTTTTCCGGTCTGGATGTCTATATTATTATTATTATTAATATAATATTACATCAAAATAATTTAAAACTATTAGAAAACACTTCCATATTATAAAATTAAAAAAATAAATTTCTCATATAAAGTGGAATTAGTATCACATCAAAGTATCAAACATTATTAATTCACTTTACTCATCCAAAATTATATAATTAACTGCAATATTATATACTCAAATTGAAATTGTTGGTTTATATTTTTTAATTATTTTACTATGCAAATAAGAATAAATCTAAAATGTCTTATAATATCATCTAATTTAAAAAAAAAAATTTATTTACAACTATAAGAAAAATAATACATTACATAACTTATAATGTAAATCAAAGAATAAATAAAATATAAGATTTAATTATCTATGTATAATTATTAATTATAATTTTATAATAAATGTAATTAAAAAATTATTAGAAAAAGCTTCCATATTATATGAGTAAAAACAAAAAAAAAACCCCAACATTAAAAGAAATTCAAAAAAATATTTTTACCTTAAAAAATGAAAAATTAAGATATCAAAATTTTAAAAAAAATTGCCTCTCGGCAACACGCACAGCAGCTGCAAAAAAAATACATATATGGTAACAAAACCTACCATATTGTCTCCATATTTAGTCATTTAATTAATTTAAGTTGTGACAAATTTAATTACATCCACAACATCTGCAAAAAATAATAATAATAATATGGTAACAAAACCTACCATATAGTTTTCATATTAGTCATTTAATTAATTTTAATATGGTAACAAAACTTACCATATAGTTTTTATATTAGTCATTTAATTAGTTTATGTGCATATGGTGACAAATTCAATTAGCATACCATATGCTATGCTAACAAATTTAATTAGCCTAATATTAGCCAACAAATTTAATTGTATCACTTAATTAATTTGCGTTGCTTGCCTTAAAGCCTAAGGCATTCGTTGCATTGTAAGTAATTTCATTAACCTACCATTCGTTGCATTGTAATTAATTCTCTCTCTTTGCTCCCCGCATGAAGTAATTGTCCCACATCGTTGATTTTTGTAAGCATAAAGCTCTTTAAAAGAAGTAAGGCAGATGTTATGAATAGCTCGTACTTGACTGGCAATGCCCAGCCTGGGGGCATTCATTGCATTGTGGGGCCTGCAATACAAATCCGAAACGGCTCAACCAATTCCCGATCCAGATTGCCTGATTCCAGATCGGTGCACTGAGTTTTAAACAGTGTTTTTTCATATACAAACATATGACAGTGTTTTAAACTACGGGATACGGCAGAAAGCGATGGGGGAACGATGCGGTCCGGATGCGAGTGCATCGCGGCAATGCAGTCAATAAATATAGAAAAATTCTAAAATATTTAAAAACATAGGGTAATCCATAGAAAAGAAATATGCAGGTGATATATGTGACCGTAGGTATTCATTAATTCCAAAAGTATTAGCTGCCGGAGATTTTGTATCCACTATCCCCTGATAGAAATTAAAAACTTGAAACTAGCTTCATAAAACATTCAACAATCAACAACCATAAGCACAAATCTACAACCACAAACTTTGAAGTTAAAAAATACTACAAACAAAAGTCCATAAAGATTAAAGAGTTATAAAGTCAAGCTCTAGAAGAGTCAATACAATCATCATCATTTATCAAGTCATGTTGAAGCAAGTGTCGATTTCTTCACAGCCCTTAAAATCCTCGATTTGTCGTCACAAGTTCGCCTAAACTTCCCCAAATCAACACCCAATTTCCGCCCAAACTTTCTCAGCAACCAAGTATCAACAAATGCACAAATTGAAGAACTTCAACGAAAAAAATTTCCGCCCAAATTTTTCTTTTGATCCAATTGATCACAAAACATCCACAATTATGGCTGAAAATTGTTGTTTGGGGGGTTTAATAGCCCCCTCAAACCCTTTCCCCCAAATTTCGAAAGTCAAAAAGGCCATTTTATCCATCCTTGAGGGGTACCGTTTTGAAAAAAATTGTAAAACATTATGAGACCTGATGTATGCACTATATGGCTCTGATGCAGAGAGTTGCGCCGCATATGCAGACGCAACTCTCTAAACCGCATATGCAGTCAATTTTGACACGGTGCCTAGCGCAAATTGCCTGATGCGGCCGCATACGCGACAATGCGGCTGCATTTTAAAACACTGATATGACATATCGCATGTTGAGAATAAACTTATTCAAAATTTAAAAATTCAAACCATACAAAATTTAAAACTCTAATAGAATATGTATTAGTAAAAGCCTCCAACTTTTCATATTCCATAATAAGTGAAAAAGTTTAGGAAGCTTCTTCAAACAACCAAAAATTCTATTGATTCTCAAAAATAGGTATAGCTACGTGATTGAAGGTTTATGGAATTGTTCTTTTAACTTAGAGGGCTGAAAATACCGCTCATAACCTATTTAAACCTTTTTGAAGGGTCAAAATTATCCCTTTAAATCTTTTAAAAATAAAATAAAAAAACACCCACGTCCTTGGGCCCCCGCCTAGGGCCCAGGTACATCAACCCAGAACGGGCCGCCTAGGCCTAGAAGTGCCGTCCATAGGGCCTTCGGTGCCTAGGCACGTGGCGGACAGTTCTTTGAAACATTGCTAGAATGTCTTCCCAATTTCACAAAGACACCATGGTTGATATGATTCCAACCTGGACCCCATCTATTCGAGATTCTTGGCTCTCAAAATATCCATCCATTGCTCTCCAACCAGATGCTCAAATCGTAGCTAGAATGGAGGTGCACCAACATGAACGTACCAAGGATAGGTGCAGGGGTGAAAAGTATGCAGTGAAAAGTTGAACTGTTTGGGGCATAACCATGCCATACTTAAATCAGGGTTATTCTGCTTCAGTCGGGGGGTGGTAGAGAGGGGAGACAGAAAAAACAGCCAGAGGAGGCAGTGTCCATATTATCTTATCTCTACCAATTCATGGGATATAGTGTGTTTTTAAAAAGATCCGGCAAAGCCACTAGGTCTGGTATTTCAAGGTCATGTTCCTACTGAACCTGGGGACCCAGATCCTCTGATCTCCTATAACTTCATAAGAGTAAGCCCCAGTGACATCGGTCATGGCAAGAGACTATAAAAACCTGGAAAGAGCAATTCCAAATTAGACTCCCAGACCGAAAGATCCTTCCACAGTCTGATCAGGATCCTAGTTTTAGCCTTGAACAAAATCTAACTAGTAAAATAGACCAGAGGCACGAGTATTGGCTGATCCCTTGGGTAACCATACATGTGTTGGAGCACTTGCTGCCACAGTTAGATTCTTGGTTAGCAAAGTGCCACCACCATTTACCAAGTAGTAGTGTGTAAAACCTTTACCTAGGCCCCTAGACCTTTTCAGACTAAAATATGGTCGCCAGAATCTTCCACCACAAATGACAATTCTGCTTCAGAATCTTGATTCGGTGATTTGATCAACAAATCGTCATGGTAACCGATTCCTTAAAGTTAAAAATCTCGATTCCACCTTTACAGAATCTCGATCTGGTTTTTTTGGAACTCAGATTCCATAGCATCAAATACCTAGTTCATATGTGCAAAAAACTGTGATGCGATCGACATGGAATCTCATTTTTAAGAATATTGATCTGAGTTATGTGGAATCCATATTCGATAAATCTCATTTTCGAAGTATACATTTCAAAAATAAAATCTCATTTCCAATTATATATACGTCAATATTTGTATGTCTCGTAAACACAAACATGACTTCCCCTACCAAAGAAGTGAAATAATTTGTTATTTAAAATCTACTATTAAGATTAATATATGATTGGTGTATAAAAGCTCTATGGGTGTCAAAAAAATCTACTTCACATCATTCCTAAATTCTGAAAACCCAAAACAATTATCATGTTTTTAAAACTTTATTATTAATAAATCAAGTATTTTTACTTTATTTATACAATCTAGAACTCAATGACGTCAAATCTAGTTTTAAGGGCATGCGACCTTGACTCGAATACCTATGGGGGAACTGTGACTCAGGCCACTCAATACAGCGATTTCAATACTAGGAGACTGTCGAGGACCTCAAATCCAATACCAGGGAGCCTTGGCTAAGCGTATTCAATACATCAATTCCAATAGTAAGGATTCTTGGATATGGATACTTCAGAGCCTATGATGATTTCCGATGCGGTTCCAGCTTGTGGGGTGAGATTCCTAGAATGCAGTAATCACGAGTCCTACTTTATGCAATGTATTGAACTACAGATGAAGCTTCCTACCATAGGAATTTTCTAGCCACTCGTGATTATGTGCTTCCGGTTACTAGTATCAAAATCCAGTAAAACACATTATCAAAATCCCCGATATACATAAAGAAAGAAAGAAAGAAAGATGGCCAATATAAGCCAATACCCACTTTCCAAAATTAACAATACACAACATCAATTCATCATAGCCAAGTGAAACAAAGAAAACGAAAAAAAAGTCCAACTCCATACTCCCAAAATTACATCAGATGTGATCATGACTCGGATTGGTAATTGAGTTTCATCATCACTACCAACAAGGACTTGCCGCCACCACCACCAAAGCCACCTTCTGATGATGATGATTCCATGCCATTATCATCAGAGTGAAAGCCAAAAGTCTTCTTTCACAACAAAATCAACCCACAAAAAGTATCGGGTTAATTACTTTTCAACTTTGCAAGAAATCAAAAACTTCGAGCAAATTTTTAATCTTCAAAAAAACTCAAAAATTTAGGGGAGTTTTTCTCTCTCAAATGTAAGGAAAGTAGGTTTTGGGGGCTTACAAGCCCCCCCTAAACCCTTCCTCCCCTCTTCGAGGGGGGAGAATGACATTTGTTTGCCCTTGGTGGAGGGCATATTTCCCCCCTTTCACCAAAGGGCACTGGGAGCCTAGGCAAGCACCCACGTACAAAACGCCTAGGCACCCTACCTAGGCCCTTAAACAGGCAGGAAAGGCCTTCAGCCACCTAGGCAGCCAGGCGGCCGAATTTTTTAACACTGTTTTTGACCAACTCCAATGCGGTTTTAGGCCTAACATCAACCCCTATGAGTTTAGTTGTCACCAGAGCTATCTTAAGGCCTATGAAACTTCAAAACACCAAGGAACAACCATAAGTTGCCAACCTGCTAAGAGTTGGATGTGCAGAAGACTAAGGTGTCATTCGCACAGTGCAGGTGGAGGACAGATGGCCTCTGCCTAGAGGATCTGAAAACTTGGAGTAGACTGTGATCAAACAGTCTTGTGATAGTTTTACTAAAAACCTCTACCCTGAAAACAATAGGTGACAGAGGTCTCCTTGACAAAAACCTTTTGAGGAGGGCAAGAATCCCAGGGGGCAGTCACTAACAAGAACAGAAAGACTATGGAACCCCTGATCCAGGACCTAAATTTACTTCCAAACCCAGTCAGTGTAACAACTGGTCAAGAACAGCCCAGTCGATATCATCTTTCACCTTTTAGGACCGGATCAGGGACTTTTGAATGGCAGCTGGCATGACAAACTCATGGGCAATCAGAGCTCTAAACAAGCTTTGCCGAACTTGGAAAGAGGCACCTTGGATTGGGAGATTCAGGATTTAACACAGGGGAAGCCAGAGCTTTCGTACAGAATTTTGTATGAACTATTGAGAAGGCTTATTGGCTTGAAATCTTTCAGCTACTTTGCTCCCTCCAGCTTAGGCACCAGAGCAATGAAGGTTGACTTCATCCCCATACGAATGATCCCTCCATGATAAAACTCCGAGTAGAAAGGAAGGATATCTAGTGTCATTGGGGCTATTGGGAAACGGTCTGGGCCTGAGAACTCATCTTGGCCAAGTTTTGCCACTTCCCTACGAATCTCACATTCATTATAAGGGCTTGTTCACCACTTGGCCCTCCCCCTATAAAAAGAATGAATTAAATATAGAAATCCTAGATCTAGCCTGGTAGTGAGTAGAGAAGAGATTCTCAAAATATGGGGTTACAACCCTATCGATCCAATTAGGCTCATCATATATCATATTGCCCATTTTGATCTGAAGGATGGTGGTCGCAGTGAGCTTCAGCAAGAGTCACAGATTTTATAGAAGAAGGTTATATATTTGTCACCCTCTTTCAGCCATTTGACCCTAGATCTTTGGCGACCGAAGATCTTTTCATGTTTCAGTATATTTTGGTGATCCATTTTGGCCTCTATGCTCCTATTCCTTTCTAGAGGGATACAGTCTCTAGATTCTTCTGTGAGGTCTAGACTCTTGTCTCTTGTAGGGCCTCCTTCCTTCCCAGGAAGTTACCAAAATTTTGCCACTCCAGTGTTTTAATTTTCCCTTTAAATTAAAAATATAAAAATAAAAAGCGATTGGGGGCTCCAAAAATGCTCGCAATGTATCCATTCAACAATTGAGGGGATTTGGAGCCCCAAATGAATATTTATCTGAAGGAGAATGTTTTGGAGGCATTATGGAGACTTCATGGATCCCTCCTCCAATCAAAAGCGGTGGACTTGTATGAGACCACATACATAGTGCGGACCCACAGGATTGCATAGCACGATTGATTATATATTTTTAACTGTATGCGTGTGTGGTTGTGTGAGCATGCATGCATGTGTGTGCGGGAGGCAGCCAAACATGTATTTGCATATTTGACTTATCCTGAGTCAGCCTGACGTAAGGGCAAGAATAGCTACAGCAACAAAATATCCTTAGGAATAGATGATGAGTCACAGCAGGATGGACGAGTCACACTACTAGTATAAAATACCATAATCAAAGCACATATGAGGCCCTTCCACCCTTGAATTTATCAGAGGAGGTGCAGCATCACTTCCATTACTACAGCTTAAACAATATAAAAAGCGCCCTGTGCTTTGTCCTGAATTCCACCATAGGATCCTATTTCATAGGTCATGGCATTTCAAGCCATAGTTGCTAGGAATTGTACGCGACATGGGAATGGAAATTGGAATTGATACTGGTACTAATATGCTAGGAGCCCAGGACAATGCGCACAGAACGCATCATATACATAACCAGTAATATGACGCTATTAAACCGCATGCATCTCATCTAATATCAATCATCAATTTAGTCCATTTAGTCCATTTTCTTGATAGGACTATACAGTCATTATATCCATTAAAATAGATTAGGGTTGGTACAGGATTTATATACAAAAGCAGATGCTTTATTGTCATCAACTGGCCTGAAAAAAATGTCTCATCACTAGGTTTTTGTATCCCCTTAAAAGAATAACCAACAATAATCAGTTGGTCACACCATTTATAGAAAACTGAAACATGTTATTGCCGGTAATAAATCAAAACCACCATTAAGGTGGTCAGGTCACAGAGAACCCACTTGTTTCCCTTCTTTCACATTCAACCCACAAACCAAATGCCAAAAAGACAGCAACTTAGCCTGAGATGGAACCACAAGTCACTTGTCACTCTAGGCCTGGCACCGTGTCCTTGTTATTATTTTTTTTTTTAATGATTGAATTCAATAAATGTTTGCAGTTCTTTAATGGTATCTAGAACGACATGTAATGCAGGTGACTCATGAAGCCATAATGTAAGCACATCCAAGTGAAAAGGCAAACATGTCTAGATGCTCGCTTAACTTTAAACTTCAACATGTCCCATCCTCGATATGCAGTTTTTCATCTCTACTAGATGAAAGCAGTAACCAAGATGACGCCGTAAATGATTTCCCTGCTTTACCTTTATCCTTTGCACTTCAATAATACAAGTTTTCCAGAATATAAGATATATCCAGATCTTGCAACAACCTCTCGTAATCCATATGATAACATGTAGAAAAGACTTAGTCACTTAACAAAGCTTCATTTCGGTTATCAATCAATAACATTGTGGTAATAAAAAAAGAAAATGGACAAGAAGTCAGTCAAGAAAGAATGCAATCACGAGAAAGAAATCACAACTACTATGCATATCCATAGGCCTTTTCCTTACGAAAGTAAATGTGCAATGCATTCTAAAAGGTGTAAAAACTTTAAGCATAGGGAGAAACTTTATGCTTCACAGGACTATAAACACAAACAGCATAAAATATCCCTCTTTTCATCATGGTGTAATAACACGTAGAAATAAACATTTTAGAAATAATAATGATTCAGATGTAGTGACTGTTAAAATTTTGTACTAACTTGCAGATAGTATTTATTTTGCTCTTTGCGGAAAGGCTTTGTTAAAACACTCATGTCGACCCCATAATAGGCATCTGTATCAGTTACAAAATTGAACCAATCAGACATTGCAGAATCATAATCACTCTGCTTCTGCTCCACCAAACCTGATCTGATAGGTGCTACCCACATGCGTGCATGACTTGGATACCTGACACAGCCAGGATATCCAATGATGACAATATAGGAATTAAAAGGAGCATTCTTATGAACTAGACATATATAAGAACAAAAATTCTTCAATAGATCTCTACTGAAATATATCTCAATCATAATAATCCATGATGCATGGTCAACAGTAAAGAAATCACAAACATGGGCAAAAATGGTAAGAAGTTTCACATTAAAATACTTAGCCTGGAAAAAAATCGGTCTATCCAAATGTGATATATCTAAAAACACATTATGTTAGCCTACCCCATCATAATTAATTCCAATTGCCATTCAGTGTAATCTGTCCCCAGCATGCACACATAACACCCACACTTATTGTTCATAAAGGACAAGGTTTGCCCATTCACTGATAAATTTACCTATGAAATTCGAGGTCACAACACTAAAGACTTGAACTCAATTTACCTGCATGTCGGATTAACTATTCAATGCTATTTAGACTGACACGCAAGCACTAAGTTCTGAAATCCAGAATGTACTAAATACCATTATAAATTATAAATTACTTGCACTCCCTCCCCCTCATGCCCATCCTAGTGCCCCCCATCCCAATGCCCCACAGGGTGGCAGCCTTTCTTACCCTTTCATATCTCCCTTAAGCAACTTGCCAAGCCCACTCATCACTTTCTCAGAAATCATTAATCTGACTGCCACAGATCCTCTCCTCTTCTCTCTCTCCCTCTCCTTACCACTCACGATCTTGAAGAACCACCCTATCCATCACCAATCCACCCCATGTTCCCATCTAACGTAATTCCACTCCAAACCTCACCCACCCAATCCGCCCAGCACCCTCCAAAATGATCCCACCCTGTACATTATTTCTCCTGAACCCCCAATGTTCGCCACCTGCACACCTTATCTCAGCCAATCCCCCACCTCCCACCACCACCCATTTCTCATAGTTAATGAAAGACTTCTCTCCTCCTTCACTGAGCCAAATAACCATGTCAAAAGAAGTAGGAGGAGGTCCATAGTAGAATCTTGATGTGGACAGTGTAGAGATAGAATGCATCAACCTGGACACACAGTGGGGTTTCTAAATGATGGGCCCCCAATGGACTTGAACCAGGGAAAAAGCAAACCAATTCCGAGAAAACCCACACCACAGGTAAAACCAGAAGGAATGAGAACTCATAAACTTCTCTAGAAATATCAATAATGACAAAGGGTCACCCCTGCCAACCATGTCCCCCTAAACCCTAACAACCAACTCCCGAGATGTCCATTAGTAACCGAGCCTCCTCTTCCTCGAACTCTATAACCATAAAAGTGCTAGTTTGGAACACCAGAGGCCAGAGACTCACGTAAAACCAAAGCAGACCTAAACTTTTCATAAACCTCTCTTCAAATATCAATTGCTCCAAAGGGTTTCCCCCACCCAGCCCTGTCCATCTCAACCATAAAAACCAACTCCTCAGATGCCCATTAGGTACTGAGCCTCCACGTCCTCCAACTCTATAACCATGAGAGTCCTAGTTTGGAACATCAGAGGCCAAGGACTCACATAAAACGGAAGCAGACCTAAACTATTTCATTGACCACTCCCTAAAGATCCCAGCCATACTCGAAACTAAGACCTCCGACTCCACACTGCTCTTAGTTTGAAAGTGTGGAGGAGAAGGCCTTGCCAATGGGAAAGCTTGGAGGCTCAAGGGCCCTTAGGTGGCATTTGGGGCATCTACAATCCTTCCAGCCACTTGCTCTTAGGCTAGCATCCACTCTTTCTCAATGTCTAAAAGCCTGTTTAGAAACTCATATAATTTCAAATGGAACTCACTGCAATGTATGAGCCCCATAGACCTTAGTTGAGGGATTCTTTTAGGAAAAAACTAGACAATATTGCCGCCTATCCTCCCAACCTTAGGTCAATGGGGGAGGCTATAATGTTACCAGGTGGTCCTACAAAACCAATACAAATGGGAGAATCACAGCAAGCATGGCAAGTTTCTCAAACTTCATTTTCAAAAATCACCTCATAGACATGCCTGTCAGTGGCTCCTTTACACCTTGTTCAATCATATAGGTCACAAGGATTGTTGAATTACGTAGGTTCCCTAATGGCTTTTTCCTGGAGACCCACTCCTTCACCATAGCCATACCCACATCATCATCATCATTTTAGCCTTTTCCCAATTAATTGGGGTCAGCAACATGAATCTTGGTTTTTCATTCTACTCGATTAAAGGCCTTATCCTTAATGAGGCCATAAGTCCCCATATCCTCTCTGACTACTTCTAACCACGTCCTTTTGGGTCTACCCCTTGTCCCTCTCAATCCTTCCACTTGAACTAACTCACACCTCCTAACAGGTGTTGTACTTGATCGGCACCACATATGGTCAGCCCACCTAAGTCTACTCTCTATCATTTTATCGCCTATTGGTGTCACACCTAATTCTCTCCAATAGATTCATTTCGAATATAGCCATACCCACATCCAACCACAAATCTATCCTTCTTGATATACCCTATCAAGCCACTCAGACCTAAAAACTTTTCACGTCCAGTTATGCTGGCTCAAATAACCATATTTTGAAAGCATGGAACACCACTGGTGGTCCTCTTTCACAAAGCATGGCTAGAGGGAATTCAAACTTCAAAAAAAACTGGAGTTACTAAAATAGTTGTTAAACACTAGATCTGCAACCTAACAGGAAACTTCAACTTCACCAAGGAATCCTTCCTAACTGAAATTGATAACCTCAACCACTTGGAAGAATCCAAAAGCTCTCTCAGCCAAAACAAAATGGAAGGCAGAAGATCAAATCCAAATGCTTCATTGTTTAAAAAAATTAAGAAACCTTCTAGCATCCCAGTCTAGAATTAAATAGCTGAAAGCATGGGATAGGAACATAGACTTTTTCCATAGAATCACTAATTGTAGGCACAAAGCCAATTCAAGGTGGGTAATACCACCTGCCAAGAACCCACTAAAATTTTCAATACCATTGTCTCCTTTTTCCGAAACATTTTCCCCACTAGCACCATATCCCAACCAACATATGGTCAACCTATGCTTCCTCAGGGTCCCATGGTAACAGGCCTTATGACTTGAACAACCCTTCACAAAAGATGAAGTCATGCATGCCATCACCAACCTGGATCTGTATAAAGCTCTTATGCCGGATGGCTTTTCGCTTGCAGTATTCAACAAACTTTGAGATATCTTGGCACCTGATGTGCTTGCTTTCTTTAACAAGATTCACCTGAGAGTGAAGTGTACAAGGTTATGAATGCTTCTTTCATTGCCCTAATTCCAAAAATCAAAGGTGTAGAAGAAAACCAAGGACTTCTGACCCATTAGTATGCTCAATTCTTCATAAAAACTAGTAACCTAGACCATAGGAAGTCCTTGACCATGTCATCTCCCCAAACCTATCTTCATACAAACTAGTAACCTAGACCATAGGAAGTCCTTGACCATGTCATCTCCCCAAACCAATCTGACCTCGTCAACAACAGGCGAATCCTAGATGGAGCCCTCATTGTGCATGAGATGATCCACTCTTGGCATCATGGAAAGCCCTAGACTTATCCTAAAACCAGATTGGGAGAAAGCCCACTATAATGTGGATTGACCTTTCTAGATGAAGGAAGTACTTAGGAAGATGGGATTTGGTGCAAAGTGGAACATGCACATAAAAGGATGTATATCTCTTCAACCTCCTGTCTTGATCTCATAAGTGGCACTCCTCGCAGTTGTTTGTCGACCCTCTAGAGGCCCTCGGCAAGGAGACCCTCTCACGCTCTTCCTTTTTGTCATCATGGGAGAAGTATCCAATAGATTCATATCCAAGTTATTCCAAAGACAAGTCCAAACTGGCTTCAGACCCTCAAGAAATGGCCATGAAATATGCCATCAACAATACGCACACAAGACCTTGAAGAAGTTGATTTCCCATGTCTATTTCTCGGATGCTTTGAAGTGGCCATTGAAATGAAAGTAACATGTCCAAATTCAAAATAATGATGGGGATGTTGATCAGCTTATAATCCCTTGAAGAATATTTTGTGTGACTTGATTGTGGAACTAATAAGCTCCCATTGAAATATCTGCGTCTTCTTGCCTTGGGAAACCTCAAAAATGCCTATGGGACCCAATCATCGAAAATTTTTAAAGACAACTTGCAGCTTCAAGAGGCAAATATCTTTCGTTAGGGGAAAGATCACCCTCATAAAGGACACCCTACCAAAAATATCCATTTTCCTTTTGTCCCTCGTCCACATGCCGGCCAATGTATCTACCAACTTGGAACGCCTCATGCAACTATATCGTGGGTAGGATCCAGTACAACCAGGAAATACACTTAGTCACCAGGAAGCAAGTGGCTCATATAAAATAGAGGGCAGCTTGGGTATATGAAAAGTCAAACATCACCCTCTTGGGCAAATGGTGGTCGATATTCTCAACCCAAACCAATCAACTTTGGCTCACTGTCAAATGTCATAGATATGGCACACAGCCCCCATGTTGGTTTCCTAAGGGAATTGTCACCCCAATTTCTCTGTAACCTGGAAGAGCTTCCTTGAAAGTCAAGGTGATTTCTTGGAAAGTGTCATATTCAAAATTCATGATGGGAACAAGTTGCATTTTTTATCACACACTTGGATTGCCAACCAATCCCTCCGGGCCTGCTAGCCAAGTCTGTCCAAAGTCACAGCAAAGCAAAGAATAGTGGCACATTTCTATGAGAATACTAGTGATGACCCCTTTGGAAACCTAGTTTCAAAAGATTGCACAACAACCAAGAAACTAAGGACCTCCTAAACCTCTTGTAAGCCCTGTAGTCCTTTCCAGGATTTGGACAGGACAAAGTCATCTAAACCCCTGCCCAATCAGCCATTTTCTCAGTCTCCTCTTTCTACCTCACTTTCCAAGATACAACAAAACCCCACATTTTCCACAACAAAGTTTGACTTGAACCATCCCCCCAAGTGTACAAGACCTTAACAAGTTAGCGATCTCTAATAAATTAACAATGGACCCGCTCGCAAAGAAAGGGACTCTCTCCCAAACAGATGCACGCTTTGCAAGCAAGCCTATAGGAAACCCACAAACACCTCTTCATCCCAATGGTCATGGGTCATGACTAATTCAACCTACCAATTTCTTCTCCCATGTACTCCACCCTAGACACCCCATGGACAGCCTCCGTCCTTGCTACCACCTAATCAATTTGGGATGAAAAAGATAGAATAATATTCAAAGTGGAAAGAACGAACCCTGCCCTCCATCACAGAGCATATAAAAGAACAACCATCTTTTGGGCCAATATTCACTATATAAAAATCACAGTATATTGAGAGCACTTGACCTGCTGGATGCCAATCTTAAACGTACTACTTAAGGGTGTTTTTTATCCCCTTGCTTGGTCAAATGGATGCCAATCTTAAACCAACTACTTGAGGGTATTTATTATCCCCTTGCTTTTATTTAAGGAAAAAGTTTATATAAGGTTGCAACCTTAAAATGTAGATTTACAAATGCACCTCAAAAATCCATTGGAAAAGGTTGTTTTAATGTTAAAAAGCCCTCTAATTGATCATCTCGACATTGACATGTATGAATATGAAAAAAGAAAGATTTTGAGTCCCAAAAATTGTTCATTTTGCAACAGCTTATCTAGACTATCCGTTTTCCAGATTTTCATATGTTTATAGATCTACTTGATTTTAACTATTTTTGGAGTTTAAAATTTTATAATTAGATATGAAAATAGATTTTGAGAAAATCCTAAGAATTTTTTACACCAAAATTACATGTTATGATAAAATTTGGAGGTGCACCTTAATTGGATTGTTTAAGGTTGCAACCTTATAGAAACCACACCTTTATTTAACACCTGTATACACTTCACTTTTTCAAAAAAAAATATATAAAAATCACTCCACATTATTTTTTTTCCCCATACAAATGATATAGTACGATGTTTCTTATATTGTATTATGAAATGTTTATAACCTAAACATTAATAAAAAAAGACATAAAACATCTATGTAGAATTGGTACCAAATAGGCAGATTCTACAGGCTCCCAACTTAATTCAATTCTTAAAAAAAACTAATGTTGCATTTGGGAGCATCACACGCAAAGGATGCAAATGCATGTCATGTCGCACTCCATTTCACTACATAAAATAAGGATGGAAAGGAGTTCGGACGACTTTCCAAATAGAATATAAAACACTGCTTGTTGTGGCTTTTTACATGACTGTGCTAATGCAAACATGGTCAAGTGGGAGGTGGCAAAAGATAGAGCATTTACCACCAACATAATGTCATTGATTTGATGAAAAGAGGATTCTGATCCCCTCCAAAATGGAAAAATACATCTGTAGTTGTATGGTGCCATTCGACATCAGCACTATACAGAACTTGTGGCTTGCATAAATGTGAAATCAAATGAGTTTAGAAAAAAGCAGTCCACATTGCCTAGGCAGGTCCATCCTCACCCAGTCTGATGGAGTATTCCTAGGCAGCCTGCCACTAGGCAACTTTGAGTAACTCGAGCGAGTCCGAGTCATATTCAACAAGTCTTGACTCACTGATTTGTATGATATGATTTTTTTATAATAAGAAATGAAGTAGCAAGCCTTATAACATCGCCCCTCAATGGCAACCTTTATATGTAAAGTTCCTCATAAAATTGAAAATTTTTTATCAAGAGAATAGTAGAAAGCATTAGAAACAAAATAAATTATTTTGCTTTATCCCATCACTCATATTACCGCAATCATCTAACTAACTTTCTCTAAAGGTCAATGAAGTAAGCAGTAAAAAAATGATGTTTCGAACAAATCTGGGTGATCAATGACCAATAGCGGTTGTAGTCGCCACAATTTGAAGCATCGTCATAGACAACTAACAACAAATTTAGACACCATAAATTTCCATCTTCCCATCAAACAATCAATAAGTTGCACCATTAACCTACAAAAAAATGTCAACAACCCTAAAATAAATAATGTTAATAAGAACATTAACCGAAGAATATATTGAAGTTCAACTTGCCCATTAATCCACGCAGACATATCCATACAAAACAACGAATATCCACATTTGGTCCAGGCCTCTCTATATGCTTTGAATGAAAGCTTTTAAGTTTTACACATTCTTTCTTCAAGAGTATCTCCTAGGCTCATGAAACCCATGCCCGCAACCTATTATCAATACATTGACACTTCAAAATTCATCTTTCATTCACTAAGATGTCTAAAGAGGACAGCATGAATGAACATCTAATCTCCACAACTCGTAAAAAAATTGTAGTATCAGCTCTTACTCCACAAAGGAAAAAGAATTCCAGTTGTTTCATAGCCAAAAAGGTTCACAAGTTCCAACCAGCAGAGGCACAAGTTGTATCTGCCCAAACAACCTTCAAACCTAATGTCATTTGGAAATTGGGACTAAGGAGCAGAATAAAGTCCCTTAGCTCTTGAAAAGATGGTCCCATGTACATTTAAAAGTGATAAAGTATGAAAGCCAGAAATACAGAGCTCAGGTCGGCAGATTTAAATACTCTTTGCAAACCTAGACTTGAATACATTACCTAACAAAGGATAACGGTCATGGAAGCTGGCATTTCAATGGCTCCGAAGATACAATATAAAATAAGTTCTAAGCAATGAGAGAGAGCAATAACTGACTCATTGCTTGAATTGGGGACAGAGAGCCAATATATAGATGCGATAGTATTGAAGATAAAAATACCCTTATGAAGAAAAACTGAGTTTAAAATAATATGGGTTAATGATTTGTATAGAATACCTATATCCTTCACATCCCAAATGACATTTCAGCTAATTCCACACCAGATAATGTGAAATTTACCACTTTTAGTTAAGCAATAACTGAGAAAGTGACCTTCACATATATATATGTGGCTCATACGACTATGACCTACTAAAGCTGACTAAAAATGGTAAGCATGCTTTTTCTTTCCTATAATACCAAAACGATCTTATCCATACATGATATATCACATGATGCAGACAATTTTATAAAAGAAACATGGTAGATATTTGTTTTTATTGTTTTTTTGATACTAACGTGGTAGATATTTAAACATTTTTTTTTTTTAACAATTACTCTCTGATAGTAGAGAAAATAAATAAAGCAGCCAAGTAAACAACATACATTATTCCAGTTGATTTTAGCCAGCGGTCACGGGCACAAATCACCGAATCAAACATAGATTCGCGTAATAGAAAATAACCCATCCATTCTGAGATAATGATGTCAACTGCCCAAAAGAAAACCAAAATTATTAAACAACCTTGGATTTCTTGCATAATGGCACCATTGGCAAAGACAACCTCAAGGAAAGAAATCCATTAGTTGAACCTCAAACAATTAGCATAAATAGGATAGCTATGAAAAGAAAGATAAGTTTTGTATAGTAGTAATTCACCTTTCTCTGGCAAAGTTACATCCTCCATGGAACCCTCAATAACCTCAACAATGTCCTCGACATGATTTGCTTTTACAAGTGCACGAGCATGTTCAGACATTTTGGTTGCTTCAACAGCATACACCTTTTTTGCTCCAGCTTGTGCAGACCAGATTGCTAGTATTCCACTTCCGGTGCCTACATCCAAAACAATCTTTGCCAAATACAACTTATGAGATATAAAAACGTTTTAGATTACTAAATACAAGTTGAATTTATGGAAATGAAAAACATATAAGATAAGAAAGCTCTTCCCATAAATATAAATAAATAAAATGGTAAAATTGAGAGCCACTTTCCTAGAAATTAACCAAAATATATTTTAAGAGACAAGAGATGGAAAAACATTCATAGACAATAAAGATCATCATGTGGAGCCCACTTTTTGCTCTTATTGAAAATTGCCAAAACAACTTTACATATTTCAAAAACCACTGTTATAATTCTTGACCTCGAATCGTACTATGCACATAAAGTTCATCGTAACATTTGTTTTTCTCTACAATTCTTGGTTCCATCTCCTTCTACTTTGTCCGGCATTGCTCTAAAGCAAATCTTCTTTTCATTTATATGAGCTTTCTATTTACTGTTTAGGGAACTGTAATACAAACAAAAAGAAAAGAAGGAAAAAAAAAAACTGCAACACCTAGTCCAATCATCACCAAACCAAAATCTGCAAATGTTTAATTAGTAAGTCTTCACCCCACCTATTTTACCCACAAACACATCGATAACCACCTGTTCTATCCTATCCATTGATGGCATCACCTTTGAAAACAGAAGAAAAATTGATGAATATGGATTTCGCAAGTGTTGATTTTTGCAATATTTAGACATAGTTGACATCATCATTTAAACATCCACGTCCCAAGGCATTTCCCCACAAAACCTCTCGTATACCTCAAACTATGAATATTAACAACTACATGCATCAAACATTCAAGATACAAGCTGAGATATGAGCAACCTTCCTTCATTATACCAGAAAATGGGGAGAAAAGAAAAATCTTTAACCGATATTCTAATTTCTTTTAAAGATATGAAAGCATTGAGGAACCCAAAAAGAGGAAAACGCATTTAAGTATATGGACAAGATAGAAAAACACCCATAATCCCAATAAAAAATGTAAAACTCATTGAAAACATGAAATCACAGAGAGAACCAACAAGGAGAGAGAAATGCTGTTTCCAGCAGAACGCAATGGGATCGAGAGAGAAGGAGGAAGAGAGAGAAAGAAATTACCTTTCCTTCAAAGTGATCCCTGTTTCTGAAGATGGATTTGTAATAGGCGTCCATGCGAACACGATCAGAGAGCATTTCCTTCTGATGGTAGAGATAGGAGTAAGTGCAAAAGTAGTTGGCAAAGTCGACTCCCTTCTCGACGCCATAACTTGGAGCTCTGGGCCCTGACTCATGGTGAAAGGAGCCATTACAATTTTCGGAGCTCCCCATTAGGCACACACCAAGCTCAAGGTTTTGGTTTTCGGGAGAGAGAAAGATAGATAGAGAGAATGAGAGAACCTGGGGTCTACGATAAGGGTTTAGGTTTAGGGCTGACGAGAAAGTTTTAAGAGGATGTGTGGTTTTAGAGAGAGAGAAGAGAAGTAGTTTTGTTACGGGCCAAGGGTGAGGTGAAGCAGAGGGTGGATGGCGAGACTGAGGCGATGGGAAGAGGAAGAGAGGTTTACTAAAAGGGAAAAGTTTATATGCCTTACAGGCGTATACTATTCAAGGAAGGTGTACCTTATGTAGAAGAGAGTGTTTCGATAATGCAGAACCTTCCTAGTCATCTTGCTCAACCTTCCTAGTGATGTTGCTTTTAATATGTGCGGAAATGAAAAAAAAAGAACTTTAGGTTATAAAAATAATGCATTTTATAACACTCTTTTAAAAAAAAATTAGATGTTTAAGTTTTTAGCTGGATCTTTACTATTTTTAAAATTTTAAATTGCATAAGTTTGGATAAAAATAGATCGTCAATCTATATTATAAGGTTTCTGACACCAAAACTTTAGTCTCTAAAATTAGAGGGGTACAAACCTCTCCCTTATTAAAATACTGAGGGGTGAACTATTTATCATTTTACTCCTACTATTTTTTATTTGATTTAATTTGAAATACTCATCAAAAGGCCCATGATCATGAGTGGAAATAGTGACAAGTATGTAAAATGCTGAAGGCAAAAGTTTATATAAGGTTGCAATCTTATACTATAGAAGTAAAGTGCATCTCAAAAATTTAATAAGAAGCGTGATTTGAAGTTGGAAAACCTTTCATAGATCATCTCGATCTCAAGATGGATGGTATAAAGAAAAAAATATTTCTAATCCTAAAAATAGTGTATCTTATAACAAGATAATTACACCGATTATTTTCAATATATTTCAAGAGAAAATATCACAAGTATACCTTAATTTTTGTCTATCTAGAAAAAAAACATTTAACTTTCATAATCCTCACCCACACCCTTTTTATTCATTTTTTGGTATTTTTTAACCAAAATAACCTTCAATGTAGTCGTATTACCGTGAAGCACAATTACAATACTTAAAGTACCGCAAAAACTAAAATGTTATATAGCATTTTAAGTACCGTAAAAACTAACTCATGTTATACGTCATTTTAAAAACTAAAATATTATACAACATTTTAAGTACCGTAAAAACTAACCCATGTTATACGGCGTTTTAAGTACCGTAAAAACTAACCCAATGTAATACAACATTTTAAGTACCGTAAAACTAACCATTTTAAGTGCCGTAAAAACTAACCCAATGTAATACAACATTTGAAGTACCGTAAAACTAACCATTTTAAGTGACGTAAAAAACTAACAATTTTAAGTACCGTAAAAACTAACCCATAAAACTAACTATTTTAAGTACCGTAAAAACTAACTCATAAAACTAACCATTTTAAGTACCGTAAAAACTAACCCATATTATACCGCACTCGAAATGTCGTAAACCCTTTTGTACTGTATATATTTATCTCTTTCATCTTATTTATATTTATCTCTTCTTTCTCTCTCTAAATATTTTTACTATTTATCTCTTCTTTCTCTCTTTAATTCTTTTTTATCACTTCTTTCTCTCTAACTCTCTTTCTCTTTCCAAGGAGATTTATATAACAACTCGTGCGTACCTTACCATCCCCTATGAAAACTCCCTTCAACCCTATCCCCTATAAAAAATTAGATGGAGTGAGATTTGTATTTGGAATCGTGTTTGTTAAGTTGATGAAGTAAGTATAGAGAGAAAGAGAGTTAGTGAGAGAAAGCAGAGATAAAAAAATTAGAGAGATAAAGAAGAGATAAATATTAAAAAGAATTAAAGAGAGAAAGAAGAGATAAACATAAAAAAAAATAGAGAGATGAAAAGAGATAAATATGAACAGGAGAAAAAAGTTTATGGCATTTTGAGTGTCGTATAACATGGGTTAGTTTTTACCGTACTTAAAACCAATATAACATGGGTTAATTTTTACGGTACTTAAAATGCCGTATAATATGGATTAGTTTTTACGATACTTAAAATGTCATATAACATGGATTAATTTTTACGGTAATTAGAGTACTGTAATTGGCTTCACAATAATACGACTACCTTGAAAGTTATTTTGGTCAAAAAATACCCAAAATATAAAAAAGTAAAGGGTGTGGATGAGGTTTATGAAAGTTATGGTTTTTTTTTCTAAATATACAAAAATTAAGGTATATTTGTGATAATTTCCCATATTTCAATGTTCCTACATCACCTCGAGTACACCTTTTTCGAGTTTTAAAATTCATAATTATGGTTGAATATGGATTTTCAAGCTAGCAGATGGTTCTCGACACCCGAACTACATCTTCCAGCAAAGTTTAGAAAAACGTGTTACTTGTATAGCATAAGGTGAACACCTTATGCAAAACTCAGCAATGTTAAATAATGCGTCTCTAATAGGTATGTTGGTCAATTTCTCAAATGAAAAAAAAATAAAAAAAAATAGCCAATCTAGAAGTGGGGAACAATTTCGAGTCAGAGAGATTTTCAAAAATATTTGGAAAAAATTATCACAATATAATATAACAACTATGTAATAGTTTACCCTTACTTTTTTATTTAATTTCAACATACACATACCCATGAGATGGAAAGGTTGAATTGTCGAAAAGTTAGGTGTATTTTTATTAAATTTCCTAAAATATTTTTACAAAAATCTTAATCCGCCTTTTAAGGAGTACTCTCTAGATTTTTCGTAAAAATTACGAATTTAGTGTTAGAAAGTTAGTTTTAAGGCCTATTTTGTACATACATTTTGTAGACACTCCCCTCGAAATTATAGCTAAGGGAATTTCTAAAAATCCCAATGTTGAACCCAAATGATCACAGAAACCCTAGTAGACCATATGCAACCTAGACCTTATAGAATTGTCCCAAACTTGCCCAAACTTATACCAAGCTATAGTAAACCTCGAGAGCTTTCCAACATCGAAGAACTATCTGAATTGAACCTACAGATCAATAGAGATAAGCCTCAAAAGGTTAGAGCCCAAAAATTACCAAATGCCCTTGATAAATGAGTTGATGCGACCCACACGGGCTCAATGTGTCGTGCGGGCGACGGGAGGCTTCGTGCATCACAAGTCACCGAAGCCTGTGTCGCACGACCCAAAATCTGTTTTGATGCATTTTTTACTCTGAAATTATATGGAAAAATCTGAGAATTTTTTTTTTTTAAAAAAAAAAAAAAAAGAAGAAGAAGAAGAAGAAGAAGCCTTAGATTAACCCTAATTGAGCTACGAGCTACGGTTGATTAATTTCAACCCTAACCCTAATTCAAACCTATAAATACTCAATAAAAAATAGATCAAAATACTACAGAAATTCCCTAGAAATTCCTTAGAAAATAGGAGAAAATCTCGAAATTAGGAAAAATACCCCAAAATACTCAGAAATAGAAAAAAATAGCCTTAAGAAATTCCTAGAAAATTAGGTAAAAATCTCAAAAAGATTATAAATATCCCAAATTTTGGATTTTACCTTAGGAGATCCCAAAGACCTTAGAAAACTAAGGAAAACCTTAAAAAAAAAAACCTAAGTAGACTCTACCTAAAAATCCCTAGTTTGCCCCTAGTCTTTGAAACCCTAGATCTAGATGAAAGACCCTTAGATATACCAACTCCAGCAAGCAAAATGAATCCAAAAAAAGAAGATGGTGGCACCAGAAGAGTGGCCTGCCAAGCTCGAAACTCTAAGTTTCGGATCCCTAAAAGGTTAGTATTTCATTCTCTACTTAATTTAGCTTATTTTTTTCATTAATGTAGTTTATTTTTCTGTAATTTTCTGTTATTCATTAGTTGGTAAGATTTAGAAGAATTTTGAAAGTAATATACACAAATCTAGAAGCTGGCAGTGCCAGTGGACTTAGGAAAGAATCAAACCTGAATAGATCAGTGCCATTCTTAAGCCTATATATCAAGCAACCCCAGCTTCTTTACTATTTCATAAAAATAACTTAGTTTTACAAAGATTTTGAGTCAATTTCATCCCAAAGATTGGCCCAGATCGAAGCGTAAACAGTTTGGCTCCCATCGTGGGGACCTTGAACTTCTAAATTTGTGTATTTTTGCCCGAAAAAATACTTCACAAAATTTTTAGTAACTGTTTTTTAGAAAAATAGAAAATCCAAAAAGCCAAGAAACACTGAAAAAACTGACAAGAGACCCGAAATTTTCATCCGGGCTTGCCGTGCTGCCTAACATAGAATGTATTGCGCATGCCCGACACGCTACTTGTAGCGCGATAGTGCCCGAGGTGACACGTGTCATGTAGCCCGTTGTACGATGTGCCTAGAAAAATTTTCGGTAGTCCGTTGCCTAGTTTTTCCACTTTTTCGGTGATTTTTAGGACATTCTAATTGCTTTTTTGGCTTTTTTAAAATTCTAAAAAATTAGAAATAGAGAGAAAAAATAGATTTTTTTCTAGATTGTTTCTTTTTTTAGTTGATCAAAATTAATTTTTGCGTTATCAGCATGCCTTGAATTATTTCCCTTATCCCTTCAGAAATAGTCTTTGTTCTTGCTGAAATATAAAAATAAATAAAGATAAAAGATAAAAATTGAATAAACAAAAAGGAAGATGCCATTTTATCTTGCTTCCTTAGACTCGATCCTATCCTCTACTTTTGCAAAGGTCTTATCTACACAAAAATTAAGGTTTCTTGGCTATATCTTTTCAAAACCATCTTTATCATATGTTAGATCATTCATATCATTTTTATCATCTTTAGATTTAATCATCTTTTGAAAATCATCTTTTAGATCATTCTTATCATCCTTAGATTATTTTTATTATCTTTAGATCATTTTTAATCATCTTTTCATAATCATCTTTATCATCTTTAGATCATTCTCATCTTCATCATATTTAAACCATCTTTATCATCTTTACATCATTCTTAACATCTTTAGAGCATCTCTTATCTCTTTAGAGCACCTTTATTATCTTTTAGAGAGTATTTATCTTTTTGAAAAGGCATTTATATCTTCTCTATTAAATAAATAAAATAAAGTAAAATAGAAAGATAAATCCAAAAAAAAATTCTTGCTTTCTTTTTTTTTTTGGGGGTATGTTAGTAGGGGAGAAGGCCTCCTAACCCTAAATAAAATGACTACAACTCATTTCTTTACAACCTTGGAACATGGACTCTGTGACAAATCATGAAGTAAAGCAAGTGAAATGAAGTTCGGTGGACACGAACGCCAGACAGTGGCTTGTAAAAGAGATGTGGGCCACTTTGTTAGAACGTCAGACCACCATATTGGCCTCACAAGAAATGTGGAGGATGGACCACCCACGATTAGAAAGACGTTGTCTATAATTTACAATAATCGTATATAATTTCCTAGGAGATCGACAATGTTCATGAATAACATTGATGAGTAAAGCCGAGTCACTTTCAATCTGAAAAGGAAAACAGTTTACCTTAAGGGCTAGCACCAGACCTTCTTCTAGAGCAGAGAATTCTGCATAATTATTGGAAGTGATTCCAAAAGGTTTTGAGAATATTGCAATAAAAGTACCATCACAATCTCTAATTACACCACCACTATTTGCTCGGCTTGGGTTATGCAAGGAGGCCCCATCAATGTTTAACTTGAAATAATTAGGGCTAGGAAATGACCACGCCACTGAAACAACCAATTGATCCATCTGTTGTTGCTAATTGAACTGCATATTATGAATGCTTGCTCTTTCTTAGACATGAAATGCCCAGGCTTTAGTATCAGCTAACCCTCGAACATGAGAAATGATTTGTCGAAGTAATTGTTCCCTCTTGATTAATCTTGATTGGAAAACTCTTCGATTGCACTCTACTAATAAAAATGAAATAGTTGTGAAGAATAAAGAAGTCCAAATTTGAAAAAACCATTGGATTTGCATCTAAAAGATTACCAACTTCTCAACATATTAGAAATAGAAGAGCCCTAAATAAAACGTTTACTTTTGATGACCACCAGGTTCTGAAAATCGGTTGAGAGGTGCCCTTGTTTCGAATAAATTCCCATGTTTCTTTAGCCAAGAATAATCCACTCGCAGATTGAATCCATAGTAGAAAATCCCTATGCGGCTGTCATGGGATAATAAATCTCTCAACTTCCTATCATACCAAAAACCAGATGTAGGGGTCGGTACGACCCAGGATTGAAAATGGTCTCCAATATAATCATAGACCTTTGGCATAACAATCTCAAGGTTCTGATGAACAGTCATACTATAAGAGTCTCATATTGACCTTTTTTATACCTATGGATTTGCCCAGAAATCCACAAGCCGACCATCTCCAATAACACTTCGAACATTATATTACAAATGAGATAATCCAAGCCAAATACCCTTCCAAGCATAAGATGAATAACTTTTATATTTGGTTTCCCATATGAAAGAATTCATGAAATAACGATGCTTAAAGAATCGAGCAAATAGAGATGAAGGATCCGCCAAAAGTCTCCAGCCCAATGTCATCGTCCCTACAATATTGAAATTCACTATGTCATAAACTCTTAGTCCCCCTTCAGCCTGAGGTAAACAGATTGTTTTCCATTTAACAAGATGCACTCCCTTTTTCTCCGGCATGCCTGCCAATAGAAAATTTCTCTGCACCCATTTAATCATACGACAGGTTCGTTTTGGCAGGATAAATGAAAGATTCCAAAAAATAAATGAGTCACAAAGAACTAATTTCAACAAAAAAAAAAAAACCTTCAGGATTTGATACCAAAACCTCTTGAAGAAAACCATATGCTTTTACTAATACACTATTTGAATATTAATTTTTCTTAATATTAATTTTTGTTTAGATTAGAGCTTATCTCATTTACTTGAAGGGTGTGGTTTGTATAGAGCCTAGGCTCTAAACAATCAAATTAGAGCATACCTTCAAATAGGGTTGAGAAATATGGTTTCAATACTGGAAATCTTTTTGATAGCTTTAAAATATATTTTCATCTTTATTTATAAAGTTTAAGCTTCAAAAATAGTGTAGATCAAGAGATCTATGAAAACTTGAAACTTTATGGTCCAAAAGTGTCTTACAAAATACATCATGTCCAGAACTTGAAATCTATTTTTTTCTCATGTCCATGCATCTTGATGTAGAGATGATGAATTTGAGGATATTTGGGCATCAAAACAATCACTTCTAGTGAAATTTTTTGAGGTAGGCTCGAATTTGATTATTTAGAGCCTCAGCTCTATGTACACTTTTCCCTTACTTGAATCTTGGTTTTTGGCATTATCTGCTAGTTTAGAAAAATATTTTGACTATATCTTGATTAAACTAAATCTTATTTTTATATTTATCTTGCATTAGCAATTAGGTTGTTTTTTGCATGTACTTTTGATCACTTATTACACACACAACAATGAGTGTTTCTTTTCCACACCAACCACACACGCATTAAACATACCAAAATTTTCAAATTTCTGAAAAACCCTACACCTACCAGGAGTTGTGCTAGAACGTAGCTTCATGCGTAGGGCATTGGGGTGATCCAGGTATGAAACGATGTAACTCTCTAAGGAAATTCAACCGCGAGGGCAAACCCACTTCTAAGTAAGGACCAGCCTCTCATAGTCACTGTAGCCAGACCTTATGTAGGAACCTATATCAGCTTAACTCATTTTAGCTTTTTCTTTATCTCGAAACACAACTTGACCTAACCTAACCATAGTGAAAATAAGTAAAAAATAGTCTTTTCAAACTTATTTCAATTGGTTCTTATATTGCATAGTCTTGTAATCATGTATGTAGTTCGTGGTGACTCAGATACTGAGTTTACGACATCGTCTAGACCCACTAGATGACTAGACCCATAGGACCTTACGGCTCAGTTCCCAAGACCTACCCTATTTCAGGTTAGTCAATATCGAGTTCCAGTGGATCCATAACCCACACCCAAGGCTAAACCGCGCAAGCTCATCTGTAGTTCAACCAGGCCCTACAGTTCAGCAAGTCTGCATGGCTCGAGCCACCTAAACTAGTCAAGGCATTCAACCCGGGGCTAAATGACTAGGGTTGAACCCCCCCTCCATCCTCTAGGTCACGGGGAGGTGCGGCCCAACTAGGGGTGCACCACCTACAAATGCTCAGTTCCAGGGGACATGCTACTCAACCGATAGCTCTGCCCCCTTCATCCTCTTGATCTAGGGAACATGCTGCCCAATCGCCAGCTCACCCCCCTTCATCTTCTAGGTCTAGGGGAGATGTTACCTAACTAGGGTCGTATCAACCACAAATCTCTCTGTCTAGGGGAAAAGCTGCCCAATCGGTGGGTCATCCCGCACCATCCATGTATAAGGGAGATGTGCCCAATCAAGGGCGCATTCCCCACAAATGTCAAAGTTTGGGGAGATGTTACCCTGTCGAGGGTGCACCTCCCATAAATATCCAAGTCTCGAGGAGATGTTGCCCAATACGAGCGTGTTTCCCAAAAATAGTCAGGTCTAAAGGAGAAGCTACCCAACTAGGAGCACACCTCGTACAAAAGTCCAATTGTAGGGGAGATGCTACTGAAATTTACACCATCAGCACCTTGGTTCCCCCTAACTCGCTGAACTCACATGGTCAACTGGACCTGATTCGACCTACTCCAAGAGAGAGTCAAGCTCAACCAAGTCAAGGTCCTTCAAAGACACACTCTAAGGGCCACCAAGTCAGTAAGGTTCATAGCAACCTGAATGATGACATCATCAAGCAGGCATGGAAGTATGAATATTTCCATCACTGGAGTAGTGCGTGCATTCCTGGTTGATACCAAAGTCGTATGTGCACTAGCTCTTAATACTGTCGACGATTAAGTCAAAGCCCAAACAAGGCTAGCCACAAGGGAAAAGTAGAGGGTCGGGCATCTTCACCTAAATGGAAGAGTTCATCAAGCCACTCCTCTATTTACCAAGGTGCACCATCACCCAATTTTAAGGACTACGAATCCCTCTAGTGTCTTACGGACCTACTCGAAGTCATAGCCTTCTTGCAACACACTGGCTTTTCTAAACCGTGTGATCCATCTTGGGTCTCCAGTTGGCATCCAAGTCAAAGTCAGGGGATCTCATCTACCCCTGACCAACATAGTCAGGCATGTTCTCCATTCCCTTGGTGAGCTATCATCACTAAAACACTTGTCCTTACCTAGCTCAAATCCCAATGCTTGGGCATGATCAGGGTCCTCTAAATCATGTGGTCAACCCAGTTTAGAGAGTCAATCTATAGAAGTCTGCAACCCAAAAGTTAGTTAGCTCTTACTAGTTGGGGCACATGTTCAGTTTCAAGCCCAACCAGTCTTGGCTTATCAGCCCCTCGGCTCCACCAATCCAGGTCACCCCTCTAACCTACCGATAGAATCTCCAGCTTAGACCCGACGTCACCTCTTTATCTGGCTCTAGCCATCCCGGTTAAAGCCTCTTCCCCTGCGCCACTTATTAACCCAGCTCCACCAATCTTGCAGGATTAGACTGCTTCTAATTTGGTGCAGCCCATATTAGCTGCATCTCCTTCACCCCAAATTGTGTCATCAGTTCTAGGCAACCAATAGACCTCCCCAGAGTCGGTTGAGCTCACCCAGCTGAAAGATAAATTATTTAAATTTAAAGAGACCCTAGTTAAGATTAGAGTTCCAAGTATACTCCCTCAAAGATCTTATCTTAAGGATGTTCATGGGGATGTCAAACCCCTTCCTCCAGGTTTCAAATTCCCTTAATTTTAAAACAAGTTCAACGAAAAGGGTGATCCTGATAATCATGCCACCGCTTACTTATTGACTATTAGTCGGCTGTCATTTCAAGTCTCGGGACACGGAAAAATCACGGTGCTTGTCAAAAAGAGAGAAGAAAATTGTGTGACACGCCCCGAGGGTTCATGCACATGTGCGTATGAGGGTGACCATGATGTCTGCTAAGATATGGATTGGGCGGTGCGGTGTGTGATGTTTGAACCAACAAAAGAAATTTTTTAGGTAAGGCTTATCTCATGTTGGGGTCAGATGCAACTGGGCATGTGTGCCTGTTTGAATGTATCTTTTAGCACCTTGATCCCTGATTAGGAATAAGTAGGAAGCAGGTTAATAAAGCCTACAAAACAGTGGAAATTGCTGACAGTATCAGAATGGCCCCAGAACTGGTCAAGATCTTTATCAGCACTTCAAAAGACCACCTGCCAAGTTTTGTTACATTCTGACATGTCTAAGGTAGTGAACACAAGGGAATAGTTTTCAAAAAATCGGTCTTTAACGCCTTGAAATGGACCCTACAACTAGAACTATATTTTTGGTATCTCAAATTACTGTGAGACCACCGCCATTGGAGCCGGCACAGTCGAAAACCCCTATGGGCCAAGTATCAGCTTAATCGGATACTCCAGAACAAAGATATGAGCCAAATATTGAAACAGGAGAGGCCACACACTATTCCCATGTGGTCTCACTGCACCAAAACACCATTAAAGGTGGTTGTTTTTATAGTCACGAGCAGTCACTTTCGGGGCCCGTAATTCACTCGTTTCAAGATAGATCGCTCCCAAATTTGGTCAGCATATTCGTCTCATCAAGTCGAACAATTTGATATGTGGTATTTCCTGTGAAGATGCTCGAGCAAGGAGAAAAATTATAGAGAAGTTGTCAATCCAAGAAGGAGTTACAGAAAATTCAGCAGCAACATGCCTCGCTCGATGGACCAAATCATGACGTTGTACAACTGATCAATGCGAAACAGATTCTATTGTGTTCGTAAGGTCCAGAGCTATCATTGGTTCGAACCCCGTAGATGATAGATGGTCATATTTTATGCATGAAGCCGATGAAGTAACTGAAATTCCAGCCATCGGATTTTAGATTCCAACCAAAACTCAAAAGTTGTGAAATCTTCTTTCAGGCTCCAAATCGCATCCCATTTATTGCCACGTGATCATAATGACATGCTTAGTGCACTATGATGAAAAAATTATAGAAAAACATCAAGGAATAAGCGCACTATCGATCCGAAGTTTCCAAGATTCAAACAAATTTCAAGTCTCATGATCATGACTCAAAAACATGATTTATGGCTCGAAGTTGGTATCAAAATGATCGCCATGTCGAGCCTTATAAGAAAACAATAATCTTTCAATCAAACGGGCATCAGAGCAACCCTGGGTCAGCCCACAAGTTCGCAGGCAGCAGTAGGGACTGTTTTGGAATTCTACACATTGTTAGACAGGGGCAAAACAGTCCTTTTACACCCATTTTTAGAATTTCTTTTAATTCAATTAAATCTTATTTTGTAGCAATTAGGTCGAATTTTGATCAACCCACCCATGTTTTGGCACAATTCTATATAAACAAGCACTGCCTTATTGTAAAAGGACCCCTCGACCTTCAATTGATGGTTTGAAGATGGAATAAAAATTTCGATTCCTTGCTTGAGCCTATGAGTACATCTTGGAGAGAGAGAGAGAGGAGAGAGAAGAAAAGGGTCGATACCTTTTGGGCAGGTAACTTTCTCACACCTCTGTCTCTCTCCTTCTCTCTTCTCTCTCTTTCTCTCTTCTCTCTCTCTTTCTCTCTCTTCTCTCTAACTTCTTTTGTCAACTGGTGAGGCCTAGGGCAGGTTGGTCTTCTCTATCTTCTTCTGTCAACTGGCGAGACCTAGCGCCAGTTGGTCTTCTCTATCTTCTTTTATCAACTGGCGAGGCTTAGAACCGGTTGGTCTTCTCTATCTTCTTTTGTCAACTGGTGAGGCCTCGCTCCAGTTGGTCTTCTATATCTTCTTATGTCAACTGGCTAAGCCTAGTGCCCGTTGGTCTTCTCTATCTTCTTCTGTCAACTGGGGAGGCGTAGTGCCGATTGGTCTTCTTTATCTTCTTTTGTCAACTGGCGAGGCCGAGCGCTGGTTGGTCTTCTCTCTCTTCTTCTATCAGTCGACGAGGCCTAGCGTTGGTTGGTCTTCTCTCTCTTCTTCTATCAATCAGCGAGACCTAGCACCGGTTGGTGTTCTCTCTCTTCCTCTATCAATCGACAAGACCTAGCACCGATTGGTCTTCTCTCTCTTCTTCTAGTAGTCGATGAGACCTAGCACCGGTTGGTCTTCTCTTTCTTCTATCAGTCGACGAGACTTGCGCAGGTTGGTCTTCTCTCTCTTCTTCTGTCAGTCGGCGAGACCTAGTGCCGATTGGTTTTTCATCTCTTCTTCTGTCAATTGACGAGACTTAGCACAAGTTGGTTCTCTTCCTCTCTTCTCATCTGACACAGTCGGTGAAGCCTAGCCTCGCCTGCTTCCTCTCTCTCTCATCTCCTGAAACAGTCGGCAATGTCTAGTGCCGACTGCATCTCCTCTTCTTTCTTCTCCCTCTTCTCTTCTTTCTTCTCTCTCCTTCAGTCTATTCCCTTCTTCTCTTTAACCATTCCTCTGTTACTCTTTCATTCGACCAATAGGGATTGAGGTTAACATCTCATGCAGTCTTGTCGTCTAGCCGTAATGTTGTTGTGTCAGGTTCGCTTGGCTCGCTTTACTGCCATGACAGACCGACCATCGTGCTTAGCTAGTCGATATTGGCAATGACATCTAGTAGCAATCCCGTGAGCCAGTCTCAGCTGTCGAGCCCGTTTCGCTACCACGTTACGCTAATTATCCACCAGCCTAGTCACTGCTATGATCTTCTTGCTTGGTTGAATTCTTCTCTCCTCCCGTCTTTCTTTCTTCTTTTTGAATATGCATGCTTGCGTATGTTCATCAAAGAGGAAAAGAGTGAGGCCTGACCCACCTGTCTCATAACCTTTGCCATATATGTGTGTGATTGTAGGAAAGTAGAAAATAAGAAGAATACGAGCTAAGGGAGGCGAGTCCGAACTAATTTCATTACTGAGGGGTTTTCTTCGTGATTGAAGAGGGCGTCCACGCGAGTTAGCCCGAGTAAGTCCCAAACCCACCTTTAAAATTCCTCTCTCACCGGTTGGCAACGCCAGCTCCATTTTTCAAACATGGTTCTTGAGAGAGCGATCTCATAACCATCCCGGGTCTCCCCCGAAACCCGAGACGTGCACCGCCCGATCCTCCAAGATCCAGAAGGTGAGATCGAGGCATCTAACCAGTGCCCTCTTAGATCTTAGCATCCTAAGGTGCCGACGGTGAGCCCTCGACCTTTCGGCATGGTTTGAGACCAACTACTTAACGATGTCACTTGCTCGGCTTGCACACACTTGCGTGGTTCGGGTCTATGACCCTTGGTTCATCTTGAGTGGTTTGAGAGGGTTTAGCTTCGAGATTGAGGGTTTAGGATTGAGGCTTGAAGGTCCAGGCTTATGGTTTAAAGGTTTAAACTTGAGATTTGAGGGTTTATAATTGAGGCTTGAAGGTTTAGGCTTATGGTTTAAAGCTTTAGACTTGGAGTTTGAGGGTTTAGGCTTGAGGCTTGAAGGTTAAGGCTTATGGTTTAAGCGTTTAGACTTGGGGTTTGAGGGTTTAGGATTAAGGCTTGAAGGTTTAGGCTAAGGGAGACCACTCAATAATCTTATTGTGCCTTCTGGCAAAGCTTCCCAACGGAAGCAGTATCGATGACTTAAGAAAGGCATTAGGCACTAGGCCTAGATACCCTGGAAGAAAATCTTGGGCGATTTACCAGATCTTACCCTAATGCTCTACCCAAGAGTAAGACTCCTTAGAGAGTGGGGTGGGTGACTAGGTTGAGGAATGGGTTAAGGAGGAGAATTGAAATAGGGGGAAGAAGGAAGAGAATAAAGATAAGAGAGGAGAAGAGAAGAGAAGAGACAAGAGAAAAAAAGACAATTCGCGAGCCTTCTGGCGTTGCCTCCCCTAAGAGGCAATATCAAAGACTTAAGAAAAGGCACTAGGCACTTGGCTTAAATACCTCAGAAGCGAATCTTGTGCGATATACTGGGTTGTACCCTGACACTCTACCCAAAAGTAAGCCTCCTTAGAGATGAGAGAAGTGAAAGAGGAGAAGAAAAGAAAGGGAAAGGAGAGGTGGGCAAAGAAAGCAAGAGAAAAAGAAAAGAGTAAGAAGAAAGTACCCTAGAGGTAGATCTTAGGTGATATACCGGGTCTTACTCTGATGTTGTACCCAAGAAAGTGAAAGAAAATAGAAGAGGAGGATCCGGAGAGAAGAGAAAAAAAGGGGAGAGGTAGAGAGAAGTGAAGAGAGAGAGAGAGGGAGAGAGAGAGAAAGAAGAGAATGAGAGAGAGAAATACCAGGGGTTAGAGAGAAACCTGCACCTTAGTGAGAAACTGACACCTTGATGGACAGACCGGCACCTAGACGTGAGTATGGTTTGGTGTGGTGTAAGGTGTAGGGTATAGGGTGTATGGTGTAGGATGTATGGTGTAAGGTATATGATATAGGCTTCTAGAAACATCCATCATAGCTAGGAGATGTCGTGCACGTAAAATTCTGCATAATGCGCTTTCTGGGCAACTTTCTCTGGAGGATTACTCTTGTATTGGGCATTGTCTCGGAGGCGTGCCATATGTCCAACGTTCTTCTCAACGAGAAGAACGACATACAACCCTTTAGGAAAAAGGAGATACAACCCTCACAAGATGCCTCGTTCTTTGAAAAAATTAGTTGCTATACATGGAAATGAGTTATTTATGGCTGCAAATGAATAGTAAAAGGCCTCACTATTTGAGAAAGTAGGATCTAGAAAGGTTCTCTTGAGCTAAAATTGGCTAGTAGGCTGATCTCGGCCTTCTGAATCCATCTATGGTGGTCTGATCGGGAGTTTAACTATGGTGCACCTTGTGCATGTTAAAGAGTCGTACTCTAAACTGATTCCTCGCATGTTCCCTTGTATTTCTATTGGATCCTGGTGAAACTTGAGCGACACTCTTGGGACATCATAAGAGGCTCTTATACATATTGTATGGCCAAGATGATTCCATTACCATTGCTCTTCAAAATAGGGCTTATTCTTGTGTGTGCTTCCATAGTCCATAGGCATGTCTAGTACTTATGGGTACTGGTTGCGACCACATCCTCTTTTATTAGCATTGGGGAAAGAAGTCCATGAAAAATACACAACAACAGCTTGCCCCACATAATGTCTCTCTTTGAGAGGAGCGAGAAGTGTGACATTCGCAACAAAATTGCCCAAGTTCATCTTTCTAATCCTTAGCGGGGCATTGTTATGTCTCCCAATTTTCTTCTTACCAGTTACTAGCATCAACATGACCTTTGGAAGTAAATCACACCTAGCATTAATCCACTGAGGGGTAATTGAAGGCATTTTTTTGTTCCAACAATTGGAGGCCTAGCTTAAGGACTTGTAAATCCATCTTGTCAGAATCCAAATTTGTTTGGCAGTTAGGGGGCCTTTCTTAAGGGCTTCCTTCCCAATTCATTAGAGTTTCAATAAGGTCTAGTGGTCGGGGAAATGGGAGCTTTATCCTCGATTCATCAAGCTTCAATTTCCATTCTACTGGTTAGGCCCTTGGAGCTTCCTCCTCAAACCAGTAGAATTTGTTTCGATTTGATAGTCGGTACCCTTCTTGGGCGTATGAGCTGCTTCACTAAGATTCAAATCGATTGACAATTGATGGCCTCTTTGGGGCATGTACCCAATCTACTAAGGCCTAGTTGGGGGCGTTTGAGCCAGAACCCGAATTTGAGGCGTATATAGCAGTGGGGAACCTTATTAAAGCACTTACCCTGATGATCGACATATTGAATTGATTTTACAGTTGATAACCCTTTCGGGGCATGTGACCCGATCTATTGAAATTATTATGTTTTTGTCGACTTCTTGAAGAAAACCTTACAAAATGTTGTCAATTCGATTTGCCATGTTGTTGATCTTTTTAACATTTAGGAGCCCTTTGGAGATCAACCCAAATTGTTTGAGCTTTTAAGCTATTTTTGGTTTTAGCAACAGGAAGCCCTTTTGAGGGGAAATTGTTTACCAAGCTACTGAGCTTTTTATCTTTGAGCTGGTAGAAGACGCTTATCATGGAGAGCGCTGCATCAACATGTTGATTAGCCTAGTTGTCGTTTCTAGTTTTCACCTGAGCTTGGTGGAAGTGATGCCGGAAAACGATTTTCACCAACTCCCTCTTTATTTGGCTCTTTTACCCATGACATAATGGTCACATCCGCTTTTAACTACTTTTACTTATGATGTTCTTTATTAGACTTGCATCATGCCCGTCTTCTCCTTTTAAGGTAGTTTTAGCAGTGGCTTCATGGCCACATACACCTTTCTTTTTCCATTTTTACTTGTGGTGTCCTTTAGGGTTTTCACCACACCCGATTTTTTTCTCTTTTTTGGGCTCTTTTACCCTTGGCTTCATGGCAATGTCCACCTCTATTTTCTCTTCTTCTCTTTTTCTTAATGATACATGGGGAAATAGATAATAAGTAGTAGGGAGGCTTCCTTATTAGTGATAGGGATGAACGGGTGGATTTCAGCTGTATTTGCAAGGTTAAGCGGGGTTTTAAAAAAGACGGATTGGCAACTCGGATCATCCTTACTCGTACCCATGTCAAATTGGTGGATCAGCATGTCAGATTAGAGAATCGGTCAAATCAGAAAGTTTTGTCCAAATTGTTTTTCAAAACAACACTACAAATCTCTACAAATAGTACTCTTTCAGTTTCTAAAATAAATTAGGAGTGGTACATTAGGTACTTTTATTACTTTGTAAAAATAGGTGAATATTGAGAGGTGTTTTTTCTGTCTGGATGTATGCATAATTCTTAATTATAATATAATATTGTATTGCGTCAAAATAATTTAAAGATGTTAGAAAGCACTTCCATGTTATCCGATTAAAAATAATAATTTCCCATATAAAGTGAAATTAGTATCACATCAAAGTATCAAACATTTATTAGTCCGCTTTACTCATCCAAAATTATCACAACCTAACTAACTATAATATTTTATACTGAAATTAGTTATTTGTTTATATTTTATAGTTATTTTACTATATAAATAAGAGCACATCTAAAATGTCTTATAATATCATCTAATTTAAAAAATCTTATTTATAACTATAAGAAAAATACATTACATAATTTATAATGTAAATACATTAATAAATAAAATAAAATAAAATAGTTAATCATATATGTATAATTATTTAATTAAAGTTTTATAATAAATGTGATTAAAAATATAATAAAAATGCTTCCATATCATATGATTAAAAATAAAAATAAAACCCCCAATAAATTTTAATTATGACATTAAAAAAATCAAAAAATGATTTTTAATATAAAAAATAAGAAATAAATATATCAAAATTAAAAAAAAATAAAAAATGCCTCTCGACAACATGCACAGTAGCTACCAAAAAAGTAAAAATAAAAATATGATAATAAAAGCTACCATATAGTTTCTATATTAGTAATTTAATTAATTTAAGTGCCATATCATACTAAATTTAATTAGCGTACCATATGCTCACTAATTTAATTGCATGTCATTTAATTAATTTGTGCGTGCTCAAATTTAATTGCGCGTATCATGTCATTTAATTATTTTCCGCATGCGAACCATATGGGAGGCAATTGCTTCTGCATAAAGTAACAAGTTAAATGGGAGAATTGTCCCACATCGCTAATTTTAGTGCGCACTCTTTAAAGGACTTAAGACCCATATTTTTGATTGCATGTACTTGAGGGACATGTATGCCTAGCGTCCAGCATGGGCCGTTTGTTGCTTGTGTAGCCCGTTCATGAACAAAAGCATTTAGCATGTCAAAACAAAAAAAAAGTCTTTCAAAATTTTTTTTAAAAAAAAGGAAAGAAAAATATGATGTTGCAAACCAGTTATGTTCGTGACGTAATCGCCACGATTTATTGTAGCAACTCAGATAGATCCTGTTTTATTCATGAATTCGGGACAGCTTCGACTATACTCGATTCGGATCGGATGAATCATGATCGGAGCAATGATTTTTTAAACCTTAGGGTTAAGTGAGTCTGTGTTCCTCGCCCAGGGAGGGAAGTGTTGGCGGAGAGGTGACCCCAAGGTGGCACAAATTCGCCTGGAGTCTAGCACTCTCGATCTCTTTGAGTCGATCTATGATGGATTGCAGGGTCTCATTGATCTGGGCGATCGAATCTTGGGGGAAGGGGTCTTAGGCAGGATCCTTAGTCCGATCAACCACCATTACGTCGGCTCTCCCTTTTGGTAGGGGTGCCTTGGGGATAGTGTGCGTTTGATACTGCCTGATAGCTCAGTTGGGGAGGCCAATTAGAAGAGGCCGGGGATGCCCCAATTGAGAGTGAGCTTGACTGAGTGCGCGCATCATCACTGGTTCGTGATGGTCTTCGAACGGTGGGCTCGGAGGATGAGGCTCATCCTCGGTGACCTAAGGTGCCTTGACCTTCTTTCTTGAGGGAATCTGCACAACCTTATTGTGCCGGATTCGTAGACTCCAGTAGACCCTCTCCGAAAATTGGAACTGAGATGGGGACTTAAGGCGGTTTGCCCTCCTTAGACTGGTCAGGGCCACCTCCATGAGTTGAGGGAGAGTATGATGCCCTAAGGGAGGAGGCTTCGGGGATGCCTTAGAGAGCCCTCGATTGATGGGGAGAGATGGGGGCGACCCGACTTTCTTGGGCAAAGGGATCTTGCCCCTAGCCCATCCATTAGGGTGAGCGAGTGCATCGGAATTCTGGGGAGTGGCAAGAAGGGTACTCGTCGAGAGGGTCTTGGAGTACCAGGTGGTCAAGGGTTTTGGAGGGGGAGGAGGGATGTGAGCGAGAGAAGACTTGCACCATCGACCCTTCTTTTGGGAGGTTAGTGCGATAGTTGGCCAGCTTGCATGTGCACGGTCAAGGGGAGTGTTCCAGGTGGCTTTCGGGCCGACCCGACTTGGGGCAAAGGGCCCAGCCTTAGAGATGTTGGCCTTGCCTTGTAGTGATCGTGGAGTGGTGGCTTTGTGGCCTCCACCCACAACATGCATAGGTGTGTGCGGTTGTGACTGACGGGTGGCCCGTCTGTCTTGTGCCCTTCGAGGTTTGGCTGTTGAGCCACCTCAAGCAAAGTGATTATGCATCATGGTGGGCAGGGTGGCCTTCAAGCTGACCTTCAGTGTGGGGCCAGGTCCTAAGACACCTAGTGCATGTCAATGAGTTGGGGTCACCCTAAGGCTGCCCCGAGGAGAGGGACTGGCCGGTGGACAACTAGTCCTTTGTAGTGTGTGTGGGGGAGGAGATTTAGGGCCTCCCCTATGTATTGAACCGGCAAGCGAGTTACCAGCTCGAGATGAGTGAGTGGGTGGGGTCACCTTGCGGCTCCCTATTCGTGAAGGGCCGGCGGACGAACCACCGGTATGGTGTGTGAGTGGGGCGACTGCATACAGGGTGTTTTCACGCATGTGTGGGGGTTGGGGGGATGCCTTTCGACTGCCCACAGAGACAATGGCAGGCTGGTTGCCGATTGCGAGAAGAAAATGGTTAGCCTTTCGGTTGCCCCAAGCAAAAGGACCGGTGGACTTGCCACCAATTGCAAGGTGAGTGCAAGGGGAGGTGGCCTTGGTGCCACCAATGCAAGCAGCACCAGAGGCAAGGCAACTGGTTCAAGAGAGGCGGGAGTGAGGGACTTTCGGGTCCCTCCTCACCTGGGTCTGACCAGGGCCTAGGAGCGTGCAGTTGGGTTTGCATGGAAGAGGAAGGTGGAAAGTTAGGTTTTGGGAACCCCACTCCCAAAGGATAAATTTCGAGATATGGGGATCATAAAATATCCATCCTGAAGGTAGGAGTTAGAGAACTCTGGTGGAGAAAGTGTGAAGTGAGTGGTTACGCAAACCATGTCGACTTTGGGGTGATGTGTCCCCAGTGGAGTCGCCAGCTGGTTGGGCCTCGATCTTGATGATCCGGGATCGAACTCCACCTAGGTTCGGGGACCGCTCCCTCAAAAATCCGTGTGCGGTGATGTGCACAGATAGGTGACTAATAGTGAGGGAGATTTTAGTGTGACGAGTGATCCAGGTACTGACCTCATCGCGGTTCGGGTTCGTGGACACGTCTGGACTCTCAGGAGCCCTCTTAGATCAGATGCGAAAGCCCCTTGGCCTCTCAGCTCGGTTCATTGTTGATTCCCTTGATTCACAGTATGCCTTATTAAATACTGCACCTTATTAGACACACACATATGTAAGAAGGCTAAATGAGGGTTCATTAACTCTGGCTTGTCCTTGAAAGCAGTCTTGATGGGTATGAAAGGAGGAAGGGACTGTAATGATTGGTTAGGGGAGGGAGGAATGAAGAAGAAGAAATGAAATAAAAGTAGGCAGTTATGGACAAGGTAAAATGAAGTCATCGAGTAATTTGATAGCCCTCTAGTGCCACTTCCCCTAGGAGGCATCTACGATGGCATGGAAAGGCATCGAACCGAAGTTCGCATGCCCCAGAGGATGCTGTGAGGATCGAATAATGTGGGACAAACCCAAGCAAGATTACCCTTAGCAAAGCCCCCTAATGTCTGGATATATGCAAAAGAGAAGAAGAAGAAGAAGAAGAGGGAAGAACTCCTCTGAAAGCCCCACTTACGGTGATTACCCTGAAGGGACCTCAACCAAGAGTGACCCTCATGAGAAGCGATGAAGCGAAAGCAGAGAAGAAAACTCCTCCAAAAGCCCTTGGTTGGTAGTTACCCCAAAGAGACCTTAACCAAGAGCGACCCTCACGAGAAGTGGCGCAATAGAAGAGGACACGAAGAGAAGAGAAGAAAGATAAAAAAAAGAAAGGAAAAAGTGAGGGAATGAGAATGAGGGATTAATAGTTTTAAATGAGAATTTTTTAGAGAGACATCTTGAGATAAAGATGAGAGTTTAAGAGTGAGAGGGATTGAATGTTTAAAAGGGGAGTTAAGAGTTTGAAAGAAGGTTTGAGATTCAAGAAAGTGAGAGAGAGAAAGTTCGAGATATTTGAAAGAGTTGAGAATTAAGAGTTGGGAGAGGGAAGAGATTTGAAAGTATGAGGTTTTAAGAAAGTAAGATATGAGGGATTAAGAGAGATTTGAGATTTTTAGAGAGGTTGAGTTTAGAGAGCTTGTTTGAGAGTAAGGTAGTTAGAGAGTGAAATAGAGAGAGTTAAAAGAGTTTGAGAGATAATCCAAGAGAATTGAAAGTCTAACGAAGAGCTTGAGGAATTTAAGGAAGGAAGAGAGGTTTGAAAAATTTGGGGAAAGCATGAACTTGGGAAATTGAAGGACCTTAAAAAAGAATTGGGATTTTGGGGGGTTGAGAGAGATAATTTTAAGAATTCAAGAACTTTTTAAAGTCTGAGGGAGATTTTAAGAGAATTGAAGGTGTGACGGAGAATCTAAGAGATATGAGAGTTTGGGGGTTTTAAAGATATTTAAGGTTGAAAGGAGTAAGAGTTTAGAGTGTTTGAGATAGTTACGGGAGATTTAAGGTTTTAGGAAATCAAATTTTAAAGATTTATTTTTGAAATAAGAGAATTAAAATGTTAAAGGAGTGTCTGAGGGCATTTTTCATCGCCTTGTGTTCCCGATACGGAATAAAGAGAAGCCAGGACAATAAAGCCCTAATCCAGAAGTAAAATTTCCAACAGTCTCAGAATGGCCTAATAAGCGTCAAGAATGTTGATAAAGGTCTTCTAAGAGCATTTGCCAAGTTTCGTCGCAATCTGACGAGTTTAGGGCAGTGCAGACGCAGAAACAATTTTCGAAAAATCATCCTCTTTTGTCTTGAAATGGACCTTATAACTACAACCTTATCACCGGAGCATTAAATGATCGTGGAACCACTGTCGTGGGATTCGAAATATCAAAAAACCCCTAGGGACCAAGTTTTAGCTTGATTCGTTCTTGGACCAAGTTATGACCAAATTACCCAAAATGGATAAGTCACAAGCTATTACCGTGCTCCCTCACTGAAACAGTTTCCATTAATGGAAACTATGTTAATAGGATTCAAGCACAACTTTGAAAGACCATATCTCTCTCATCCCAAGCTGGATCAAGCTCAAATTTTATGAGTGTGTTCGTCATGTCGACCCCAGCATTGTGATATGTGGCCAAGCAGGGAGAAAAACACTAGAGAAGATCGCGATTCAAGGCAATGTTGCAGATTTTCCAGCAAGAGAACACGTCGATCGAGCGGCTGCATCACGGTGCTTGCACGTCGGATCGACCTAAAACCAGACCCATTACGAGCACAAGGTTTGAGGCTTCATCAGAGCCGAACGTCGCAGGACGGTTAGATTTGACGTGCGAAGAGTACGAAGTTGTTGCACTTTTCTACCACCGAAAACCAAATTCCGACCAAAAGATCAAAAATGGAAAATGGTCGTTCGGATGCTAAATCAAGCCACGTTAGTCGTCAAACGCTCACGATGACTTGCTCTTCGATATTCAGCGAAGAAATCATTGAAGAACACCGAGAAACACGTGTAGTCTTTAAACAAAGATCGTGCGTTCCTCGTGATTTTTGCACTTCGTGATCGTGGCCAAAAGACCCGATCTGTGGCTCGAAGGTGGTATCAAAATGACCGTCTTCCCGAACTGATCAAGAAAAGAATCATCTTTCGACTGGACAGAGACTGAAAAGACCCCGAACCAACCGGGGAAGATCACAAGAGTTATTGGGCACAATAGAGACTCAATTGGAATTTCATGCATTGTTGGTGCAGGGGCAAAATCATCATTCTGCCCTATTTTCTTAGAATTTCTTTAATTATTTTAATGCTTAATTTTTGACAATTAGGTCAAATTTTGATTGTACATCCACCTTTAGGCCCCACTTTTATATAAATAAGCACGCACCACATGTAAAAAGACTCAAGTTTTCATCAATAAAGACTACCCTTTTGCTTGAGATTTTGGTCACGACTTAGAGAAAGAGCGAAGATAGATAGAGAATACTTTTAGTGGTACCCTTAGGCTCATGGTAGAAGAAAACAGATCAAGGGAGACGATTCCAAACCGGCTAAAAGGCCAGGGGGCATTCTTCGTGATCTAAGAGGGCATCCACGCGAGTCAGCCCAAGCACGTCACGGACCCACGCGAGGTGTGTCCGGCCTTGCAACCTTAATTCCTCTCTCATCGGTTGGTATTCATGCTCGTTCCTTCTTTGCACGATTTTCGAGAGAGCGATCTTAGGTATTGGGTCCATCTCGAATCCGAAACCACGCCACCAAGTCGACTCGACCCGGAGGGGGAGATCGAGGCACCTAACTAGCTTGGAGATTCCACTGGGGACACGCTACCCCATCATTGGATCGTTCGTGTTTGGCCTTTCCTTTCTTCTATTTCCTGCTCACTTAACTCACACATGTCTTCTGGGTTGTTTAAGCCGTTCATCCGAGTTGGGGATTTTATCATCCCCACAATCGTGAATGTTTCTCGAGAATAGGTTCGTCGAACCTCATTCCCGAACTTCCTTTTGAGCAAGGACCCAGTGTTACGCTCCCAGGTTCTTACCTGGATTGTGCGAGGAGGGACTCAAAAGTCCCTCACTCCCCATCTTCTAGCATTGGTGGACCCTCCACCAAAGCACCTTGCATGGGTAGCAAACTAGCCACCCAACACCACATGCACCCTGCCACCGACAAGTCACTTGCCGGTCCCACTACTTGAGGCAGCCGAAAGGCATTCCCTTCCTTTCCTGCGCATGATAGCCCAGTTGTCAATGCTCCTGTGGCTCGCCGAAAGGCAACCCCCATGTTCTACCACATCGGGCCCCAGTAATAAGAGGCTCGACACACGGAGAAGGGGGTCTTAAGGCTACCACCTCCCACATGTACACCAAGTCTCATGGTCCATCCACTTGAGTCACACTTCGGGGCAATGCTAAGGCTGCCTCAAACCACTATCTAGGTTCAAGTATTCTCGGACTAGGCCCTGTGTCCCTGATGCATATATATCGCACTACTCAAGGCAGTCCTCTGATTGCACTTAGCCGAGTATGGGAGAAACGACCCCCTCGTCGTCCCTCTCAGCACATGCTTGCTCACTCTGTGAGGGGTGGCGACAAAGTCAATCCCTCATGAACACACGCTTGTGGTACTTAGCCTCCTAAGTCTGAACACATTGCTCGAGCCCGGGTTGACCCACAGGTTGCCCGGAACCCTTCTTCAAAGAGGTCAATGGCAGCTGTCTCCTCCCTTATTTATCCCTTCTCCACCGGCCGAACCACTAAGGACTTGGTACTCGAAGGCCTTCCCAAAGAGTACCCTCCTACAATACCCTCTTCCTATCGGCCTGACCTTTGGAGCTCATAAGAGAGCACGGGGCAAGATTCCTTTGGAAGACGAGGTCTTCCATCCCCCATCTCTCGCTAAGCCAAGACGCAAGCCAGAGCTGACTCCTATATCTGGCCCACATCCCTCGCCGCACCTGATGGAGACGACCATATCATGCTCCATGATAAAAGATCATTCTCGATCTCAGTTCTGGAAGGAGGTACACCAGATCCTGAGAGCCAAACATGACCAGGGCATATGAATAATGCCAAGGGAAGAACCCAAGAAGCTTGGGGCAAGCAAGTTTGCTGACCTCCTAGCAGAAAATCCCTTCCACACCTTAGGGCCTGGAGAGGAACCTGAGGTAGAAGGACTAAGACCCTGCATGGTCATCAGCGTCACAAGAGACAACTCAACTGTGTAGCCCCAGCGGTCCTAAGACCGTCTTGTTAGGTGCCTTGATCTCGGACTCCTGATCTGGATGATCAGATGGCACACGTCTCGGGTTTCAGAGGAACCCCAGACTTTGAGATCGCTCTCTCGAGAACCTCGCTCAAGAGAGAGGGCACCTATACCAACCAATGAAAGAGGAATTTAAGGTGGGTTCGGGACTTACTCAGGCTGGCTTGTGTGAGTGCCCTCTTAGATCGTGAAGAAAGGCCCCCAGTCGTAGAACTGGTTCGGAAACGTCTTCCTTGGCTTGTATTCTCCTATTTTGCAATCACACACACATGGTTAATTTTACAAGACAAGTGGGCCAAAAGAGACCCCACCTTGTCTTTGAGCGAATGTACATGGACGTGCACATCCGAAAGAAGAAAAGGGTAAGTGGGTAGTAAAAGAAGAAGAAAGAGGTAGATTAAAGGAATTTTGACTAGGTGGTGAGACTAACGCAGTAGCTAGAGCAGCAAGTGATTATCCCGACGTAGTAGCAAGACATGTATGGTAACTAGACCGGCACAATAGAAATACTACTACACGCCAGAACGATCATCGGCCAGCTTGGCACAATGGCAAGCCTATCGTGGCAGTAAGGTGGGCACGGTAACTAAGATCGGCTCAGCAACAATACTGCTAGACGATAAGACTACCATGAAAAGGTTTATCTCAGCCTCTCTTGGTCAAATAAAAGAAAGAGAAGAAAGAAGAGAGAGAAAGAGAAATATGCATAGTACTACCGATGTCGTGCATGTGAGAAGAAGACGAGATGAGCAATGAGGGAGAAAGGAAAAAGGGAAGGAGGAAAGTGAGAAGGAAAAGAATGAAGAAGAAAGAGAGAGAAGAGAGCAAGGTAACATGAGTGGCGATGAGAGAAAAGATAGGAAAGAACATGGATGGCGATGAGTTCCCGCCATCCATGATAGAAGGGTAAGAAGAGAGAGAAGACACGAGCGGCAATGAGCCTCTGCCGACCAGGACAAAGGAACAAGAAGAGAGAGAAAATATGGCCGGTACATGCTTCTGTAGTCCATGACAAAAAGATTAAGATGAGAGAGAAAACATGGGTGATGATTTGCTTCTGTCGTTCATGACAGAGGGATATGAAGAGAGAGAAAACATGGGCGACGATGTGCTTTTGTCACCCATAACAAAGAATAGGAAGAGAGAGAAAACATGAGCAGCGATGTACTTCCACCGTCCATGACAGAAGATTAAGAGAAAAGAGAGAAGATATGGGCGGCGATGTGCTTCAACCGTCCATGACAGAGAATAGGAGGAGAGAGAAAATAGGGAAAGTGATGTGCTTCCGCTGTCTAAGACAGAAGATTAAGATGAGAGAGAAAACATGAGCGACGATGTGCTCCCACCGTCCATGACAGAAGATTAAGAGGAGAGAGTAAACATGAGCGGCGATGTGCTTCCGCCGTCCATGACAGGGGAATGAGAAGGGAGAGGAAACATGGGCAGTGATGTGCTTCCTTTGTCCATGACAGAAGATTAAGAAACAAGAGAGAACATGGACGATGATATGCTTCCATCGTCCATGATAAAAGATTAGACAAGGGGACTTTGACAGAGGCCCGGCCTGCCACTCGGGTTAAGGCTCGACTCACTGTTCATGTCCCTGAAGCAAGAAGTCGTCATGCTAGATAATGGACTGAGGAGGAAGAGAGAATAGAGAGAGAGAGTAGGAAAGAGAAGAAAGTAAAAGGAAAGGTAAAGAAAAAGAAGGCAAGTGGATAAAGAAGATCAGAGAAGAAATAAGAAAGAAAGATAGACGAGAAAAGAGAGAAAGAGAGAGATGAGAGGAGGAGAGAGAAAGAGAGAGATGAGAGGAGGAGAGAGAAAGAGAGAGATGAGAGGAGGAGAGAGCGAGAGAGATGAGAGGAAGAGAGAGAAAGATAGATGAGAGGAAAGTGAGATGAGCGGAGGCGAGAGAAAATTACCTTCACCAGGGGGTACTAGAGCTTTTCTACTCTCTCATTTCCTCTCTCCAAGACATGCCCACAATTTGAATGTGAAACTCTCAAATTTTATTGATGAGTCATGAATAATCAAGGGCCTCTTAACAATTGTGTTTAGCATGTACTTATAGAATTGGGCCCAAACATGGGTGGATGCCCAAAAACTACCTAAATTGATGATAGTTATAATTTAATTAAATTAAAATAAATTCTAAAATTGGGTGCAAAATGATTGTTTTGCCCCTAAAATTCTAAAACAGTCCCTGCTGCTGCCTTAAAACTCGCGTGATCTTCCATGGATGATTCGGGGTTGCTCTGGTGCTTGTTTAATCGAAAGATGATTGTTTTCTTGTAGGACTCGGCATGACGATCAATTTGATACCAACTTCGAGCCATGGATAGTGTTTTTGGGCCACGATCATGCGACTCAATATTTGGATGAATCTTGCAAATTTTGGATTGATAGTGTGCTTATTTCTTGATTTTTTTTTTCTTTTTTTTCTTCGTTAAATCACACTAAGCATATCGTCATGATCGCATGGCAACAAAAACAGCTCGATTTCGTGCCCGAACGAATATTTTGTCCATTTGGGTTTTTTGCCAGAATTTGGAAATCCGGCGACTGGAATTTATAACAGCTTCGATGCCTCCGTTTGTGAAATCCAACCGTTCATCGTATGCGAGTTTCATATCAGATATAGCCTCGAACCTTACACACATAATGCAATTAGTTTCACGTCGATCGGGTATGCAAGCGTCGTGAGTTGGCCGCTTGTGTGAGGCGTGCTTTTGCTAAATTTTTTATAACTATCTTCACGAATCATCAAATTCTCTCTAGTTTTTCTCCCTGATCGGGTATCGTCATGGGTCGTGCCACATATCAAAACGCTCATCTTGATGAGACGAACATGCTCACCATATTTGAGAGCGATCTAACTCAGAACGAGTGAGATACATGCCTTTGAAGTTGCTACTCGGGTCTGTGCACACCAGCCTCCTTTAATGGAGATTGGTGCTGGAAGGCCACACGGTAATAGCATGCGGCCTACCCCTTTTTGGTCTTTTACTCATAACTTTGTCCTGGAATGCCCGATTAAGCTGAAACTTGACCTATAGGGGTTTTCGATCGTGCCGGGTCCAATGGTGATGGTCCCACAACTGTTTGATATACCAAAAATATAGTTCTAATTATAGGATCCATTTCAGGGTGCTGGAGGCTGATTTTTCTTCAATTGTTTCTTTGTCTACGCTGCCTTAAACATGTCGGATTGAGACAAAACTTGGCAGGTGGCCTTTTGAAGTGCTTAGGAAGATTCTGACCCCTTTTAGGGAAATTTTGAGACTGTTTGGAATTTCATTGTATGTTAAGGCTTTATTGGCTAACTTCCTCTTTATTCTGCATCAGGGACCAAGGCGCTGAAAAATATCTTCAAACAGCTTGTCCCACCGAATGTTGTGCTTCGAGAGAAGTGAGAAGGACCACATTCGAAAAAATTTCCTTATGCTTTATTAATTTTTTCTTCATAGCCATAGGACCACGTGAACGTCGAGGAGATTCACACAATGTTGAAACTAGGATGCTCAGACGTTTGGATGCAATGTACAGGTCCATCCATGGAGACTTTAGGAGGAGAAGTGGCTATTTTAAGGGATCATGTCGAAGTCCTCACCCTCAAGGGACTAATTGTGATTTTGACAGCTGAGGATTTTGTTCGGACCTTGTTGATAAGAATCAAGACCATCTGACAGTCAAGTACCGTGTTGAAGGGAATTTTTCCCATTTAGTCTAGGTTTTTGTATCCTCTGGTGTGGGTCCACATTTCAAGGATTTTATTTTTTTTGTTCTGGATGGTCTGCTGAAGGGCATTCTATCAGTTTCATCTGCGTTGTGCACCAGATATTCGTTGGCGGGCAGGGTACCTCAGTTTATCGAGGTGACCGGCTTTGGGTATAACCCCTACCCACTGCTTTGCAATTTCAACAATTAAGATACCTCTCTTCTTTGTCCGAGGTGACCCCTGAGGATTCAACCCTAATGCTGCATCACAGGTCCAAAGTCATGGCTGACTTATCCTTCTTTAGGAACCTTTTAGCATTTTGAAGTGTGTTAGCGACCTTGTGGGAATAATGCTCTTCTTCATGATACTTGCATTTCCTTTTTGGCTAGTCTTTCGAGTCCTTTTTGTGAATGGACTCAGGTTGTCAAAATCTTTTTCTTGAAGCTCGTATTTTTGGAGTTCTGGTATTGTAACACCAGGGATTTTTCTCTTTTGTGTGGGGGTTGGCTCCACCTGTTGAGGCGAGTGATGCATCAACCTATTTATTAATCCGAACGCCCTTTGCAGTTTTTCACTTGGACTTGGGAAGCGGCGCCGTATAGACATTTTTCCCCAACTTCCTTTTATTTGGGGCTCTTTTACCCATGACCTTTCGATCATGTCTACCCTTATTTTTCCATTTTTACTCACGGTTCCCTTTTGGGATTTTCACCACGCCCGGGTTTTTATTTACGGAGCTCTCTTACTCATGGTTTCATGACCATGCCCGTCCGTCATTTTTATTCATGGCATTCCCTTGTCAAGTATACACCATGGCCATTATTTTCTCTTTTTTTTTTTTTTTTTTTAAGGCGTATTTAAGGTCATGACTTCGGGACCTGTGTGAAGCCTTTAACGTCATGTGACCAGGATGTGCACTACAGTTTAAGGTCATACAGCTGGACCATAGTGGATATGGATGACAGTCTGTTGAAGCCACAGAGCGAGTATGGTGGTGATTTGAATTACTTTGGGGAGATGGCATAAGGCTACCTGTGAACGATGGATGATGTATGTGTGGAAGGTGAAAAGTAGTGACCCACGAGCTGACTGCGAGTATGGAAGGCGGGATGGTTCTCCGTTATGTGAGCATGGGTGAGACTCACTAGGGAATGATGGATGGAAGTGAAAGGATTCACTGGGGAGGTAATGAAGGTGGTGCGCACATGAACGGGTTGGTTGGGGAAGTGTGCATGAAGATGCACGTAAAGGGCATGTGCGCATATTGTGGAAGGTCATGCCTCCTGGACCTGTGCAAAGCAGTTTAACGTCATGCGGCCAAGACATGCAATATGGTTTAAGGTCATACAGAGTAGCCAATGGTTATGCAATTTAGAGTCATGCAACTAGGACCATGCAGTTTAAGGTTGTGCAACTAGACCTCCGCTATAGTTTAAGGTCATATAGTTTGGACCATGATGCTAAACCTTTTAATGTCATGCTATTAGGACGTAGACTATGGTTTAAGGTCATATAGTTTGGACCGTGGCTATGCAATTTAAAGTCATGCAACTAGGACCAGACAGTTTAAGGTCGTGCAATTAGACCTCTACTACAGTTTAAAGTCATATAGTTTGGACCATGAAGTTTAAGGTCGTGCACCTAGACCAAGGCTGCACAGTTTAAGGTCATGAAGCTCTGAACATGATTGTGCAGTTTAAGGTCATGTAGCTCTGACCATAGTGGGTCACCATGTAGGTGAAGCTCCATGGGGAATAGGTCTGTGGATAGTAATTTGACTCCCTGGGGGTAAAATGATAGCAGGTGTTTTAGATGGGAAGCAGACTTCAATGGGGATTAGGGGACAAGTATGACTTCCCTAGTGGTGAAAGATGAAACTCCATGGGTAGATAGGCTCATGAGAGCTAACCCAACTCCTGGGGGTAGGATAGCTTGGTGTGAGATAGACCAACATGGGATTAAAGGGGAAGCACGACCCTAACTCTCCGGGGGTCAATGGGCAGTAGTACACGTGTAATTCCTACTTGGGATGAGAGGAGTACACGTGTAATTCCTACTTCTCAACAACAGGTTTGAGAAGTAGAAGTGTTGAAATGTACACGATGTTTAGCATGGGCAGAGGCAACACGAGCGGCACTAGCGTGCGCAGTGACAACACACGTGATGGTAACCTTGGGAACACAACAGGCGATGGTTACATTGAGAACATAGACGGCGCTGGGTACGTTGTGAACATAGCCGACGCTGGTATTTGGAGCACACAGCCAACGCTGGGTATGCAGCCGACGTTGGTATTTAAGAACACAGTCGGCATTGGGTGCGCAGTCATCATTAGTATTTAAGAACACAACCGGCATTGGGTGGGCTAGTGTTTAGGCCTCTAGCCCAAGCCTGACTCGATCTTGGTCTTGAGTTTTCATGGTCGGCAGTAGACTTTCATTAGGGCCTCGGGTCTGAGCACAACCCGATCCAGCCCACCGTCGTTCTGCCTTCAGGGACGTGACTGGCATTCTTAGATTTATTGGGGACACTTTAGGGAAACTTTGCCTATATAAGGGGGTAAATCTCCATTCTTACCGTTTCATTAAAGGGTAAAAACAACTAAGTCTTTTTTAGCAGTGAGGGTGAGAGAGTTCCCGGCGAGAACTCCGACAGTAAGATTTTGCTGGGAGTCTTCAGGAATTTGCCGACAAGTAGATTCCAGCTGAGACGGTAGAACACCGGCAAGGGAATGTAGGGACCTTCGCGAGGTTATTGTCACTGGAGTTAGGAAGCAAGGAGTTTTGTCAGAATTTCGGCAGTGGTATTTGGGGTACCAGGGAAGGCGAGAAAGGGTGGAATTTGCAGCAGATGGCTACCTGAGAACTTTCGCTAGCTTTTGGTGATTTTTTGGCGAGTGAAAGTGGTTTATGGTATCGGGAAGGAGAGGGAGAATTTTGCCTTGTCTTTCCTCTTCTTTGAACATGTCCACCACTATTCGCCCGATGTCCTCAACATCTTCATGGGCCGAAGATTCTGTCTTCCTTACAGACTTACAGTCACCATCATATGGCTTTTGGGAGACACCGAGTCTGTGAAGTAATATTTAGCATCATCATAGTGAGCTTCAGCTATGGGAAACGGTCTTTCGTCGGCATAGACTGTATGTTGTCTCCCTTCTCGACTATACTTGAAGCACTGCTATAATGTGGATGGAACCACCCCGTGGTCGTGGAGCCACGAGCGGCCGATAATGATGTTGTAGGAGGTGTCGGCGTCCATTACAGGAAACTGAGCATAGTCATTTAGTTCACCAATCTTGAGACGAAGGCAAGCAATGCCAGTGGGCTTCTCTCCTAACTGGTTGAATCCTTGAATTATGATATGAGTCGGAGTGAGATCTTCAGAACTTAATCCCAATCGAGTGAGGATTCTCCTTAGGATGAGGTTGATTGCTGACCCTCCATCCAACATAATTCGATTGATGGGTATGTATGTAATTCACTGGTGAAAAAGAGAGGGCGACTGTGAAAGTTTTCTCCCAATTGTAGATCATCCTCTGAGAAGGTGATTGCCATACATCCACTTAAGATCGATGGGTCCACCTCAATGGGTTTCACTTCAGCCTCATACACCTCTGGATCGGAAAGGGCCGGGATTAGAGCCGTACGGTAGTCCCTTGAGAGCATCATAAATGTTGAGAAGGGTTGGAAGTTTTCTTAAGTGCCCCATCACATCATATTTCACCTTTTCATCATCAACCTTTTGCGTTCCTGGCCCTGCCACTGATTTGGGTTGAGGAGCAGGTTTAGGTGGAGAAAGTTTTCTTTGGCTTGCTGGCTAACTTGATTGCATAGCTGGCTTAGTTTGGGTGATGGAGGTTTGAGGTTGGGGCTTAGGAGATGGCTCGGTATATGGGACCAGTGGCCTCACAGGGAATTGGAGGATGGGTGGATTGTCTTGGGTGCTTGGGCAAGAAAGGAGCCCAGGGAGCTGTAGGATGGGTGGATTGCTTGAAGTATTCGGGTGAGGGAGAAGTAGTGAACCAGGAAACTTCAAGATGCCTGACTTTTCAGGTGGAGGCTACAACGTTTTCCCGGATCTCAAGCTTATTTGCCCCGTGCTGGGCGATGCTCTTGAGAATTGTACCATATGGCAAGCTTCCTGAGAGTAGAAGCTCTGCCCCCTTGATTCTCTCAGTCTTTGCTCAAAGTCAGGCTTAGAGGGCCATTGGGATTTCTTTGATTTTGACTTCTTGTACTTCTTTGAAGAAGATGGCTTTGCATTAGCTCAAGTCCCCAAGGCATCAACAACTGTTACGAATCCAGCTGCTTGAGCTAGCGTCTTTTTCAACTGCCTCCGTTACGTCCTGCTTATGTTGGTTCCTTCAAATTCTCTGTTAAGGGCCTCGAAGTCTGGACACTTCAAGATTGTACCTGCAGGAGACAAAGAAGAAGAAGAAGGAGGAGGAGGAGGAGGAGGAGGAGGAGGAGGAGGAGGAGGAGGAGGAGGAGGAGGAGGAGGAGGAGGAGGAGGAGGAGGAGGAGAAGAAGAAGGAGAAGGGTCAATAAGTGAGGGACTTTTAAGGTCATTCCCCTCATCAGATCGATTTGGGCAGCTTTTTGCGTCATCACCAGAATTGGACATGTGCAAGGAGTCTTTTAGGTCTTTCCCTTGCTTAGACCGTTAGGGAGTGCTTTTAATGTTGTCACCCTCATTGGACGTATTCCGAGTAGAAGATGGCTTGAGTACATCCTCTTGATGGGGTAAGGAAGTGAGGAAGATCATGCTGGGGATGAAGTCCTGCAAGGTCAGCAATAGGGGAAGTGGCCTGAAAAATTCCTGCTCAATTGGCAGTTGGGCAGTCCTGATTCTCCGACGAGCAGCCTTTGGTGCTCGTCTTCTCTTAGTTTTCATTGGCAGCAGTTGATCTGTCTCGCTAGGTTTATGAATTGCCCTAGCTTGACGAACTGCTTCTCGCCTTAAGGACTTGAGTTTTCTTCGCCCATGATGGACTATCCATGGTTGAGAAGTTGAGGGTTCAGTAGGATCTGAGTCATCTTCACTCAGGACTTGTGTCAGGAGGTCCCCTCGTACTAGTGGAGCAGTGGTTTGGGGATCACTTTCTGAGACGTTGTAAGACTCTTGGCATCCTTGTATTTTCTTCATGATTATATCATGGAAACTAGAGTATTTGCTCAGGTTGTGGCCCCATATATGATGGTACAGGCACCAATGGTTCTCAGTTATTTGAGCGAGGCGTCAAGGCTACCTTGCCAGTTTTGGTGTGATTAGGCCTTCTTGAAGCATCATAACAAATAGGGCATGAAGGAGGTCAGGTGCTTCATCTTTCACTTGGATTGTTACTGCGTGGGAGGCCTCTGTCGTCCCGAATGCCTTCTTTAGCTCTTCAAGCTTTATTTGGCCCTTCTGAATTAGGGCTTCGATAATGTCTTTCAACGTGTAGCAGTCCTCTGTATGGTGGTTGATTTTTTGATGATAAGAACAGTAATTTACTTGAGTATCGAGTCCGGCTTGATCAGGGAACTTGGTCTCTCGGAGCTTGATCATGTTCTGTTCCAGCAATAATCAAAATAGTGCAGGAACCCATACCTTCTCAAAGGGGTAGACTTTATTCCTATGCTTGGTCCAATAATCATCTTGATTAAGGTTTGCAGGTGGGGGTACCCGGTTGTCCGATTGTTGTTGCTTGCCTATTTGAGATGCTTTCACTGTGCTTACCCCTTTGGAGAGATCCAAAGTTTGGAAGGGAGCCTTCTTTGGATCGCATACAGTGACGGCCACGTTGATTACTCATTTTGGTTGGTTGCACCGGGTAGTAATCTTAGAGCTACCATTGCCCCAATTGTTTCTTGAGCTTGTAGACTGTTGTCATGACCCGCCATGGTGGCGTGACAGACTTTCTATGCGAACGGACTTGGAGATCAGCTCCGACATGGAAGTCGGATTGGAGGCCTCAACATGTAGAGCAATCTCAGGTTGCATGTTCTGCACACAAGTTTGAACCGCTTCCTTCTCAGGCATGGGATTGGGATGGCGAGCAGCCAAATTTCTCCACCTTGATATGAATTGATCCACAGGCTCAATAGGATCTTGAGTCAAGGTGAGAAGCTCGATGGTTTGAACCTCTCTCTTGACCTCATAAAAACACTGGTGGAACAATTTCTCCATTTTCGCTCAAGTATGTACTGAGTTTGGGGGAAGCTGAGCATACCACTGGAAAGCCAGGCCATCAAGGGTTTCAACAATCTCACAGAGAAGGAGTCTACCATCAGCCACCATCTCTCGATATGCTGCTTGGAAGTGGGCGATATGTCGGTTCGGTGAGGTGGTTCTATTGAACAGAGGAAACTTCCCTTTCTTGTAATCTGAGGGAAACTACACCTGATCAATGTATGAAGGGCACAACTTTTGATAAGGCACTACACTATGTATTCTTGGGATTTGTCTGTTCTTTAAGCTATGGGTCACCATAGCATCGATGTCTGCTTGTGAGATGGAGTTAGGGATAGAATTGTCCTGTTAGGCAGAGGGAAGGGGCTGCCTTGGAGGTGCATCATCTGAGTGATGGGAATCAACCTCACGGTTAGCCGATTGTCGTGCAACATATATGCGATCAATCTTCTCCATCATTGCACGCAGCCTGTCTTCAAACTTATTCATGTGCTCTTCCTAAGAGTCGCTAGGCTCATTTATAACCATTACACTGACTGTTTCTCCAGGGAGGTCAGCGTTAGTTACAGTTGAGGAATTCTGAGCTTGACAGGTTCCACCTGGCAGATCAGTCAGCAAGGGATCGGCATGCCCCGACTGAACTGAAGTCTTATATGTTGATTGTGTGAGGACCGGTTCTCGATGGTCTTGGGACTGTGGCTGCTGAGTAGGTGGGTCATCTTCTTCAACACTAACCACAGTGCAGGGTTTATGGATTTCTTCTTCTGGCTCTATCATTTGAAGAGGGTAGAAGGGGTTCAGATGAAGAGGGTCATCAAAGTTGGTTGCCCTGACCATCTTGGTTGCTTCCCTAGTCAGAATTTGCAAAGCCTTATCACGTTTGGCTTTGAGGCTTTGATGGACTTCATGCTAGAACTGCGATCAATACTTCAGCTGGTCAACCCTTCTTGCGCAAGAAAGAGTTGTTTCCATTAGGTGAAGCAACAAGTGTGGGCTAAGAACTGAGGTCATCCTGGGCCGGGGAGGATGAAGGACTTGATCTCTCATCAGGTCATTGCCTCGAGTTCTCTTATGGGTTCTAGAGACACGACTGAGATGACGGGGTTGGTTCAAAATGGTCCTCTTGGGGAAGGTCTTTGAGTACCAAGGCTGAAGGTGCTTGCCCAAAGAAGGAGAAGCATGCAAAAACAGGGTTGATTCATAAGGACGTCTGAGTCGCGAATGAGGGGCTGTCTGTGACGACGATGCCTGTGCGTCCCTTGAAGAAGGATCACTGGTGACTTGGGGGTTAGCCCGGGCTCGAGCAGGTGGTATGGCCTTAGGAGGCCGAGAATTGTGAGCAGGTATTTATAAGAGAACAGGTGGAAGCTTGCCCCTTACAAGGTACGCTGAGTAGGAGGAAGAGGGGGTTGTCTTCTGTGTACTTAGGTCGACATAGCAATGCGTTGCCCCGAGTGGTGGGATGCTAATGCACAACGTGTGCAGGACCTGCCTTGGGAGGCCTGATCCTGGACGTTGACTCGAGGTAACATAAAAGTCGCCCAGAGGTGTGACTCTAGTGGATTACCCATGAACTTTATGGTGTGTGCAAGAGGTGGAGGCCTCAGGGTCTCAGCCTCGATGTGTTGGGCATCTAAGGGTAGAGACTCGTGGAGGTGCAATAGGGGGTAGCCTTGCAGCGACCCACTGAAGCAACAACAACTTGCTTGCCTTTTGCAGAAAGGGATTGGGCATCCTTTCGGCATACCTCGGCAATGCGACCGACAAGTGATTTGTCAGTGACATGGTGTATGCTGTGAGTGGCAGCAAACATGCTACCAATGCAGGGCACCTTGGTGGACGTTCCACCAGGGCATGGAGATGGGGAGTTAGGGACCTTTAAGTCCCTTCTCACGCCAATCCAGGTCAAGACCTGGGAGCTAGACATTGGGTCTTTTCTCAAAACGAATGTTGAGAACGAAGTTCGATGAACTTGTTCCTGGAAAACACTCATGAATGTGGGGATCAGGAAATCCTCGATTCTCCTATTTCTGTAATCACACACATATGGTTATTTTACAAGACAAGTGGGCCAAAGGAGACCCCACCTTGTATTTGAGCTAATGTACACGGACATGCACATCTAAAAGAAGAAAAGGGTAAGAGGGTAAGTAAAAGAACAAGAAAGAGGTAGACCAAAGGAATTTTGACTAGGTGGCAAGACTAACACGGCAGCTAGAGCAGCAAGTGATTGTCTTAGCGTGGTAGCAAGACGGGCATGGTAACTAGACCGGCACAACATAAATATTACAGAATGATCATCGACCATCCTGACACAATGGCGAGCCTATCGTGGCAGTAAGGTGGGCACGGTAACTAAGATCGGTTCAGTGACAATCCTACTAGATGACAGGACTACCATGGCAATGTTTGTCTCAGCCTCTCTTAGTTAAATAAAAGAGAGAGAAGAAAGAAGAGAGAGAAGAAGAAACATGCATAGTACTACCGATGTCGTGCATGTGAGAAGAAGATGAGATGAGCAATGAGGGAGAAAGGAAAAAGGGAAGGAGAAAAGAGAGAATGAAAAGAATGAAGAAGAAAGAGAGAGAAGAGAGCAAGGGAACATGAGTAGTGATGAGAGAAAAGATAGGAAAGAATATGGATGACGATAAGCTCCCGCCGTCCATGACAGAAGGGTAAGAAGAGAGAGAAGACACGAGCGACAATGAGCTTCCACCTCCCATGACAGAGGAACAAGAAGAGAGATAAAATATGGGTGGTGACATGCTTCTGCCGTCTATGATAGAAGATTAAGATGAGAGAGAAAATATGGGCGGTGATATGCTTCCACTGTTTATGACAGAGGGATAAGAAGAGAGAGAAAACATGGGCGATGATGTGCTTCCACCATCCATGATAGAGAATAGGAAGAGAGAGTACACATGGACGGCAATGTGCTTTCGTCGAGAGAAGACATGGGCAGCGATGTGCTTCCCCCGTCTATGACAGAGAATAGGAGGAGAGAGAATATATGGGCGATGATATGCTTCCACCGTTTATGATAGAAGATTAAGAGGAGAGAGAAAACACGGGTGGCGATGTGCTTTCGCCGTCCATGACAGAAGATTAATAGGAGAGAGTAAACATGGGCAGTGATGTGCTTCCACCGTCCACGATAGGGGAATGAGAAGGGAAAGGAAACATGGGTGGCGAAGTGCTTCCGCCATCCATGACAGAAGACTAAGAAAAGAGAGAGAACATAGATAGTGATGTGCTTCTGCCATCCATGACAGATGATTAGACAAGGGGACTTTGACAAAGGCCTGACCCGCCACTCGGGTTAAGGCCTGGCTCAGTGTTCGTGTCCCTGAAGCAAGAAGTCGTCATGCTAGGTGATGGACTTCGCCATGCATGAACAGAGGGGAGGGAGAGAGAACAAAGAGAGACTATGAAAGAGAAAAAAGAGAAAGGAAAGGTAAAAAAAAAGAAGGAAAGTGGATAAAGAAGATTAGAGAAGAAATATGAAAGAAAGATATACGAGAAGAGAGAGAAAGAGAGATGAGTGGAGGAGAGAGAAAGAGAGATAGAGATGAGAAGAGAGAGAGAGAAATGAGAGGAGGACAGAAGGAGATGAGAGGAGAGAGAAAATGACCTTCACCAAGGGGTACCAGAGCTTTTCTTTTCTCTCCTCTCTCTCTCCAAGACGTGCACACAATTTGAACGTGAAAACTCTCAAATTTTATTGATGAATCTTGAATATTCAAGGGTCCTCTTAACAATTGTGTTTAGCATATACTTACAGAATTGGGCCCAAACATAGGTGGATGCTTAAAAACTACTTAAATTGATGATAATTACATTTTAATTGAATTAAAAGAAGTTCTAAAATTGGGTACAAAATGACTTTTTTACCCCTGTCCAACAATGTGTGAAATTCCAAAGCAATCTATGCTGCTGCCCTAGAACTTGCATGATCTTCCATGGATGATTCGAGGTTTCTTTGGTACTCATTTGACAGAAAGATGATTATTTTCTTGTAGGACTCAGCATAGCGATTGATTTGATACCAACTTCAAGCCATGGATCGTGTTTTTAGGTCACGATCATGCGACTCGACATTTGGATGAATCTTTCAAACTTCAGATCGATAGTGTGCTTGTTTCTTAATGTTTTTATTTAGTTTCTTCATTAAATCACACTAGGCATGTCATCACGATCGCATGACAACAAACGCAGCTTGATTTCGTGCCCGGACGAAGATTTTTTTGACTTGGGGTTTGGCCGGAATTTGAAAATTCGACGACTGGAATTTACAACAACTTTGATGATTTCGTGTGTGAAATCCAACCATTCATCATACACGGGTTTAGACCAGATATACCCTCGAACCTTACACACATAATGCAATTGATTTCGCGTCGATCGGGTATGCGAGCATCGTGAGTTGGCCGCTCGAGCGCGGCGTGCAGCTGCTGAATTTTTTGCAACTATCTTCATGGATCATCAACTTCTCTCTAGTTTTTCTCCCTGATAGGGTATCGTCATGAGTCGCGCCACATATCAAAACATTCGTCTTGATGAGACAAACACGCTCACCAAATTTGAGAGTGATCTAACTCAAAACGAGTGAGATACAAGCCTTTGAAGTTGCTGCTTGGGACTGTGCACACCGGCCTCCTTTAATGGAGATTGATACAGGGAGGCCACACGGGAATAACATGCGGCCTACCTCTTTTTGGTCTTTTACCCATAACTTTATCCTGGAATGCCCGATTAAGTCGAAAATTGACCCATAGGGGTTTTCGACTGTGCCAAGTCGAATGGTGATGGTCCCATAGCTGTTTGAAGCACCGAAAATGTAGTTCTAATTATGGTGTCCGTTTCAGGGTGTTAGAGGCTGATTTTTCTGAAATTGTTTCTTTGTCTATGCACTGCCTTAGACATGTCGGATTGAGACAAAACTTGGCAGATATACATTTATCTTGCCATTTCTTCTTTTTGGTCTGTGGCCTTTTGAAGTGCTTAAGAAGATTCTGACCCCTTCTAGGGTAATTACGAGACTGTTGGGAATTTCACTGTATGTTAAGGCTTTATTGTCTGGCTTCCTCTTTATTCTGCATCAGGGACTAAGGCGTTGAAAAATGTCTTCAAACATCGTCATGAATCGGTCTTGACCCTATCAATGTACAAGGCTCGAGCTCAGTTGGGGCATGTCGAGCCCCTGCCCGACCTACTGCAGTCAGTCCTGAAGGCACGTAAGACATTGACCATGCAAAAGACCGATCTTCCAGATGAGAGGGTCAACATGATGGTTATCGATGACCCTAACAACCACCATGAGGACCGAATGAACTGATTTGAGCAAATGATGCGTAGAATGACGAACAAGATCGAGCTCATGGAAGGTACTTGGCCCCCTGGAAACTCATCCAGCCAGGGCACCAATTCTCCTCGTCCAGTTGAGCCAGTCCTAAGGTAGGCACCTCCTTCACATGACCATTTCTCCCCTTGTCAGGTCTCTCAAGCTGATAATAATGCTACGGTCACCCACAATTTGTGAGGAAGGCAGATTTCGGGCATACAGGGCCTGACCCTTTATCATAAGCCCTATCCTTCATATATTGATTAGCTGTCATTTCCCCCTAATTACCAAAAGGGGAAACTCCCCGTTTTTAATGACACAAGCTCCCCTCATCAGCACATCACCCATTTCTATTCGGCATATCAATAAAAGACAGCTGATGGGAGGCTTCTTGTCCACCAGTTTGTTGAGACTCTTGACGGACTGGCATTCAAGTGGTATGCTCGTCTCCCACCAAACTCGATCCATACCTGGGAAGAAATGGAGCACTTATTTTACAAGTGCTTCTATGAGGTCGAAAGAGAAGTTCAAGCTATCGAGCTTCTCACAATGACCCAAGAGCTAGATGAACCCGTCAATCAGTTCATTGCAAGGTGGAGAAATCTCGCTGCACAACAAACTAATCCCATTCCTAAATTCGATGCAGTCCAAACCTGTGTACGCAACATACGGTCAGAGATTTTGTTACATGTTGAGGCCTCAAATCCAACTTCCATATCGGACCTGATATATAAATTCGGCTGTATAGAAAGCGTCTTCAAGCATCATGATGGGCCCCAGGTGCAGTCATCAAATGGGGGAAACAACCGTAGCTCAGGCAATGCTAGATTCAATGCACGGGGCAACCAGCATAAGGGAGTGGTCAGTGCTGCCGTCACTGTATCAGACCCCAAGAAGGTCTCCCCTCAAACTCTGGACTTCTCCAAAGGGGTGAACCCAACAAATATTCAAGCCACACCTCAAGCAGGGCAGCAACAACCCAAGTTCGTGCCTCCACCTCCGAACCTTTATGGGAAGGATCGCTGGAAAGAGAAAAAAACCAAAGTATATAGCTTCAATAAGGAGTGGGTCCCAGCCCTGCTCCGGATGCTGCTAGAACAACAGATGATCATCCTACCTGAGTCGAAGAAGCCAGAAGAAGCTGGTCTCATCACCAACATTAACTACTATGCTTATCACAGGATATTGGGACACCCTGTCGAAGATTGCTTCACTGTCAAAGATCATATTGAGGCTTTGATCCAAAAAGGGTAGATACAACTTGAAAGTCTCAAAAAGGCACTCGGGACGGCTGAAGCAGCTCATGTGGTGACAATACAAGAAGAAGATGAACAAGAATATTATCTGGAGAATCTGCCACGAGATCTTCTAAGTGTTGTACTACCTGACGCTCCAAGTTAGGGTTCATCACGCCAAAGCCATCTGTACAACCCAGATACCTCCCTCGAGGGGCCAGAAAATTGTGGTGCCCGTATCACCAGATACAAGGTCACTGTCTAGATGAATGCTTTGCCTTTCGATCCATAATGAAGGAGAAAGTACAAAAGGGGCACTTCACTGCCCCTATCCTAGACGATAATGTCAGAACGCTGTCTTCAGAGGTCGTTTAAACACAGACCTCCTCTGAGAATGCACAGCCTAAGCCTTCCAATCTAGACGAACCTTCAACTTCCCAACCATGGTAGGTCTATCCAGGGCAGAACCAAAACTGGTCCCTGAGAAGGGAAGCGATCCGCCAAGCAAAGCCAGCTCTCAAGCCACAACCTATCCCTGTGCATGAACAAGGTAAAGGGAAACAAGCACTAAGGACTATTTATCAAAAGAAGAAAATCCCTCAGCCCCAGGCCATGGCAGAGTATCTTGAGCCCCTTCCTCCATTATCAATTCTACGGGATTTCTTCCCCAAGTCTGTCAATTTTGCTGATCAAGTCTCGCAGTCTAGTCAAGCACACATTCATGGGCCTTCCTCTCCTCAGGTTCCCAAAAGGTCCAATAAGGGTGATGACATTAAAAGCACTCTCCAATGGTCCAAGCAGGGTGAAGACCTAAAAGATCTCCTGCACACGTCTAGTTCCGGTGATGGCTCTAAAAGCTACCCGGATCAGTCCAATCTGAGTGATGACCTTAAAAGGTCTCCCTCTCCTCCAGTCTCTGACTCTTCTAGCCTCTCCTCCTTTTCTGCTGACACATCTTCTGCCAGTATAACACTCAAATCCCCAGATTTTGAAGCTCTTGACGAAGAGCTGAAAAGTTGCAACACTAGCAGATGCCATCAAAGGTAGCTGAAAAATACGGTGGCCCAAGCAGCTGGTTTCTTGTCAGTTGTTGATGCTATGACATCCAGAGCCAATGCAAACCCTCCTCCCACCATTGAGAAGCTTCCTAAGCAGTGCAAGAATCCCAAGCCCAAGAGACCCTAATGGTCTTATGAGTCTGAATTCGAGCAACGACTGAAAGATTCGAGAGGACAAACCTCCCATCCTCACAAAGCCTACCACATGATGCAGATCGCTGGAGCAGCAACCAACGCTGACCCAATCGGTTTAAGGTCAGACAGGAAGTTGCAGCTGCCCGTCCAGAAGCCTCGGCAGCCCAAACTCCTGAAGTATCCTAGCCCGCCACTCCTCCCATTCCTTAATACCCAAACCAGTTTACCACCACTCCTCAAATACTAGGGACCATCATTGCTTCCATACACCCAATCCGCTTCCAAACCCTCAATCTCCATCTAGCCAGTTCATACTAGGCTCGGCTCCTCCATCTGGCAAGTTGGCACCAAATCTGGTGGCATAACCTTCGTCATCCCAAACCTCACAACCTCTTCAAACCAACCCGGTTGCACAACAAAGTTATCCGTTACCCCAAAACAATCCTCCACTACCTAAACCTACCTCTCAAGCTTCCATAGCACCCAGACCTGTGGCAGGTCCAGAAGTTTAAAAATTTGGTGATGATAATCATCAGGCATTTGAGAAAAATCCTTGCCCTTCTCAGCTTCTACGACGCCCTTATGCTCTCAAGGGACTAGTGAATGGCCCTTATTCAAGCTCTCTCCAGCCTAGATATATATGAGACCAAAGTAGAGGTTGACCTTGCTATCCTAAACAACTGTCTAGCAGTCACTTTCTTCAAAGAGGACCTTCAGTTGGGAGGGAAGTACCACAACCAGCCTCTTTTTGTAACCGGTGAGTTGCATGCATGTCTCGTCAGCCGAATTATGCTAGATGGAGGATCAGCAGTCAACCTCATCCCGAGAAGAATTCTTACCCGTTTAGGGTTAGGATCAAATGAGCTCACACCAACAAATCACAGTTCAAGGGTTCAATCAATCAGGAGAAAAGCCAGTCGGCACGGTTCACCTTCGTCTCAAGATCGGTGAATTAAATGATTATGTCTTATTCCATGTAATCGATACCGACACCTCTTACAACATACTCCTCGGTCACCCTTGGATGCATGATCAAGGAGTGGTTCCCTCTACTCTCCATCAATGTTTTAAGTATAGCCGTGATGAGACGCAATACATGGTCTATGCTGATAAAAGGTAGTTCCTCGTCGCCGACACGTATTACGCCGATGCAAAGTACTACTTTGTAGATCCGATACCTTATCAAGAACCCAAAAATGATTATCAAAGGTCTGCAAGAAGAGTGGAACAATCCCCTCATGAAGATGTTGAAGATGTAGGATGGGTACTCTTATACATGTTCAAAGAAGAAGAGAGAGCTGACAAGATCCTCCCCTGACCTCTACTCACCCCATTACTCCATGTCCTCTCCTTGAAGCATTATTGACCTTCCCCGAAGATGATACTCTCCCTTCTTCTAATTCAGAGTCGCCTGCTACTGAACCAGTAGCTGCCATCGTGCCCAAGGAGGTCATGCAAGTAGATACTTTGGCTCCAAGGTTCACTTACACGTCATACCAGTAAAAGGTCTTGCACATCTCTATTTTACCCCTTGAGGACAAAGCATCATGGACGCAAGTATGCAAGGTCCTTAATATCCCGACCTCGCTCAGTCAAGAAGATGTTCCTTATCTGGCACAAGGACTAGCTCAGGTCCGCGATGCCTTAAAAGTTCCACACATTCCTGAGTCTTTGTCAGAAGAAATGCCAACAGAAGACTCGTCATCTCACCCTTAAAGCTAGGATACTCTTGCTGAGCTAAAAAAAGAGATGCAAGGTCTTCAGAACCAATTGGAAGCTTTGTGGAAAGCCAAAATCGAAGAAGCACCTCAAAAGACGGCCTTAAAACCTTTAAAGGGATTTGTGCCAGAAAACTATGACAAGCATGAGGATGCAAAGAGTCCATCCCATCTAGAAGCCAAAACCTCCCCTGATTGGAGTATCTATAGTTAGAAAGCTCATCGCATCATGAAGATGATGTACTATGGGCCCCTAACTAATCAAGGACTCAAAGGTGAAAAGGGAACCGCCGCTCCATTTGAGGTCATAGCAGCATGACACACTACGAAAGAAGGCCTCGGGTACTCTCCCTCTTCTCATCTCTCTCTTTGAAAAAGATAGACACGATGAAAACCCGAAAGGGTGTCATGGGCAAAAATGTCAAACAAAAAGATGGATGTGGTGAAAACCCGAAAGGGCACCACAGGCAAAAGCGTCAAGAGATACAAAAAAATGATGGTGAGGCATGTTAGCATCATCAGCTATCATGAGAAAAAGGCGTCAAATGAATGACAGACGTGGAGTAAAAACCACAGGCAAAATTGCCACAAGAAAAATCATCATTTGGGGTCATGTGAAAACTAGAAATGTTGCGTACCCCAAAGACATAAATGAAAACCCAAAAGGGCATTTAAGTCAAGAAGGAGGGCTCCTTACTGTCATATTAGAGGCACATGGCATGAACAATGGAGCAAAACAAAAAAGATGGTGTTTCATTCATGTATAGGCAAGATCTAGGTACAAATAGCTTATACAATATAAAAAATAGAAGAAGAACGAAATGAGAAAGAAAGAAAAGGAGTAAATCCGCTCCTAGAAGCAGTTAATGGCATTATCAATCTTCACCCATGGCTCTTCGGTTGCCACCATGGTCCCTTGAATGTGCCCTTTTAATTCAGCCACCCTTTGAGCCTCTTGTGCCACGGAGGCAGTTTCTGACTCAATGGTGTGGAAAAGTTTTGATAGTTCTTCAGCCAGAGCCGGATCCAAGGATTTCCTTTGTTTCATTTCCCTATCGAGTTCGTCAAACTTGCTCTTCAGCCTCTGCATCTCTTCCCCGGCCTTTATCTTGTCAAAACAAGCCTTGGCCTCCTGCTTGAGATAAGATTGTTGGGCAGCCGCAGCAGCTTTTCTCTGTGCACAAGAGTTCAGCTTCTCCTGACCCTAGTGACACCTCTAAAGAAACCAGTTCATTTGCTTATGCCTCTTGTTGCAATCCCCTTGTCGTCCAACCCTCTATTTTGTTTATAAGGCGGTCGAAGTTGTCAAAGAATTCTAGGTCGCCCTCAACAGTGTGCAAGGTGAGGGCATACTTCTGGAGTTTGGCAATTGTTGGGTGAAGCTCCACGAGAGATTGGCCCTTTAAACGCTGGAGTCCCAAGCACAACATATCCACGACCACGCTCGAATCTTCACTACTTCAAGCCACAGTCAATGATGAAACAGGAACCGAGGTTACCTCAGCTGCGGGAGTCACTGTTGAACCAGCTGTGACAAGAGGCACTTTAGCAGGAGGAGTCACCCAGGAGGGAACAATGGCCATATCTATAGCCATCTATGGAGGAGCAAGCTCAAAACCCACACCACTAGAGTCTTCAGTGGTCCCCCCTCGAATGGTGTATGGTCCCTCATCCTCTGCACCCTCAGTCATTTCTCTTAGGGCAACTGTGCCCAAAGTGCTCGCCAAAGTCGACTTCCTCTCTTCCTTCAGTTGCAAGGGTGATCTAACTCAAGGACTTGACCAAACCAAGGAGCCTTGAAGTCCTTTCTCTGCTTGGTCTCTTGTCGCCAGTTGTTGTTGATCCCCTTTCAAGAGTGTTTAGCTTCCCAATATCCATCATAGTTGATGATTCTCCACCAATGCGCATACGCCACAGTTTCTCGGTCTACCCTCCTGAAATGAGGCACATGGACTGCTTCAAGTTTTGCACATGGACAGCACGGGCTCGACCAAGTTGCTCAGGTAGTACGAACATGGACTGCTTTTCATGATTCATGGAAGGTCCCCAACTCCCTCATCTTCCCCGAGGCTACCTTCCCATAATGCTTCTAGAACAAAATAGGGAAATGACACCCTTGGTCGAGCCCGTGCTGACGAGCAAAGCGGTGGGGCTAATACCCTTCAAGTTTTGCACTGTATGAGGTACGATAGGCCAAGATTCCTCCTTTTACACTAAGAAGGAACATGAGCGCTCGTAAGCTTGTGCGAGCACCATCCAGCTCATGGCCCAACGAATCCACAAAAGATTGATCTGTAAAATTCCCCACAGGAAAGGGGACTCACTGCATATGGATGAACTCGTTTCCAAATAAGCTTTGCGCATGCCTTGGGGAATGAAAAACAACTGTCTGCCCTGCAATCTTCACTAGCTGAGGGCACATCTTCTCCTCCAAAGTCATATTCCTGGTATAAGTGTTCGAAAAGTAGGCTGCAAGCCACCCAAACAAATAATGGATAGGGAATGGTGTCTTGAAGTCCCCAAGAAAAACCTCGCCCCCTATTAACCGAAGGTCGCCTCCTTTCCCCATGTAAGATTTTCCTCTTGACACGGCTCCCAACCCATCGTAAATACTGCACAGGACTGGTTGTAAGAGGGCACACTGTCGCCCATTCACCATGTCTCAAGCAACATAGCAGGTGCTTGGACATTTGTAAGATGGTGGAATCACCTCCCTCCTAGCCTTTTCCTTCTTCCCTGAAGGACCGTGATCTGACCCGGCCTCATCAAGGTATTCCCCATGAAATAACCACACCCAGTTAGTAAAGGTCACACAATCAGACTGAGAAGCGAGGAGTTGGTAGATCTCAAACAACTCCTTAAGGCCTGTAGGAGGTACCTCACCACCTAGCGACGCCCCACCAAATATGACTGAGTTCTGAGTTATGAACTCGTCGTACAACGCCCATGTTCATGACATGCCATCAATAAAGTGAAGGTCTAGCAGAGAGATCCTTGCCTCTCCATGACCAAAAAGCCATGTATTCTCCAACAGTGCCTTGATGGTGTTGGGGCACCGGTCAAAATATCCTGTTGGACATTAGATTGCTTCTGCCAGGGCAACGCATTTGAGCAAGCTGGCATAAAGTTGCAACACGTTGGGTGTCCAGGAAGTATACCCCTTCAGAAATTGATGCTCCCCTGCACTCGAAGCCCAGTAGGGGACCATACCAGCCCCTCTGTCTTTATCATCCTCTTCCCAAGAGTAATAAGGTTTTCACTGGAAGCCATTCCTTGATGAAGACGATGGAACAGTTCAACCCCCACCTCTTCGTCTAAAACATTGCCATCACCATCTTCACGAACTTCGAAACGTAACGGTTCGCTGATAAAGGTCATGCTCAAAGGCCAGTGTGGCTTACATGCAGGCTCTGTGAGCCCGATCGTGTCCCCCTATCCAAACTTTCACCAATGAAATCATTGGTCCCCAACTCCCCAGCTTTGGGAAGATTCTTAACTTCTGGAATGGGGTCGGGGCCCTCATTACCCGAGTGCTCGACCCTTTTCCTCACAAATAGGTGCAGCTTGCTGATGCGCACTTTACGCCTACGTGCGCATTTTAAAGATGCGCACTTCTCACAGCAGTACACGCTTTATGCTGCCATGCGCGTTTTAAAGCCAAGCGCTCCTCACTGCCGAGCGCATCTTAAAAACCAAGCACTCTACACTGCCGTGCACATTTTTTATGCCACGCGCTTCTCACTGTCGTGTGTGTTTTTTTATGCCACACATTTTTCACTGCCATGTGCGTTCTAATGTCGCGCACTCTTCACCGCTGTGCGCCTCTCACTGTCATGCACACTTTTCATCGAACTGTAGCTTCCTGCCATGCATCTCTTATCGCCGTGCGTGACACGCTATTGCCTCCTTCACATGTACGACTCTACAACGACCGTCTTTTCAGCTAACACTCACTGTGCAGATGACACCAGGCCAGCACACTATTCCCTTCACATGAGTGAACGACGACCCTTCAATGCCTCAACAGACAGAAGTTGGATGGATTCCCTGTCACAATAAGTTGTTACTGTCGCCGCTCTAACTGCATGAATTCCCAAAATCTTGGCACGAAGTCACCAAAAACTTCCCGCCTTCACTGCGCCCAACACAGTGGCCACCGAAATTACTTGCCAGAAAAACACCAGAGTCCCCCTGGTTCTCTCCCTGCCACTGTTGCCGGCAGACCTTAGTCTGAAAAGGCCTTGCCACCCTTTTCTCCTCTTCCCGACGAACACTCTTCTCACTACTCTACCTGCTTCTCCCCCTTTCTGGTGCGTTCCTCTCGCTAGAAAAAGCTCACCATCGGACCTTCTTCTTCTTTCTGGCAGGTTCCTCTCATCAGAAAACTCACTACCGGATTTCACCCTCTCACTGATCAAACCCCTTTGCCATTTTCACTAAGGTAAAATGGTAAAAAAAAAAAGGAGGTTTAAACTCCTTTTATATCCAAGGGTTCCCAAAGATGTCCCTCACAAAGAAGAAAGGACGCCCAAGTCTAGAACGTCAAACTACAATGGGCTGGATCGGGGCTGGCTTAGCCTCAAGCCCGAACTCAATGAACTGCCTCTTACTCCCGGGCGCTTTTTCAGTGTCGAGCGCGCCTCTTAATGTCGTGCGCCTTTTCGCTACCACGTGCGCCTCTTGCTGCCATGTGCTTTTCTTTCACTGCGGAGTGCGCTTCTAACTAAGGTGAGCTTTTTCACTGCAGAGCGCACCTCTAACTGTCGTGCACTTTTTCACTGTCGAGTGCGCCTCTTGCTGTCGTGTGCCTTTTCACTGCCGAGCGCCTCTTACTGTCGTGTGCTTCTTGCATCACATGCTTCTGTTGTGCGTCTACGACTTCAACAAAGCTGCTGCCATACATGCCTCTCGCCGCACGACTGCCTCGCGCACGTCCACACTGCACGCTGTCTTGCACTCACCACCGAGCACGTTCTCTGCCGTGCATGCTCCACTGCAGTATGTGCCTTGACGACCTCGACGATGATCCTACCGGACGTGATACCTATGTACTGCCATGTGCAACTTTTTGTTGCTGCACCCATGCCTTTGCATGCATTTTCATGCACACCTTCCCTAATCGGCCCGTTCGTGTGTGCACCAACAGGTTCGGCCCCCATTACCTTTCCATCACCAGCAAGGAACCACCCTTGGTTTCTAATTCCCCAATGAATCCATTTCTGCCTACCATCCCTCACTGGGCCATCGTCACCATCTGAACCCACTGCCTATAAATGGTCTCAGCCATTTCATCCTTAGTGAGTCAGATCACCATCCATAAGCCCATTCCCCACAGAGCCTAATCAACTTCATATCTCGTAGTGAGTTCACCCCTCATTGATGACCCACATACATGGCGACTCATACACGGTCCAGTTGTACGACCTTAAACTATAGTGCACGTCCTGGCTGCATAATGCTTAACTGCTTCACATACACGGTCTAGTTTTATGACCTTAAACTATAGTACATGTTCTGTCCGCATGACACTAAACTACTTCGCATACACGGTCCAGCTGTATGACCTTAAACTATAGTGCACGTCCTAGCATCATGATGCTAAACTACTTCGCATACACGGTCCAGTTGTATGACACGTCCTGGTCGCATGATGCTAAACTGCTTCGCACAAATGGTACATCTGTATGAATTTAAATTATAGTATACGTGCTGATCGCATGACGCTAAATTGCTTTGTGCAACGGTTCAACTGTATGACCCTAAACTGCTTTGTGCAACAGTTCGACTGTATGACCCTAAACTGCTTTGTGCAACGGTTCAACTGTATGACCCTAAACTGCTTTGTGCAACTGTTCAACTGTATGACCCTAAACTGCTTTGTGCAACGGTTCAACTGTATGACCCTAAACTATAGTGCACGTCCTAGCTGCATGGCAATAAACTGCTTCACACAAACGGTCCAGCTATATGACTTTAAACTATAGTGCATGTCTTGGCCGCATGACGCTAAACTGCTTTGCTCAACAGTCCAGATGTATGACCCTAAACTATTGTACACGTCCTGACTGCATGACGTTTAATTGCTTCACACAACTGGTCCAGTTGCATGACCTTAAAATGTAGAACACGTTCTGGCCGCATGACGTTAAACTTCTTTGCCTAGGTCCTGGTGGGATGACCTTAAATACGCCTCCACAAACGTGTGCCCCCCATTGCATACGTCTTTTTCATGTCGACCTCTTCGTGCACTCATTTACACACCATCTTCATTTCATCCCCAGTGAGTCTTACCCATGCTCACAAAACGACGAGCCATTATATCATCCATACTAGTTGTCAGTTAGTGGGTCACCTATTATCCACCTTTCATTCAAACACCATCCACATCCATAGACAGTCTCGTGCCATCCTCACCAAATGAGTCAACTCACCACCATGCTCATTCCATGGCCTTCACAAACCGTCATTCACCACCATCATGGTTCAGTTGCATAACTTTAAATTGTAGCAACGTCCTGACTGCATGATGTTAAACTGCTTTGCCCAGGTCCGGGAGGCATGACCTTAAACATGCCCCCACAAAAAAAAAGGGGCATGGTGCAAACCTGAAAAGGGAACGCCATGAGTAAAAATGACGGACATGCATGGTCACGAAGCCATGAGTAAAAGCGTTCTGTAAATAAAAACCAGGCACGGTGGAAGCCTGAAATGGGCACTATGAGCAAATATGGACAAAAAGGCAGACATGGCAATCATCAGGCCATGGGTAAAAAAGTCTAATAAAAAGGAAGTTGGTGAAAATCGCCTTTACGGCACCACTTCCCCAGTCTAAGTGAAAACCTGCAAAGGGCACTCAGACCTATAAAGCAGGTTGATGTAGCATTCGTCGTCATAGGGTAGCTTCAACCAGCATTTCAAGAAGAAAATCCTCAATAGCAGAATACCCTGCTATCGAGACCCAAAAACAAAATCATACACGAGGTAAGAAGTTGTCAAATCAGGTCAACACCTGCCCATAACAACCACGGTAAAGCCCTTTCAAGGTCGCCTCGCCAAAACCCCTCCTTGACTAGACCAGACGTTTGGGATAGGCTAACAAGAAGCCCTTGACTGGACTCGGTAGGATGGGACCTCAGAGGTACTCTCCTTATCAAAGTTAACCTGATATGGCTGCCAACAATGCTGCTAAGGCGTCCAACGTGGTGTAGACTTTAAAATCATCCCTCACCATTTCTACCGCCACCAAAATGTCCAATAGGGTGTAGACTTTAAAATCATCCCTCACAGGCAAGAAACTGTCATGCCAAGCACCCAGCAAACCTAGTATGGCTGCCAACAATGCTGCCAAGACGTCCAATGGGGTGTAGACATTAAAATCATCTGTCACCGGTTCTACCGCCACCTAGACACCCAACATGTTGTAGACTTTAAAATCATCCCTCACAAGCAAGAAATTGTCATGCCAGGAGCCCTGAAAACCTGGTGTGGCTGCCAATAATGTCGCAAAAATGTCCAACAGGATGTAGACTTTAAAATCATCCCTTAATGTTCCTTCTCCCCGAAGTCTCCATGAATGGATCTGCAACAAATGCATCCCGACGTCTGAGCAGCCTGGTTACAACATTACGTAAATATTCCTTCGGCGTTTGTGTGGTTCTGTGGCTAGAAGAGAAAATAATAATAATAAAGCAGAAGGGTAATTCTCTGAATGTTGTCCTTCTCGCTTCTCTAAAAGCACAAAATTTGGTGGGGCAAGATGTTTGAGGGCATTTTTCATCACCTTGTATTCCCGATGCGGAATACAGAGAAGTCAGGACAATAAAGCCCTAATCCAGAAGTGAAATTTCCAACAGTCTCATAATGGCCCAAGAAGGATCAAGAATGTTGATAAAGGTCTCCTAAGAACACTTGCCAAGTTTTTTCATGATCCGACGAATCTAAGGTGGTGTAGACGCAGAAACAGTTTTGGGAAAATCAGCCTCTATTGCCCTAAAATGGACCTTATAACTACAGCCCTATCATCAAAGTGTCAAATGGCTATGGGACTACTGCCGTTGGATCCAAAAAGTTTGAAAACCCCTAAGGACCAAGTTTCATCTTGATCAAATGTTCCTGGACCAAGTTATGGCTAAATTACCTGAAATGGATAGGTCATACGCTATTACCGTGCATCCCCTTAGTGAACCAGTTTCCATTAATGGAAAATGTGTTCATGGGTTTTGGGCTCAACTTTGAAAGACCATATCTCTCTCATCCCAAGTCGGTTCAAGGTCAAATATACGGGTGTGTTCATCTCTTTGACCCTAGCATTTTGATATGTGGCACGACCCATGTCGTGGCCCGAGCCGGGGAAAAAACACGAGAGAATATCGCGATTCAAGGCAAGATTGCAGATTTTCTAAAAGGAGTGCACCTCGATCGAGCGACCGCATCATGACGCTCTCACGTCGGATTGACCAAAACAAGACCCATTACGAGCACAAGGTTTAAGGCTTCATCAAAGCCAAACCTCGCACGTGATGGACGGTCAGATTTGATGTGCAATGAGTACGAAGTTGTTGTACTTTCTGACCACCAGAAACCAAATTTCGGCCAAAAGATCAAAGATGGAAAATGGTCGTTCGGACACTAATTCAAGCCACGTTGGTCGCCAAACGTTCACGACGACTTGCTCATCGATATTCAATGAAGAAATCGTCGAAGAATACCGAGAAACGCACGTAGTCTTTAAGCAAAGATCACACGTTCCTTATGATTTTTGCACTTCGTGATCGTAGCCCAAAGGCTCGATACGTGGCTCGAAAGTGGTATCAAAACGATTGTCTTCCCGAGCCGATCAAGAAAAGAATCATCTTTCAGCCGAATGAAGATCGGAAAGACCCCGAACCAACCCGAGAAGATCGCAAGAGTTCTTGGGCACATCAGGGACTCAATTTGAAATTTCATGAATTGTTGGTGCATGGGAAAAATTATCATTTTGCCCCTTTTTTTATATTTTCTTTAATTATTTTAATACCTAATTTTTAATAATTAGGTCAACTTTTGATTGTACACCAACCTTTGAGCCCCACTTCTATATAGACAAGCACACACCACATGTAAAAGGACCCAAGTTTTCATAAATAATTACTACTCTTTTGCTTGAGATTTTGGTCACGTCTTAAAGAGCAAGAGAGAGAGGAGAGAGAATAATTTTGGTGGTACCCTCGGCATAAGGTAAGAAGATAATAGGTCAAGGGAGACAATTCCAAACAGCTCAAAAGGCCAAAGGGCATGATCTAAGAGGGCGCCCACGTGAGTCAGCCTGAGCACGTCACGGACCCACGCGAGGTGAGTCCCGCCTTGCGACCTTAATTCCTCTAACATCGGTTGGTATTCCTGCCCGTGCCTTCTATGCACGGTTCCCAAGAGAGCAATATCAAGTCCCGAGTCCATCTCGAACCCAAAACCACACCTCCAAATCGACCAGACCAGGAGGGCGAGATCGAGACACCTAACCAAGGAGTTTTAGAAATTAAAAATTAGAGAGCTTTAAGAAACCTTGGAAGATGAAGAATTTTAATGGAGCTTGAGAGAAAGTTTAGAAAATGAGAGTTTAGAGTATATGGGAATTTAGAGAACATTGAGAGTCTTTGAGAGGCCAAGAGTTTAAAGAATAAGATTTTTTTTTTAATTCGAAGCTAGGAGAGAATGACGGTACTCTTCCTTGTATTGTTGTTACTTGGATTAGGGAAGAAGGAAGGGCTTACACCAGAACACAGTTGATATGATATTCTATGCCCCGGGAAGGACGAGTCGATAAAGAGAGCTTCGGATCGAATATTTGGAATCTCATCTCTAGAGGCTGCATCTTTCTCTAGTTTTGCGCAGTCCCACTTCCTTGGTGCCATGACAAAATGATTCTTTCATGGGTGGGCGTGTAATAAGAGATTGCAGAGGTCCCCTTTTAAGGGGGTACTCGAACACTAGGAGAGGGATTGAAACCCCGGGCTGGGAGTCGTGCCAACCAAAGGCTAGTTCCTCCATGTAGTCTGGACAGCCCCTCCCCTCGAAACATAAGAGTCTTGTCCATTTCCCCACAAGGATATGGATCGGTCAATTGCATAAGAGTTTTAGAAAATTCAATGGTTTAAAGGACTGAGATGGAAGTTTAAAGACCTGAGAGCTTTGAGAGAGTGTTGGGCCTGTGCCCTTAACATCTAAAGAGAGAAAAAAGAGAGAGAGAAAGCAAAAAAGGGAGGTGGACAGGCAGTGACTGCCGGTCCGAACAAGAGGGGGGAGGGAACATGAGAAAGAGTGGAAAGACGGGTGAGAAAGAGGTGGGCCGACAGTTGATGCCGACCCAAATGAAGGGGAAAAATGGGAGAAATAAGGAAAGGAGAAGAGGAGGGTGAGAGAGAAAAAGAGAGGGACCGCTAGTGGTTGTCGGTCTAGATGAGGGAGGGAGACAAAAGGGAAAGAGAGTGAGAGAGGTGATGGACCGGTAGTTGATGCCGGTCCAGACGAGAGAGAGAGAGAGAGAGAGAGAGAGAGAGAGAGAAGGGAATGAGAGAAGTGATGGACCGGTAGTTGATGCTAGTTAAGACGATAATATATATATATATATATATATATATATATATATATATATATATATATATATATATAAGGGAATGAGAGAGGTGACGGACCGACATTTGATGTCGGTCTAGATGAGAGCGAGAGATAAAAGGGAATGAGAGAGGCGAGAGACAGACTGGCAGTGGGGTGCCAGTCCATACGAGAGAGAGAGAGAGAGATTAGAGGCGAATAAGAGAGGTGAGAGACGAACCGAAAGTGGGTGTTGATCCAGACGAGAGAGAGACAGAGAGACAAAAGGGAATGAGTGAGGGCGAGAGACAGGGATAAAAGAGAATGAGAGAGGTAAGAGACTGACCAAAAATGTGGTGTCGGTCCAGACGAGAGAGAGAGAGAGATCAGAGGGGAGTGAGAGAGGTGAGAGACGGACTGGCAGTGAGTGTCGGTCCAGATGAGAGAGAGAGAGAGAGAGAGAAAAGGGGATGAGAGAGGCGAGAGACGGACCGACAGTGGGGTGCCGGTCTAAAAGAGAGAAACAAAAGGGGACGAGAGGAAAGAGACGAACCGGCAATGGGTTTTCGGTACAGACGAGCGAGAGAAAGATTAGAGGGGAATGAGAGAGGTGAGAGACGAACCGATAGTGATGAGAGAAGAGAGAGACAAAAGGGGATGAAAGAGGCGAGAAACAGACCGCCAGTTGGTATCGGTTCAGATAAGAGAGAGATAAAAGGGGATGTGAGAGGTGAGAGACAGACCGGTAGTGGGGTGCCGGTTCTGATGAGAGAGAGATTATAGAGGAATGAGAGATGCGAGAGACATACTGACAGTGGGGTGCCGGTCTAGATGTGTGAGAGAGAGAGACAAAAGGGGATAAGAGAGGGGACACAAAAAAAGAATGAATCGTTTACCTAACCGTGAACGGGCTTCTTCGAGTCCTCTTAGTGTAGGCTTGGACCGTTTATGGAAGGATGGTATCAATGGGCTAAGAGATTATGGGTCTAGGTTGGTTAGAGAGGCTTAGAGGAGGAGCCTATGGTTTGACATGGACTGTGGACTAGGGAGGTTGTTAGATGGTTGGTTAGTGGTCTAAGGCCATAGTGTAAGAGGGGTACAAATATTCTCTCTCTTCCCTCTCAAATGTAAAGGGAAAACATGCATAAGGAAAACAAGCTCAAGAACACTCTCTTTTTGATAATTTGTAAACTTAGGGTTACAAATGAGTATAACATGCTTAAATATCATCCCCTCGAAACATAGTTAGATGCTCAGAAGAAGGCTAAATTGCAGAAAAATACAAATAAAATGTGAATTAATCCTTTTTTGAGAAAAATGACCAAATTTCCCTTAGCCACAAACTTGGAAAAGGAAAAACCATCCCTCAAAGAGGGACCTCTTGCCATGGCCATGCTTCGGGCTTCCTTTCGGTGTCCCGAGTGCTTTTCAATTGAGAAAATTCCATAGGATCATTGAGCTTGCCAAGCAGATCATTTTGATACCCAGTAATAAGCTTGAGATGAGTTTTTGGCCATGTTTTGGAATTCCGGCCAAAACCCATAAACTTGCTTTCTTCTTGTTTCAACTATGCTCTTTTTGCCTTGTTTTTTGTCATTTTTTTCATCACAAATTGTTGGGGAAGTCTTTCGGATCATTTTGTGATAAAAACCCCATGGTTTGGTATTTATTTAATCACTGTTAGCAATTTTGAAGGTTGTCAGAAAGTGGAATTCTGGTGCCGAAAAATGGGCGTTCTTTCTAACCTTGATATGATGCTTTTCGGGCTTCTATTTTGAGCCTATGAGTACTCAAAATGAACCCCCTCGAGTCACGGTCACCAATGACTCCAAGAACGAGATTTCTAACCTTCAATGACTCCTTGGAGTCATTGGTGCCCAAAATCCCATGTTATAAACTCTTGAATATGCATGCAGGTTGCTGGATATTGCTGCCTTTTCCCACCACTTTCTTGCGATTTTATTTCCTTGATTTCTCCGTATTTGGGCCGTCTCACGGTGTGTGCCACCCACGACATACTCGAATTCAGGGACCATTGGCTTCAAGGTGAGGGCGTTATGAGCATTACAAGACCCATTCGGCCCTTGGAAAGCACAATTATTATAAATAGTAACTGGCTCAAGTGTCCATAGGTAAATAGTAAAAATCCTTGCCTTTTGTAGAAAGTACAACCTAGAAAGGTTGAATTGGGCTGAAATTTGACGTGGAAACTGTTTTCAGTCTTCTGAGTTCAATGATGGTGGTCCCATAGTCATTGGGTGTCCCTAAAGTTGGTTTCTCAAAATATGGTGCACCGTTAGTTGCTATAAACCTGCCATTTTTTAGCAGCAAGACCTAGAAGGGTCGAATTTGCACCCAAATTTGACATGGCGACTATTCTTAACCTTTCAAGTCTACTAGTGGTAGTCCCATGGTCATTGGGGTTCTCTAGAGTAGACATGTCAAGAGCTTGGGCCGAAAACTAATTTCTACCTATTTTATCTAATTCGCATAAGAACTGAACGAAACTTGAGGGGCAGTTTTGTATTGCCACAGGTGACCCATGTGATTAATTAGGGGCTGATTTAGAATCATCATCAAGGCTTTCAAAAAATGGGTCTTATGTGGTCAGGACTTATGTAGTCCATAGGCATTTTTGGTACCTGCAGGTCCAAGTTGTCACTGGCTTCTCTTTTATTTGTACCTAGGATTAAAGCATCAAAATACCGTCAAACAATTGGCTCTCTCCTTATGCGTCCTGAGAATAAAAGTACATCAAAAATGATGTATAACAATGACCATCCTCTTGATAATGTCCAATGATATGGTATGTTGTATGTGAAGATGATCTCATGTTAAGGTCTCCAAATTTTGCCAAGAAAATGTGCGCTTTGGATATTTTTTGGGTTTTGATAATTATCCTTAAGTGATATTTTGATAAAATCATAGATGGATTGTATGATTTGTTTTGTGGTGATAACATGACTCGGTAAATAATTAAAGTTGAATGTGGTCAAATAATGTTAAATATTAAGCATGTTCTTTTTAAATTGGATTTGTCTATTTATGTTGAAAAACCTAGGCCCATGGATACGGTTTTGAAAAAAACCTCATAGTCTTGCGAGATCCACTAAGTCTTTATAGAAAATCATTCTAAACCGCCATGTTATTTTCTAGACTGTTGCTTATGAAAATATACCAAGTCAAGAGTTTTGAGAAAATGGAAAAACATTGAGTCTTGAAAGTGTTTTATAAACATGGGAGAAATTGTCTTTTATCTATACACTAGTTTTAAATACCCATAAGTCTTGACTCATATTTTATAGTACCGATTATATGATTCTTTATAATCCTCCATTCCCTAAGACCATGAACCATAGGGATATCATAGGATGGTCAGCTTGTTAAGCCTCCTTTACAATTAAGAGACTTGTGTGGTGGAATCTTTGTGGTCTAGAAAGGGTTTGCACATTGCAAAACCAAAGAGCATTGAGTTATTTTTTGCATGAGACTTGTTGTACTACCTTATGACATAGGCATGAGCATGCTGAGAAAAAACATGTTATATGTGTTATGTTTAAATGGGAGTTGCTACATTCCCACGATTATTTTAGTTGCTTGCATATTATAATATACAAGTTGTAGACAACAGCTTTAAATCTGGCAAGTTCTATGGTATTCTTAGACCCTTAGGATTAAATTGGCCTAGTAAACCCAAAATCCATAGGTTACACAATGTACCCTGTGAGCCGGAACCATTATGCCAGCCCAGAACCCAGCAAATGCCGGTTTTGACCCAGAATCCAGTAAACGTGCTTTTTTTACGAAAAAAATCATAAAAAATAGTAAAAATTATTTTTTGGCCCAAATTTTCTCTGAGATATTCAAAAGAGGCTGAAGAAGAAATACAAATTAAAATTTATCAATTTGGACAAGATTTGGTTTGGGCGACACGGGGCGTGCCGCCCAGGCGACACGGGGCGTGCCGCCCAGGCGACACGGGGCGTGTCGCCCAAGTCATCTTGCAAATGCCCTATTTTACTAAAAAAATCATTAAAAATAGTAAAAAATTTGTTTTGAACCAAAAATTTTCTGGTAGCTTCACAAGACGATAAGGAACACACCCGAAAAGAAAAATTTCAATTTGGAGCATTTTTTATTTGTGCGACACGGGGCGTACCGCTCAGGCAACACAACTCGTGCCAACCAGCCGCATTTTGGGCCAAACAATTTTTATCATTTTTTGTGTTTTTATGGTCATATTTTGGGTGGTTTGGCTGCGTGGTGCTATCCGCGTTGCTCAAATCCAAATATTTAAAGGATTAAAGATTGGTTTGACCAAGGGATTTGTTGGTTACGGGATAACTCTGCCCCAACAAATCCCTCGTTCAGATGAACTCACTTTGGGTGACCATAAAAGGATGAAAAACGAGAGGTTTGGAGAGGGACGAGACTTTTAGAAACTTTAGGCTGGAAGAAAAACCCTAGGAGAGTAGAGAGACCTTCCCTGAGAAAACCCTAACCCTCATCTTAAGCTTGAGTAAACCTAGACCTAGGGCACAACAACCCTATATCTAAACCATTTCCAGGGCATAACCACCCTATTACTACCAGAGACTTGCTGATCGACATCTAGACCATAAGGGTAAAAGGAACCGGTTCTGATATGGGCGAGCCCTTGAAGGCTCGGGAAGCCCGGGCCATCCGGCTCGGTTCAGTATTTTCTTATCCTTCATTTCCTATTTTATTTTATTGTATTTATTTTATTTTGATATGGCTTTGATTCATTTTGATTGAAAATTGTGTTTTGAAATGCTTTGGATCACGCTGGCTCCACCACAGATCTGCTTGTTTGTTGGCAGATTTGATCTCATTTCTGAATTCGGTTGTTCCTACTTTCTCTACCATTAATTTTTCATTTATTTTTATCAGTTTAAAGTGTCATATCTGTGAGATCTACATCGTTATATCGCTTGATTTTGTACTATAAACAATTTGGCGCCCACCGTGGAGCAAACCGAGCAACAAAATTTCGAAAATCTCAGAATCATTTGAAACTTTTCATGAATGTTCTAGGTACGATTTTGTGACTTTTTCCAAAGTTTCAGTTCAAAAGAAAATATTTAAAAATACAAAAAAATATTTTTCTCTTAGATTTGCTCTCATTTTAGTTTAATTTATTTTCAGCAAAAACAATTTTATTTGCTGTTTTACCAAGTTTAAAGTAATATTATATTATCAATATATATAAAAATATATATAAACAATATATATATATATATATATATATTTGGGCGACACAGGGCGTGCCGCCCAGGTCTAGGGAGACACGCTCTCTGTTATCCCCGTCGCCAAATTCATAATTTTTTGAAATTTTTCAGGATGAGTCCTGGGACTTTCTTGTGACTGCTTAAAAGGTTTTGGACCAAAATAAATTTTTTAAAAATACCAAAAAAATATTTTTCTTGATACAGGTTTGTTCTATCTATTGTTCTTCTGTTTCACTTTGTTTTATTTTATTTCATCAAAAAGTCTGATTTTTCTGCTTCTACAAGTTTCAGTAGCCTTATTACATCAATATCAACAACATAAAAAAAAAAAAAAAAAATGTTTCGTTTTGCGTTACACGACCCGTGTCGCGTGGGTGACATCGGTGCTGCCCTATCACAAAAGTCTCAAAAAAACTCTGGGACCCCACAGGCCTGTTCCAAAGCTTTGTTTTGTGATTTTTCACCAATTTTTGGCCTAAAATAAATTTTTAAAAAATATAAAAAAATTATTTTGCTTTAGATAAGTCTATCCTACTGCCGACTTTTTCTTTTTTATTTTAGTTTATTAATTTTGGCTGAAACCATTTTTCCCTGCTTTCACCACGCTTAGTTTAACCGTGTTTCATCAAACTTTAAAAAGATAAAAAATTTAAAAAAAAAAAAAAGAAAAAAAGAATACATCGAGGGCTGCTCGCACCCTCCCTGAACTGTGTCCCATTCGTGTCATCCTCGACTCGAGTCACGCTCGACTTAGCACGAACTATGCCTGGTTTCACTGCTTTGACCATACATTCTTAGGGGTTCCTCACCCCTCCATCTATATTGCGCCTCGAGCGAGTTTCGCCTCGAAGCACGCATCGTTAGGCGTGATCAATGCTAAGCGCTCACTTGTTTCATTCTTATTGTATGCATGTGTGCTTGACTTTATTTTCATTTGCGTGCTTCTTTAGCACACATCGACGGGGAATCCCGAAAAACTAGAAAACAAATTTTTCAAAAACCCCCAAAATCCACGTTAACGGCATGAGGGGAACCTAGCTTTGAGAGTCGAGGCGATTGGGATTCGCGTAACTTTAACTGTGAGTGTCCCTCCGTAATCCTTTGCTTGAAAGCAACTCCGCGTATAGTAGGACCTGGAAAAATCCTATAACAGGAGACCAGGACCTATGCGGGGACTTATATTAACCTAACCGCATTTCAGTAGTTAGGAACCCACTCTCAAGCCAAGCCTACCTATAATACTTTACTAGGTCAAACATTTTCGTGTGCTTGCTTACTTATTTCTTATTGGTTAATCTTAGATCTAAGCCCGGACCCGCCTTTGGTCCATGCTGAACTCTGGGTCCAAGTTTAGGCTTTACCCAGCTTAGCCCAGGTCCGAACCAGGTTTTGCCTTGGTTCGAACCTAGGCCCCCTCTTGGTCTAAGCCGAAAGCTCGTTCCTAACTCTTTGATCCAGTACAAGTCCATACCTGGTCTGATCATTAAAACTCTCTGAGTCCAAGTTTAGGCTCATACCCAGCCTAGCCCAGGTCCGAACCAGGTCCACACCTAGGTCCGAACCTAGGCCCCTTTTTGGATCCGAGCCAGAGCTCGTGCCTAAACCAACTTTGATCCAGTCTGGGTCTACACCCATTATGAGTTTCACAATCCTCTAAGCCCAAGCTCAGGCTTGCACCCAGCGCAGTCCAGGTCTGAACCAGGCTCACACCTAGGTCCAAACCTAGACCCACTCTTGGTTCGAGTCGAGACTCACACCCATCTAGTTAAGATCTTAGTCTAGGTTCTAGCATAGGTTTAAGCTTAGAGTTGCCTCTAAAGCTAGACTAGGCTTACCCTAGTTTAGAGTCCGGACAAAAACCCATTGAGTTTAGCAAGTCTAGGTTCTAATCTAATCTTAGTCTAGGTCTCAGCTAAAGTTTTGCCCCTAGAGTTAGGTTAGGTCTACCCTAAGCCATCGAGTCTAGATTCTAGAACCCAGCTAAAGAGAGTCACCATGTCGGTTACTTAAGACGACCATGATGATTGCTCCATGGCTGACTCTAAATCGAACCTTCCCAAACCTATGGACCAGTATGCCGCAATCCCTTGAGATTACGGTCAGAACTCGGGCCAATCCATTCTCCATCATCTAGGTCTTCAATTAAAAGCCGAGTCCCAGGGATCCACTCCTAACTCTGAGCTCTGTATGGTTCGAAATGTTAGCTCTGCCAGAAAAACATTGAACAGTCAGGGGATCTGACTAGGCATTGTCCTACAGGGAACCTTACGTAGCCATAGTAGGAGCCATCTAACCTTAGGCAAACAAAACAAGAGCCGTGCAAGGGAGGAAGTTCATGCAGCATCTAACGCCAATTCCCACAACTCGAACCACGATAACCCCGAGATGCAGCGGTCTCAGAACCAAGACCCACCTAGGTTTAGGAGATCCAATCCAACCTGGAGCCACCATAGTACAGCCCACGATGTCTTGAACACTATACACACCTGATGTGTCAATCTAGACCAACCCTTAGGCGAGATAGGCATCCATGCTGCCCTCAAAAGTCTAGTTGACTTAGGTTACACAGTTCATGCCCCAGTTTATGGGTCGATCCAAAACCAACCTAATAGCATAGGTCAACCCATAGCACAATCGAGTCAACTGATTCTTCAATCGGTCCCTCCTGTGTATCCGGTCCAACCAACTGTGCAGTTTCCCCAACCAGTGGCGATGCTTATGGGTCAGTACGCCCCTCAAGGACAAATGTGTCAAACCGCCCCGATAACCGCGACTCATACATTAGATGTCAGACCAACATCTACCCGAAGTCTCGACTCATCAGTCTATGCTTGGGAACCCACCGACCGATGGGCCTACTCTCATGTCAAATACCCAACAAGAAGGCATTTTAAAAGCGATGCAAGATATGCTCATAAGGATGGGTATGCATGAAATCCTACCCCCAAAGGCCTATGTTCATGATACCCTTGGCATGAAAGACCTTCCCCCGGGGTTTGCCATCCCAGAATTTAAAAACAAATTCAATGGGAAGAATGACCCAGATATTCACGTCAACACATACCTCCTCTTCGTCCGAGCCTTGCGAGACATGCCTAACCAGTTGAAGGCCATGTTTTCACAAACTTTGACCAGTGAGGCTTTAAACTGGCATCAGAGAATGATGGCCGCTCAACCATGCATAACTCTAGACAAAATGTTCAACCAGTTCATCTCTCATTACCTTGGGTCGACACCAAGATCTCTTGCCTTGGGTGAACTCAGTGCAACTAAACAAAACCCAAGAGAATCCTTCAAGGATTTTATCGGTCGATTCTACGAGGCGGCGATGCGGGTCATCAAATGTCCACTCACGGACCCAGCTAAAATCTCCATGGCCTTAAAAAATGTAGCTCTTGAATACAGGACCTTCTTTAGCCGGGGACTTATCCCTCACTCTTTTGACTCCATGATCGAGCGATGGCGTGACATGAAAGGGCAAGAGGGACACCCCTCAGTACTAGGCCCGATAACAAGCCCATCACGACTCCCCAGAATAAAAATAAAAGCAACGACAAGGGGAAAGCTTCCGGTCAGGTTAACGAAATTGTCATTAATGGATCGGCTCAGGGTTCAGCCACCCAACATAATAATAGGAATCAAAATCGAAGGGGTTATTCTAGAGCTAACGCTCAAAATAACAATCGAAGGAGAGAGGACAACTTCACTTCTCTCAAAGACCCATTAGAAAAAATGCTGGAGTTCCTCTTGAAGAAAAACATGGTTTTACTCCCACCACCATCTGAACCACCATTTGAGATTAAGGATAAGAACATATGTTGCAAGTGGCATAGCAACCATGCCCATGATACCCAAAGCTGTTTCTACTTAAAGCGGGTGATTCAAGGGTTGATTAATAGGGGTGACATCACTGTCGGACCTAGAAGTCAACCTGTTGAAGAACCTAATCAAAAGATGGGTATCTTCACACCCTCTCCCCAAAAATACAGCCACAACGACCGAAGAAACGGGAGCTCCGTGTAACTCAAAGGAGGATGTTATCATTCACATGATTGAAAACGGAGACAAAGAAGATGATCCCAGCCAATTCATATTTTCTTGTGATCATCATCTCCAAGAAGTTGAAGAAGATCTTTTGAGTCTTCTTAGAGGAAACTCTTCGTCCCCGAACTCTGATGATCCTCCTAAGTGGGATCAGTATGACAAAGATGATGCGCTCGAGATTGACATGGTCAAAGCTGATGAAAAGGAATCATCTTCCAAACAAGGGGCCAACACCTCGAGGTCTCCGATTACTTGAGCTCCAGGCTGGCGAAGTTGATTCCTTAACCCAAAGAGGTTGAGTGTTCAAACCCATCCAATTGATGGCGGACACTCTTGATGAAAGAATGGGAGCCACTTCAACAGCCAAACCACCAGCAGAGGGATCATGAACCTAATAAAAGAACTCAAGGATCCACAACCACCTATGATCTACCGACTCATCTCGAGAAGATTCATGCTCAAATCCCCATCTTGGAGCTCCTCACCAATTCACTAGCACACAGAGCCCAGATCGAAAGGGTTCTCCATAAGACACACATCCCGAGCAACACACAACCAGATGAGTTTCACGGACGATGACATCCCGGCCAGCTTCAACCTCTTTCATGTCCAACCCCTGCACATCACTGTTTTCATGCAAGGATATGAAATATGGAGAGTGCTTATTGATAATGGGGCATCCCTAAACATATGCCCTATGAAAACGGTTAAGCAGATAGGAAAAAGCCTAGATGACTTCGAACCGTGTCAGTTAACCATCGCTGCATATGATGGGACTAAGAGGCAGGCTGAGGGCATATTGCCTCTCACACTCGAGATTGGCCCCACCATTTAGTTGGTAAAGTTTTATGTCTTGGATATAAAACCTTCTTTCAACATGCTGCTAGGAAGACCCTGGCTCAACGAAAACCTCATGGTTGCCTCCACGCTACATCAATGCCTAAAGTTTCCAACAAAAAATGACGTTGCAAAGGTTTGTGCCTACCCCCCTTCTTTTCTTAATCCTAGCACACATAGCAGAAAGTTAGTCGTATGGGTCGAGCTCAGAGAATCCCCCTCGCTTCCTTCTAGCAAGCTGATTGTGCTACTTTACGTTTAGAGGCCGGCGACCCCGTTCCTCAAATTTTGCAAACTTCTGTATCGATGGAGGAGATCATCCATTGCCAACATCGATACGGCTTCGGGTCCCTCGAAGCTTGGCACATGCTCTTCTCCCAAGGCTTCCAACTTGGCTATGGTTTGGGAAGTCAAGAGCAAGGCATAAAGGAAGCGATATCTGCATCACCTGAACCCAAAACTTGAAAAGGGGATTGAAGGGGGCTTGAGTGTACTCTCACCCTATTTCAAAGTCAGATAAAGCCTTCAAGCCCTCCGTGCTTGATATCAGGGGGCATTCAAAGCCTCGATCCTCTCGATGCCCATCCTCCAAAATGGCCGAAAGTGATCCGTGATTCCCCAATAAGGGATAGTCCCTCTTCCACATCTCAGCACACACTAGGACTATGAATTGAAGACCTACTTGTTGACCTAGATCTGGAGGAGGTGTGCACATGGCTCTAACACAGCCAAGCATGCGCATCCACCAACACCAACCCAGGGATGGAATTGGTCGATCATTCCTTTATCTCGAGAATTTCTGAAAGCATTCCAGCGGCACCTTCAAGTCCTGGTGCTAAAAAATGGATAGGCAACCACTCTGCGTGTCCCGTCCCCAACATTCCTCTTGCGAGTCCCATAAGGGACACCTCTTACGACATTTCAAAAACTATGAAAAATTAAAAACATGATCAAACTAATCATAATGAAAAAGAATTTTCAAAAACTGCACTCACTCAAGATAGCTCAATAACAATGCATAATACCCGAGACAATGAATTGGACAACCAAGATGAAGATCAAGAGAGTCAAGATTCTGAAGAAATCCCTCAACCTGAGGAGCTCACTTCCCATGTTGAGCAGTTCAAGAAGAGGTTCGATGGTGACCCAATGGCTATCATCAAAGAGACGATTAACGTAAACCTAGGAACTGAGAAGGACCCAAGGTTAACCAAGATTGGAACCTCCTTATCTTCTGAGGAGCGAGAAAATGTGATTTCCTTTCTCAAAGAATATCGCGATATCTTCGCCTGGTCATACGATGATATGCCAGGGCTTGATCCTACATTGGTACAACATCACCTAGTATTTAGTTAAGGGGCAAGGCCTGTAAGGCAGAAGCTCTGACGTCAAAAGACTCACCTTGAGCTCAAAATTAAGGAGAGATCGACCAGCTACTCAAGGCGAGGTTCATCACCCCTCGTCGATTACTCAGAATGGTTGGCCAACATAGTGGTCATACCCAAGAAAGGCGGGAGGATCCGAGTGTGTGTCGATTATAGAGACCTTAATAAGGCATGTCCCAAAGACAATTTTCCGTTGCCAAACATAGATGGCTTGGTTGATAATGCTACGGGGAATGAGACGCTGTCATTCATGGATGGCTTCTCGGGTTACAACCAAATCCTTGTGGCAGAAGAAGACCAAACCAAGGCGTCATTCATAACATAATGGGGAGCCTACTATTACAAAGTCATGCCCTTCGGTCGCAAAAACGTAGGAGCAACTTATCAATGGGCAATGACTAGCATCTTCCATGATCTAATGCATACGATTATGGAAGACTATGTTGACGACATTCTGGTCAAGTCAAAGACCAGGTCTGATCATCTCACTAACCTGAGAACCATTTTCAAAAGACTCTGAAAACATCAACTCAAACTTAATCCACAAAAATGTGTCTTTGGAGTTGAATCCGGCAAATTACTAGGCTTTATAGTGAGCCAAAGAGGCATCGAGGTTGACCCATCCAAAATACAAGCCATCACTGAAATGCCTCCTCCCCGGAACATTAGAGAAATCCGTGGGCTTCAAAGTCGCATACAAGCCATAAGGAGTTTCATTTCACAACTGGCGGATAAGTGCGCACCATTCAATAGACTCCTTAAGAAGGACACCCCATTCATATAGGACAATGAATGATCAAATCAAGGAGTACCTCACCAAACCTTCCATTCTTAGTCCTCCTAATCTAGATAAACCCTTGTTCCCATACATGTCAATGAAAGATAAGACCATGGGAGCAATGTTAGGACAATATAACGACCATGGAAAAGAACAAACAATATACTATATCAGCAAAACTATGGTCGATTATGAGACAAGATACACGGATGTGGAGAAACACTGCTTAACACTTGTGTGGGCTATGCAGAAACTAAGACATTATGTCCCATCTCATTCTGTCAAGCTCATATAAAAAATTGACCCACTCAAGTACCTATTGAAGAGGCCAGTCCTCAATGGACGTTTGGCTAAGTGGAGAATGCTATTGAGCGAGTTCGAGATCGAGTATGTCACTCAAAAATTAGTCAAAGGACAAGCCATTGTTGACCACTTAGCTGAACACGCACTGCCAGATAACACTCCCATCAACATAGATCTCCCTGATGAGAACATCTTCACAATTGAGGACTTGATTTGGGAGCTATACTTCGACGGTGCAAAGAACAAATACGGGTCAGGTACATGAGTCATAATATGCTCACCCGAGAAGATTTTAATGCCAACTGCCATTAGATTGAATTTCCCATGTACCAATAACGTTGCTGAATATGAAGCCTTGACAGCCGGGCTTGAGAATGCCATGGGAATGAAAATCCAGTAAAGATGAGTGATTGGTGACTCCTTACTTGTCAAAAACCAAGTTCAAGGAATTTGGAAGGTGAAAGAAGAAAAGCTTAAATCTTATCAAGAAAAGGTGGAAAAGATGATCCCATATTTTAAGGAAATCACCTTTCAACATGTGATTAGGGAAAATAATCGGTTCGCCGACACCCTTGCAACCCTTGCCTCAATAGTCGATACTCCCCCAGAAATCACCACACTCACATTCTACATCAGGAACAAACATGACCCTTCCCCACCCAGGATCAAAAAAGAAATAGAGCAAGAAAATGAGAACGATGGGGAAGTGTCTCTCGTGGCTTCAGATGCGCTAATTACAGCAAAACCATGATTCCACGGTGTTCTGTCCCTACCAAAAGATGGGTTATACCCCAGAGGAGCCACTAAAAAGGATAAAGAAGCCCTTCGAAGGTTTTCGATGGGTTTCTTGGTACGAGGTGACCTCTTATTCAAGAAATCCTTTGATGTCATCATTCTATGATTCCTCGATCAGCAAGAAATTGACCAAGTACTAATAGAGTTGCACAATGAATGAGGCCATTCTTGGGCAGCCGCCTTAGCTCAGAAAATCAGGTGCCAAGGTATTACTGGACTACCATGGTTGAAGACTGCTGGAAGCTCGTTAAGAAGTGTCCCAAATGTCAACTCTATGGAGACCTCATCCATGCACTGTCCGTATCACTCAACTCAACACCGCCCGTATGGCCCTTCGCCATGTGGGGTCTTGATATGATTCGAATGATATCACCAAAGGCCTCAAACAGCCACCATTTTATATTAACGGTTACAAAAATACTTCACCAAATGGGTAGAGGCCGCATCATTTGTTAAAATTGAAGGCCAACATGCTGCCCGTTGCATAAAGAATAACCCCATACTCATTGGTGTAAGGTATAGAAGCAGTGCTACCCATCGAGGTTGAGATACCATCTCTCCGAGTCCTAATTCATAAAAATTTAGATGAGGAACAAAAGGTCGAAGCACAAATCGCTGCCCTCATTAATTTGGATGAAAAACGACTTCAAGCAACATAGAATATCGTTGCTTACCAGTGTAGAGGGCATACCAAAGAAAAGTTGTTCCTCGACAATTCAGAGAAGGAGACATGGTACTCAAGAAAATCTTCCACACTCCTGCAAATCCACACCCTTTAGGTAAGTTCAAACCTAATTGAGAGGGGTCATTCGTGGTTACCCGAGTGCATGCAGGCAACTCTTACAAGATAAAAAATTAGGAGGGGTATGAACTCAATGACCCAATTAATGCGATGTATCTCAGAAAATACTACTCGTAACGGGCTCAAAAACGGGGTTGCATGAGCCTAAACTGCCAACCAACTTCAAAATCTTTTGCTCCTCGGTGGCATGACTCTAAACTGCCAACCAATTTCAGAAAACTCTTTGCTCTATGGTGGCATGAGCCTAAACTGCCAACTAGGATTCAGATTGTCAAACTCGTGCGATGTTAAAAACCCGAGCTAACACATCAAACTTGTGCAACGTTAAAAACCCGAGCTCACATGTCAAACTCGTGCGACGTTAAAAACCCCAGCTAACACATCAAACTCATGCGACGTTAAAAAGTAGAGCTAATACGTCAAGCCCCGTATGACATAAAAGGTCGATTCATCCAGTTCAATGTCAAACTCGTGCGAAGTAAAAGAGCCGAGATAGGTACTATCTATCCCCGTCTGACATAAAAGGTCAGGTGTATCATCCATCGCTGCATGAGGCTAAACTGCCAAGAAGGCTCTTTGGTCAGGAGTTAAAATTGCTAACCAACCCTGTTTTTTGAAATATCTTCCTCTTTTCAAAATCGTAACTTGTCCCTGCTCTGAGTTCTATTTCAAATCTTCTCCTACTTTCAAAATTTCTAAAAATTATTTTAAAACGAAGGAGCTTGGACACCTGTATATAATGACACAGTGTTGCCGCGTTACTGCCTTGCCTCTCTATTCGGAATTGATCAGACAAGTCTCGTCCTATAGGAAGCCTTTTCCTATAAACAACCTTAGGAAACACCTAAGGAAATCAAAGACATTACCACGGTGAAAATTTTCAAACTAAGAAAACCCTGAGGTCAAGTGGCATGACTGTAAAATCCACCTTGAGTTTCAAGCTTGTGTAACTCACTGACACCTCACGCCGAAAACCCTAGGATGAAAATACCCTAGATGGGTGAGCATGGGAGTGCAATAACTCGGAGGGATAGTTGATGTGCCATCTGCCCCCGTGACGTCGGGATGACATTCATCTTTGATATTCTCCTGCCCCTCGAAGGATAGGGAGTATCAAAGAGTCTACTGTTGCTACTCACCTGTCCCTCGAAGGATAGGGAGTGCGCATTTGTCTGCCTCTCGAAGGATACGGAACGACAGCATGTCTACTTCTTTGCCACTCTCCTGTTCCTCGAAGGACAGGGAGTGCCAAAGAGGGACAATTGTAGACACCCGCTTTAAATATGAAAAGTTCTATGGTTTTCTTAGACCCTTAGGATCAAATTGGCCTAGTAAACCCAAAATCCATAAATCACAAAATTTACCCTGTGAGCCGGAACCATTCTGCCAGCCCAGCACCCAGCAGATGCCTGTTTTGACCCGGAATCTAGTAAACGCGCTGTTTTATGAAAACAATTGTTAAAAATAGTAAGAAAATATGTTTTCATCCAAATTTTCTCTGAGATCTTTAAAGGAGGCTGAGGAAGATACTAAATTAAACGAAAAAAAAATCAATTTGGACAAGTTTTAGTTTGGGCGACATGGGGCATGTCGCCCAAGTCATCTTGCAAATGCCCTATTTTACCAAAATAATCATTAAAAATAGTAAATCAATCTGTATGACCCAAATGTTTTCTAGTAGCTTCACAAGAGGCTAAGGAACACACTTGAAAATCAAATTTTCAATTTGGAGCATTTTTTATTTGAGCGAAACAGGGTGTGCCGCCCAGGTGACACGACTCGTGCAGCTCAGCCTTGGGCGACACGACTCGTGCTGCCCAGCCTCGTTTTGGCCCAATCAATTTCTATCATTTTTTGTGTTTTTATGGTCATCTTTTGGGTGGTTTGGCAGCGTGGTGCTATCCTCATTGCTCAAATCCAAATTTAAAAAAAATTAAAGATTGGTTTGACAAACGGATTTGTTGGTTACAGGATAACTCTGCCCCAACAAATCCCTCGTTCAGATGAACTCACTTTGGGTGAACATAAAAGGATGAAAAACGAGAGGTTTGGAGAGGGACGAGACTTTTAGAAACTTTAGGCCGGAAGAGAAACTGAGAGTAGAGAGACCTTCCCTGACAAAACCCTAACCGTCATCTTAAGCCTGAGTAAACCTAGACCTAGGGCACAACAACCCGAGATCTAAACTATTTCTAGGGCACAACTATCCTATTACTACCAGAGACTTGCTAATCGACATCTGGACCACAAGGGCAAAAGGAATTGGTTATGATACGAGCAAGCCCTCGAAGGCTCGGCAAGCTTGGGCCATCCGTCCCCGTGCGGGATTTTCTTCTCATTCAATTTGTCTTTTCTTTTATTGTATTTATTTTATTTTGATCTGGCTTTGATTCATTCTGATTGAAAATTATGTTTTGAAATGCTTTGAATCATGCTGGCTCCACCACAGATCTGAGAGCAAATCTGCTCGTTTCTAGGCAGATCTGATCTCATATCTGAATTCGATTGTTCCCACTTTCTCTACCATTGCTTTTTCACTTATTTTTATCAATTGTAAGTGTCAGATCTGACAGATCTACATTGTTAGATCGCTCGATTCTGTGCTATAAACACAAGTATTTTATGGTGAAAGATCCAGATAACTTGACACTCTAGTGGCACTACCTACTTGTACTTAGTGGACTCGCTGGAGCAACATAACATAATGTTGTCCACCATGAAACCCAGATGTGTGGCATTGATTGTCTGGCTACAAAAGGGAGTAGCATGATTGAAGAACTCCTTCGAGCCGCTGAGATATGACCCCATGCGATGAGAGTACGTGATGATATTTTGCTATAAAGAGTCCATGATTTTTGATGCGACATAAAAAGATGGACTACGCAATCCAAGCAGCTTAAAGAAAGAGTCTTCATAACTCCCACAGAGGTCACATCGATGAATCCATAGTGAAAGGATTGATGATAAACGAGCTAGTCATGAATAGTTACAAGAGTGAGAGAGAATGTGTGAAATGCTTGAGAAAGATTATATCGGGGGATGAGAGTCAGGAAGAGAGACTGTAAGGCCTTCAAAAGTCAAGTGGGAGATGTTGGATTTTTTTGGCCATTTAAAGGCCTTATGAGAGAATGTAACCAAAATTATTGTGGTGGAACATTCCAGTGGGAGTGTGGTCCAGAGCCACCAAGAGATTATGGTCCAGTGGCATCGAGATTGACAAATGATGTTTGCCAACTCAAGAATAAGCTTAACAAGCTAGGCTAGTCGAGTTACAACACCTTAAATACCTAGGTATAGAGCACAACCGATGAGGGTTAATACGGTTATCCCTTGATGAGGGCGGAGTTGCCGAGGGTAAGAAGCCAATGGACTGTGCGACCCTTGTGTGTGATGGTAGGCCTGTAGGGACGAGGACCAAAGCTTCATCTTGAACCATAACACAATATGTACATATGATAGTCATATCAAGAAAGTAAATTGCCATTGAGGGTGATATACATACATGTGCAAGAGATTACCCCCATATGCACTATAGAGTTGTATGTGCATAACTCTTTGCGACCTAGGACTTGTCCCTAGGGGAACCTATAATCCATATACTAGGATTGTGTCTCCTCACCTATTGATTGATTTTGGCAGCCCAATCATGAACACCTGCGATGGTATGTGAGTCAAGGGAACAGGTGGATCAATTTGAGAAAGTGGATGTGGATTATAGTTCATAGTAGAAGATAGAGTGCTTCAACAAAATTAATATTTTCTTAATATAGTTAGATCCAAATAGCATCAAATTATTTTGGAGTTAATTAATTTAATGTTCAATTATTTTTAGATTTATAGAATAAATTTTTAGAAGTCCTTGGATATATTTTTTTCTCAAAATAATTTTATAAATTGTCTAAAACTAAATTTTCAGTATTTTAATATTTAGAGAGAAAAATAAAATAATTAAATTTTTTTATGTATTTTATATATCATAAAATATATGGTGGGCCCATCATGGCCTATGGGGCCCATGATATTGACATCTGGGAAGTGCGTGGGGCCCACATAAGGGCCCCATGAGAGGCATGCCCCACTTTGATGGCTTCTTTCTTTAGTTTATGAAGAGGTATCACAACCCCATCCCCAACTGCCCTTTAGTTCACGTACGAGGGCGACCAAGTGCGGGTCTATGATCCCAAGATAACACATGTCACTCAGGTCGGTGTGGACTCAACGCTGTAACATCGGTGATCGAAGAAAACCATGAAAAGAACTAAAACAGTAGTTCTAAGTACATATGAATATTTAACATTTGGAGAATCCATACATTATAAAAAAATGTACTACATGAAATTTCTTTTAAAAATATTACACTTGAGTCTGGGGCATCAGGGCCCAATATTACATTTTCCAAGATAAACAAAACTCAAGGCTAAACTTCCCAGCTACATACAAGATCTGGGTTTCTTCTTAAAGGAAAAAGTCTTCAACTCCCAGTTGTAAAACACGTGCTCCTGACCCTTGAACTGTCATTATCAATATACAAGGAGGGGAGATACAATGGGATGAGCTATATAGCCCAGTAAGTAGATCTAGGTGCTATGCATCATTATTGAGTCTATCCATGCAAACATGAGTAGTTCTTTCAATTATACAAAATCACAATGCAATTGTCATAGGAATCAGAGTCACATCCATTCATTTATTACAGTCATTAAATAAAAGTGTCGTAATTATCATTCAATCATTAGAATCATTATCAATCATATTCACTATTCAAGTATTACCCACTCACTCTTTAGTTCATCTGCTCTCGGAATAGAAGTCATATCCATCAGGCTAAGCCAATCCCATTGCTTAAGTCTTCTACCTTCTCTTAGGAAAGAGAAATGACAAGTAGGTAAATCCACTTCGTAATGCCCTCATACTCACGCACATGACCTTCAGCGCGCTTTGGGGTTGTCGATAGGCACTTACCTTGCAAGGCATCACTCACTAGTCTCATCTCATGAATTTCGGGGGGGTGCAACCCTCCCATTTCACTTTCTCCTAACTCTCTCCTATCATTCAACGAGTTAGGGAACATTGCCGGCATCACTATTCTCAACATCACAATACCCACTTCCAGTGGGTGTCCCGTTGCGTAGTGGTTAGTATCAGCAGAGCAGTGTCGTTCTATCGTGTAGTGGCAGTATCACAATATCATAACATAGCATTACCTACTACTAATGGGTGTCCCACTATGTAGTGGTCATTATCACAGTCTTATAACTTGCTCAAGCATGAGTTTTACTCATACTTTCAGTCTCATTATGCAAAGTTTGATTCCTGTTCAAAAATATACGACTCTCATGTACACTATGCCACTTAGCATGTAACATTCATCATAAGAGAGCTATCACTTGGTACTCACACTCATCAATGAGCATTTATGACACTTTATCGCATTTGCGTCACGGCATTCATCATGTAATATTCATCAAGGAACTACCAAATGACAATTGCACTTGTCACTTATCACATATGGCATGGTCACATAGTATTGTTCACATAACACTATGACATTTAATCATGTAGTATTCATCACATAAAACTATCACATAGCACTTAAGCTTATCAATATCCACTTACAACACTTTGTCACTTGAGTGGGGTTCAGAAAAGAGTGTGCAATTCCTCTACACTCATAACCCTGACATCCTCATAAAAAAGGGATGTCGTTCTCAAACCATGGAGGGTTTTGGTATGGTTCCAAAATAAATTTCAAAATAGATTCACTCATGGTTCATATAAAAGTGATTTGAACACATTTGGCCAGGGTTGGAGCATCTGTTTCCAAGACGAACACAGGACTGAAATTCTTGGTGACGAGTAACAGTGACATACCTCTCTTCTCAGAGGCATAACTCCCAATCTAGGGAGAATTTCAAAATGATTTAAACATACAAATTTAATTTTACACATAGATATTTAAAACAGCGATAGTTTGAAGGTGTTTGGGTGGAATTTGATAGGCCAAAACCTGGGCACAAAATAGGTGACAATTGTTGGAAATTTCAGCAACTGTGGACAGTGACATACCCTAACTTTTTTGGGCATATCGCTTAAACTATACGAAACTTTAACATGGTGTAAAAGGAAAAATTATAGTAGACGAGTATATCTTTCATTCAAGACCAATTTGAGCTCATTTGAACACTGTCCGGCAACTGAAAAGCTGAATATGAAAAATACTCATAGTTCCTGTAAATTCCATTTCTAAATCTTGTCATGTTTCAAATAGCTTATAACATCTCATAATCAAGACAAAATTTGATGCAAAACCTTGTCCATGTTAAGCTAGTCTTATAAGTGAGCTACTCCACAAATTTTCATCATTAGCAAGATCATTTACCACCCTCAATCATACATGGCACTTAGAAGCATGAATTTAGAAGTTCAAGTTCATTTTAACTAAACCACACCCATATCCTTCATTCTATTACTTTACTTATCTTTATTTCTTAAAACTACTACTACCAAATAAAGTGATGCATGAACACTAAAACTACTTACATGATGCTCAACAGTGCCTCCAAAACTCCCACTCACAGGCCACTTCAAGCTCTTAACACTAGCTCTCTCCAAGGGCAGCAGTTGGTTCTAACTTTGGTTCTAGACAGAGAGAGTATGAGAGCAAGTGAGGGACATGGAGGTGAAATGGGAATGGGAAGGGGAGAGGGCTTAAGTACCCAAGGTAGGTAGGATCCACTGTGGCTGACTATTGCCCTGCGCGGCGATGACAAGTACGGGTCTGATAGTCATAGCGCTAACAGGTATAGCTCTGACAGGCGCAACACTGACACGTACAGCAAAAATCATATCTTTCCTTTTCACTCACGGTGCTACACACGCATAGCATTGCCTTCCCTTCATGTGTGGCGATTCACGCTCAGCGATGCTCCATTTCACGCGTGGTGATGCTCCATTTCACGTGTGGCGATGCTCCATTTCACACGCGATGATTCTCCATTTCATGTGTGGTGGTACTCCATTTCATGTGCGGCGTTATTCCATTTTACGCATGGCGTTAGTCCTCTTTGTTCACTTCCCTTCCGTTCACGCACGTCGTTGCTCCTCATTCTTTTAACTCTGTTGCCATGTGCGTCTCATGTCTGGGTAAATTTGAGGTCCTTACAAGTGGTCATCAAGGCACTCAATCAATTAAAGCAAAAAGGAAAGTTTTGAAAAATGCAGAGATTTGATTTTAAAATTAAAGCATTTGTAAAAGAATTTTGTAAAAGAAAGGAATGTGTAATATATTTTTCATATTATTATTTTTTGATGGGATTATGTTATTGAAGCTGAAGGATAATGTTTTAGCACATTTGTTTTAATCATGATGGCTGATCTAAGGATTATAAGGCTAAGATCTCTCACCCACAGGTATCCTATGATCAATGGTCTAGATCTATTTCCCATAAAGATGGCTAACCTTAGAAAACTCTAACCCTAGTATGAGTCTATAAATAACCTCTCTGGGAAGTCTCAAATCTCTACACCTTGAGTTCTCTCTCTTCCCTAAAGGGGCATGTGCCCCTTTTATTTTCCAGTTCACTTGGTTGGATCTCCCATCCAGATCGTTGTTCTACCGAATCACCCAATATTAGAGGCTTGACTATCCAATAAATCTCCCAAAATAAAATTTATCTAGACTAATATATTAACGATAGGACGATGGAGTTTCACAAAAAAAAAAGAATGAAATTTCACAAACTCAAATTTTTTGGCGACAATCACATATTTCTATCCACAAAGCAACATTGAGAACTTCCTTAACATTTAAGTGAATATGTCCATCCCATTCGAATAATTTGAAACCAAGCTAACTGCATAAGACAAAGTCCTAGGATTGCATACCAAGTGGTTTCCGGAATACCCAAAATTTAATGCTAAATAGAGACGTCAGCCCACATTGCTGACAAATGTGTTATAAGTCTAAGTCTCCTATCAAGATTTTGATTTTGGGGAGTAATGGATACATTGTCGAATGATGCATCACAAGATGCACTAGATAATGCATTATTGTGATGACCCAAACTCAGTGCCGGTGTAGTTGTTGTGGTAAGTGCCGGTTGAGTTGTGGCCAGCGTCGGTTGAGTTGTTGTGGCCAACGCTGGTTGAGTTGTTGTGGCCAACGCTGGTTGAGTTGTTGTGGCCAACGCCAGTTGAGTTGTGGCCAGCGTCGGTTCAGTTGTTGTGGCCAGCGTCGGTTCAGTTGTGGCCAGCACCGGTTCAGTTGTTGTGGTCAGCGTCGGTTGAGTTGTTGTGGCCAGCACCAGCTGTGTTGAGAGCCCAGCACTGGCTGAATGGTGGGCAGCGCAAGTTGAGTTTCTGATGTGCATGTGTTGATGATGCCACTTATTCTATAATGAAAGTGGATGTTAAGACTGAATATATGATTCTTAGATTATGTGAGAAATGCATGTTATATGTGTACATTGTGAGTGGATAGTTGTTATCATGTTCCTCACCATGAAATGAAGTCACGAAATGTATATTCTTGAGACATGTTATATGCCACTATGAAATTCTAGGAATATGTGCGTCTTTGAAAGAGCTTTAAAACTGCCAAATGGGGTCCAATTGACCTCAAACTACCGCCATTGGGAAGATATGCGAGTTTAGTAAATTTTTGTCTTTGCCTATTGCTAAAATTCTTTACAAAAATGACGTTATGTTTCAAAATGTGAAGGTATATCATTATCGACTACTTTCCTGGATTTTCACTAATACCACTGTGGTCACTGATTTTAACTAACCAAACGAAGTGTATTTTCAGCTAAACCATAGCCATTTGAAATATATTTGAAATGGCTAAAACTTGCATGAAGAAACTATTTAGAAATTCTTTTTAGAATGAAAGTTATACTTCGTTTTATGAAGGTATGTCACTGTGGGCAGTATTGATAAAATTCAAAACTATCACCTTGTTTGGCATGAGTCTTTGAACTACTAAACAGAATCCAAATGTTTTGAAATTTTCCTTGTTAGAAAGAAATATGTCTTAACTTAACTTTATTTTGAAACTATCACAAGTTTCCTTACGGTTTGAAAGTTATAGTGATATGAAGTAGGATACATCGCTGTCCATTGTACACAGCAGGGTACAGCTAGTTAACCCTCACCTCTTTGGACCTTTAAGAGGTCAAACGGGGTCCAATTGTCTTCAAAACAATTTCATTTGAAGGATAGGTGTTTTTAGTACAAATTGGTTTTGGGATCATCTTCAAACTCTAAACGAGTTAAAAGTTACAACCCTCATGGTGAGCACATATCATTGCCTCTGAGGGCAGGAAATCTAGCTATAAGGCTTAACTAGAATAATGTCATCATTACTATGGTACTGTCATTATGATAGTACTTAAATGTGATATGCCACTATCTAATGCAATATTTCTGCTTATGTGATATGTGAATGGATATCTACTATGTGAATGATGATATCATACTGCTTATGTGATATGTGAATAGATACTTATTGTGTGAATGATTGTATCATGCTGCTTATGTGTTATGTGAATGGATACTTACTGTGTGAATGATGACATCATGTTATTTGTGTGATATGTGAATGGATACCTACTATGTGAATGATGGTATCATTTTGTTTATGTGATATGTGAATGGATACCTACTGTGTGAATGATGGTATCATGCCTCTTATGTGATATGTGAATGGATACCTATTGTGTGAATGATGGTATTATGATGCTTATGTGATATGTGAATACGCACCTACTATGTGAATGATGGTGCCGGTAGCTGCGATCTTTCGCTGACTCCCTATGATAGGACGGGACTCAGGATGTGATTAGTTGGGAGGGTCGTGTCCCCCAAATCTATATAAGCACTACACATGATGGTAGTGTAACACTCTCTCGCCAGAAGGACATAAGGAGAGAGTTGTGTCTTGCAAGGCCTCTGCTTATCGAAACCCCAAAACGTGCTGGGGATGTATGCGTGTGTAAGGGCATTACGAAGTGGGTCATCCACTTGTCATTGTCCTCCTTCCTGAATGAGGGTAGAAGGCCCAAACTCAATATGGGCTTAGCCTGATCAATGTGGCTTCTACTTCGGGAGTAGGGCCTTACTAGTTTTGTAATTATGATTTGTTGTCCTTGCTATTTTGCTTTAAGTAAGGTGGTTATGGCTCATGTATTGTTTATTAAACTACTTTTATCATATTACTATTAGATTGATGAGAAGCATGTCGAGGGACATCATTTGATACCTTGTGTATATATGTGTATATATGTGCATTGCATACTGTTATCAATTTCATGCTAGTTGGAATGCAATGGTGTAGATCTGCTTACTGGGCTTTTAGCTCATTCCATCTTAATCTTATAACTATAGAGTGAAGGGTGGTGGCATCTGTGTTAAAGGTGGGTGGCAGTTTGAGGGCTTGAAGTCGAAATTAAGAAGTTGAGAAGCCGTCTTTCGAAGACTTTCATAGTATGTTTCAGTAAGATGGCGTATACTCCCTTTTGTGTATTTTGGGCCAGTTGCACCTTGAAGAAATTGTAAAGACTTTTAATAATGAATGAATGAGACGGTCGTACCTTTTTTATTGATATTTGTTGATGAAATGGATTTATTCTAAGTGATTTGTTCTTGATTCTGTGCTTTTATGCGTTGAATCACTCCCACCTGAGTGACGTTCGCGACCTCTGGTCGCGATCCCGCACTATGTCGCCCTCCAGCAGGGGTCAAGGAGCGGGGTCGTGACAATTGTTGACAAATTTGTTACAAGTCTATCTCTCTCTAGACCTCTCTAAATATTAGAAAAAAATATTTTTAAGAGTAAAAGACGGCCACGCCCTAAACCCTAGTAGGCAAGAAAGGGGCACGCCCCATGTTGTTGGCATTGAGGCCTAGCTTTGTTCCACCATTGCTCTCTACATTAAAGTGTAGGCCTAAAGTTTCTCATACTTTGAAGACTTGAGATAGACCTTGATCTCGTATGCCATCAGAGGAGGAGACCTAGAGTGGGGTGTACAAAGCTCAGTAGAGGTGATTTTCTGGCAATTTATTTTCTGTTTATGTAGTTTGTGTTTCATACTCCTAAGATCAAGTTTATTCAATATTGTTTATGCAATAAAGAGTTTTTAAAATAGCAGCAAGTGAGAGTCCTTGATATTCTTTGTAATTTTTTATTGTTTTTTGCATTCTATTTAGACCTTTGTAAGTAATCAGGGTGGTTGAACAAAAAAAATTAATCGATATACACTTGCCCGAGTTACATAGTCCAACTTTCATTTACAATATTGAAGGGGGAAATTACTGTCTTGAAAATGTGCTCATGTGTGCCCGAAAGTAGAAGAAATTCCTTTAATTTTACCTCTATTTCACCCTCATATATTAAAAAAAAAAAAAAAAGTTAGCTTATTATAAGGACCTGGTTTCTATGCGGCCAAGTGCGCACATATAGAAATGCGGGCCTCTTAATAAAATTTATTTTTGACATGGACTTTAAAACTTAATTTTTTTAATGACATGTAATCCCTAACATGAAGATCATGAATATGAAAAAATAAATAAACTTTAAAAACCAGAAATAATAATTTTAATAAGAAAGATTTGGACCGTAAGTTTCCATTGTTTTTAAATGGAACAACTACTTGCATCCATTTTTAAGATGGATGCTTTATACTCTCTGGACCGCATATGTAGAAATGCGGTCCAGCCAGCATGAAACAATTTTCCGTATTATAAACTACACTATTTATTTATTTAAATGGTATGGATTTTGATACGACTCGTTAGTTTCTGACACTGTTTTAAAATAAATATCATATCTACAAGTCCAACTAAAATGGATAGTATAGAACATCTCAATCATACTTCTGAAACAATTGTTGCCATATTGTATAATACACACACAAACACACATATCATACCTAGAGATGTATATAGTAGATGACTAAGAAGATAAGGTATATACAAATTATAAAGAAATTATTGTATGGCTTGAAGTTGTCTTCTAGGCAATGGTATCAGATTTTCTAATTTGAAAATTGGATGTGCAGCCGTGAGGCTGGATCATTATGCATATATTTAGAACAATGATAGTAATTTTTTTATTTTATTCTTGTACATAGATGTCCCCACCTTGAGATGGACAAGAGAGGAGCATATTTAAAAAGCATTTTAGAGAGATTTAAAACTATCTCTTTAAAGAGAGGAAGATTGTAAACCTTAGGATATACCAATTTGTAATGGATTAAAAACTATCAAGTGATAACCATGAGATGAGACGAATCCATATGCTCAAGTTCACGGTTGAGCAAGATATAACTTGAGTATTATTATAGGTCCTGTGAGTGGATTATAAAAAAATCATGGAATGATTCATCAACTAGTAATAAAAAATATTTTTGGTATATGTAGGAAAACAAAAGATAAAAGTTATGCTTTCATGTTAATATTAAATGTTGGAGGGTATTTAGTAGCAGATTTTGTGGGAAACCTATAAAATAAAAAAATTTACCTCCATTTGTTGTTCATGAAGAAACAAGGTTTTGTTGCCAAGTATAATACTTACAAAGCCACCACTTATGCGATTCAGGTTGGATGGATTTGAAGTTTATAGCTTATGGATATCTTTTATGTCATAATAAGGCTACGATCTGGTTGATTGGTAAGCACATTGAAATAGAATATCATATATTTATGAAGCTATTGAATATGATAAAATATTTGTAAATTACTTATTTATAGTGAGTGCAGTTTGTATAGGGCTAAGGCTCTAAACAATCAAATTAGAGCCCACCATCAATAATGTCGAGAAATATAGTTTCAATACCGAAAATCTTTGTGATAGTCTTAAAATATATTTTCATCTTTAATTACAAAATTTAAAGCTTAAAAAATAGTATAGATCAAGTAGATCTATAAAAACTTGAAAAACTTGAAATTTGACGGTCCAAAATGTATTACAAGATTCACTATTTCCAAATCTTGAAATATATTATTTTTTCTTATGTCCATGCATTTTGATGTTGAGATGATCAATTTGAGGATATTTGAGCATCAAGACTACATCTTCTAGTGAACTTTTTGAGGTAGGCTCTAAGTTGATTGTTTAGAGCCTTGGTGGCTCTATATGATCCTTTTTCCATTTATAGCTAATATGACTACAGACCTTTCACAAAGAGATTAAGTTAAAAAGTGTTTTTGAAGCAATTATAAACATATAGTCAAGTACTTCCAATATTTTTCATTAATCGATCATGAGAGGCAAGATCATAGTCGTGTAAGGAATCTCAAGGTGAAAATATCTTAAAAGGGAAAATATACCGAGAGGAATTCTACTCAGTGACAATACAATTATCGATGTATTTAGTCATCACATCCAAGTGGGAGATTTTGGCTCGTGGATCTGACCATAAAGCTCGTAGAGGTACAAATTGATCTTTTTTATTAATTTTTCCCAAAATACTATAGTTATTGTTTATTTTAGAAATCTTTTCTAGAGATAAAAAATCCCTTTTGCAATCGATTAGTTGTGGTTAACCCTAATTAACCAAAATTTGTGGAAGGCAACATTTGTTAGGCATTCTTGGAGACATAGGAAAAGGTAAATATATATATATATATATATATATATATATATATATATATATATTTTCATCTTTAGTTATAAAATTTAAAGCTTCAAATATAGTGTAGATCAAGCAGATCTATGAAAACTTGAATATCTTGAAAATTGATGGCCTAAAAATGCGTGACAAGATGCATTATTTTTAAAACTTGAAATCCATTCATCTTGATGTCGAGATGATCAATTTAATAAGATAATCAATTAGATGATATTTGGGTATCAAAACAACCTCTTCTAATGAAAGTTTTGAGGTAGGCTCTAATTTAATTGATTAGAGCCTAGGCTCTATATAAACTTTTCCCCAGTATGTAATACATCAACATTGAAAAAAGCCTATGCACAATCTTGCGCAATCCGGCGATCTCTAAGGCTTTTTTATTCATCATCACCTCATTCACTCTAAAGATTGTTTTCTTTATTCACATTGGATTCCAATGGCAGATGGAATAAGTTCATTTGAGAATCCATTTGTAGCATTTCACTTGTTTCTTTTTATTTGAGTGTTGAAAAACCTTTTTTTTTCTGTCTTATATGGAGGGAGGGAAGATGACAAGTTCAAAGCTTCCATGGGCTGCCTGTGTAGAAGGGCATGTAAGATAGAGAGGGGGGAGAGAGGGGGGAGAGAGTCAACGCTTGGATGAAAACATGAAATTCCAAGAAAATAACAATTGGATTGGAATTGATGTGATAGAGGGCAGGCCAGGATTTCCTTTTTGCCATTTATGCAACCAGTGTACTTACTAAACCTGTAGAAAAACCAGTGTACTTACTAAACCTGTCGAAAATAAAATAAAGCCTCACCTCAAATCTTCATCCCGAAAACACTTTCAGCATTGAAAATCTCTATGACGGCTCTAAAATCAATTTTCAACACCGACAATAAATTTTGAAAATAAAAAATGATACAGATCTTATGAATCTATGAACACTTAATTTTAGAATTTGAAATCTTAAATTTTTTTCACAATTGTAATGTTCAAGCTGAGATTTCAACACTTCAATTATAGTTTTCGATGAGTTATGAGGTTGTGCGGCTTTACTTATTTTGATAGGGTTGCAGCCCTATAAAACCATTTTCCTTATAAAAAAACCACTACCTTTGAAAAGGAAAATTGAACCTAGAGCATCCCATGTATGGGACTCAGTGTTCGCAAAGTCGAACCGGAATGGTTAACTGGACATGGGGCCAGAAGCGGTTTAACCAGCCTAACCAGTAAACCGGTCGATTCAACCATTCTAATCGGGCAAGTCCTGAGCAGCCAAAAAATTATTGAAAAAAATAAAAAAGATGCAAATAAAAATATACTTAAATATGAAAAGCATATAAATAAGGTAAAATATCCTATTATCTCATATTTTTAACTTCTATATCTCATCAGACCCAAGAATTGAAAATATTATTTGTAAGAAAATGACTACATCTTTTCTATTTTCCAACCCCCTAAACCCTTTTGACCATGTATTATTGACATCAACAACTTATGAAATGACTCTATCTCTCTCTCTCTCTCTAAAACTCCATCTCTCTCTCACATCATCATCTCTCTCTCAAAACTTCATCTCTCTCTAAAACCCAAACTCCATCTCTCTCTCTCACATCATCATCTCTCCCTCTCTAAACTCCATATCTCTCCCTGAAACTCAAACTCCATCTCTCTCTCTAAAACTCCATCTCTCTCTCACACATAAGAAGGTGTGCTCGTGTTCGAGCTCAAGCTAAATCCCTTGCCTGGTAAATTCATCGAGAAGCGAAGAGAGAGAGATGGAGTTTGAATAGGGTATCATTTTAGTGTTTGTTTGGGTAAAAAATTTATGGTCAAAGGGGTCCAGGGGGTTGTAAGATAGAAAAGATGTAAACCTTTTACTTACGAGTAATATTTTCAATTCTTGGGTCTCATGAGATGTGGAAGATAAAAATAGGGAATAAGGGGATAGTTTCCCTATAAATAGTGATTAAAACAAAACACATTCAAATGAAGTTGAAAATTAATAAAAAAAATAGATTTTAAAAGTGAGTATTAATGACCAAAATAATTTTTAATATTTACCATAATGTAAAAAATATTTAAAAATATATTACAACTTAAATTCCTTATTTTTGAGATTTTTTATATATATTTTTGAATATTTATTTTTAAAATACCAGTCGATCACCAAAACTGCCCAAAACTGGAACCGACCAGGCAGTTACCCGTTAGATCGCCTGGTTTTTCTAACAATGATGGGATTGGTGCACAACTGGAGCATCCACTGTTTATTCCGAAAGGATGGACCACCGAGATTAGCAAAATATCATGGGTTAATCACCTACAATTAACCCCTTTTACCCCTCACTGAAAAGAGAGGGCTTGGGTGGCCCAGCCCGGCTCTAAAAAAGTAGGGCTGGGCTAGGGTCAGTGTCAGCCCGGCCCTGTCCTCTTTTGTTTTTCTTGCTTTTTTCATTTATTTTGTTTTTTTTTCATTTATTTTTAGCCTTGGCCGACCCTAATAGGGCCATCGCCCTTTATGGACAAGGGCCGCCCTGGGCTAAGGCCGCCTGTTGCGACCCTTAATAGTGAAATCACATAATTGTGCACCATAGACTATTACACACAAGCTTTTCATGGTCTATTTTCGGGACATAGTCACCCCAAGCTAGAAAATCAAGCAACAAAAAAGGGGAGAACCCTAAATTTACCCAAATTCGTTTTCATGCTTAAAAATGCAAAGGCAAGTAAATGGGGAATCCACCAACAAATGTTGATAGCTTTGCTCCACTAGGGTGAAAAGGGGCAAAGAGACATTGGGGAAAAGCATTGTGATATGATTCCTCCAAACCCTATTCCTCTTTTTTGGCTTTTTTCTTTCATTATTGATTAGCTATAGTTCTTGTGCTTAGTGATTAGGCCACAATAACCAGCTTTTATTTTTTTATTTTTGAATGGATAACCAGCTTTTAATTAAGAACATAGTTGACAATAGAGATGCATAAAGCCACCTTGCTTTTCCTCTCTCATTTAGTTATCCAAGGTAAACGCAGCCGCCATCCATAAAACCTTAATTTTTTCCAAACTACTCTTACTTTATGTAGAAAGATCAAAGTTCCTTTAAGATCCTTCACACAACACAAAAAGTGTCTCTTTTAGCTTTTCCATATTATCAAACCACCATTTTTCAAAGTGCCTTGCTAGATTTTATTTAAAATTTTTTGAGATGAGACAAGGCCAACCGATATGATCCCTCAAGCAGAGCCACTTCATTAGATTCCAATGCTTTCCAAATAATAAACACATTTGCCAAAAGAGTTCTTGCTCACGCTGGAGTATCTATCCATTTACTCCCTCACACAAACTATAAGTTAAGGATGCTTTTTTAGATCTCAAATTTTGGGATGTAATCTTTACAACTTATAAAATAATGTCAACCAAAAAAGTTTCAGAAGGAAACTCTTTATGTGCTAGAAAAAACTAATGCCTTGAGATTAAATAAAAACCGTCCAATTTTTGAAGGGCTAGATCTAAGTGTCACAGAACTTAAATTCAAATTTTCATTTTAAAAATATTCATCTAATAATTTTTATACGGTTCCTAAGTTTTTTAGATTGAAAAATAACCTAGCTTGGTGTTATGACTGAGGCAGTAGATGTGGAGTATGATCATGCAGAGTATGAACATGCAGGAGCATAATATTTGCTCCCAATACATTATTACTAATGCCATGAAGTTGAATCAGGCACCTTATTTATTACTTGTGAGATTGTTTACAAATAGACTATTTATATTTTGTATATAGAGATTACAATCATTTTTGCTCTTTAAATTTCACAAAGGGTGGTCGTGAAAAACATTGAATAGAAATAAAATTTTAAAAAGAAAGTTCTCCAATTTGACATGTAATGAATTAATGAGTAAGAATACATGTAACTTCTATGTACAAAAGATAAATAACCTATTTATACTTCGAAAAAACAAAAGAGAAAAAGAATTTCTTTTTATGCTACTGCATGGTCAGGAAGCATTATGGATTTTGGCCCCATGTTTCAATTTTAATATTTTTGACAATCAAGCTAAAAACTACCAAAAATAAATGATTTGTATTTGATAACTTTTCATATGGGTAGTAATGAATGCTTCTCCAAAATCATATCTCTCATCATGGATTACTTCCTCAAAAACTTGTAATGGTATTTTACCCAAATGATAAACTACTCATTTTTTTGAGTTTGTAATTGGTGTTTTTTTAACATCAGTTATTAGTATTTACTAGTTAATAGCATAGATAAAATTGAAGCACGTTTGGTCATTTGCCAAATTTTAGGGGCATTTACAGGCTCCTGATGCCTGTCCATTAGATTTTTTTTCTCTCACAACCCCTTGTATAAAGATTACAGAAACAAAAAACACAGGTGGGGGAGAGAAAGAGAGGGAAAAAGGTTGAATGCTTTTTGCTCTCTCGACTGAACAAGGTAGGTAACCGAATGGACAGCAAAACCCACTTTTATTTTTGCCCATCCTCTTGCTAATTTTATATCATATTTCTTCCATTTATTGAATCTGGAGTTAAAATTTGTGTGTTTTTTTTCATCGTTGATGTAAAGCCTGATTCTTTCTTTTCTGCAAGCTTCTATTATTCCTCCTTTTTATCTCTCAAGTATCTATTCCTTCCTGCAAATCTATGCCCTCTTCCTATTGGCTTTTGCTTGATATTTACTCCTAGTGTTTGTTTTTTGGGGGTTCCTTTATTTATTCCATTCCATAATCTTTCATGTTCTTGCATAAAGGTTTCTTGCTTTTTCTATGCATTCCTTTTATAGTCTTTTTCCAGGAACAATCACTAGCTGGTGAAGTTGGTACATGAATCAGATCCAGGAGGTTTTGTTCCCTTTTTTTGAAAGTTCATAAATTTGAGGAAAAATGAGAGTATAAATAGACGACTCCATTGGGTTTTGGTTCATTGCAGAAGCTGTTTCCTCTTTTTAGAAGTTTCTGCTTTGTGAAAGCAAATATGAGCTATGGAAGCAGTTCTTTGGGCTCTGGTATTGTTTCCTCAAGCATTTATTTTCCATTTTTTTCTCCCTTCCTCTGTTTATTGATCTATTTCTTTCTCATATTGGTTTTTTTGGAGAGTTACAATTTTAATGGAGGTGGGTTGATGGATAAACTCAGGGAGTAGGGCCGGTAGAAGGGCTTTTGATTTTGGAAGGACCCATGTAGTTAAACCAAAAGGGAAGCACCAAGCCACCATTGTTTGGCTTCATGGCCTTGGAGACAATGGTTCAAGGTATTCTTCCTCCCTGATTTATTATATAATGAGAATGGTTAAAGAATTGTTTTCAATAACTGAGTTGGGTTATTCTTCTAATCAGCATTGTCATCTTACTTATTGACTCTGCCATATTGAGTCTTTCTTAATTTATTGGTATGCATAATATTGTATAGACAGTTGGAGTTTTGAATTTTATCCAAAGGAAGGATTTTTTTCTGTATTTTTGACTTTAACATCCAAGTAATAATTTTGTATGACACTCTTACTGCCCCCACATATAATGTATTGGTTGCTTGAAGTTTGGACTTTTGTCATATTACATTTCATTTAGGATTGTGGCAATCCTATTGCATTATTTCTGGTATACTAGTATTGCATTATTTCTTGTATATTAGTCCGGCAACGTTTTTAGTTTCATGTGTATATGGTTACGTAATTCTTTTCGATAGGGGTATGACTTCTGAATCTTGTTGCCTTAACATAAAGAACTTTAGGAAGCATTGTTGGTTGTTGCCATCGTGTTCTATTAGTTCCTCATCACATGTCATGAATATGAATGGCCACATCCATTGGAATTGGAGATGCTTTCAAATTCAATGTAACTCATGTTCTATGTGTCTTTGATAGTGCCATTTACTCATTTATAGTATGTTATACTCATTCTAGAATATGCTAAGCATGAGATTCTGTTGTGGGGTACTAAGCCTTCATAAAATGATGATAGAGAAGTCGAATCGCATCATAAATGATGAGGGACCATCTCAGTTTCCAAAAAAGAAAAAAATGACGAGGGACCACATCTTATAAATATGATGTGTTTGTGAGGCCAGGATGACAAAAGAACTGTAAAGACATATTTAGTAAAAGTACGAAACTACCCTCCATGATTTGGCTTTGTATTCCTTCCTTGTGTAATGACGTTTACTGTTGCTGTCTCTGAACATGCAGAGAGAATTGGAAGTTGCATTTATGTTTGTGTAGGTTTGTCCATGCATGCATGTTCATAATATACATATATTAACATTATAAGTTACTATACAAACATTTTAAGTCAATATATAAACCTTTGTTTTGCAAAGTGAGAGAAATTTCGTAGGACTGCTTTCTTACTAGTGCTGCTCTTATCCCTCTAATCCTTAATATACTGAGATGATTCTCATTCAAGTATCTTGTGTCTTGATGCATTCTTCATTTGACCATATTCAGAGGAATATGTAATATGTTTTTTTTTTCTTCTCTGCAGAATAAGAAATTTAAAGTTTTCATGGAACATTTCATCCCCACACAACAGTATTATGGACGTTGATTTATCTTGTTAGTTGAGGGCGCTATTTTAGCCTGATTTCTGCACACAACTAATGAATTTTGACCTCCCTTGCAGATTGCTCATATAAATTTCGTTATTAGTTTCTGTCATCCTAAGTTCTCAAAGTTTAACTGAAACCATTATTCATACCTGTATTTTTTGAAGTAATTATGGTTGGAATCTGTGTTGCATGTCCTTTAGATGCATGGACCCTATCTTTTTCCGATCTTGAACATCAAGAGGTATTCCTTATGAAATGACACGCTCATATTTGTGGTATTGTTTTTTGCAGCTGGTCCCAACTTTTGGAAACTCTGCCTCTTCCTAATGTAAGGAGAAGTTGTTTTTTTCTCACAATTATTTCTTACTTCTCCTTTTATCATTTTGGGGAACGAAACTCTGATATATTTAATGATTGAATTGATTATGTTTGCGATTCTGTATGATTTAGATTAAATGGATATGCCCAACTGCACCAACCCGGCCAGTAGCACTTTTTGGTGGATTTCCGTGCACTGCATGTATAGCTGCTTCCTTTGTCCCAATTTACTTTCTCGTGTAAAGTATTGTGCTTACATGTGTGAGTGCGTGTACACGCACATACATATACATCTACATGCATACATAAATACATACATACATACATACATAAATAAATACATACATACATGTAAGGAAAAATTTCATGTTATTGAACTCTTCAGAAGCATCTCACTTCTCGCCTTTGCTACATGTGCAGGGTTTGATGTTGGAGAGCTTTCAGAAGATGCTCCTGATGACACGGAGGGTTTGGATGCTTCTGCTGCACATGTAGCAAACTTGTTATCAACTGAGCCTTCTGACAGTATGTTTTCTTGAATATCACGCTGATTTACATTAATATTTCCAATCTTAGATCTTATAGTCATGATAACAAGGAAATTTATTAAGATACCCTCTGAGTTAACGGTATAGTGATTCTTGAGTGGAATAGTATGATATGGGAAACCACTCGAGTGCTTTGGGTGATTTAGTTATTTGGCCACTTAATTTGGGAAGCACACCCCAATTGTTCTTGTAATAGATACTTTGCGCTACTTATTTGAAGCCTTTGAGAGGGGTGGGGAGGTTTATTTTCTTTTTGTTTTTGTTTTTTTTGTTATTGGGGTGGTAGGGTGGATTCAGTTACTTTCTTGATTTTATGTTAGTCACTTCAAAATTCTATCCGCTGTTGCAGTCAAGCTGGGTATTGGAGGCTTTAGTATGGGTGCTGCAACTGCTTTGTACTCTGGAACTTGCTTTGCTCACGGGAAATACAGCAACGGGAACCCATATCCTGTCAACCTTAGTGTAGTTGTTGGTCTGAGTGGCTGGCTTCCATCTGCAAGGTTTGCAATCTAGCTGCCTCAGTTAAGATTCAAATTTAGTTTAGTCTTTTGAGGGAATACCATAATCTCCTGATCTATGGAATGTCATTACCATCCATTTAATGATGGACAGAGATAGAGATAGAGTTGGGGCCATCCGGTGGTTATGTTTTTGGTTCCCATGCTCTCTGTCATGGTCCATCATTACCACAGATGGGGTTGACCCATCGAACAATGGTCTTTCTATGGTGATTTTATGGTCTCCCTTAGTCTTTCCCTGTTTAAGAAGTTTACCTTGAATCTTCTTTGGGACAAGGGTTTCTTCAACGTTTAAATGATGTTTGCTATCTTTCAGGAGCTTAAAACACAAGATAGAAGGTTCATCAGAGTGTGCAAGACGTGCTGCATCATTGCCCCTTTTACTTTGTCATGGGAAAGGTATGTCTATCAACAGTTGGAAAAGTATGTTTATTAGGGATTTGTTCATCTATGAATGAGTTTATTTGATACAAACATATGAAGTCCACTGGAATATATCAAAGAAAAAATCATACATGTGTGTGTGTGTGTGTGTGTGAGAGAGAGAGAGAGAGATGAATATCTGTTTGTTCAAAAACTTCTCACATGGGAAACATGAAGATTATATGCTGTATTGTGATGACTAACAGGGCTGTTATTTTATTTTTGACACAAGATCTTTTAATGATGAATTATGTTCGATGATTGGAATAAGACAAGCAATTAATAATATGCTGCCATGAAAACTAATGGAATTGAGGTTTTCTTTAAGGAGAAGGTTAAAACAAGGCCAAGGCTTTATGGAAAAGAGCAAAGCCTCGCCTCAAAAGTACCGAAAATTTTAGTCTCAGTGTCTGAAGACCTTCAAATCGCTCATCTCGACCATGATCATTGTGGTCGTGAAATAAAATTAGGATTTTAAGCCATAAAAATAGTGTATATCGTAGCACATCATTTAGACCATCCGTTTTCAAGTGCTCATAGATCCATAAGATCTGGAACATTTTTTGAGGTAAAAATTTCATTATAGCTGGTGAAAATAGATTTTGGAGCCATCTTAGGGATTTCTAATGCCCAAAATGTTTTGGAGACGAGATTTTTGAGGTGAGGATTTACTTCTTTTAATAAGGCCTGGGCCTTATAGAAACTGCTTCCTTTCTTTAATGTGGATGCTCTATGTATTATGGCATTGTTGGTTCCCTAAACTAGTAAAAATTATCTGGTGTTAAGTAGCTAACCAAAGAAAGTTAATGATACCCTGGGTGCAGTAGGAAGGTTATCTCAACCATGTAGGATTGATCAAAGCTAATTGTCGACCTGTTAGCATTATTCAACTCTTCTGAGTAGGGTAAGTTAAACACATTCCAATTGAGATATGGGCTCGAGTGCTACTCTATTATATGAAGCTCTAAAAAGCAACTCCATATAATAAATATATAAGGACTCTCTAAGAATAATACCACAAAATTATTAGTATAAAGTCTTCTTTTCTTATTTTGATAGCCCTTCTTGACTAATGAATGGCAATCAAACAGGCCCTTTACAGATATTGTTCCCTCAGGTCTTTATACCAATCGTTCTAGGATTGGACCTAACTGTCCTGTCCGACTGATTGGACTGGCACTGAAACTAGTTTGATCTGTTTATTTGACTTACGACTGATCAAAGCTAGTTTTAATGATTCTGAATTATTAAATGAGAAATGATCCTATAGGACCCTCCCCCACCCATGTGTGTAAGACTCCAAAGGATCACCATTAAATTTGGCACAGATCTATAGAAAAGTCAAGACTCACACCCATGTGATAATTTTTCTAAAGATCCGTGCCAACTTTAATGATGATCTTTTGGGGTCCTACACACATGGGTGGGGGAGGGTCCTACAGGATCATTACTCTTATTACATTATAAAAAAAAAAAAAGTTAATTAAATTTTTTTTTTCTGTTTGTTGGAAAATTTTGAGTTTTTGTGCTCGTGTAGGACCAGTGTTCGCAAAATCGAATTGGAACGGTTAACCGGACATGGGTCTGGAAGCATTTAACCGGCCTAACCGGTAAACCAGCTTATTCAACCGCTCTAACCGGGCAAGTCCGGAACGATTAAAAAAATGTTAAAAAAAATAAAAAAGATACAAAAAAAATCCACTAAAATATAAAAGACATATAAAGAATGGGATTAAAACAAAATACACTCAAATAAAGTTGAAAATTAATGAAAAAATAGATTTTAACGAGTCGATTTGTGCCTAGGAATATTTTTAAATTTTTTTGAAAAGATAAGAAAGTATAAAAGTGAGTATCAATGACCAAAATATTTTTTAATCTTTACCATAATGTAAAGAATATTAAAATAGTGTTAAAAAAATCGACTTGACCAACTCTTTTTTTTAAAGATAATGATATTTTTTTTAAAAACAAAATGATATTTTTTTTTTCTTTTTTTTAAAAGAAAATGATCTCTTTTTTTTTAAAAAAAATAAAATAAAATGTTATACATAATATAAACCCTTATTTTATCAATTAAGTAGTTAATGGTGATCAAGTAATAAATGGCATATGATTTTTTAACCAAAACAGCATATGGTTTTTGTAAAAGAAAACAACTTATGGTTTTTGAATCAATTCATGGGTTTTTAAAATGCTTACGGTGGGATTCGAAGCCCGATTCTTTTTTAAGCTTACCAATACGCTATTCCAACATATTTGATATAAATATGAAGTATTATTTTATTTAAAGTTTAAAATACAAGGTGACCACCAAAACCGGGCAAAACCGGGACCGGTCGTTGGCCGGTTCCGATCTAACCGACCGGTTAGCGGTTACATCGGACTGTTTTGCAAACATTGTGTAGGACTCACATGAGTCCACCTAGACTCATGCAAGTTACTCGTCTGAGGCATGGTCAGAGTCCCGTGCCCAAGCGAAGTTTCTTAGCATGGTTTGAACTGGTTTGAAGGGTCTGGTTCCTGTCGGACCTATTGGTTTAAACTAGTTTTTTAACCACCTAGACCCCTTTTTGATGAGTCCAAGACCAATTTTTGTGTCTTTATGTAAAGTTTTTTCGTTTAAATTGTTCTGACCAGTCTGACGGTGAACCAGCCAGTCCGACTGGTTTCGATCGGACCGGTACCCGCACTGATTTGATGCCATGACTAGCCAGTACTGAACTCCTGATTACATTGCCTTAGATTTAGTTAGGCCCTGCTGTCTTGGTTTAGGGTTCATGTATGTAGGTTTGGAGATTGACATTCAAGTTTGTGTTAGATCAGCCATTCAAAGTTATGGTGATAATTGTGATTGTTGTGTGATTCTCCCAAGAAGATCTTGGTGCTTCCAAATTCGATCATAATTATTTCAGGACTTATATTTTGTTTTAAAGTCTTGGGGAAATTATACTAGAGACAATGGTAATTTGGAAAAGGCAGCATATTAGAGTCTTGACCATCAAATGAAATTTGATGGTGATAAAGAGCTGGGGAACGACCATTAACGTCCCATTATTTCAGCAGGCTATCTGATCACAATGGATAATGTTTCCCATAGTCTATTGGATTCTAACATACTTATCCAAGGTGTTTAACTCTTTGCAGTATTCACAAGTTTTAAATGCTGTCATTTAGAAAGCTATTATTGTAGTCTAACCCTGAAATGCATTAATAAATATTTGGCTGTGTACTCAAAATGTCAAGAATATTGAATTGCTTGTTCAGCCATGTTCTTTCCTAAAAGACTAGCTATTCTGTAAACTAAATTAATTCATGCAGGATTTTTATATCTGCTATGTTATACTTAACCCCCAACCGTGCTTGATTCTCAAATACTCTTCTGCATATGAACTCTTTCAGCTGATGATGTTGTCCTATACAAACATGGGGAAAAATCTGCAGAAGTCCTGAATTCAACAGGCTTCAGAAGTATGACATTCAAAACCTACAGCAGGTATGAGCCCCATTTGGTGTTTTTTTTCCTTATTTTTTTTTCTTTCAATTTTCCTCTCTTTTTTGGTAAAGTTTTCCTTCTTTTTGTGTAACTTTTACACGTTTGCTTTTGGACTGAGCAATCAAATTGGAATTTTGCAGGCTAGGGCATCACACAATCCCTGAAGAGATGGATGACATCTGCAAATGGTTGATTGCCAGTTTGGGGCTCGAAGTCTCAACACGCTAAGTAGGAATAATCACCTCAGATTTAAATACCCATTAAAAGAAGAAAACGCCAGGAAATTTCGATTAATATTTGTAACGACTGGATATGGATATAGGGGGTTATGAACTTGGGATCATGGTATAAGAATATAGATATTCTTACAACTCTTTTTATCACTCATCAGCTTTTACTTTTCTATTATCACATTGGAAATGTCTTGATATGTCCTCTCTCTAGCTGGGCTGGTTGTGGTAATGATTATGTGCTGAGTTCATTATGTTGGGTTTTCTTTGTGGGATATGTCGTAATAACTTTGTCTAGGACTCTTTTCATTCATCTAATGTGATCTTATTGGGGTGGATTGGTTGTTTATCTACATTGTTTTATATTGTTGGTGAGTGATCATCGATGCAATCAAATGTTGGTGAGTGATCATCCATGCAATCAAAGTTTAACCTGGTTTGGAGTTAATATTTTTCATCATATGTTAATGAAGTTAAAGAAATGAAAAATGGGTTTAGGTTAACAAAGAGATGAAAGTTATAACCAGCATAAAGACAAAATACAAAATAGAATAGGTTAACAAAAAGATAAAAGTCAAAACAAGGATAAAGACAAGATAATAAAATGACCTCAGATAAAAGAGATACAATTGGAAAGTTTGCAACTAGATCTGAAGACTCTGATATTGGGACGGTAAGCAAAACCAAAGTACCTAGACGTGGGAACCTTGAAATAAAGGAGATGAACCCGTAAAAAATCTCAGGTATTGATAGGTAGCATCATTGTTTTAAAAAACGGTTCGGTGATCCGGATCGGGCTTTCAAAAAACAGATCCGGATCGGCAAATTGGCGATCTGGATCGGGAATCGGGTGAATCGGTCATAATAAAATTTAAAAAAAATTCGAGAAAATTATTAAAATTCATTATAAATATTGTTTTTTAGGAATTCAATAAGAAATGAGGGTACTCCATTATGAATTTTCATGTTTTTGAATGAATATGCGAATATTGATATGTTCTTTCCCTATATGAACCGCCATTCAATATTTAATTTACATCACACAAAAGGATGAACATATAATTATCATGGAATAAGTATATCAACATACATGGACTACAATAAAGCATAAAATTAGTAACATATGATCTAAAAATAAAATGATAGACGACGTTATTGTTCTTCTTGGTCACGTTGGTGCCATTGATTGAATTCGTTTAACAATTCATTGATTCGATCTAAAAACGAATCATCGATATTAGCAGGCGTCTGACTATTCCCAAATCCTTGAGTGTTAGTGTTTTGTTGTGTTCTCAATCTAAAATCCCCGAAGATTGTTTATCCTTCATGCTCACCAGCACTGTCGTGCTCATCCCTACACTGTTGCTGTTGGGACTCGATATGTGAATAATATGGCTGGGATATGGTGGCCTCAGAATCATCATCTCTCTCATTTTCTCTTTGAATAATATGGATTAAAAAAAAAAAACAACAAATTTTCAAAAAAATCGATCATGGATTAAAAAAAAAAAAATCACAAATTTTCAAAAAATTCTATCATGGATTACAAAAAAAAATTCGATCATGGATTAAAAAAAAAAAATCACAAATTTTCAAAAAATTCAATCATGGATTACAAAAAATTCGATCATGGATTACATAAAATTCGATCATGGATTACATAAAATTCGATCATGAATTACAAAAAAAAACAAACAAAAAAAAACAAAAAATTCAATCGTGGATTACAAAAAAAGAAAAAAACAATTCGATCATGGATTACAAAAAATTCAATCATGGATTACAAAAAACTCTATCATGGGTTACAAAAAAAGCAAAAAACAAAAAATTCGATCATGGATTCCAAAAAAAAAAACAAACATTTCGATCATGGATAACAAAAAAAAAACAAACATTTCGATCATGTATTACAAAACATTCGATCATGGATTACAAAAAATTCTATTATGGGTTACAAAAAAAAAAAAAAAAAAAAAATTCGATCATGGATTGCAAGAAAAACAAACAAACATTTCGATCATGGATTACAAAAAATTCGACCATGGATTACAAAAAATTCTATCATGGGTTACAAAAAAAAAAAAACAAAAAATTCGATCATGGATTACAAAAAAAAAAAAAAAAAAAAAAAAAAAAAAAAAAAAAAAAAAAAAAAAAAAAAAAAAAAAAACCGTACGGGACTAGCCGAATCACTGTACGGACTCGCCGATTCCGTACAGTGAATCGGCGAGTCACTATACAGAATCGTCCTGTTCTCTCTAGAATCGGACGATTCTCGTTGTTTTTGCCAATTCGATCCGTCTATGGCGATTTCCGAGTCGAACCGGGCGAGTCCGGTTCGAGTCGGCGTTTTTTTAAACATTGGGTAGCATTATTGGACTGTAAATCACAGAGAGCTAAGGCTTTTCCAGAACGATTGAAAACTATTTTTTTTCTCAGTATTTTCTATGGCTATGAAACCCTAATTTATAGAAGGATAGGAAGAAGTCATTCTCTAACATTCAGTTTTCCTTTCTGAAATATCTGAGAAGTGGCCCTCAATGTCTGGGAGATTCGGGAGCAATCCACTATCTGTTGTAAAAAGGTTTCCTCTCTCTAAAGAGCTTTTTAAAGATGGATAATAAAATATTTTTGAGAAACATTAATTAGATTAAAAAAATTATGTGGCACAAGTAAGGCCTCATGGCCACACATAGGTACAAACAGTTACACCCAAGTAGAAAAGGTACTAGGTTTTTGTTTTCTCTTGGTTCGATCATAAAAAAAACATTTTTTTTTACACATATACAAATACAAGTTAGGCTTAAATTTCTACTATGTACTCTCTCTCTCATGAAATTCTATAAGTTTTCAAGAAAATTACTATTACACTATTTCAACTTGGTGCTAAACAAATAGTAGTTATATTGTTTCATTTCCCTAGAATCATGTATTTTCATGTAAATTACTTGAAATTGCAAAAATCTTATATGTGAAACTCCAATTTGATTAAACGGTAGCTCTTTGAGATAAGTTTGAGAATATTGAAGAGATATAGAAAGAGAGCTTCAAATTTTTATTATAAAACAACTGTAAGTATATACAATTGTTATATTCAAAGTATTTGTCCAACTTTTTATGCTTTTTGATAGAGCACATGAATTTTTTTAAAAAATGGATCTGTAGATCTCTTATTAGCATTTTGTTTTTTACATTATATTATTTTCTCCTAAAAGACTTTTTTGTTTCACATGAAAGTATTTAGTATCTAAGTTCACACATAAACTTTATTTTGATGGGAGAATAAAAATCAATAAAGTCAAGTATATGTAATCAGTAAGTTGCCAAAAAAGCTATGGTAAAAGATTTATTGTATTTGTCATCAAATCATTGTATCAATAATATATATTAACACGACAATTTTCAAAACAAAGGCTCTTGGTATGGATGAGAATTTGCTCGGGGTTATGGACATCTGCACAAAGAGATTAGGGGTGAAATTAATAGGCGTCCAAGAACTAGGTAGTGGAATTTAAAAAATGAAAAAATCAACTTATTTAGGGATAAACTAATTAAAGAAGGAAAACAAAATATTGAACATGAGGTCAATGTTATGTGGATTGAGATAGTTGATTGTATTAAGAAAGTGGCAAAAAACGTTTTAGGAGAAACTAATGAGAAAATAAATTATGATAAGAAACCTTGGTGATGGAGTGATGAGGTTCAAAAGGCCATTAGCGAAATACGATAATGTTATAAAACTTGGCAATGTAATGAAAATGAACAAAACTTATAAGAATATAAAAATGCTACGAAAAACAGCAAACAAATAGTAAATGAAGCTAAACTTACCAGTGTTATCAAATTCACTTCCTTCAGCTGATGAGGCTGAAGTCTTCGAAATTTAGGTCTAGACCAAATCGAAGCGAAGCTTGATGTTGCTGCTTCGGATAGCTTTGGGCCACTTCAGTCAGTTTCGGTCCGCTTCAAGCCGATTCGTTCAAAGCAAATAAATATCTATATAAAAGCATTTTTCCTTTATTTTTTATTTTTACAATTTTATTTTTAATTTTTTAGTTATTTTATCTATAAAAATCTAATGCAATTACATTGAATTAAAAAAACAAAAAAAAAAAAATCTGTAGTCTTCCTCTGAATCAGCCGAAACACCAAATTGCTTCATTTTTCTCACCAAACTGAAGAAGACTCTGAAGCGAATCTGACAAAATTGATCCATACAGTAAATTGAGAATAAAAAAATGTGAAAAAGATGTCTTTAAATTAATAAAAATTAGAAAAAAAAAAGTGTAAGGATCTAGACTATATTGAATGCATTAAGAGTGATGATCAAAGGGTCTTAGTGAAAGATGAAGAGTTAACGAAAGATAGAGAATTTATTTACAAAATTTGTTAAATGACGAACACAATAAGAATGTAGTGGTAGAAGAAACAATTGCCATAAATAAAGGTGGAGGTCATAGATACATTCGTAGGATTAGGATATCATGAATGAAATGAGCTTTGAAGAGGATGAAGATTGGAAAGGTTTTAAGACAAAATGGTATCCTGATAAAGGATTGAAAGTGCATGGGGGAGAGTGTTAAGAACAAAGAAAACGTCAAATGAATTGAGGAAAAGTATTGTAGTACCCATTTATAAGAATAATACAAAATTGTGCAAACTATCAAGGGATCAAACTTATGAGTCACACTATGAAGTTATGGGAGAAAGTGATTGAGCAACAATTAAGGCATGAAACGTTATTAGACAATCAATAATGTTTTATGCCACAATATTCAATAAGTGATGTGATTCTCCTAGTTAGCAATTGATTTAGAAGTTTAGGGTGGAGGGAAAAGACCTACACATGGTCTTTATTGATCTGGAGAAAACTTATAATAGAGCACCTTAAGATTTAATTTGGTAGGTATTGGAAAAGAAAAGAATCTCCAGATACTAAATCAACTTGGCGAGCATATATGCAAGGGAGAGCTAATTATTGTGCGAACAACTAGTAGGGAGATGAGTAAATTTTCAATGATAATAGGTCTACATTAGGGATCTACGTTGAGTCCATACCTTATTGTCTTAGTTATATACAACTTAACTAGGTAGGCAGCACTTACAAGTTAAGGTATCGTTGTTTACGTTGTTCGTGGATGATATAGTTTTAATCGATAAAACTTGAAACGACATCAACAAAAAAGTTAAAACTTTTGAAGGATGCTTTAGAATCTATAGGTTTTAAAATTAATCAAACTAAGGGAAAGTATATGGAATGCAAGCTTAGTAATAATAGAAGTAGATGAAGTAGTTAAGATTGATAGCCAAGCAATACTAAAAAGAGAGCGATTTTGATATCTTGGGTCGATAATCTAAAAAAATTGTTGAGATCGAGGTAGTTGTCGTACATAAATTTAGAGCTCAGTGGGAAAAGTGGATATGTCCAACGAAAACTTACTGTAATACAAATGAAAATGAATACACTTGAAAGAACTTTGGTGTGGCACCATTAGGCAGCAAGATGAGAGAATAGACAAGTAGGCTGGTCTGTGTAGCACAAACTTAAGACATGACCTATTAGGAGGTGTGAGTTACCTCAAATGGAATGTTCAAAATGGCAAGGGATAAGCCCAAAAGGCTATGGTTGGAAGTAGTAAAAAAATATATAGAGACTAATGGCATCATTGACAATATGGCCCCTGATAGAGCATAATGGTTAACAAGGATTCGTGTAGCCAAATCCAAAATGTTCGAAAAGGGCTTCAAGTAAAATGATGATAATGATTATTTTTGAAACTATATAATAGAAAAATAATTTTTTGTAATTTTCATATGATTTTGCTATTTGTTTATTTCCGACAAAGCACTTACGAAACTCCAATTGGCATAAAAATGGTAGTTATTCCGGGTAACCTTAAAAAAATTCAAAAGTAGCTTTTTCGAGTAACCTTCTAAAAAAAAATAAACAAAATAAAAACTAAGATTGAGGAAATAAGGAAACATAGAACAATAAGGGGAAAAAATCCATTAGGGTTTCACTGTTAAGAAAAAAACGAGAAGGAACTTTTAAGAGGGAGGGGAAGAGTTCCAAATTCTCTTTAGTCTTTATAATTAACAATTAGTTTATAATTGAGAACTTCAAAAGTGCATTATAAACATTGGCAAGTATACAAAATATCCATATTAAAAACTCTGAAACAAACTGCAAAAATATGATTTATTATTAGAAGGGATAGTATACAATGATGCCATTTATCTTTTGTAAAAAGAAGTCACAATTACTTACAACCATGTGATATGAAATTTGATAGCTTGGATGTATCACAAAGTTCGAGAAAAATTCTTTTGATCTTTGAGTTTGGCCAACGGAATAAATGTAGCCACCCAACTTCACATTCAATAAAAGTTTGATTGTGACCACCTTGTACCAAAGATAAATGGCCTTATTGTATACCCTTAGTTAACAATAATTTTGTAACAACATTTATATATATATATATATGGGAGAATCTAAAATCAGCCCACTAGCTGACAACTACAGTAAATGCCTAATGGTCCAGATTGAATCTTAACCGATCTAATGGTCAAAATTGCATTTCGTATTTAAATTTAAATATTTTTTTTCAAATTCAAATCACTTAAAATTTGGAGCGTCTATTCATTCAAAATAGGATAATATAATAAAATATATAAAAATAATAATTCGTAAAAAATAAATTAATCAAAATACCCCCAAATCTTTTAGGAATATTTTGGACAATTTATTTTTTACGAAGTCTTTTTTAATATTTTTATTAAGTGTGTCTTGATGAGAAGAGTATGCTATTTAAATTTGTAAAAAATATTAAAATTATATTAAAAAATACATTCGTGATCGCTAGATCGGCCCAGATTCAATCTGGACCATTGTACTTATATTATTTCATCAGCCCATCGCTAGACAGGATCTTATATATATATATATATATATATATATATATATATATATATATCATTTACCTTTGATACATGGAGGTCACAATTACTTACAACCATCCGATGTGAAATCTGATAACTTGGGTGTATCACAAAGTTCATAAAAATTTATTTTGAACTTTTAACTTGGTCAATGAAATAAATGCAACGAACAAATTTCACATCTAATGGTCAAGATTAATTGTATAAACCTTGTACCAAAGATTTTCATGCAACGATTGTATAGTAATATGATGCAACAACCTTCAAAAACCATGTTGGGGCCATTTGTTTGATCCAAATTTTGAAATATACACTCTTTTATTCTTATGAGCAATCGTAAAAGATAAAAATTTGAAAATATTACCTAGAAAGTTTTTTTTTAGCCCAATTAACATAGGCTATCCATTTTTGTGAGATGCTTTGATCTAGGCCTTAAAAAGACTTTTTCGGTTTCAATTTTTTTAGATGGCTTTATTATCATTAGATGAACAATGTCAAAAAAGAAAAAAATGATTCTAAATTTGTAAAGGCTAAGATCTTGATATGCACCAAATGAATGATCTAGATTCGTTGTTGGAGGGGACTCATTTTGACCATGTCTGCTGTTCAAATTGAATTTTTCCTTTTTTTGGACTGATTATTGAGATGAAAAGAGTATGTGTGCAAAATTTTGGGTCTTACAACTACCATGAACATGGTTTTCTATACTATGATCAGTGTTCGCAAAATCGATCTGGAACAGTTAACTGGACAAATGCCTGGAAGCGGTTTAACCGGCCTAACTGGTAAACCGGCCAATGCAACCGCTCTAACTGGGCAAGTCCTAAGTGGTAAAAAAGGTGTTGAAAAAAATACAAAAAAAAATCTACTAAAATGTGAAAAACATATAAAGAATGATTAAAACAAAACGCATTCAAAAAATTAATGAAAACAATAGATTTTATCCCATTTTATATTTTCCAAAAGCTATTTTTAAAATTTTCTAAAAAAGATGGAAAAATATTAAAGTGAGTATTAATGACCAAAATTTTTTTTTATCTTTACCATAATGTAAAGAATATTTAAAAATGCATTACAAATCAAATTCTTTATTTTTTAAAAATTATATACACTTTTTTTATTTTTTTGAAAAAAATACCGATTAATCACCCTAACTGCTGAAAACCAGAACCGGCCACTAACCGGGCGGTTAACGATTAGATCGGGTGATTTTGCGAACAACGACTATAATACAACCTTTACATGAAATCACTGCCCATATATATATGGGCAAAGTTTATATAGAGCCAAAGCTCTAAATAATCAAATTAGAGCCTACCCGAAAATTTCATTAGAAGATATTATCTTGATATCCAAATATACTCAAAATGATCATCTCAACATCAAGATGCATGAATATGAGAAAAAAAAAATAGAATTCAAGTTTTGAAAATAGTGTATTTTGCAGCCCATTTTTGTAGTGTATTAGGGGGTGGACCAAATTGCATATGCTTCTTAATTTCAGTCATAATCTGAAACTTTGTGCTTTCTGCATCATGTAGTTAGTTGACTATCCATTCTCCATTAGTGAGTAGTAAAATCCAGTCATCTCTTTTCTCTCTCTCTCTCTAAAAAGATGTTATTCTCAAGCAAAATTCAGGTTTGGATACAACTGCTGGCCTATTTAAAGCCTGTATCTCTCTATGTTGCTCGCCTCTTCAAAGGTTGTAATTTGTCTCTGTGTCAGCTTCAAAACTCATATGTAAACAAGTGTAGCTATCTCTATCTATATCTTTTAAATAGCTTTGAAGATTTGGCTGCACAAGATTGGTTTAAAGCGAAAACCTTTCAGATTTCATGGAATTATACATGAGAGATTGCTAAGGCTCCTTTATGAGACTTTGTAAGTTAGAATAGGTGGCTTATAGAATTGAACGTTCTTCACTCTCACCTTGTTTACCTGTACAGCTAGTGTGTTCTTAATTTATCTGTTCGCCATTTAAACCATAAAGCAAAAAAAAGAAAAAAAAAAAAGCAAAAAAAAAGGTGGAATTCAGCTTCTGTTCTTACTACATATTATCCTGATTGTTTATTTATTTTCCTTGTTTTGCATGTTCGGTTTGTAATTTATGGATATTTGTATTGTAGGTATTTTATTTGCATCACAATCTTCTTTACGTGTATAATTTTCCTATGCTTTGGCATATTTAAGTGAGTAAAATTTATGATCTTGATTTTGTAAATTGATTTTCTTCATTGTGGTCCATACTTTGTTGAGAATGGCAAATATTACCTATTGTAAATAATTACAATACTCTTAATCTCTCTCTCTCTCTCTCTCTCTCTATATATATATATATATATATATATATATAAAATCTTAATTAAAATTTTGATGTCAATTTGCCTATATTTTAGAGCTCAATTTACCTATATTTTAGAGCTCAATTACCTATACCTTTTATTTTTGGCAAATTTGCATCTAGAGTGATAGCAGAACTATCAATACTTGCAAAACTCAATGGAACTAATTTTCCTATATGGAAATGACAATATTGCATGCATTATCTTCCAAGATAGGGATTATGTTTTAGATATAAAATCACCAGTTTTAGAGCGTTATGCTAATGGTCAAGCTATATTTGACAAATGGTTGGTTAGAAGATGTAAAATAGCTATGACCATGATGTTGAATTTTATGGAGGATGATTTAATTAAGATCTTTGAGGACCACGCCACATCTCAAAATATGATGGGTGCCTTCTCAGACCCATATGCAATTATTATTAGAAAAGTATAACTCTTGTAAAATGAAGGAAACATGCTTACTGACCAAGCATATCAACAAAATGATAATGCTTGTAAATGACCTTGATCGCAAGTAAGTGTTCATTAACCTTAATAGTCTCCCTCCATCTTGGGTGCTTGTTTTAACTGTATTGAACTACTCTGCATAAGGGATAACTATGTTGAATCTTCCCATGCACCTCAATATTGGAGCTGAAAAAATAATGATGAAGAGGCCAAATGAGCTCCACTTTGCTTAAAGTTCCTCTTTTCAAATTCCCAAGAATAACTATAATACGTATAAGAGAATGGGAAGAAATTTTAAAAATCAGAAGAAAAAGACTGATAGGACATTTTTTTTTATTGTAAGAAAACTGTGCAGATCAAGTTTAATTGTTTTAAGCTGAAAAATAAAAATAGGAACTAGAATAGCAATAATGCTCGGAGTAGTAATGATTAAAAGATGCTTGGTGAGTTGACTCAGCCTCCACTCGATATGTCTCGCGGACCAATGATAGATTCACAGAGTTGAGAGAGATTGCAGCCAGTGACCGACATATTTATATGGGATATGACACCTATTGTGATGTACTTAGTATCGATAGTTATAAGTTGTGTCTACATGGAGGAATAAATTTCCTACTTAAATATACCTTATATGCGTCCAATATGAGACGCAATTTGATTTCAGTTCTTATGCTAGACGACAAGGGATATGAAATAAAGTTTAGGTCAATAGGGTTACCATTGGTAAACGTTCTTGAGCATTGGTATATGGTACTAACGTTGATTACTTGTACCGCTTGAATAATAATGAAAATTCATTCCATTCTGGTTATATTGATGCTTCCTTTGATATTTATATGTATTTGGATGCTTCATATTTATGGCATTTAACATTAAGACATATAAATAAAGATAAAATGAAAAAAATAATTAAAAGAGGCTTGCTCCCCAACTTAAGAGAAATAATGTTAAAAACATGTAAGCCCTGTATTTGTGGTAAATTAACTAAGAAGACTTTTTCTAAAGGAAAAATGTCTAGTGAATTACGAAGTATTGTTCACTTTGATATATGCGGCCCATTAAATATAAATACGCATAGAAGTATGGAATATTTCATAAGATTTATAAAATATTGTTTTGTTTATGGATATATATATTGAATTAGTAGAAAGTCAGATGCATTAGAAATATTTAAAGAATATAAAACTGTTTACATTCAGATTTGCGTTGATCTCATAGAAAGATCAACTCAAATACCATGCAAAATGAGTTAAATTTGTGAAAAAGCAAAGAGAGTGGGTTTGCTTAATTTATAAGCTCAAAAACTTCGTAAATCTATATAGATCCAGTTCTTTTTTGAGTATATTGGCAGCATTAGCTTCAAAATCTATTTATATGACCTTTAAATACTTATAACAAAGTAAAATTAAAGAAAATAAACTGAATTCATCTCTAGGTAGCTTTATACTATCATTGAGACTGAGATGGTTAAGCCATCTCTGGGTAGCTTTAGATTGCCTTTGAGAGAATCTTTAGTCTAATCTCAAAATCCATAGACTAGGCCATGCTCCGATTAAGTCAAATGGGGCAAACTTGAATGACAAGAACCATATGCGTCCTTCGTACTTTCGCTGCATGTTTTAAAGTGGTTTATTCTTAGTCTTTCATTGGGACTAAGTATTCATACTTTCCAAAAGAAAAGTATGAGTTATTTACAACTGAATCAATGTATATGATGTACATTTAATAATATCATCTTTAGATCATCCTTAGATCATCTTCATCTTTAGATTATTCTTATCATTTTTATATTCTTTAGGTGCATCCTTATCTTTTTTTTAGAAGAATCTTTATCGGTTTTTTTTTTTTTTTTAAGGCATCTTTATCTTCTTTTTCAAATAGATAAAAGCAAAACAAGGAAAAAGAAAAGGATAAATTCAAAAACTTTTCTTATCTTGTTTAGATTAGATTCTATCTCTTTTTGACTTTATCTGCTAGTCTAGATTAATATTCTGACCATAACTTGTTAGAATAGATTTTATTTTTATTCATGCCTTTCTTGCATTAGTGATTTGGTTGTTTTTTGCATGTGCTTTTGATCAATTACTACATACCTGCCACAGAGTGTTGTTTTTCCACATCAACCACACATGGATCAAACATTCCAGAATCTTTAGATTTAAAAAAAACCTAGCACTGACCAGGAGTCTTGCAGGAACTTAGCTTCACGCGTAAGGTATTAAGGTGATTCAGTGATGAAGCAATGCACCTCTTTGGGAAAACTCAACCACGAATGCAAACCCACTTCTAAGTAAGGACTGACCTCTCGCAGTAACTATAGCTGGACCTTATGTGGGCATGTAAATCATCCTAACTTATTTCAGCTTTTTCTTTAGCTAGAACTTGGCCCAGCCTACCCATACTGACAATAAGTCAAAAAAGTTTTTCAAACCTATTTCTATTGCTTCTTGTATTGCATAGTAAGTCTTGTAGTCATGTCTGTATTTCGTAGTGACTCCGATACTGAGTTTACTACATCATCTAGACCCCTTAGGATGATTAAACCTACAAGACCCTATGTCTCAGTTCCCTTGGCCTACCTTGCTTTAGGTAAGTTGAGGTCAAGTTCCATTGGATCCATAATCCTACACCCAAGGATAAACCTAGCTAGCCCACATATTATGTAGCCGAGCCCTGTAGACCAGCAGGTTTGTATGGCTCGAGCCACCCAAAACAGTGACGACATTTGATCCGGGGTTAAAGAATTAGGGTTGAAGGCCCTTCATCCTCTAAGTCTAGGGAAGGTGCTGCCCAAACAGGTTCACACCAAACCCCTTCATCCTCTTTTGTTTTGCATACCTACTCTCCTAGGCGAATAAAAGAGGAGATGATTGCAACCGTGGCCTGTAGGTGCAAGATATGCCCTAAGGACTATAGAAGCATGCATGAAATATACCCAAAATTTGGAAGGGCTCCCATAAGACATCCCCTTGACCCCAAAAGATGCACAAGAGTGGCCATTGATACCCTAGACATGTTCCCTAAGTTTCGCCCCAAACGGGCATAGCAGCAAAGAGATGGGAGAAAAGAACAATCTTGGAGTAATGTTCTATATATGTGTATGGTGTACGCCATAGTAAAAATACATAAAGCTGATCTCGAGATGGTCTCCCGACCACCACAGGCAGCTTCAAAAGGTCGAAAAACCCTTGATTCTCATGTTTTACTCCAAACACCCTTATAGGTCCTACTTTCCTTAAGTGGGTGGGCTGTTTACTATTCAAGAAAGGGAAAGCTGAACCAGTTTCCATAAATAGTAAACACCAACTATCTTCTTCCAAAAAAAGGGGCAAACTTGTCATGCTTGTATCTCGTGATCCCCAAGTCAGATCGAGCTCAAATTCGGGTATGTCATGCTCCTCGACGCGCACAAACTTTTGACATATGCCATCAAAAATATTGACGACTGAAGTGACATAAATCCGAGAGAGAATGTAGAAAAAATTTGTGCTTATGCAGAAAAACAATGTGCAACCTCCCTTCGCTTCAATGATCGGAACTCGATGCACGGAGTTCAGGTCAACCTAAAAATTGGTGATTCAATCGTGACTCGATAAACTTCAATTTGAGATAAGAAACATCATGATTGGGGTTTGACAAGATACCCATTAAGGGCTCGAACATTGGGCACAAATTTCATGGTGACAAAAAAGTGGTTTTTTAACGACTTGCCAGAAACCCAAAATGACCAAGCGGGGGTCATTTCTTATGGTTTTTAGTGAGAAACGATCGTGGCAATGTCTCCAATTTTCCGATAAAGACGAAGTAATAAATGTAGAATTTTTGACAATTTTTAGGAGAAAAAAAATCAAGTTTGCATGAAACTCAAAAAGTGAAAAACATTGAGAACATCCTCAAAACTTTGTGGTTTGATACAAATCTTGTATCAAAGTGATTGCCTCAGCACGATCTACATTTCCAAAGCATTAGATTGTCTGAAATACCATCGAAAAGAGAGGAGAAGGAAAGTTTTGTGCAAAGAGAGATTACCCTTGCCTCTAACCCAGTTCTAGCTAACCTAACCCAATCTCATAACCTACCCTGGTTAAGTCTCCACTTAACTACGGGTAACCTAAACCTAACCCAACCACTGAACCCCACTCTACCATTCTCTCCTACCTAGACCATACACCTTAGTGCACGCCACTCCTTACCTAGACCATACACTCCTAGTGCACCCTGCTTCCTGAAAGTTGGACAAGGTTAACTAGTATGGTATATGTGGTTTTTAATTTTTCTCTTTTATATCAAATAAAACACTTACAAAGCTCTAATTACGATTAAATAAACTCAAAATAAAACAAATAAACAACCAAAAGAGGTTCTCACTTACTGCCATTAATAAAAACTTCTTCTATTCAATAAGCAAAAAATATATAATGCTACAGGAATAAGAAAACATAAGACTGCATACCATAAAGAAGAATGCCAGAAGATTTCCTCAAGTGGACTTTGTACACCCTGCTTTAGGTCTCTTCTTCTAATGGTGCATGAGATCAATGGTCTACTCAGATATTTGAAGCATGGGAAACCATAGGCTTCAAACCTTAAAGAGATATGAGAGCAAGGTGGAACATAACTGGGCCTTAATGCCTACAAGGTGTGGGGTGTATCCCTCTCTTATGCCAGGGATGGGGAGAATGAGAGAAGAGCCCCTGTATTTATACACAATCTCTAGGGTTAGGGTTTCTTAGGGTTAGCCATCCTTAAAGATATTAGATCCAGACCATTGATCATATGAGATATGTGGGATGAGAGATGTGAGCCATATAATCCTTAGATCAACCATCATGATTCAAAGGAAGACGTTAGAACCTTATTCTTTCGCTTCCTAAACCTAATTCTATTAAATAATAAAAATATAAAAAATATATCATACTTTCCTATCACTTGTATAAATCTCTTATACATGCTATCTTTGAATATTCAAACCTTCTTCAATATCAAAATTTTCCAAAATATTCTATTTGATTGAATGCCTTGATTTACAAGACTTGAAAATAAGAAAGTAAACCCGTTATGGTCGTGTCTCTCATGGAACCCTCATGTGGGCCCCATGTACTTCCCATGTAGCATCCTGGTGAGCCCCATGGGGCCCCATATAAATGAATTTTAAAAATATTAATATGATTTCTAAAATAGATTTATTATTGTATTTTTCTCTCTGAATATTTAAAATAGTGAAAATTCAAATTTTCTCTATTAATAAATCCATTTTGAGAAAATAAAATATCAAGAGAATTCTAGAAATTCAAACTATCAATCTAAAATTATTTAACATCAGAATAATTAATTTTAAATAATTTTGATGGGAATCAGATCCAACTACGTAAATGACTTATAAAATTATTGAAGTACTCCATCTTCTACTGTAGACTATAATCCGCATTCACTTTCTCAAACTGTCCCAACAGTTCCCATGACCCACAGACCATTGCAGGAATTCATGATTGGGTCACCAGAGTCAGCCAATAAGTGAGGAGACACAATCCCAGTCTATGGAATACATGTTCTCCTCTACACTACACCTCATTATGTAGATGATAAAAGCAGGGCTTCATATGTTTGGAATTTTTATGGAATCATGATGCATATCGCGACCTTGTTATCGCATAATATCCTTACCACTCACATCGTATGGGCTCAAACTCAAGTCAATTAAGAAACTGCTTAATTCATACAACCTCCTTGACTGCCATGTAACATGTCACATACTCTAATTCCATGGTGGATAGCGCTACGACGTCATGTTTCTTTGACTTCCAAGAAACAAATCCTCCTCCAAGCACGAACACATATCTAGAGGGACTTTGCATCATCTAGATCTTCCTGATAAGTCACATTGGAATATCCTTGGATAACAATTTTTGATCGATGTAAGCGCATAGTCCTCAGTCCCTTCCAAGTATATTAAAACTCTCTTAATTTCCCTCTAATGCTCAATCCCAAAACCGCATTGGAACCGACTAATCATGCTCATGACAAAGGACATGCCTAGCCTTATTACTATTATGGCATACATGAAGCACCCTACTGCGCTTCTATATGGCACTCTTTCCTCTATATGGCACTCTTTCCATGACTTTCTTTTCTTCATCGTCACTAGAGCACATTTGATTGCTAAGCTTTGTCTTCTTATCGATAGGGGTTGATATGGACGTACACTTATCCATTTTAAACTTCTGCAGTAGGTTTCCTAAGAGCGTTGAATGGTATGTTCTTTTCCATTCCTAACACATATGAAGCTTCCCCTAAATCATTCTTATCAAAGTGTTTAGCAAGGAATTTCTTTGTTTTTGACTCGAGGGCAATTGAGCTACTAATAATTAACATATCATCCACATATAAGGAAATGAATACAACATTACTCCCACTGATATTTTTATAGATGCAGTAATCTTCCTCGTTTGAGGTAAACCCTGTTAGAAATAGCGTCTTTTGAAACTTGAAGTACCACCAGCATTATGTTTGTTGCAGGGCGTAGAGGGATTTCTCAAGTTTGCACACAAGGTTCCCCTTTCCCTTTTTTCAAATATGTCAGGTTGTTTCATGTAGATTTACTCTTCTAAATCTCTATTTAAAAAGCTTGTCTTTACGTCCATTTTATGAAACTCAAAGGCAAAGTGGGCCATTATGGTTATCAGGATTCTAATTGATGGAAGCATCATAATTGGGGAGAAGGTTTCCTCATAGTCTACCTTATCTTTTTAGGTGAATCCCTTGGCTACTAGCTTAGTTCTTATAGGTCTTTTTTAGTGTAATTGTATTCCCATGGCGAATAAGGAGATAGCTGGTAGTAACCTAGTAATGCTGGTGCCCAAGACGCCGCTAGACCACAGGAACACTGTGGCAATAAGCCTAAAATTGGGCGACATCTTAAGAAGTGACAGAATGACCTCAAATTGCATGAGAGGGTATTTTTGGATAACTTAAGGGCAACTATAAAGTTTTGTAGTGTTCTAACAAGTTTTGATATGATCGAGATAAAACTCAATTTGCAAATCCAGTTCCTATCATCCTGAAAATAGACCCTATAACTATGCCCTTATTTTCTAGGTCTCAAAACAATATCAGACCACTACCATTGGATCTGAAATGTTGAAAGCCTCAGATACCAAATTTCGGCTCAATCAGACCCTCCGCTAGCATTTTGGGCCAAACTTACCATAAAAAGATATGTTTTACACTATGCGATGCAACCTCGGTGAACCAATTTCTATGTATAGATACTGTGTTTCCTTATTTCAGGATGATTTTCAAATGCTCATAACTTTCTCGTTTTGGGCACAATTAAGCTCACATACAAACATGAACTAGATCTTGACGATCCGCTCGTTTTGACATATGACACAAGATGGCGTAGCCTGAAACGAGATGATTTCTAGAGAGAAGATGGGCTCGAAATATGAAAATTCAGATTTTAAAAAGAAGAACATCCAATTATTTGAGAGGCTATAACTCAAGATCTCGATGTCGGACGTCGCAAGTATGGGTCTGTTACGACCGTGCTTCGAAGAGCTACAATTTGATATATTGTTTTTTTGTATGATTGGAGGCCGGATGACACCAAATTTTGAGGTTGAAGATCGCATACTTTTTCGATCGTCAAAATCCCATTTTCTGATGATTTCCCAAAATTGAAGCGTGCTTAAATAGAGGAAAAAATGGACGAAATTTATCACAAAATGACCATGATAGTATCTTCTTCAATTTGTAATCAAAATAACGCCTTGGAACATCATGGATTCTGCCAGATTGGTGATTGGAGAATCACAAGTTTATGGAACATGGCCGGATTTGTGGTTCTTCCTTAAAAATCTGTTTCAAGACGATCAAAAGGTAACAAAACATGCGCAATAGTTCAAGCATGGATTATACGAAAATTGATCACCTGAATTACCACTATAAACATCCGAAAAAGCTCCCAAAGCTTAGCAATGGCAAGAGACCTCGCATGGAGAGATGGTTTTATCATTTGTTGAAAAGTGCTTAGGGGTATTTTGATCATTTGATCAAAAAACGGGATTAGTATTTTCATTCATAAAATATGTATTTTAATTCATAAAATATATATTTTAATTCATAAAATATGTATTTTTTGACAATTTTGGTAGTTTTTTAAGCAATCCACCTTTGTTTTGCGGTTGCTCTGTATAAGGAACTTTAATCATTTGTAATAAAGACTTGATCTCTCTTAAAAGTATTAGAAATTAATGAGAAAGGCTTGAGAATTCTCAAGATTAGGCTCTTTTTTTTTTTTTGCTTTACTTTCAAGTTCAAGACTCATGGGAGGAGAGAAAAACATTTCCTAGAGAGAGAACATACCCCTAGGAACCTACACTCCCTAGAACCCCAAAATTCCAATTCCTTTAGGATTTCCAACTCCCAATTCCATATACCCTAGAACTCCTAGCTTCCATACACCTTAGAACCCCTAGCTTCCATACACCCTACACTCTACCATAGGTAGCCTACACCCTACCCTATTCCATACACCTTATACCCTAGTCTACACCATACACCATATTGCACCATACACCTTATTCCATCCTATACACCTTAGCTAGCCCATACCTTATCCTATCCCATACACCCTAGTATATATACGCTATACCTCAACCAAACTCACTTAAGCTAGACACCTAAACCTTAGACCCTAGCCTTGACCCAAAACTAAGACCTCTTTCTCTCATGTGTTTGCAAAGGGATCGACGAAGGTGTACCTAGGCTCAAGCTCGTTCTAGGTCCATTCTCTCTCCTCCTTTCTTCTTTCTCTCTTTCTTATCTTCTTCTTCTTCTTTTTTTCTTTCTTTCTCCTCTTTCTATCTCTTCCTCTCTCTTTCTCACTCTCTGTCCTCATATGCTTGGACCTAGGGCGGGTCCAAGCCTCCCCCTCTCGTTTTCTATTCTTCTCTCACTTGTTCTCTGTCCCATGCCTAAAAAAACATTCGGACCCGCACCTAGGGTGGTCTCGGCTTCTCTCTCCGTCGCTCTTACTCTTTCTTTCCCAATTGACAAACCCACACCTTAGGCTGGTCCTCTCCTCTCTTTCTCTCCTCTCTTTCTCTTACTTTCTTTGCATCTCTCTCTCTCCCATCTCCCTTAAGACCCGGACCTGCACTATGGGCAAGTCCGTCTCCCACCTCTCTACTCTCTTTGCTCCTCTCTCCCACTCTTCTCTCCTAGAACCCGGACCCACATCATAGGCAGGTCCATCCACCTCTCCCCACCTCTCTTCTATTCACTACCTGCTCTTCTCTCTTAAGATCCCGGACCCGCACCTAAGGTGGGCCCATTTGTCTCTCCCCTCTTCTCTCACTTCCTCCACCCTTTCACCTCCCTTTTGAGCTCGGACCCACACCTTAGGCAGGTCCATCCCACTTTCTCCCCACTCTCTCATCTTGACTACTATCTCACCTCCCCTAGAGCTCAGACTCGCACTTAAGGCATGTCCATTTTTTTCATCTCTACTCTCTCACCTTCTTCACTCTCTCATTTCACCCAAGAGCTCGAACCTGTACCTAAGACGATTTCATCCATTCTCTCTTCATTCTCTCATTCCATCTATTCTCTCATCAACTCGAGAGATCCGGACCCGCACCACAAGTGGGTCAATCATCCCTTAACCCCTTTCATCCATTTTTCCCTCATTTTAGACACTTTCTTCTCTCCCTAAGTCATGTCTTGACTTTTTTGTTTGTTTTTGTTTGAAGATATTTTTCATTAGGTCTCATCGATTGAAAAAAAGGGAGAGAAAACTAGTCGGTGCTAGGTCTCATGGACTGGCAGAAGAGGAGAGAGAAAATTAGTCGATGTTAGGGCTCACTGATTGATAGAAGAGGAGAAAGAAAACCAGTCAGAGTTAGGTCTCGCCAACTGATAAAATAGGAGAGAGAAAACCAATCGATGTTAGGTCTCATCGATTGATGAAAGAGGAGAGAGAAAATCAGTCGACACTAGGTCTCGATGAATGACAAAAGAGGTGAGAGAAAACCAGTAGATACTAAGCTTCACCGATGGTGACAGAAGAAAGAGAAACAATCGGTACTAAGCTTTACCGATTGCATTCGAAGAGGACGGATGAGGATAGAGATGAGAAGAAAAGACAGAAGAGAGATACGAGAAGAAGAGAGATAGAGATAGAGATGAGAAGAAGAGAGAAAGAGATAGAGATGAGAAGAAGAGAGAGAAAGAGAGTGATGAGAAGGAGAGAAAGAGAGAGATGAGAAGAAGAGAGAAAGAGATAGAGATGAGAAGAAGAGAGAAAGAGATAGAGACGAGAAGAAGAGAGAAAGCGATACAAATGAGAAGAAGAGAGATAGAGATAGAAGAAGAGAGAAAGAGATACAAATGAGAAGAAGAAGAGAGAAAGAGATAGAGATGAGAAGAAGAGAGATAGAGATAGAGATGAGAAGGAGAGAGAGAAAGAGATTGAGATGAGAAGAAGAGAGAGAAAGATAAAGATGAGAAGAAGAGAGATAAAGAGATGAGAAGAAGAGAGAGAAAGAGATAGAGATGAGAAGAGAGGAGGAGAGAAAAGAGGGGAGGAGAGAAAAAGAGGGGAGGAGAGAGAAAGAGGGGAGGAGATAGAAAGTTACATGCTCGAAGGCTATCGGCCCTTTTTTTTCTCTCCTCTCTCTCTCCCCAAGACGTACTCACAAACTCAAGCAAGAATGGAAATTTTATTAAAGCAATCTACAATGAAGTCCTTACATATATATAAGTGGGCTAAAACATGGGTGTACGCCAAAAAACTAGTTAGAATTGAAGATAATTATAATTTCTAAAAATGGGTGCAAAACAACTGTTTTGCCCCTGCCTAACAATATGTGGAATTCTAGAACAATCCCTGCTGCTGCTCGAGAACTTGCATGATCTTCCGTGGCCGACTCGAAGGTTGTTATGATGCCCATTTGATTGAAAGATTATTGTTTTCTTGTAGGGCTCTGCATGACGATCATTTTGATACTAACTTCGAGCCATGAATCATGTTTTTGAGCCATGATCATGAGACTTGAATATTGGATGAATCTTAGAAACTTCGGATCGATTGTGTGCTCGTTCCTTGATGTTTTTTTGTGACTTCTTCATTGAATCACACTGAGCATGCCGTCACGATTTTATTGCAATGAACGTTGCTTAATTTCGTGTCCGGATGAAGATTTTGTCGTCTTGAGTTTTTGGCCGAAATCTTGAAATCCGGTGGCCAAAATTTACAACAACTTTGATGCCTTCGTGTGTGAAATCCAATAGTTCATCGTACGCGAGGTTCAGACCAGAGATAATCTCAGACCTCACGCACATAATGCAATTAGTTTCGTACTGATCGGGTATGCGAGCATCGTGATCTGGCTGCTCGAACTAGGCATGCTTCTGCTGAATTTTCTGCAACTTCCTTCATGGATCAGCGACTTTCATTTAGTTTTTCTCTTTGCTTGGGCGTTGTCACGGGGCGCACCACATGTTGAATTGTTCGTCTTGATGAGACAAACATACTAACCAAATTTGAGAGCGATCTGACTTGGAACGAGTAAGATATAGTCCTCAGAAGTGACTTCCCGTGACTGTGAAAACAGCCACCATTAATGGTGTTTTGGTGCACGGTGGCCACACGGGAATAGTGTGCGGCCTACTCCTTTTTAGTCTTTTACCCAAAAATTTATCTTGGAGTGCCCAATTAAGCCGAAATATGACCCATAGGGGTTTTCGACCGTTCTGGATCTAATGACAGTGGTCCCACAACTGTTTGACACACCAGAAGTATAACTCTAGTTACGGGGTCTATTTCAGGATGCTAGAGACCGATTTCGCTGAAATTTGTTTCCTTGTGTTCACTACCTTAGACATATCTGATCGGGATGAAACTTGACAGATGGTCTTTTGAAGTGTTGATGACGAACTTCATCAATTCTGGGGCTATTATGAGACTGTCAAGAATTTCCACTATTTTGTAGGCTTTATTGACCTAATTCCTATCAGGGACCAAGGTGCTGAAAAATACGTTCAAACAGTGTGCTCAACGACCCAACGTCGGTTTTGTGCTTAGTGACCCAGCGCTGGCTATGTGCTCAGTGACCCAGCACCGATTGTGTTCAAGAAATTGCACGGACTGTCATCTACGACGATTGTATTTTTTAACAACTCCAGCGCCGATTGACTGGTCAAAGAAACAATGTTGGTTGTTCTGATTACCGGTTGTGTTTTTAAAAAGGCTCAGTGCCAGTTTATTATTCAAGAGGTGATGGTCACGGAGCCTACCGCCGGCTGCATTTTAAAATAGTATATTGTCGCACACCCCATGCCAAAGCCGTGTGTGTCCGGTTACTGTTATCCCTAGTAAAGTACTCCTTGACTGTGACCTATTATCCACAGCAAAGTGGAACCCAGGTCATTCAAACTCAAGCCATGAATTTTCATCCCCAGTTGGAGGGTCATACTCACGCTGCAGCTTATTATCCTCTAGTGGAGTTTTTTTGCTGCTGCAACCCCCAGTGGGTCTGTCTCACACCTAGTTATTATGTCCTCAAGGATATAAAGGACCTACATTTGTCCCCTTTTCTCGAATGAAGTCGGGCTTCTCATCTGGTCTTGCTGACTTTTATCCCCAGGGTGTCACACTTACCCTCCTAATCCCCAACAAAGTTTGCCACTCCTCGTAGGGCCACCATCTCCATCTAAAAAGCTCTCTGCTTAGCCTTAACCATTTTATCCCTAGAGGGGTTAGATTGCTATCCACATACCTATTCCTTATGGATCTTCACTTACATGGCGACCCACACCATGGTCCATGCTGCATGACCTTAAACTGCACTGCTTTGGTCCGTGCTACATGACCTTAAACTGCATAGGCTCGATCTAGTTGCATGACCGTAAATTGCATGGTCCCAACTATATGACCTTAAACTGTAGTGGCGGTCTAGTTGCACGACCTTAAACTGCATAATCCAACCCGCAAGACTCTAAACCACACGGTCCAAGCTATATGAATTTAAAACTATAGTACACATTCTAGCTGCATGTGTTAAAGGGCTCAGCACCATGGCCCAAACTATATGACCATAAACTGTAGTGGACCATGCAGTTTAAGGTCACACAACTAGACCTCGCTACAGTTTATGGTCGTATAGTTTGGTTTAATCGGACACTCCAGGACAAAGTTATGGGTAAAATACCAAAAAGGGATAGGCTGCAACTATTCCCGTGTAGCCACCCTGCACCAAAACACCATTAAAGGTGGTTGTTTTCCCAATCATAGGCAGTCACTTTCGGGTCCTATATCTCACTCATTTCAAGTCGTACCGCATTCAAATTTTGTAAGCATGTTCGTCTCATCAAGATGAGCATTTCAATAGGTGGTATGCCTAGTGACGATGCCCGAACATGTTGAAAAACTAGAGAGAAGTTTTAGAAAATTCAGCAGCAGCACACCTCACTCCGGTAGCCAAATCACGACGCTCGCATACTCGATCAACATTAAACCAATTGAATTATTTGCATAAGGTCCGAGGCTATCTTTAGTCTGAACTTAACGTCCATTGAACGGTTGGATTTCACACATGAAGGCATCAAAGCTGCCCTAAAGTCTGGCCGTCGGATTTCAAGATTCTAGCAAAAACCTCAAGACAATGAAATCTTCATCCGGACACGAAATCAAGCCGGGCTTGTTGCAACGATATCATGACGGCATGATCAGTATGATTTAGCGAAGAAACGAAAGAAAAAAATCAAGGAACGAGCACGCAATCGATCCAAAGTTTTCAAGATTCATCCAAAATTCAAGTCTCATGATCATTGCTCAAAAACATGATTAATGGGTCGAAGTTGGTATCAAATTGATCTCCATGCCGAACCCTACAAGAAAAAAATCATTTTTCGATCAAATGGGCATTCGAACAACCCCTGATTAGTCATGGAATATCACGCAAGTTCTCGGGCAGCAGCAGGGACTGTTTTAAAATTTCACACATTGTTAGGTAGGGGTAAAACAGTCCTTTTACACCCTTTTTTAGAATTTATTTTAATTAAATTAAATTGTAATTATCTTCAATTTTACATAATTTTTGGACGTCCACCCATGTTTGGTCCCAATTCTATATAAACATGTAAAGCTAAATTGTAAAGGACCTTCGGTTCATTTGACAGAAGCATTAATAAAATTTCAATTTCTTCTTGAGTTTGTGGGTGCGTCTTGGAGAGAGAGAGATGAGAGAGAAGAAAATGGTCGGTACCCTTCGGTACGGTAATTGTCTCTCTCCTACCCTCTTTTCTTTCTCCTCCCATCTTTCTCTCCTCTTCTTCCTCTTTCTCTCTCCTCCCATCTCTTCTCATCCCTATCTCTCTTTCTCTCTCTTTTTCTCATCTCAATCTCTCTTCTTCTCATCTCTATCTCCCTTTCTCTCTCTTTTTCTCATCTTTATCTCTCTTTCTCTTCTTCTCATCTCTATCTATCTTTCTCTCTCATCTTTCCATCTCTATTTCTTTGTAGCACAGTCGGTGATTCTCAGCATGGATCACATCTTCTCTCTCTTCTTTGTTTAACACAGCCGGCAATGCTCAGCACTGACTATCTTCTCTCTCTTCTTTATCTAACATTGCCGACAATGCTCAACGTCGACTGTGTTCTCTCTCTCCTCTTTATCTAACACATCTGACGATGCTCAGCTCCGACTGTGTTCTCTCTCTACTTTGTCTAACACAGCTGACAACGCTTAGCACCGTCTGTGTTCTCTCTCTTCTTTGTCTAACACAGTCGACAATGCTTAGTGCTGTTTGTGTCTTCTCTCTCCTTTGTCTAGCACAGTCGATAAAGCTCAGTGCCTACTGTGTCTTTTGTATCTTCTATATTTAGCACAGTCGGTGAAGCTTAGCACCGATTGCATCTTCTCTCTTTTCTCTGTCTAACACAGTTGGTGAAGTTCAGCGTTGACTACATCTTCTCTCTCTTCTTTGTCTAACACAGATGGCAACAATTATCGCTGACTGTGTTCTCTCTCTCTTCTTTATCTAAGACATCCGATAACTCTCAATGCCGACTGTGTTCTCTCTCCTCTTTATCTAACATAGCCGGTGATGCTCAGTGTCGACTGTGTTCTCTCTCTTTTTTGGAGAACATAGCAGGCAACGTTCAGTGCCGACTGTGTCCTCTTCCTCGTGTTTGCTAAATACTGATGGTGGCGCCTAGTGCCGTCTATGTTCTTTTCTTTTATCTCATGCTCTTCTCCTCCTTCTTTTCTCTTCCTCTCCTTCTTTCTATTCTCTTCTTCTTCTCTTATCTTACTTCTTATTCTTTCTTTATGATCTCCATTCTTCTCGTTATTCTTTCATTTGATTAGGAGGGGTTAAGATTAGCCTATCATGGTAGTCACATCGGTCTAGCCATAATGTTGTTGTGAAAGAATTACTGTGCCTCCTTTATTGCCGTGACTGACTAACCATCCTGTCTAGCTAGTCAGTATCAGTATTGACATCTAGTAGTAATTCTATTGAGCCAGTTTGAGTTATCGAGCCCAGTTTACTACCACGTCAGGCCAATTACCCACCACCGTAGTCATTATCCTGATGTCCTCACCTGGTCAAATTCTTCTCTCTCCCATCTTCCTTCTCTTATTCTTCTCTTCTTCTTATAAAAGTGCATGCTTGTGCATGTTCACCAAATAGGCAAGGTGAGGTTTGTTGACCCACCTGTCTTATAACATTTTCCATATGTGTGTGATTTTAGAAAACAAGAGAATCCAGGCCAAGGGAAGCGATTTCGAACCAGTTTTATGACTGGGGGGCTTTCTTCGTGATCTAAGAGGGTGCCCATGTGAGCCAGCTTGAGTAAGTCTCGAACCCACTTTAAATTCCTCCCTCATCGGTTGGTAATACCTGCCCTTGTTCTGGAATGAGGTTCCTAAGAGAGCGATCTCAAAGTCCCAGGTTTCCCTAAAATTAGAGACAGTGCGGCCAGATCATCCTGATCTGGAGGGCGAGATTGAGGCGCCTAACCAACTGGGTCAAGAATACAGAAGGCTAATGAGGATAAGGTGAAATATGTCGTAATTGGGCATTTGAAAAAGCTTTCAACCCTTCTAAGCTTCTAAGACGCTGTCTAGAGACTACCGTATGGCCCTAGTCCAAGCTCTTTCTAACTCGGAAGTGTACAAGACTGAAGTGGAGCCTATTTAGGTAGACCCAGCCATCCTAGGTGGGTGCTTGACAGTCACCTTTTCTGAAGATGACCTGCAGTTGGGAGGTAAATGTCACAATTGCCCCTCTTCGTGAATGGTGAATTACATGCCTACCCTATCAACCGGATTATGTTGGATGGAAAGTCAGCAGCTTAGCCTTATTTTTGTTTATTTTGGGAATATCTAATATGGGGCCCTGATGCCCAAGACTCAACTGTAATATTTTTTGAAGAAATTTCATGTAGGACATTTTTAATGATGTATGGATTCTCCAAATTTTAAATATCCATATGTACTTAGAATTACTGTTTTAGTTCTTTTCATGGTTTGCTTTGATTCTCCAAGGGACATAGGCTACCTTGGGATCACGAACCCGCACTTTGTCACCCTCCGTCGAGTACGAAATAGGGGTCGGGGCGTGTTTGTGACAGTTATGGTATCAGAGCAGTCAGAATAGGATTCTTAGCCTAGGGTGTTATAGAATAGTTCTTAGAATATTTTTAGGAGAGATTAGTGACTGGGTGCTCCGGTGCTTGGTTGAAGAGGACTCGTGCCAATATTGCGAGTTTCAACAATGAGAACACCGAGACACTTGGTGAGTTTTATAGGACTCTGGAGGCAATGACCCAAATGATGAAGGAGTGGATGCCATCCTTGTCTACCCCTACCCTAGAACAAATTGATAATAGCCTGATAGAAAGGTTTAGAAGTCTGGCACACCCAACCTTCTTAGAGCAAGGAGGGGTAGAAAAAGTCGAGAGGTGGAAGAGACAGATAGAGAAGATTCTAAAAGTGCTCATTGCTCGGATGGGAAGAAAGTCAAATTGGGAACCTTTATGCTGGAAGGAGAATTTAAACATTGGTGGGACTCAGTTAAGCAATTCTGGAGAGAGTCGGGAACCGAAATCACCAGGGGAAACTTCTTGATGGCATTTGACAAGAACTACTTCCCAGAGTCCGTCAAGGAGAGAAAAGAAGTAGAATTAATTGAGCTTCAGCAAGGCGGTATGACAATGGAGCAATACGTCGCTACATTTGTGGAAATTTATAGGTATGCGCCTCACATCATCAACTTAGAGGCATGAAAAGCGGCTAAATTTGAATGGGGCTTTAGGCCCGAAATCAAAGGAAGAGTACTTTCGGCCAATCTGAAGTCGTATGCCCCATTAGTGTACATCACCCTAAAGATTGAGAGGGACTGCGAGGATCACTGATCAAGGAGGGAATTAAAGATGAAGCCCACGCCATCGGGAAAGTTTGGGAAGAAGCCCCGACAGTTTTCAAAGAGGGATGTTAGAGGGAGGCCTTATCAACATAACAAGAGGACCCAGAAGAATTTTCCCTAGCAACATGGAGGATGGTCGACGCCTGATCTGTTCCCATTGTGGGAGGAACAACCACACGCCAACTGAGTGTTACAAGAAGCTGGACAAGTGTCTAAGATGTGCCACTGGATTAAGGACTGCGCTACGACGAAGTCAGAGGACTGACCAAAGACACAAGGGAGAATATTTGCCCTCACCGAACAAGAAGCTAAGGCGTCTACCTCAGTGATTAGAGGTACGCTTCCTATTTGTGGGGCTAAAGCTAGAGCCTTAAGTGATTTTGGTTCCTTTCACTCTTTTGTTGCACCCCATTTTGCTTGCTATCTAAATGTTAAGCCTGCATGTCTTGATTTTACGCTAGTGGTATGCACGCTTGTAGGAGATTCTATGGAAGCTGATAGGGTTTGTAGGCAATGTAGAGTTTTAATTGAAGGATGCGACTTGCCTATAAATCTGAGCTACACTTTGACGGTACTAGGGATACTCCCCCTCTACATTTTATTCTGCCCTTCGGGCCTCTCATCTCGTGGTTAGGAGGTGCGAGGGATATCTAGCCTATGTGGCTGAGAATCGAGACGTCTAGTCCCAGTTAGAGAGGATACCAGTAGTGAGAGAGTACCTTGGGGTCTTTCCCGAAGAGTTGCCGTCCTTACCTCCTATGAGGGAGATCGAGTTTGCGATAGATGGTCCCTGGTACTATTCCTTTCTCTAAGGCCCCATGTAGAATGGCTCTTATAGAGTTAAAGGAGTTGAAGGAGCAGTTGCAGGAATTATTAAGGGGTTTATCCGACTTAGTGTGTCACCCTGAGCTGCACCAGTCCTATTTGTGAAGAAGAAGGATGGGTCCTTGAGGCTGTGTATCGACTATAAGTACTTAAACCAAGTGACAGTGAAGAATAAGTATCTCCTTCCTAGAATTGACGACCTCTTTGACCAGCTCTAAGGGGCCCAAGTGTTTTCAAAGATCTCTTCGGTCGGGTTATCACCAATTGTGAGTTTGGGACGGAGACATCCCAAAGACCTCTTTCAGAACTCGATACGGTCACTATGAGTTCCTTGTAATGCCATTCAGGTTAACAAATGCCCCACTGTGTTCATGGATTTGATGAATAGGGTGTTCAAACCTTTCCTAAATGATTTTGTAGTGGTCTTTATTGATGATATCTTGGTATATTCGAAGTGTCGGGAACTGCATGAACAATATCTGAGAATTTTCTTGCAAACTTTGAAGGCAGAAAGATTATATGCCAAATTAAGCAAGAGTGAGTTTTGCTCCCCAATGTAGCTTTCCTTGGGCACATCATTTCTAAAGATGGGATCACGGTTAACCTCTCTAAGATTGAAGTAGTATTTAAGTAGGAGAGACAAACAAATGCGACCGAAGTTTGTAGGTTTTTGGGGTTAACAAGAAACTACATGCACTTTGTAGAGGGATTCTCAAAGATAGCTCCTTCACTTACTCGGCTAACCCAGAAGAATGTGAGATTCGTGTGGTCAGAGGACTGCGAGAGAAGCTTCCAAGAGCTTAAGAAGAGACTAACCACAACCTCAATACTGACCTTGCCTGAAGGAAATGAGGACATTGTGGTTTACATCGATGCTTCTCATAAAGGGCTCGGATGTGTACTCATGCAGAGAGGTAAGGTCATTGCTTATGCTTCCAGACAGTTGAAGCTGTATGAGCAAAACTATCCAACTCATGACTTAGAGCTTGCGGTCATAGTGTTTTTGTTGAAGATCTGGAGACAGTACCTCTATGGGGCCCAATTTAAGGTGTTCACGGATCATAAGAGCCTCAAGTACCTATTTTTCTCAGAAGGAGTTGAACATGAGGTAAAGAAATGGATGGATCTATTGAATGATTACGGCTATACAATCAATTACCATCCAGGCAAGACTAAAATAGTGGCCAATGCTTTGAGCCGGAAAGCTGTAATATCAGTGGCACACCTGATGGTTCGAGAGAAGAGATTACTAGAGGATGCGGTGGAATGACACCCAACTCTACCCCTCAATGATGGGGTTGAAATGTTTTCATGTATGAGAATAGAGCCTCAGCTCTTCCAACAGATCCGAATGGCACAAAAAGAAGATCCTCACCTTATGAAGATCCTTGAAGAAATGAAAACGGAAGGAAAGGAGGATATCACTAGGAGCAGTGATGAGTTGTTAAGGTTTAAGGGCTGAGCATGTGTTCTTAATGACAAAAGCATAAAAAGGGCCGTTCTAGAAGAAGCACAACATTCCCGCTACACGGTACACCCTGGGAGTACAAAGATGTAGCAGGACATGAAAAAGGTCTTCTGGTGGAACAACATGAAGAGGGATGTGGAACAATTTGTCACTAAGTTCTTGATGTGTCAGCAAGTGAAGACGAAACATTAGAAACCCGCTAGACTCTTACATCCCTTGCCCATACCAGTGTGGAAATGGGAACACATCAAGATGGATTTTGTTTTTGGGTTGCCTTGGTCAAGTTCTGGGCATGATAGTATTTGTCATTGTGGATCGATTAACTAAAGCTGCTCACTTTTTAGTAGTTCGCACAACTTACACCCTGGACAAGTTGACCCAGTTATACATAAGAGAAATTGTAAGGTTACATGGAATACCTATCAGCATCATGTCCGACAGGGACACCAGGTTCACCTCTAGGTTTTGGACAAGTCTGTAGTCAGCCTTGGGAACAAAACTTTCCTTTGGTACCACCTTTCACCCCTAGACAGATGGGCAACTAGAGAGAACCATTCAGACTTTGGAAGATATGCTAAGGGCTTGTGTTATTGATTTTAAGGAAGCTGGGAAGACCATTTGCCTCTAATAAAATTTTCTTATAACAACATCTTCCAAGCTAGTATTCAAATGGCGCCTTTTGAGGCCCTGTACGGAAGAAAGTGTAGGTCCTCCATCTGTTCGGATGAGGTGGGTGAAAGGAAATTATTGGGGCCTGAAATTGTCCAAATAACCTTTGAAAAGATCGCCTTAATTTGGGAACAGCTCAGGACAACCCAAAGTCGGCAGAAGAGTTACGTCGATAATCGCAGGAGAGACCTCAAGTTTGAAGTGGGTGATTGAGTCTGCTTGAAACTATCACCGACTAAAGGCATTATGAGGTTCGGTAAAAAGGGGAAGCTGAGCCCGCGATTTATTGTGCCTTTTGAGATCCTGGAAAGAGTTGGAAGCATGGCGTATTGGCTTGCCCTACCACCTTAATTGGCCAGCATCAATAACATTTTTCATGTCTTGTTGCTAAGAAAATATCAGCTTGACCCGTCCCATGTTTTGAAGTACGAGTCAAATTCAATCAGAGAAGATTTGACCTATGTTGAACAACCGATTGAGATATTGGACATGAGTATAGGTTTTGCACAATAAAGAAATCCCCTTGGTTTGGGTATAATGGGAATATCATTCAAGAGAAGAATCAACATAGGAACGAGAGGTTGAAATTCGGGAGAAGTACCCCAAGCTTTATTTATTAATAACAATATGATTTTGAGGACAAAATCCTTTTTAAGGGGAGGATGATGTAAGGACTGCGAACTCTCCCGGACATGAGATGCGCATGATAATAGAGTTAGATGAAGGAAAGCTGCTGCTGTGCATGTAGAAGTGTTAAAGCCGTGCATGGCAATTACCGCGCATGAGAAAAGAGGAGAGAGAGAGAAGAGGCAGGGCCATGCGTAACGAAGAAGGGACTAATGCTGCGCGTGAAATGGAGCATCGCCGCCCGTGAAAAAGGAGTATCACCGCACGTGAAATGGAGGAACGATGTGCGTGAAAGCCAAGAAGTAATGTCGTGCGTGAAGGGAAAAAATGAGCAACGCCACACATGAAGCAAGGGTAGCGTCGTGAGTGCAAAAGAAAGATTTACTATTTTTGTACCTGTCAACGCCGCACCTGTCAGAGCTGTACGTGTCAACACCGCACTTGTCAGTGCCGTGCATGTCAGCTACAGTGATCTCCAGCTACCCGGTCAGCCACAGTGGATCCCACCCACCGTATGTACTTAAGCCCTCTCCCCTCCCTTTCCAGTGCTGTTTCCCTCACTTGCTCTCATACTCTCTCTCGCTCTCTCTCTCTCCAGAACCAAAGTTATAACCAACTGCTGCCCTTGGAGAGAGCCTATGCTAGGAGCTTGAAGTGGCCTACGAGTGGGAGATTTGGAGGCACTGTTGAGCATCATGTAAGTAGGTTTAGTGTTCATGCATCAGGTAGTGGTAGTGTCACACCCCAAGAATTTAAAATACTATTATTCCTGAGATGTGATGGACAAAACATATATACATCTATTGATAGGACAAATTTACAGTGGCGAGGTCTTACATAGTAAATAAAGAAAGCTAGCACAACAACAGTATCTTCCAAGGTTGATCTTGACTAGCACTCAAAATGAATCCGTAGTTATCCTGAAAAAATGTTTACCATAGTTTGATGAGTTTGGCTACTCAGTAAGTGATCATCATAATCCTAAAAATAATCATGATTGAAAGATATCAATATTTTCCAAAATGAGATCTATTAACAGAAATGCATCAACAGTTTCACTTTCAATAAATGCATAATTAAGTATAATCCGAGTAAATGAAATGCTTATAACACTTTTAACGGCAGTACATAATTCAAAGGATTTCACAAAATACCCTACTGGCGTCCCAAGTAGGTCACCTATATACCCCATCAGCATCCTGATGGGTCCACTTAATCCCTATCAGCGTCCCAGATAGGTCCACTTAATCCCTGCAGGTCCACTTATACCTCACCGGCGTACCGGATGAGTCCACTTAATCCCTATCGGCATCCCAGATAGGTCCACTTATACCTCACCGGCGAACCGGATGAGTCCACTTGCATACTTAAATTATTTCTAAATCTCTTTAAACATTCGAAAGCAGCAATATCATATACTCAACATATCACTGAAACCATTAATATGAATTTCACTTAAACCATTAATAACAGGCACTCTCTATCATATTTCAAAAATAACCAATCAAATATTTTGGGCTCAAATTTAGAAACGTAGCAGTTTGTAAAGGCATTCTAGCATAATTTCTAATTTAATATGTATAGAAAAACTCTTATAAAAATTCAAAAATGCGGAATTATCACAATTTATGGAATATCAATTCACAAATAAACATTTCACAACAATACTATAATCAATTGCAAAAATGTCAATTTTTAAATAATAAGGCAGTCATTTGCACATGAATTTTACAATGTCTAAATATTCAAAACAGTAGAAAGAAATATCACAATTTTACTAAAAGCAGAAATATCACATTTATTTCTAACAATAGACAAGAAAAATAAATAAATTTATTTTTTTAATTTACAGCATTCAAAATTTCTAACATAGATAAAATATCACAATTTTTATTAAAAAGATTATTTTTCAAGATAATGAGGTCACGTGCGCATAAAATTTATCGCGCCTAAAATTCATGATAATAAGCAGAAATAATTATTTCATTTCATTTTTAAAAAGAATGGATTATTTTTCGAGACAATGGGGTCACTTACACACAAAACTTATAAAATAAAGATCCTGGACGGAAATATCACTATTTATTAAAAACAGACTATTTTTCAGGAAGACGATGTCACTTACCCACAAATGTTTGAGAGGAAGCTTCCGATAAAAAATTCGGTTCGAGAGAGGAGTTCACTGTATTTCGACCAGAGAGAGAGAGATCTCAAAATTTTGTTTTAGGGTGGGAGTGCTTACATCCCCTATTTAAGTTCTTATAACGTATTATTATATTCTTTTATTACGCTCTACCTCATTCCTGACGTGTTGCGTTAAAAGTCTGCTTTTATAGTACGAAAACCACGTCCGCTAAAGGACGTTGCCAGCTGCAAGCAGCAGGAGGCAAAAGCAGGCAAAAGCAGGCAAAAGAAAAAGTAAAAGGCAAAGGCAAAGGCAAAATCTTTTGAAAATAGTGATGGTCCTCAAGGACCATCATACTCAAACAGAACATCACCTATTTAAAAGCATATTTTCTCCCTTTTCTTTTTTTTTTTTTTTTTGAAATTTTAGGATTGTTACATTCTTCCCTTGTTAAAGAAATTTAGTCCTCTAAATTTGTGTACCTGATTACTGAAAAAGATAGGGGTATTTTTCTCTGATTTCGTCTTCTCGTTCCCAAGTCGACTCTTCTCTTGAATGGTACTGCCATAATACACGGACTAAAGGAATCTCCTTGTTACACAACACTTGCACCCTTCTATCCAGTATCAAAATTGGCTGCTCAATGAAGGATAGGTCCTTCTTGATCGGTAAAGGTTCATATTTTAAGATATGGGACAGGTCGGGCTGATATTTTCGTAGTGAAGATACATGAAAGACATTATGGACATTTGCCAATTCGGGTGGTAAGGCAAGTCTATAAGCAACACCTTCGATTCTTTCCACGATTTCAAATGGTCCGATGTAACGTGGGCTCAACTTTCCTTTCTTGCCGAATCTCATAATGCCCTTTGTTGGTGAGATTTTTAGGAAAACTCGATCACCTTCCTCAAATTCAAGATCTCTCCTTCGGTTATCGGCATAACTCTTTTGCCGACACTGAGCTGTCCTGAGCCTTTTACGAATTAATGCTATTTTATCTGTGGTTATCTGGACAATTTCTGGCCTCAAAAGCTTTCTTTCATCAACCTCGTCCCAACATATGGGTGACCTGCATCTTCTTCCATACAGGGCTTCATATGGTGCCATCTGAATACTGGCTTGGAAGCTATTATTATAAGCAAACTCAATCAGGGGTAAATGGTCATCTCAGCTTCCTGTAAGGTCAATAACACAGGCCCTCAGCATATCTTCCAAGGTTTGGATGGTCCTATCCGATTTTCCATCAGCTTGGGGGTGAAAGGCAGTACGAAAGGCGAGTCTCGTCCCCATGGTTGACTGTAGTCTAGCCCAAAATTTAGAAGTAGACCGAGTATCCCTGTCCGATACAATACTGACAGGAACTCCATGCAACCGCACTATTTCCTTAATGTACAGCTGAGCCAGTCGATCCAAAGTGTACGTCGTGCGAATCGGTAGAAAGGGGGCAGCTTTGGTTAACCGGTCCACAATGACCCAAATGCTATCATGTCCTGAATTTGTTCTAAGCAATCTAGAGACAAAATCCATAGAGATGTGCTCCCATTTCCATTCTGGCATCGGTAAAGGCTGCAACAACCCAGCGGGCCTTTGATGTTCAGCTTTTACTTGCTGGCATGTTAGGCATTTAGACACAAATAGTGCTACCTCTTTTTTCATATTATTCCATCAAAAGATTTTCTTCAGGTCCTGATACATTTTAATACTTCCGGGATGTATTGTAAAACGAGAATGATGTGCTTTTTCTAAGATAGCTTTCTTTACACTCTCATCATTCGGGACACAAACCCGACCTTTGAATCTTAGCAAATCCTCACTACATATAGAGAATTCATCTCTCTTTCCTTGCTTCACCTCTTCTATAATTGTTATAAGCTGATGGTCTTTCTTTTGTGCCAATCGAATTTGTTGGATTAATTGGGGTTCCGCCTTAATATTTTGGGCTCAAATTTAGAAAGGTAGCAGTTTGTAAAGGCATTCTAGTATAATTGCCAATTTAATATGTATAGAAAAACTCTTATAAAAATTCAAGAATACAGAATTATCACAATTTATGGAATATCAATTCACAAATAAACATTTCACAACAATACTATAATCAATTGCAAAAATGTCAATTTTTAAATAATAAGGCAGTCATTTGCACATGAAGTTTACAATGTCTAAATATTCAAAACAGTAGAAAGAAATATCACAATTTTACTAAAAGCAGAAATATCACATTTATTTCTAACAATAGACAAGAAAAATAAATAAATTTATTTTTCTAATTTACAGCATTCAAAATTTCTAACATAGATAAAATATCACAATTTTTATTAAAAAGATTATTTTTCAAGATAATGAGGTCACGTGCGCATAAAATTTATCGCACCTAAAATTCATGATAATAAGCAGAAATAATTATTTCATTTCATTTTTAAAAAGAATGGATTATTTTTCGAGACAATGGGGTCACTTACACACAAAACTTATAAAATAAAGATCCTGGACGGAAATATCACTATTTATTAAAAACAGACTATTTTTCAGGAAGACGATGTCACTTACCCACAAATGTTTGAGAGGAAGCTTCCGATAAAAAATTCGGTTCGAGAGAGGAGTTCACTGTGTTTCGACCAGAGAGAGAAAGATCTCAAAATTTTGTTTTAGGGTGGGAGTGCTCACATCCCCTATTTAAATTCTTATAACGTATTATTATATTATTTTATACGCTCTACCTCATACCTGAGGTGTCGCGTTAAAAGTCTGCTTTTATCGTACGAAAACCACGTCCGCTAAAGGACGTTGCCAGCTGCAAGCAGCAGGAGGCAAAAGCAGGCAAAAGCAGGCAAAAGAAAAAGTAAAGGCAAAGGCAAAGGCAAAATCTTTTGAAAATAGTGATGGTCCTCAAGGACCATCATACTCAAACAGAACATCACCTATTTAAAAGCATATTTTCTCCCTTGTTTTTTTTTTTTTTTGTTTTGAAATTTTAGGATTGTTACAGGTAGATTTTAAAAAATAAAGATAAGTAAAGTAATAGAACGAATGATATGGGTGTGGTTTCGTTAAAATGAACTTGAACTTTCGAATTCGTGCTACTAAGTTCCATGTATGATTGAGGGTGGTAAATGATCTTGCTAATGATGAAAATTTGTGGAGTAGCTCACTTTTAAGATTAGCTTAACACAGACAAGGTTTTGCATTAGAGTTTATCTTGATTATGAGATGTTATAAGCTATTTGAAACATGCCAAGATTTAGAAAAGGAATTTCCAAGAACTGGGAGTGTTTTCATATTAAGATTTTCAGTAGTCAAACGGTATCCAAATGAGCTCAAATTGGTCTTGAATGAAAGATATGCTCATCCACTACAATTTTTCCTTTTACACCATGTTAAACGTTTGTATGGGTTAAGAGATATGCCCAAAAAAGCGAGGGCATGTCACTGTTCATAATTGCTGAAATTTTCAACAAATGTCACCAACTTTGTGCCAAACTTCAGGACTATCAAACACCTTCAAACCACTGCCGTTTTAAAGATCTATGTGTAAAATTAAAGTTGTATGTTCAAATCATTTTGAAATTCTCTCTAGATTGGGAGTTATGCCTCTGAGAACATGGGTACGTCACCGTTACTCGTCACAAAAAATTTAGTGCTGTGCTCGTCCTATGTTATCTTTTACTAGACTACTCGCTGATCAACTCAAGTGGCAAAGTGTTATCCATGATAATTGATAGGCATGAGTGTCATGTGATAGTTTTCATGTGATGAATGTTGCATGTTAAATGCATGGTGTTATGTGAACAATGCTATATGACCATGCGATAATTGATAAGCAATAAGTACAAATGCCATGTGATAGCTCTATGATAAATGTTACATGATAAATGCCGTAGTGCTAATGTCATAAAGTGTTATGAATGCTAATTGATAAGTGTAAGTGCCATGTGATAACCCTCTTATGATAGATGTTTCATGCTGATAGCTATATATTTTTGATCAAGACTCAGACTTTGCATAATGAGCCTGGAATTAACTATCATAAGGCACTGAATAAGTATGAGTAAAAGTAATGCTTGAACATGTTATGATACTATGATGATGACAACTAAGCAATGGGGCACCCATTAGTAGTGGGTACTGTTATGTTATGATAATTGTGATACTGACCACTATGCGATAGGACACTCATCGGTAGCATATACTGTTATATTGATACCACCCACTACACGATGGGACACTTATCGGTAGTGGGTACTGTTATGGTGAGAAAAATGATGCCTACGATGTTCCCTAACTCCTTGAATTGTAGGAGGGAGTTAAGGTGAAAGTGAAATGGGAGGGTCTCACCTGCCAAAATTCATATGATGAGACTAGTGAGTGATGCCTTGCAAGGTAAGTGCCTATTGAAAACCCCAAAGCCTGTTGGGGACTGTATGCATGAGCGCGAGGAAATTATAGAGCAGGGCACCCACTTGTCATTGTCCTCCCTCCTGAGGGATGGTAGAAGTCCTAAACAATGGGATCGGCTTGGCTTGATGAATAGGGCTTCTACTTCGGGTGTAGGTGAACTAATGAGTGAGTGGGTGACGCTTGGATAATGCATGTGAATGATGATGACTACAATGATTGAATGTTAACCATGACATTTTGATATGACGTCCATAATAGATGCATTGATATGATTTCTGATTTATATGATGTTTGCACTTTGAATTATTATAATTGAAAAAACTGTTCATGGTGCATGGATAGACTCAATAATGATGCATAACACCTAAAACTACTTACTGGGCTTTATAACTCCCCATTGTATCTCCCCTTTGTCAAGGGTCAGAAGCACGTGGTTCGCGGCTGGGAGTCAGAGCCACACCCCTGTTAAGAAGAAATTTTGACCTTGTATGTAGTTGGGCTGCTTAGCCCTGATATTTGTTTATTTTGGGAATATGTAATACGGGGCCTTGATGCTCCAGACTCAAGTGTAATATTTTTGGAAGAAATTTCATATAGTACATTTTAAATGATGTATGGATTCTCCAAATTTTAAATATTCATATGTACTTAGAATTACTATTTTAGTTCTTTTCATGGTTTGCTTTGATCACCAATATTAAAGCGTTGAGTTCACTCCGACCTGAGGGACAACGCTACCTTGGGATCACAAACTCGCACTCGGTCACCCTTCGTTGAGTACGAAGTAGGGGTCGGGGTGGGGTTGTGACACTCTTAGAGGGTCGCACGCCTGAGTTGGTCCTTGGGCCAGAGGAGGGACATCTTCTTCTCTTAGGGAGGCTGGGATGCTAAGGATCCTGCAGTTTGGCTGTTGTGAGGCTTTTGCCTCAAGGAGTGCAATAGGGATGTGCAAGACCTTTCACTGTTCTGACGTATAGGTAACCCTTGGAGCCAAAGCCTCTACTCCCATGGCTTCTTTAAGCTCATTAGTAGTCACTGGTTCGACAGCCAGTGGGGGTAAATTTGGACTAGAAGAGGAGGTGAGAGACTCGTCTTCAGGGGAAGTAGGTAATGCTTCAGGGAGAGGATATGGAGTATTGGTGCTAATAGAGGTCAGAGGGAGGATTTTTCCATTTCTCTCATCTTCTTTGAACATGTCCAAAAGGACACGTCCTACATCCTCAGCATCGTCGTGTGGAGATGGTTTTGCTCTTCTTATAGACCTGTGTTCATCGTCCTTGGCTTCTTGAGATGGTATCGGGTCTGTAGCATAGTACTTTATATCAGCATAATGTGTCTCGGCGATGGGGAACGGTCTTTTGTAAGCATATATCATGTATTGCCTCCCATTCTGGCTGTACTTGAAGCATGGATAAAGGGTGGATGGAACCACTCATTGATCATGCATCTAAGGGCGTCCAAGGAAGATGTTGTATGAGGTGTCGGTGTCAATCACATGAAACTAGGCGCAATCATTTAATTCACCAATCTTGAGCCAAAGGAGAATAGTGCTGGCTGATTTCTACCCTGACTGATTGAACCCTTGAACTGTGATGTTCATTTGTATGTGAGGTAATCTGATCCCAGCCTTAGACAAGTGAGAATCCTTCTTGAGATGAGATTGACTGTTGATCCCCCGTCTGGCATGATTCAGCTGATGGGACATGCATGCAACTCACCGATTACAAAGAGCAGTCGATTGTGGAACTCTTCACTTAGCTAAAGGTCATCGTCATAGAAGGTGACTACCAAACCGATGTTTAGGATGGGAGGGTCCACTTCTATGGGCTCTACTTCAATCTCATATACCTCTAGGCTGGAGAGAGCTTGGATAAGGGCCATGCAATAGTCTCTTGAGAGCATAATGGCATCATAGACGCTAAGAAGGGCATGGAGTTTCCTCAAGTGCCCAACCACATCATACTTGACCTTATAATCAATAATCTTTTGAGCTCCTGGACCCGCCATAGGTTTGGGTAGCATGGAGGGTTGTGGAGTAGGCTTAGGTGATGAAGGTTTGTTTTGGGGTATTGGTTGATTTCGATGTGCAACCAGTGTGGATTGGAGAGTTTGTGAAGATTGGGTAGATAGAGATTGCGCTATCGGACATGGTGCCGACTGGCCAGGTTGAGCAATTGAGTCTGGTGCGGACTGGATGGATTGAGTGAGAGGGGTAGCCGTCGGTAAAATGAAGGTTGAAGATTTGGAGATGATTGGGTATATGGGACCAATGGTGGTCCAAAAAACTTGAGGAGTGGTGGATTGGTTGGTGTATTAGGGTATGGGATGAGTGGTAGACTAGGGTACTTCAAGAGTCTCGATTGATGAGGTTTCGGCACAAGTGGTTGTAACTTCTTGCTTGACCTGAGACTGATTGGGTCAGTGTTGGTTACTGCTTCAGATATCTACACCATGTGGCACGCCTCATGAGAATTGGAGCTCTGCCCTCTTAACTTTCTTAGCTGTTGTTCAAAGTTGAGCTCAAGAGGGCATTGGAGTTCCTTAGCATTGGGATTCCTGTATTGCTTGAGAAGCTCCTCAATTGTGGGAGGAGGCTCCTTGTTGGCTCTAGTCGCCAAGGCGTTAGTGACTGTTAGGACCCCAGCTGCTTGAGCCATCATCTTTTTCGGCTGCCTTCGATGTTCCCTACTAGTATTGCAACTTTTCAGCTCTTTGTCAAGAGCACCAAAGTCTGGGCATTCGCGTGTTAAACCTACAGAAGATGTGTTAACAGAAGAAGAAGAAGGGTTAAAAGAGTCAGGGATAAAAGATGGGGGAGAGATTTTAAGGTTGTCACTCAGATTGGACCGATCAGGGTTTCTTTTAGCCTCATCATCAGAATTGGAAGTGTGCAGGGAATCTTTTAGGTCTTCACCCTACTTGGACCGTTGGTGGTGCTTTTAATGTTGTCACCCTTATTGGACGTATTGGGAATCTGAGCAGAGGAAGGCTTATGAATGACCTCATGATTGGATTGCAGGCCCTGATCAGCGAGGGTGACTGACTCAGGGAAAAATTCTGGCAGGGATGGTAATGGTGGAAGGGGTTTGAGAAATTCGACCTCAGTCTGGGGTTGAAGGAGTTTCCTCTTTCGACGAGCTACCCTTGGTGCTCCTCTCCTTCTACCATTTTTAAGATCGGGTGCAGGGTGATCAGATTCCCATGGCTTAGGAGCTGGCCTTGCTTAGTGAACCACTTCCCTTCTCATGGACTTCATCCTGCCATGGTTGGGAAGTTGAGGGTTCGTCATAGTCTAAGGACTTGGGAGGTGTTCTCTCACAAGAGGTATGTGTTTGAGTGACCTCCTATGTTGGTAGTCTGGTGGTTTGAATGTCCTCTCCTGGAATAACGCCAGTGGAGTGCTCTCCTTGAACTGTTTCTATGATTATAGCTCAAAAACCGAAGCACCCTTCCAGGTCATGTCCTCGTATCTGATTGTACGGGCACCAGAGGTTCTAAGTCCCTTGAGCGAGGTGTCTGGGCTGCGTTGACGATTTTGGTGCGATGATCCCCACTTCAAGCATCATACAAAACAACGCTTGAAGAAGGTCTGGTGGCAATTCATCAAGATGATACACTTGTTTGTCTTCTTCTTGAACTGTCATTACGTGAGATGCTTCAGCTGCTCCGAATGCCTTTTTGAGGCCATCGATATGTATATGCCCCTTCTGGATTAAATCCTTGATGTGATCCTTGAGCGTGTAGTAATCTTGAACATATGGGCGACAACGTCAGCATCTTTTGGCCATTCATCTCAGGTAGGGTGATTATTTGTTGCTCAATCAGCATTCAAAGTAGGGTTGGTACCCACTCCCTGTCGAAGCTATAGAATTTCTTTTTCTGTTCCTCCCAATAGTCTTTTCGATTGAGATTCCGAGGTGGAGACACCTTATTGTAAGACTGGGGTTTCTACTGGCTTGCTTGAGGTGTTCCCTGAACATTTGGAGGGTTCACCTCGTTAGAGAAATCCAAAGTTTGAGGTGGGGCCTTCTTGGGGTCTGTTACAGTGACAACATCATTGATTACTCCTTTCTGCTAATTTCCCTGAGAAGTGCTACGCCTGTTACCTGTGCTTCGGTTGTTTTCCCCATTTGATGATGGAGTTTGGAGCTTGCTGTGATGTTTGAGAAGGCTCTCTATTTGGACTGCTTTGGAGATCAGATCTGATAAAGAGGCTGGGTTTGTTGCTTCAACATGCAGGGAGATTTCTAGTCGCATGTTACGCACATAGGATTGGATGGCATCAATTTCAGGCATGGGAGTAACTTGGTATGCAGCTAGATCTCTCAATCTTGCGATGAATTGATTGACCGACTCGTCTAGGTTCTAGGTCAGTGTGAGAAGTTCAATGGCTTGGACTTCTCTCTCAACTTCATAGAAGCGTTTGTAAAATAAGCACTCCATTTCTTCCCAGCTCTGCACTGAGTTTGGAGGGAGTCGGGCATACCACTTGAATGCTGCCCATCTGGAGTCTCAACGAACTGAAGCTGCTGTCTCTTGACACACCAAATAAAAGTGAGCAATGTGCTTGTGAGGCGAACTCGTGTTGTTGAAGAGCAGTAGTCTCCCAGTCTCCCCTTCTGATAGTTTGGAGAAAATAGGAGCTGGTCGACATAAGAGCGAAAGTGCTTCTGATACAAGGATGTATCTTGGATGCTCGGAATCTGCCTGCCTCCCAAGCTGAGGGTGACCATGGCATCAACATCGTTTTAAGAGACCTGCAAAGTGGAAGAGTGGTCCTGCGAGGGAGGTGACTGCCTAGGGACTGGATCGATTGGATGAGGAGAATTGGCCTCCTGGTGTGATGAGTTCTCAGGGGGCTGTGTCTATCGTCTCTATCATCTCACGAATCATGTCCTCGAACCGATTCATACGATCCTCGTGATCGTCATTGAGTTCGTCAACGACCATCACGTTGACAGTTTCTTCTGGGAGAATGACCTCTCGCACAATCTAGGTCTGGCGTTGTTTGATCGCATTTTTCAACACCTTGATCCCTGATGCAGAATAAAGAGGAAGCAGGTTAATAAAGCCTGACAAAAGCAGTGGAGATTTTGATAGTCTCAGAAAGGCCCTAGAATTGGTCAAGATCTGCATCAGCACTCTAAAAAGCCACTTGTCAAGTTTTATTGTGATCAGATATGCCTAAGGCAGTGATCACAAAGAAAACATTTCGGAAAAAATTGGCCTGTAGAACCCTGAAACAGATCCTGTAATTAGAACTATATTTTTGGTGTGTCAAATTGTTGTGGGACCACTGCCATTAGATCTGGCATAGTAAAAAACCCCTACGGTTCAAGTTTTAGCTTAATCAGGCACTCCAGGACAAAGTTATGGGTAAAATACAGAAAAGGCGTAGGCCACACACTATTCTCGTTTGGCCACCCTGCACCAAAACACCATTAAAGGTGGTTATTTAATGGGCCGATATCTCACTTGATCCAAGTCGGATTGCTCTCAAATTTGGTGAGCCTCTTCATCTCATCAAGACAAGCATTTTGATATATGATACGCCTCGTGACGATGCCCGAATAGGGAGAAAAACTAGAAAGAAGTTGCTGATTTGTGAAGAAAATTGCACAAAAGTTAGCAGCAGCACGCCCCACTCGAGCAGCCAAATCATGACGTGCACATACTCGATCGACATGAAACTAATTGCTTTGCATGCGTAAGGTCTGAGGCTATCTCTGGCAGAACTTGACGTATGATGAATAGTTGGATTTCACACATAGAGGAGTCGAAACTGCTATAAATTCCGGCCGGCGGATTTCAAGACTCCGACAAAAAACACAAGACGACAAAATCTTCATCCAGACATTTAAACAAGTCGCGCTTGTTGGAATATGATCGTGACGGCATGCTTAGTGTTGTTCTCTCTCCTCTCTTCCTAATGTAGTCGGTGATGCTGAGCGCCGCCTGTATCCTTCACTCTTCTCTCTTCTTAAAACAGTCGACGATGCCTAGCGCCATATGTATTCTCTGTCTCTTCTTTATCTAACACAGTCAACGATGCTCAATCCTGCTTGTGTCTTTTTCTCTCCTCTCTTCCTAACATGGTCGGCGATCCCTAACATCGTCTGTGTCTTTACTCTCTTCTTTGTTAACAAAGCCGACGATGCACAACACCGCTTGTATCCTTCTCTCTCCTCTATTCCTAACATAGACGGTGATGCTTAGCACTATCAGTGTCCCCTCTCTCTTCTTTATCTAACGTAGCCGGTGATGCTCAGAGCCGCCTATATCCTTCTCTCTCTTCTCTTCCTAACACAGCCGACGATGCCTAGCACCGTCTGTGTTCTCTCTCTCTTCTTTGTCTAACACAACAGGTAAAGATCTACACCGCCTGTGTCTTATCTCTCCTCTTCTTCTAACACTGCTTGTGATGCTTAGTGCCATTTGTGTCCTCTGTTTCTTTTTTATTTAGAATAGCTGATGAGGCTTAACGCCATCTGCATCCTATCAGGCCTCTTCCCCCGCCACAGCCGGCGAAGGCCAAGCACCATCTGTATTCCCTTGCTTCTCTCTCTTCTGTCACATTGGCAGAAGCACATTGCCGACTGTTTGCCGCCTGTGTCTTCACCTTCTTCTCCTTACTCGCCATAGCTGGTGGAGACACATCACCGACTAAGTTATCTTTCTCCTCCTCTTGTTGCCGTTTGCATCTTTGCTCCTTCCTTCTCTCTTCTCTCATGCTTTTCCCCTCCTTTCTTTCTCTTCCTCTCCTTTTTTTTTTTCTATTCTCTTCTTCTTCTCTTATCCTATTCCTTATTCTTTCTCTATGATCTTCATTCTTTCTGTTATTCTTTCGTTTGATTAAGAGGGGTCGAGATTAGCCCTCCATGGTAGTCTTGTGGTCTAGTCGTAATTTTGTTGTGTCAGAATTACTATGCTCGCTTTATTGCATGGCAGACTAACCATCATGTCTAGCTAGCCAGTATCAGTATTGACATCTAGCAATAATTCTATTGAGCCGATCTGAGTTACCAAGGCTGTTTTATTGCTACGTCAAGACAATTACCTACCAACTTAGTCATTATGTTGGTCTTCTTGCCTGATCAAATTCTTCTCTCCCCCATCTTTCTTCTCTCACTATTGTATTCTTCTTTTTGAATATGCATGCTTGCGTATGTTCACTTGAAAGCAAGGTGAGGTCTATTGACCCACCTGTCTTATAATATTTGTCATATATGTGTGATTGCAGAAAATAGGAGAATACAATCCAAGGGAGGAGATTTCGAACCAGTTTTACTACTGAGGGGCTTTCTTCATGATCTAAGAGGGCATCCACATGAGCCAATCCGAGTAAGTCCCGAACCCACCCTAAATTCCTCTCTCATCAGTTTGTAATACCCGCCCTCGTTCTCGATCGAGGTTCTCGAGAGAGCAATCTCAGAGTCCCAGGTCTCCCTGAAACCTGAGACGTGTGCCGCCCGATCATCTTGATCCGGAGGGCGAGATAGAGGCACCTAACCAGCTTGGCGACTCCACTGGGGACTTACTACCCCTTAGTCGGATTGTACTTGTTTGGCTAAGTTTCTCTTTTTATTTTCTATGTTTGAACTTATGGCTGCTGGGTTTTGTAACCCATTCATCCGGATCAGGGATTTTCTTATCCCCTCATTCGCATGTTTTCCCAGCGAACAAGTTCCTCTAACTTCGTTCCTAACCCTTCCTTTGAGCAAAGACCTCAGGTTTAGCTCCTAAGTCTAAAACTGGATTGGCGTGAGGAGGGTCCCTAACTCCCCATCTCCTCGCTTTGGTGGAACCTCCACCAAGGCGCCTTGCATCAGTAACACATCTGTTGCTGCACACATCATCCACCCTACCACCAGTAAGTCACTAGTCGATCGTATTGCCGAGGTACATTGAAAGGCTTCCCAGTCCCTCTCTACAAAAGGCAAACAAGTTGCCATTCCTCCTGTGGGTCACCGCAACGCTACCCCCCACATTCCTGCACCACCACAAGTCTCTATCTTTAGAGGTTCAATACATTGAGGTGGAGACCTTGTGGCCTCCACCCCTCGCACACAGCATAAGGCTCACGGGTCACCCACTCGAGTCACACCTTGGGGCAACCCTTACATTTCCTCGAGTCAACGTCCAGGATCAGACCTCCCAAGGCCGGGTCTTGCATACCCTGCTCATATGCATCCCGCTGCTCGGGGCAACACCGTCAGTACGCCCACCAGAGTACATAGGAGATGATCTTCTCATTCTCCTACTCATCACACACAAGCACACCTTGTACAGGGCAGGCCTCCACCTGTTTTCTTGCGGATACTTGCTCGCGGTTCTCGACCTCTTAAGGCCAGATCACTTGCTCGAGCCTGGGCTGACTCCCAGGTCATCCGTGATCCTTCTTCGCGGGGCACACACTCATCGCTGTCACAGATTGCTCCTCTCCCTTGACTCAGATGTCCTTATGAGTCAACCTTGCGTTTGCCTGCTCCTCCGCCCTCGAGCAAGCACCTTCAGCCATAGTACTCGAAGACCTTCCCCAAGAGCACCATCTTGAACCAGCTTTGTGACTTCGGTCATGTCTCTGGTTCCCACAAGAGAGCTCGAGGCAAAGACCTTATGGAGGATCAAGTCCTTCATCCTCCCCGGCCCAAGATGACTCCAGTCCCTAGCCCCCATCCTTTGCCACACCTGATGGAGAGAGCTCTCTCTTGTACAAGAAGTGTTGACTAGCCGCAGTCTCAATCACAGTTTTGGTGCGAGGTCCATCAAAACCTCAAAGCTAAACGCGATAGGGGTCTGTAAATTCTCACTCAAGAAGTGGCTAAGGCGGTCGAGGCAACCACCTCTGATGACCCTCTTGGCCTGAACCCCTTCTACCCTCTTCAGATGACGAAGCCTAAAGAAAAGCTCCATGAGCCTTGTACTATGGTTAGCATCGTAGAAGACGTCCCAGCCCCTTAGCAGCCACAGTCCCAAGACCGTCGAGAACCAGTCGTCACGTGATTGGCATACAAAAGTCGAGTTCAGTCAGGGCATGCTGACCCCCTGCTGACCGATCTGTCGCGTGCAACCCGTCAAGTTCGCAAGCCCTCAACTGCAACTAAGGCTGACCTCCCTAGAGAAACAGTTAGTATGAGGGTTATAAACGAACCTAACTCGCAGCAGGAAGACGGCATGGACAAGTTTGAAGATATGGTGCACGAAATGATGGAGAAGATTGATCGTATAGACGCTGCATGACAATCAGCTAACCATGAGGTCAATTCCCACCACTCAGATGGTGCACCTCCAAGGCAGCCCTTTCCCTCTGCCTCACAGGACAATTCTGTCCCTCACCCCGTCACGTAAGAAGACACAGATGCTATGGTAACCCATAACTTAAAGAACAGGCAAATTGATGTAGGGTGCAACACCTTATCAAAGGTTGTACCCTTCATACATTGACCAGGTCTACTTTCACTCAGATTACAAGAAAGGGAAGTTTCATTCTATTCAATGGAACCACTTCTTCGAATCAGCATATTGCCCACTTTCATGCAACATGTCAAGAAAAAGCAGCTGATAGGAGACTCCTTCTCCATCAGTTTGTTGAAACACTTGATGGCCCAGCTTTTCAATGGTATGCTCGACTTCCCCCAAACTCAGTGCATACTTGGGAGGAAATGGAGAAGCTGTTCCATCAGTGTTTCTATGAGGTCAAGAGAGAGGTTCAAACCATCGAGCTTCTCACCCTGACTCAAGACCCCGTGGACCAATTCATATCAAGATGGAGAAATTTAGCTGCTCGCCATCCCAATCCCATGCTTGAGAAGGAAGCAGTCCAAACTTGTGGGTAGAACATGCGACCTGAAATTTCTCTACACATCGAGGCCTTTAATCCGACTTCCATGTCAGAGCTGATTTCTAAATCAGTCTGCATAGAAAGCCTATCACGCCACCACGGTGGGTCACGACCATTGTCTGCAAGCTCGAGGAACAAATGTGGCAATGGTAGCTCTCGGACTAACACCCGGGGCAGCCAACAAAAAGGAGTGATCAGTGCAGCCATCGCAGTCACTGATCCGAAGAAGGCTCCCTCTCAAACTTTGGACCTCTCTAAAGGGGTGAGCACAGTAAAGACAACTCGTTAGATAGGAATGCAACAACAATCCTGCAACCGAGTACCCCCATTAACGAATCTTAATCGAGATGATTATTTCACCAGGCATAGGAACAAGGTCTACCCTTATGAGAAGGAATGGGTTCCTGCATTGTTCTGGTTATTATTGGAACATAATAAGATCGAGCTTCCAGAGGCCAAGTTCCCTGAGCAAGCTGGACTCGATACTTAGGAAAATTATTATGCTTATCATCAAAGGATCAATCATCCTACAGATGATTGCTTCATGCTAAAAGATATCATTCAGGCCCTAATTCAAAAGGTTCAGATAAAGCTTGAGGACTTAAAGAAGGCATTCGGGGCAGCAGAAGCCTCCCATGCAGTAACCGTCCAAGAGGAAGATGAAGCCCCTGGTATCCTTGACATCTTCTTTGTTATAATGCTTCAGGAAGGTCTAATCACACGGAAACAGGTAAGGCAACCCCGACGCCTTGCTCAGGGGACTGAGGATATGGGCCCACTATATGTGGGAATGCACCAGTTTCCGTGATATATTCACAAAGAAAATGAGGGAATGTTAGGAGTTTTACAATGTTGCAGTAACTGATCTCCAAACCACTGCTCCACCAGTGCAAGACGATCTCCCAACATAAGACCTTCCTAATATTGATTTAGACTCTACTGAGCCCTCGACTTCTCAACAATGGATAGTCCACCATGGGCAAAGCAGACTCAAGTCCTTAAGGTGAGAAGCAGTCTGCCAAGCTAAGGCTATTCATAAGCCCAGTGAGATGAGATGAATCAAGCACAACCTCAGAAAACTAGAAGGAGACGGGCACCAAGGGTTGCTCGTCAAAGAAACAAGACTGCTCAACCTCCAATTGAGCAGGAATTTCTCAGACCACTTCCCCCATTGCCAACCTTACTGGACTTCAATCTTGGCACGATCCTTCTTCCTTCTCCATCCCATCAAGAAGATGTCCCTGAGTCATCCTCTCCTTAGACCACGTCGAATGACGGTGACAACGTTAAAAGTACTCTCCAATGGTTTAAGCAAGGGAAAGACCTAAAAGACCTCCTGTACACGTCCAACCCTGATGATGATGTGATAAAATTCCTAGATCAGTCCGATGAGGGGAACGACCTTAAAAGTCCCCCAGTTTCTAACCCTTATCCTTCTTCTTCTTCTACTTCTCATCCTTGCTCTTCTATGTCTCCGGTAGGTACAACATTGAAAGGTCCAGACTTCAAAGCTTCTGATAGAGAATTTGAAGGAATCAACATAAGAAAGACACAACAGAAGCGGTTGAAAAAGACCCTGGCCCAGGCAGCTGGATTCTTAATAGTTGCTGATGCCCTGGCAGCTAAAGCTAGAAGCTGAGCCATCTTCTTCAAACAAGCACAAAAAGTTAAAATTGAAGAAACTCCAGTGGCCTCCTGAGCTTGACTTTGAGCAGAGACTGAGAGAATCAAGGGGACAGAGCTTTTATTCTCAAGAGGCTTGTCATATGGTGCAAATCTCAGGAACATCACCCAGCATGGGACAAATGAGCCTCAGATCTGGGAAGACACTGCAACCTCCACCATAGAAGTCAGGAACCTTGAAGTTTCCTAGTTCACCACTATGCTCTAATCCTAATACCAATCTGCTTATCCTTCAGCTCCCCGGACTCCTTCCTAATCCCAATACCTCAAACTATCCACCTATTCTCCAATTCCTTGCGATACCTCTGACTCAATCGCTTCCAAAACCTCAAACTTCCATCACCCCAATCAAGCCCATTGTGCAATCGAGTTAGCCAGAGGGCCAAAATAAACCTCTTCCACTCAAACCTACTCCTCAACCCAACATGCCACCCAAATCAGTGGCAAGACTAGGAACACAAAGCCTTGACTAAGAAAATGTGAAATATGTAGGGCATCTGCAGAAGCTTCCAACTCTCCTCAGTATCTACGAGGCTCTCATCCTCTCGAAGGATTACCAGATGGCTTTGGTCAGGCTCTCTCTAATCTAGAGGTGTATGAGATTGAAGTAGAACCTATTGAAGTTGAACTTTAGGGGGGAGAAGAGACGTTGAGGGATGTGTTTAAAGTCCTCACCCTTGTTGGACGTTTGAGGGATGATTTTAATGTCGACACCCTGTTGGATGTATTTGAGGGATTATTTTAAGTCTACACCCTATTAAACATATTTGAGGGATGATTTTAAAGTCCACACCCTGTTGGATGTATTGGTGGCGTTGTTTGCTGTTACACCAGGTTAGCTTTGACAAGCAGGGTACCTATGTGGGCCCCATCCTGCCGAGTCCAGTCGGGGGCTTTTTGTTGGCCTGTTCCAAATGTTTAGCCCGGTCAGGGAGGGGTTTTGGCTAGGCGGCCTTGAAAGGGCTCTACCTTGGTTGTTCTTGGCAGGTATTGACCTAATTTGACAGTTTCTTACTTGCGAGGGATCTTAAGGGATGATTTTAAAGTCTACACCCCGTTGGACGTATTGGCGACGTTGTTTACTGCTACACCCGGTTTTCTTAATTTGGTTTGACAGTTTCTTGCCTATGAGAGATCTTGACGGATGATTTTAAAGTCTATGCCCTGTTGGACGTATTGGAGGTGTTGTTTGCTGCTACACTAGGTTTGTTTGACCTGGTTTGACAGTTTCTTGCCTGTGAGGGATCTTGCAACAGAACCATGGTACGAAGCAGTTTAACGTCATGCGGTTAAGACATGTGCGACAGTTTAAGGTCATGCAACAGGACCATTTGTGTAGAGCAGTTTAGCATCATGCGGTCAGGACATGTGTTACAGTTTAAGGTCATGCAATGCGACCATTGTGCGAAGCAGTTTAATGTCATTCGGCCAAGACGGGTGCTACAGTTTAAGGTCATGTAACTAGACCGTTGCACGAAGCAGTTTAACATCATGCAGCCAGAACGTGTGTTATAGTTTAAGGTTATGCAACTGGACCGTTTGTCAGTTTAACATCATGCATCCAGGATGTGTGCTACAAGTTAAGGTCATGCAACTAGACCGTTGTGCACAACAGTTTAACATCATGCGGTCAGGATGGGTGCTACAGTTTATGGCCATGCAACTTGACCATTGTGCGAAGTAGTTGAACGTTATGCAGCCAAGACGGGTGCTACTGTTTAGGGTTATGTAACTAGACTATTGTGCGAGTCACCATGTATGCCGGTAGTTGAGTGAGTGGTAGACTCATCGAGGGATGTGAAGTGGATGAGGCTCTATGGGGAATGAGTCTGTGGATGGTGGTCTGACTCACTGGAGATAGGTGCCTCGATCTCACTTTCCAGATCTAAATGATCTGACGGCACATATCTCGGGTTTCTGACGAACCCGAGATTTGAGATCTCTCCCTTAGAACCTTGCTACAGAGCAATGATAGGTATACCAACCGATGAGAGAAAAATTGAAGGTAGGTTCGAGACTTACTCGGGCTGGCACACGTGGGTTCCCTCTTAGATCATGAAGAAAGCCCTCCAATTGCTTTAACTACTTCCAAATCGGCTCCCTTGACTTGCAACCCTCTTGTTTTCTGCACAACACTTTTATGGTTAATTTGTAAGATAAGTGGGTCAAAGGGACCCACCCTTGTCTTAGGGCAACGTATGTTCATGCGAGAGGGTGATGAAGCATAAGGTTTAAATAAAGATATATAAGAGAAGAAAACTTGACGAAGAGGCGAGACTAGCATAAAAGCCAAGATGTTATCGACTCAGAGTGGTAGCAAAATTGACATGGTTCTCAAGACCAGTATGGTGCAATACTACTCGAAACCGAGACCAATATGGCGGTGTTAGGCTAAGTCTACCCTCAGTGAAGTGCAAAGAGACAAGAGAGTGAAAAGAAGACACGAGATGACAGCAAGATGAGATCCCGACAGCGTTAGGTGTCGTCACTCACGATCATGGAGTAGCAACGTCATGGCCCCTGGGCGGCGCTCGATGTTACTTCTCATGGCTAAAGAGTGAGAAATGAACCACAGACGATGTTAGGTATCACCGTTGGCAACATAAGAAGACAACACACCCCTGTGAGAGTGGCGATAGTCTCTGATGAAGCGCGCGACGATGGTCATCCATGAAGCACGTGGTGATAATCCTCATGAGACGCATGATGATAGGCATGGGATGTAGGAATGATGGCAATGAACGCTGAATACACAAAGGACACTTCGCGGATGGCGATAGGCGTTGCTGAGGCCTCTAGCAGGCGAGGAAGGGTATCGCCATCTATTATACATGTGCAATAGGGAAAGACCCCTACTGGCCGCAACAGGTTTCACCGTCTGGGTTCTTCACTAAGATGTGAAAGCTATGTCAGTGGACGGCGATGGGCAGCACCGTCTACAGGCCTCACTAGACGAAAGAGATAGAAGAAAAGAAGGAGAAGGAGACTCACGCATGAGACTGCCAACGCCATATGCGACCTGTGTGACCTCAGAGGAGGCATGCACGACACTATCACTGCCGTGCGTGACCCCTACGAGGAACTCAGATGGATAAGAGAGAGACGTGAGGAAAGAATAAAGAGGAAAGAAGAAAAGGAAAAGAAGAGAGAGAAGATTTATCTCGAACCTAGGGGTACCAGTCAAAAGTTTCTCTCACTTCACTCTTTCTCTCTCAAACGTGACCCAACAATGAGAAGAAAGAGAAACTTGTATTAAGTAAAAACTCTCTCTTTTGTGAAAGGTTGAGTCCTCTAATCCTTACAATGCTGGTACGTATATATAGAATTTGCCCTAAACATGGGTGGATGATCAAAAGTAACCCTAATTGCTGAAAAATTAAGATTAAATTGAATTAAAAGAAATTAGAAAATAGGGTGCAAAATGACAGATGTGCCCTTCTAAACAATTCATGGAATTCCATAACAGTCCTTGCGTTACGCTAAAACTTGTGTGATCTTGCATGGGTGATCCGGGGTCGTTCTGATGTCCCGTTGATCGTAAGATGATTGTTTTCTTGTAAGGCTCGGCATGGCAATTGATTTGATACCAACTTTGAGCCATGGATTGTGTTTTTAGTACACGATCTTGTGACTTGAAATTTGAATGGATCTTGAAACTTCGGATCAATAGTGTACTCTTTCCTTGATGCTTTTTGGTGATTTCTTCGCTGAATTACATTGAGCATACCGTTACTATCATAGGCCAAAAAATGTAGCTCGATTCTGTACCCTAACGAAGATTTTGGTACTTTGAAATTTTGGTTTGAATCTGGAATTCCGATGACAAAATTTGCAGCTGTTTCATTGGATTTGTGTGCAGAAACGGACCGCTCATCACGTACGGAGTTTGGGTCAGTGATTGCCCAAGTCCTTTTGGACACCATGGAATTGGTCTCGTGACGATCGGGCATGCGAATGGCGTGATTTGGCCACTTGAGTGAGGTACGGTGCTGCTGAATTTCCTGCACTTTGTTCACGGATCAATAATTTCTCTCTAGCTATTCTTTGTGCTCGGGTGTCGTCAGGGGGCGTGCCACATATTGAATAGCTCGTCTTGACTAGACGAATATGCGCACCAAATTTGAGCACGATTTGACTTAGGGCGGGTGAGATATGCGCATCGAAATTCATTGGTTGTGATTGTCCCTTCCATGGTGTGGAGTTGCAGGGTGACCTCACGGGAATAGAGTGCGACTGTTTCACTCTTTTGCCCATACAATCTCCCTGGAGTGTCCGTTCGGGTTGAAATTTGCCCCATGGGGTTTTCGACTGTGTTGGATCTAATGGTGGTGGTCCCATAGCGATTTGTGACACCGAAAATGAAGCTCTAGTTATAGTGGCCTTTTCAGGGTGTTAGAGACCGATTCCGCTCGAACTGTTTCCTAGTCTGCATTGCCTTAGACATGTTGGACTACGACAAAACTTGGCAAGAGACTTTTGAGAGACCATATGAAGATCTAGGATGATTCTAGGGCTATTATGAGACTACCGAAATTTCTACTATTTGCTAGGCTTTATTGAGCGGAGGCCCCATGTTGATGAAAAATACCTTCCAACAGTATGCTTCGTTGAATGTTGTGCTTTGAGAGAATCAAGAAGTGCAATGATTAAGGAAGTTTGAGGTATCTTGTCGATGTCCTCACCCTCAAAGGACTATTTGCGATTCTGAAGCTTGTGGCTTTTGTAGGGGCCTCCTCGAGCAGAATCATGCCTTTTCTGAAGGCCAAATGCTATGAACCTTAGGTCGAAATTGTTCACTGCTACACTAGGGTTGCTTTTGATGCTCAGGGTATCTTTGTAGGTCTCGTCTAGCGGGGTTCCGTAGAGGGCTTTTGATCCGTTTCGAAAGTCTGGTCCCATCTAGGCTAGTGGAGTTTGGTGAGGCATACCCTGAAGCCTGTGGCAGGTTAGACCCTAGCTTCATCAGTTTCTTTCCTTCGTGATGGTTCTTAGCATTTCTAGAGGGATCTTTTGGTCATTGTCCTCACCCTCAAGGGCTCTTGTTGTTGTTGCGCTGGGGAGATCTTATGCGGCTCTCACTCTTTGATGAGCCATGTTGAAGCATGGGGGATCTTATGCGGCTCTCACCCTCTGATGAGCCATGATTGTTGGGAGATCTTATGTGGCTCTCACTCCCTGATGAGCCATATTGAAATGTGGTGGATCATATGCAGCTCTCACCCCCTAATGAGCCATGATGGTTGAGAGATCTTATGCGACTCTCACTCCTTGATGAGCCATGTTGAAACGTGGGGGATCTTATGCGGCTCTCACACCCTAATGAGCCATGATTGTTGGGAGATCTTATGCGGCTCTCACTCCCTGATGAGCCATGTTGAAACGTGGGGGATCTTATGCGGCTCTCACCCCCTGATGAGCCATGATGGTTGGGAGATCTTATGTGACTCTCACACCCTAATGAGTCATGTTGAAACATGGGGGATCTTATGCGGCTCTCACCCCCTAATGAGCCATGATTGGTTGGTGACCTTATGCAGCTCTCACTCCCTGATGAGCCATGTTGAAACCTGGGGGATCTTATGCGGCTCTCACCCTCTGATGAGCCATGTTGATGTGCGAGAGATCTTATACAGCTCTCACTCCTTGATGAGCCATCTGGTGTTGCGATTGGATGATGCCTTTTGAGGATTTTAAGCAGGCCTCATTAGCCAGGATTGTGACTCTTTGAAAATTGAATGTTGGCTGAGGCGGTGGCCATGCGTCAGCCTGTCTTGTCTATTCAAGCACCCTTTTGCAGGTTTTCACTTGAATAAGGGAAGTGGTGCCATAAAGACAGTTTTCACCAACTTATGTTATTTCTGGACTCTTTTACGCATGACTTGAGGTCATATCCACCTTTTTCATCAGGTTTTGCTCATGATTCCCTTTTGGGGTTTGCACCGTGCCTGGATTTTGTTTTCTATGGAACTCTCTTACTCATGGTTTTGTGACTATGCTCGTCTATCATTTTTACTCATGGCATTCCCTTGTCCAGATGTACACCATGCCCATTTTTCCATGTGAAGGCATATTTAGAGTCGTGCCTTCGAGACATGTGCAAATCCTTTTAATGTCATGCGTTCAGGACGTGCACTATAGTTTAGGGTCATATGGCTGGACCGTAGTGGTGATGGATGACAGTTGTGGAGGCCATAGAGTGAGCTTGGTGATGGCTCTGACCTACTTGGGAAGATGACATGACGTTGTCTTGTGACGAGTTGATGATGAGTGGATGGTGGGTGAACAATGGTGACCCACTAGTTGATAGTAAGCATCGCTTGTAAAAGGGTTCGCCGTTTCGTGAGCATGGGTAAGACTCACTAGGGGAAAATATGGTAATGATGGTGAAGGTAGTGCGCGGACATGAATGGGCCGGCTAGGGAAGGCGTATGTGAAGATGCATGTAAAGGGCATGTGCGGTATATAAATCCCCTGAAAAGGAAATGGAGGTGGTGTGCGCACATGAACGGGTCGGTTAGGGAGGACGTGCATGAATATGCACAGTGTGTGCATCTATGGGGGCATCTTTAAGGTCATGCCTCCTAGACCTGTGAAAAGTAGTTTAATGTCATGCGGCTAGGACGTTCACTATGGTTTAAGGTCATATAGCTTGGACCATGGTTATGCACTTTAAAGTTATGCAACTAGGACCATGTAGTTTAAGGTCCTGCAACTAGACCTCCGCTACAGTTTAATGTAATATAGTTTGGACCATGACTGTGCAAATTAAAGTCATGCGATTAGGACTAGAGCTGTGCAGTTTAAGGTCATACAACACATACCATGGCTGTGCAGTTTAAGGTCATGCCATGTAGACCATGGTTGTGCAGTTTAAGGTCATGCAATGCGGACCATGGCTATGCAGTTTATGGTCATGCAATGCAGACCCTGGCTGTGCAGTATAAGGTCATGCAATGCGGACCATGGCTGTGCAGTTTAAGGTCATGCAATGCGGACCATGGTTGTATAGTTTAGGGTCATGCAATGTGGACCATGGTTGTGCAGTTTAAGGTCATGCAATGCAGACCATGGCTGTGTAGTTTAAGGTCATGCAATGCAGGCCATGTCTATACAGTTTAAGGTCATGCAATGTGGACCATGGCTGTGCAGTTTAAGGTCATGCAATGCAGACCATGGCTGTGAAGTTTAAGGTCATGTAATGCAGACCATGGCTGTGTAGTTTAAGGTCATGCAATGCGGACCACAATTGTGCAGTTTAAGGTCATGCAATGCAGACCATGGCTGTAGCTGGGGATCCTCCTGTTATGGTTGCTCTTGCTGTATTGCCTAGGCCTTCTTTCCTCGGGCTGCCAGGCGTTATTTTCTTGATGCTTCAGATGGGCGTCCAGAAACTGAAGGAGCTATCCTTTGAAGATCTTGGAGCAGCGATCCAACAATTGAGGGGGATTTGGTTTGGGAATTTGCTCTCCTTCCTTATTTTGATAGCATTGTCAATGAGCTAGAGGGATGGAGGGTGAAGGCCCTGCGAGAAGAAGCAACTGCGTAGCGATTGGAAAGCTCGCGGTTGCCCCCTTTGGAGTCTTCTCGTCTACGCTACCGTGAATTGGTAAACACTCAATGACAACAGCTGGATGCCACAGAATCCTAGAGATCAAGCCTTGCTGTGGAGGCCATCGCTTGCCAGCGTAAGGTGACGGCTCTGAGGGCGAAGATATTAGAGCTGATGCAGAAGCTTGACAAGCTGGAGAAGGAGACTGCCGATTGGAAAGCGAAGGATAAAGTGCTTTTTGATAACACTTTGGCCCTCAAGCATTCTTTGGGAGAAGTGACCACCTTGATGAAGAAAGAGGTGGGGCTGGAAGCAGAGCTGAAGAACGAGATTGAACACGCGAAAACATCGGCTGCAACTTACTGGGGAAAGTTCAATGAAGCATTTGATCGATTTTGACGACGTCTTCTTTCTCTTTTTCTTCTTTTCATTTCTTTTCTTATAAAGTAAAGAAGTTTGTAATGCCCTTTTGACTTGTAAATGAAACAATTCTTTTCATTTTTCTTTCTATGTCATTGCTTCCTCGCTTTCATAACTTGAGACAACAAAGAAAAGCCCACTCCTTGCTTTGTCTTGTGGCCACCTGTTGTGGCTTTAGTGACCTTGAATGTAAAAGCCCATGATCCGAACATCTCGACTTCTAGGAGGGGCATAGTGTTGGAGAGTATCAGTCTCTGGCCAGTCTAGGTGATGGAGCTTCAAATGGGGAGTCCATGACCTCATGACTGGGATCACTTGGTGCTTGCCCTTGAGCTAGGTGACGCTTCATGCACTTGGATCATGTGGCAGGCCCTGTGGGAGCAGAAACCTGAAGATGACTCTGTTTTTGCTCGGGTTGAAAAGGCGTTGGTGGCTTTCGAGAATCCAGCCACCTGGGCCAGCATTTCTCTAACGCTCTCTTGTTGTGGCTAGGTGAGGATGGTGTCTTCAAACTCTTTATTTAGAGTGTTGGAGTTTGGGCATCGTCGAACTGCACTTGTGGAGAAAATAAAAGAGGAGGGAGGAGAAGAAGAGTTAGAATGTGCTAGGTTGCTTTTTACGTCGTCGAAATTGGATGTGCCCAGGGGATATTTTAGGTCTTGCCCTGGGTTTGACTATCCTGGGGTGTTTTTAGCATTGTCACCCATATTGGGGGAATCCCGAGGTGTTGATGACTCCGGCATGTCCGCCTGATTATACAAAAGGACAAGGCGAGCTGCGCCTGGGATGAAGTCCTGCAAAGTTGGCAGTGGGGGAACGAGCCTGAGAAATTCTTGCTCGACTGGTGGCTGATGAGGACGATTCTGTCGGTGGGCCGACCTAGGTGCCCGCCGTCTCCTTCTGGATCCTTGAGGGGGTGTTTGGACTGCCCTTTTTGGCTGGTGAGTAGTCTTAGTTTGGTAGACTACCTCATGTTTCAAGGATTTGAGCGTCCTTTGACCATGGTAGGCTTTCCAGGGCTGAGGGGTCAAGGGTTTCGAAAGGTCTAGTGTATGCTCATGAGGGGCTTGTAGTGTGACTTCCTCTTAAACAGAAGCGAAGGCTTGAACGCATTCTGGGAGAACTGCACAAATGATGTGGCCCTGCTGGACTTTGTCCGCGACTATAGCTTCGAACTCAAAGCACTCGTTGAGCTCGTGGCCCCATACTTGGTGATACGGGCACCAGAGCTTCTCCGTGCCCTGGGCAAGACGCCTCTGCTGCCTGGCAGGCTTGTGAATGACAAGGCCTTGTTGGAGCATTGCCTCGGAGAGTGCCTGCAAATGGTCTTGCTCAGTATTGTGCTGGGCTTCAGTTAGGAGGCTTTCTTGCTCAAGCAGTAGAGGGACTTGAGGGTGTTCTCCTAGGCTACCTTGAACTTCCTGACATTGCTGCATCTTTTATGATAAGATCTTATGAAATTCAGTGCACTCGCTGACATCATGACCTTGTATTTGATGGTATTTGCACCAGATGTTTTTGGTCCCTGGGGGCAGGAACTTAGGCTGCCTTTTCGGCTTAGGAGTGACGAGTCCTTCTTCGAGCATTATGGAGAAAAATGCACGGAGGATAGTCAGTGCCTCGTCATCCTCTTGGATCATTATTATGTGAGAAGCCTCAGTTGCCCCGAATGCCTTCTTCAACTCTTTGAGCTTCATGTAACCCTTGTTGATAAGGGGTTCGATAGTGTCGTTGAGATTATAGCAGTCGTAGTGGGGTGGCATACCCTCCTGTGATAGGTGCAGTACCTCTCATTTGCCTTCTGCCCAGCCAACTTGGTAGTATCAGCCTTCGGCAGCTGGATCATGTTCTGTTCTAGAAGACCCCGGAGCAGTGCAAGAGTCCACTCCTTGTCGAAGGGGTAAACTTTATTCTGGTGCTAGACCCAGTAGTCATTTTTAGGAGGCGAGACACTGTTGTAAGACTGCTGTTTACCCCCCGCTTGAGGCTTCTGTGTCTTGGAAAGGTTTTGGGTTTGAGGAACAACGCCCTTGGTGTCAGTCATGTTGACGACCACGTTGATTACTGCCTTTTGATTTCCCCAATTGTTGGAGTGAGAATTTGAGGTGGAGGGTTGCTGACAAGAGCTACCATGGTTCTTGAACAATCCCTCGATGCAAACTACCTTAGAGATGAGCTCTAACATGGAGGGTGGATTGGATGCCTCGACATGCATGGCGATCTAGGGGAGAATGTTTTGTATACAGGTTTGGACCCCTTCCTTTTCAGTCATGGGAGTGGCATGGAAGGTTGCCAATTCTCTCCATCGGGTGATGAACTAGTCCACCAGCTCACCAGGGTCTTACATCAGAGTGAGGAGCTCAATGGTTTCCACATTCCTTTGAGTCTCGTAGAAGCGTTGGTAGAACAATTGCTCCATTTCCTACCACGTTTGTACCAAGTTTGGAGGCAACTGAGCATACCAATGGAAGGCTGACCCTTCGAGAGTCTCGACGAACTGGCGGAGAAGTAGTCATCTGTCAGATGGTATCTCTCGACAGGCCGCTTGGAAGTGGGCAGTATGCTGGTGAGGAGTCATGGTACTTTTGAACAAGGGTAGCTTCCCCTTTTGGTTGTTTTGGGGAAACGACACCAGGTCAATGTACAAAGGGTACGACTTTTGATAGAGCGGCATCTCCTACATGCCTGGGACCTTGTTCTTAAAGCTATGGGCCACCATAGCATCTATGTCAGTTTGGGAGATCCCGTGGGAGGTAGAAATGTCTTGGGAGGCTGATGGAGGGGTTTTCCAAGGAACTTTGTCCTCACTAGTCCGGGAATCGGTCGAAGAAGGGGACCTGGAGGCCTCTAGACATTCCATCTTTTCAAGGATGGCTTGCATCATTTCCTCAAACTTGTTCATTCGCTCCTCTTGAGTGTCGTCTGGGTCATTGATCACCATGACACTGACCGTCTCTTTTGGAGGGTCATAGCCTAGAGGAGGAGCAGACTTCCGGGGTCAGCAGTCGTGGGTGGCAAGTCAGTTTGCAAAGGCTCAGCTTGCCCTGACTAGACTCGAGCCTTGCATGTTGATGTCGTGATGACCGGTTCTCGACGATCTTGGGACCGTGGTTTCAGGGCAGTGACGACCCAACAATACTGTTGGACTCTCTCAGGTCCTGGAGTTTAAAGAGGGAAAAAGGGGTTATGATGCAGAAGGCCATCTAAGATGGTGACCTCGAATGCCTTGGGGGCTTCTTTGGTCAGGATCCGAAGACCTCTCTTCTGCTTAACCTTGAGGCAGCTATGGACTTCATTCCAAAACTGAGCCTAAGACGTGGACTGCCCACCTTCTTTGAACATGCAAGGGCCGTGTCTATCAACTGGAGCAAATAATGGGATCCCAAGAAAGCAGGCAAGTTGGATTTCTGCTTTGGAGGCTGGAGGCCTCTGTCTGAGATTAGGCCATTGCCCCGAACTCCTTTGTGGGGCCCGAATATATGACTGATCTAAGGCTGGCTCAAGATGGTACTCTTAGGGAAGACCTTTGAGTACCAGGGCTCGATATGCTTACATCACATCGAAAGAGTGGTAGGGGAAGGAGCCGGTTCGTGATTCCTCCTGAGTCTGGATCTGAGAGGGACTTGCAAAGATGATGCGTGTGCACCTTTAGAGTTAGCCATCCGGGTGACTTGGGGGTCGACCTGGGCTTGGTCAATGTGTTAGACCTGAGGAGGCCAAGACCCATGAGCTTGTGTCTATGAGGGACAAGGCAGAAGCCCATCTCTCACAGGGTGAAACTGTGTGTGTTGGGAGGGAAGACAGAGTAGTCGACCATCATGTGCTCGACGTGGCATAGAGCTAGCGCTGCCCCGAGTTGTGGAAAGCAAATGCATGGTGCTTGCAGGGTTCAGCCTGAGGAGGCGTAACTTTGGATGCGAGCTCAAGGCAACGTGAGGGTTGCCCTGAGGTGCGACTTGAGTGGATTGACCATGAGACCTTGGGTGTGTGCGGTGGGTGGAGGCCACAGGGTCTCCACCTCAGTGTGCTGCGCCTCTAGGTCTAGAGGTTCGGAGAGGTGAAAGGATATGGGGGTTTTCCTCGTGGAAAACCTCAGGGGCGACGAAAACTTGCTTATCTTTCGTGGGAATGGATAGGGCAGCCTTCTTACGTACCTCAGCAATATGACTGGTAGTAGATTTGCCAGTAGCAGAGTGTGTGGAGCAGATGTGCTACCCATGCAAGGGGCCTTGGTGGAGAGTCCACTAGGCCTGAAAGCGGGGAGGCAGGGACCTTTAAGTCCCATCTCACAGCAATCCAGGTGAGAACCTAGGAGCTGGACAGTGAGTCCTGATTAAGAAGAAGAGTGGGAAGGAGGCTTGAGCGGCTCGCTTCTCTGGAACTGCCACGTGTACAGGGATAAGGAAGTTCCCGACTCTAACGAATGGGTTAACCAACCTAGATGCCATAGAAATAAGTGCGAAAAGTAAAAGAGGATGCTGATCAAACAAGAGCGAACCAACTAAGAGGTAGTAAGTCCCAGTGGAGTCGCCAAGCTAGTTCGTTGCCTCGATCTCGCCTTTCGGATCTAGATGATCTGGCAGCATTTATCTTGGGTTTTTGACGAACCTGAGATTTGAGATCACTCCCTCAGAACCTTACTCGAGAGCAAGGGGTATTCCAACCGATGAGAGAGGAATTGAAGATGGATTCGAGACATACTTGGGTTGGCTCGTGTGGGCGCCCTCTTAGATCACGAAGAAAGCCCCCCAGCTGCTTTAGCTCGTTTGGAATCGCCTCCTTTGACCTGCAATCCTCTTATTTTTAGCACAATACTTATGTGGTTAATTTGTTAGACAAGTGGGTCAAAGAGTCCCACCCTTATCTTAGGGCAACGTGCATTTATGCAATAGGGTGATGAAGCGTAAGGTTTAAATAAAGATACCATAGAGAAGAAAACTTGACGAAGAGGCGAGACTAGCATGACATCTGGGAAGTTATCGACTTGGAGTGGTAGTAAGACGAGCATAGTTCTCAAGACCAGCATGACGACATTATTACTCGAAACCGAAACCGATATGACGGTGCTAGGCTAAATCTACCCTCAGTCAAGTGAAAGAGAAAAGAGAGTGAAAAGAAGACACGAGATGGTAGAGCGATGAGGTCCCAACGGGCTAGGCGTCGCCACTCACAATCATGGAGTAGCAACGTCATGGCTCTTGGGCGGCGCTCGATGCTACTACTCATGGCTAGAGAGTGAGAAATGAACCACAGACAGCGCTAGGTATCGCCATTGGCAACATAAGAAGATAACATGCCCTTGTGCGAGAGGCAATAGTCTCTGATGAAGTGTGCGGTGATGGTCATTCGTGAAGCGCGCGGCAATAATCCTCACGAGACGCACGACGATAGGCGTGAGACGCAGGAAGGACGGCGATGAACGTCGAATATGTGAAGGACACTTCGTAGATGACGATAGGCATTGCCGAGGCCTTTAGCAGGCGGTGAAGTGTATCACTGTCTACTATAGATGCAAAACAAGGAAGGACCGCTGCGGGTGGCAACGAGTTTCACCGTTTGGGTTCTTCACTGAGATGTCAAAGCTACGTCAGTGGATGGCGATAGGCAGCACCGTCTACAGACCTCACTAGATGAAAGAGATAGAAGAAAAGAAGGAGAAGGAGACTCACGCATGGTACTCCCATCGCCATGCGTGACCTGTGTGACCTCAGGGGAGGCATGCACGACACTGCCACTACCATGCATGACCCCAGCGAGGACCCTAGACGGAGAAGAGAGAGAAGAGAGGAAAGAATAGAGAGGGAAGAAGAAAAATAATAGAAGAGATAGAAGATTTACCTCAAACATAGGGGTACCGATCAAAAGTTTCTCTCATCTCATTCTCTCTCTCAAACGTGACCCAACAATGAGAAGAAAGAAAAACTTATATTAAGTAAAAACTCTCTCTTTGTGAAAGGTTGAGTCCTCTAGTGCATACAATGTTGGTATGTGTATATAGAATTTGCCCCAAACATGGGTGGATGATCAAAATTAACCCTAATTACGGGAAATTAAGATTAAATTGAATTAAAAGAAATTAGAAAATAGGGTGAACAATGACAGATTTGCCCCTTCTTAACAATTCATGAAATTTCAAAAAATACCTTGTGTTGCCCTAGAACTTGCGTGATCTTGCATGGCTGATTCAGGTTTATTCTAATGCCCGGTTGATCGTAATATGATTTTTTTCTTGTGGGGCTCGGCATGGCGATCGATTTGATAACAACTTTGAACCATCGATTGTTTTTTTAGTGCACGATCATATGACTTAAAATTTTAATGGATCATGAAACTTCGGTCGATAGTGTACTCATTCCTTGATGTTTTTCAATGATATCTTCATTGAATTACACTAAGCATGCTGTTACGATCGCGGGGCAACAAACGCTGCTCGATTCCGTGGCCGAACAAAGATTTTGCAACTTTGGAATTTTGGTCGGAATCTAGAATTTTGGCAACAAAATTTGCAGTAGCTTCGTCGGCTTTGTGTGCAGAATCCAATCATTCATCACGTACGGGGTTTGGGTTAGTGATAGGTCGAGACCTTACGCACACGATAGAGTTGATCTCATGATGATCGGGCTCGCAATGACATGATCTAGCCTCTCTATGGAGGCACGATGCTGCTGAATTTCCTACACTTTCTTCATGGATCAGCAAATTCTCTCTAGCTTTTCTTTTGCCTCAGGTGCTTTCAAGGGGTGTACCACATATCTAATCGCTTGTCTTGAGTAGACAAACGTGCTCACCAAATTTGAGCCCGATCTGACTTGGGACGGGTGAGATATGAGCGTCGAAAGTCACTAGCCATGACTGTCCCTTCCATGGCTTAGAGTTGCAGGGTGGCCGCACGGGAATAGTGTACGACCCCTCTTGTTTCATTCTTTTGCTCATAACTTCTTCTTGGAGTGTCTGTTCGGGTTGAAATTTGACCTCTGGGGGTTTTCGATAGTGGCAGATCCAATGGTGGTGGTACTATAGAGATTTGCGACATTGAAAATGTAACTCTAGCTTTAGGGGCCGTTTCAGGGTGCGAGAGGCCGATTCTGTTGGAACTGTTTCTTAGTCTGCATTACCTTAGACATGTCGGACTATGACAAAATTTGGTAGGAGACTTTTGAGGGACCTTATGAAAATCTTGGCCGATTACAATGCTATTTTGAGAGTGCCAAAATTTCCACTGTTTGCTAGGCTTTATTGACCGGGGGCCCCATGTTCATGAAAATACCTTTCGACAACCATTTACGGGCAGTGGATTTTGATGATGAGGGTGACCTAGTGAGGGATGGTAGGCGAACGCAGACTCATTGGGGATTAGGGAGTGAATGTAACTCCCTGGTAATTACAATGGGTAGAATCATGTGATGAGAAACATGAATATGACTCCAATGGGGATGGAAAGGTGATGAGGTTCGAACCTTGCCGATGTACTCACGAGCGGGCCGACTAGGGAAGCATGGATGGAGGCCCATGCAAAAGGTATGAATGCAGGGGCAAGAGGGTTGCGCTCTGTGGTACAGGGGTTGTGCTGGGCGGTAGTCTGTGGGAACCACGTGCGTACGGTAGCAGAACGTGTACGACAGGCTACAAAAAAACATGCTCGGTGGTATGCGGACAACATTCTACGCACGGTGGCAGAACGCGTTCAACAGGCTATGAAGTAATGCGCTCCACAATATGCAAACGACATTGGACGTCGAGGTGCACACAGTAATAGAATGCACACGACGGTACACGCACAATAGCATGCACTCGGTAGTAGGTGTACGGCAGCATGAGCTTAATAGCGTGTAGTGAGGGAGCACTTGGCTGTCTTAGTCCAGGTTTGGGCTTGGGCCGAAACCTGACTTGACCCGGCTGGTTACTGCTTGGCCTTTCAAACTTGGGTGTTGTTTACGTTTTTATGAGGGGCAAGTTTGGGAAGGTGAGCCAGTGAAATTTTATAAAACTGGTAAAACCCCATTTTTGAGAAGGTGAGCCGGTGAAAGTTTATAAAACTGGTAAAACCCCACTCTTTAACTTGGTAAACGGTAAGTGCTTCTCGACGAGCATTCTGGCGAAGCACAGAGACTTCCGGTGAAACATAAGGATTTCCAAAGGTGGTTGTTTTTGGTAGGGGCATATCCGAGGGTTGTGGGTACTTTTCCAGCGGAGAATTTGAGAAAAGAAGGGAAGAACCGAGACTCATCGATAGTTTGCAGAGGTTTCCAACAATGTTTTATGGCAAGAGGAGCGTGTCAGAAAGAGGAAGAAAAAGGCACGACAATGCGCAAGGGAATTCATTGTGGTTTTTCAGCAAAATGAACATGCCGAGAAGAGGAGAAGAAGGCTCAGTAGGGTTTCTCGGTGATCACTGGCATTGAACGTAGTGAAGGTAGAGGGTTCGCGGTGATATTGTGCCAGGGTTTTTGGGAATTTCTGCAGCCACCAGGGTCTTTTTGGTGAAGAGTTTACATGCAATCCGAAGGGTCTTAGGGTACACTCGTGCGAAGGGGACAGGCGTGCTAGCAAAGTGTCATACATGCAGTGTACAATAGCCAAAAAGGTGGCATTTGCAGAGACACACGTGTGAGGGTGACAGCGGCATGTCGCGATGGCAGAAGGACGTGTGCGGCAGTAGGTCACACTTGACAGTAAGGCATGTGTGACATCAAACTCGCACGGTGATAATTAAGTGCTCGGTGGTGAGATGTGTGTAGCATAAAATGTGCACAATGGCACATGTGCAGTATCAAACGTGCACAACAGAAAACTTCGCACCCGACGGTGAAAAACGTGCTCAGCAGAAAACACGCACAGATCCAATGGCCGAACCTTCAAGTGATCGAGGTTTTGAGAACATTCAAGAAGTGAAAAATCTTTCATGAGTAGGGGAGTTGGGGACTAGCAATTTTACTGACGATAGCTTGATCCGGGGGGACCCCATTTGGCTCCTGGAGCCTTCATGTAAATCAGAGTGGCCCTTGAGTGTCACCTTCATCAGCGAACCAATGTGTTTTGAAGTCTACGAAAATAATGATGGCACTATTTCAGCTGAAGAGGGGGTTGCTCTCTTCATTGTCTGCATAGAGAGATAGCTTCTTATGAATACCTTCCTACGCTTGGGAAGAGGATGGTCAAGACAAAGGGGTTGGTATGGTCACCTATTGGGTTCCAAGTGCAGGGGGAGCGCGAGTTTCTTAGGGGGTACACTTCCTGGACCCTTAATGTGTTGCAACTGTATGAAGACATGCTTGGGCGTGCCCCTTTGTCAGTAGCAATTCAATGCTCAGCAAGATATTTTGACAGGTGCTCCAATACTATTAAGGCACTATTGGAGACATGAAGTCATGTCAGCAACACGTGGCTCTTCAGTCATGGTGGGGCAGAGATCTCTCAGCTGGATCTTCATGTTATCGACGACCTACCATTGATGGGAGCGATGTATGATGAGTTTGTGCCTCAGAACTCAGTCATTTTTTGTGGGGTGTCGTTAGATGGTGAGGTACCCCCTGTTGGTCTGAAGGAGATATTCAAGATCTACTAACTCCTTAGCTCTCAGTGACCTTGACCCAATGGGTGAGGTTCTTTTATAGAGAATATCTTGATGCGGCTGAGTTGGATTGCCCTTTAGGGGGAAAGGGGAAGGTTGTTACAGAAGAGAGGTGAGGTTCTTTTATAGAGAATATCTTGATGCGGCTGAGTTGGATTGCCCTTTAGGGGGAAAGGGGAAGGTTGTTACAGAAGAGATACCTCCCATTTATAAATGTCAGTCTGCAAGTGATGGCATTTTTCTGACCTCGTACCTGGCCTTGTTTCTCTACAAATTTGTCTTTTCTGGGGTGGGGGGGGGGGGGGGGAGGGGGTAGATGTGATTCGTCCAGGCTCACTTTACATAGCCTGTGACAGGGCAAGAGGGTGTCAATATGCCTTGCACTGCCCGTCCTGTGCAGCAATTATTATGGGCTGGGGTTGTGTCAAGAGGAAAGCCTTACAAAGGCAAAGAAGGTGGTCCTGGACTGGTGAGAGGCGAGGCTTTTCATGGGGATTTCAAGACACCTTTCTCAGTTCATTATGTGTTCAGGTGGCTGGCAGCGTACTTCCTCAGCACATATACTAGAAACCTGCTTTTGGAAGAGAGAATGTGTCCGCATTTAACGAAGATTGTGGGGCAGATGGTCGTTTTCCATACCCCCGAGCATGCGCGATGTTTGTTCGGCAATGAGTCCTCTAATCTACGTCAAGTCCTCTTCCCGATGGGGGGTTTCACAAACTGTGATTTTGTAGATGAGCATGGCCATGAGTTGGATGGTGCTTCTTGGGGAATCTGAGAGCTCATGTATCTTCTAAGCGTCAGAGGAGGGGTCTTAGCCTATCGAGCCCCATATGGCGCAAAGCTCGAAGGGTACTACCCCCACTGCTTCGCTCATCAACATGGGCTTGATCAAGGGTGTCCCTTCCCAATCTTATTCGAGAAGCATTATGGGAAGGTAAGTGCTGAGAAGACGGAGGGATTGGGGACTCTCTGTGATTCATGGAAGGTAGTCCGGGTTCGCACTGCTTGGTCGACATGCTTAAAGGTCATTGAAGTAAGCAAGTTTGTCGTATCTTACTTCGACAGAGTGGGCCGAGTGACTGAAGCATATGAGCGTTGGTGGAGAATCACCAACCGTTGACACTGAGTGGTCACCCATAATTGGAAGGAGATAAATAGCATTTAGCGTCAGGAGACCAAGCAGGGGAAGAACTTCAAACCCCCTCCTTTTGTTTGGGCCCTTGAACTGGATTATCCCCAAAACTGGGAACAACTTGGGGTGCCCCAGGAAATAGCAGCGGACAAGACCTCGCTGCAAATGCTGGTTCTAAAAGAGAGGACGAGAACCCTTTTTGGAAATCAAAGTTTTAGTTTTGAGTGAGAAGAAGGTCGTGGGGTTCCCTGCCAAGAAGGGTATCCAATCCTAGATCTGAATGCCATCATAGGGAGTGGTCATCATTGTGCCCCCGCTGTGGGTTCTTTGCATGGTGAGGCCTCAAGGAAAATTGCAGCTTCTCAAGAAGGGAAGAAGAAGAGGAAGAATTTCTAGCCCATAGATGCTTCTGGGTCCTGGTCCGCTGCTGCACCTTCCCAGAGGTGCAAGAGTGCTAGGCCATCTGTTGTTCCTGAGCCAATAATTAGTACTCCATCTCCTGCTGCTTCACAGGCTCAGGATGATGATGCTGGGATCTTCGAGCGCATCATTATTCCTTCGGATAGTGAGGTGACCCTTGTGCCATCCTCTCCAAGGAGGATGAGTTTGATCTTGGCTCCATGTCCCGAGGAAAATGCCCCTTCAGACTTGCCCTAGGCAAGTGGAGCTTCAAGTGAAGCTGCTAATGAAGGCCCTATTATTGTTCAGGGGGATGAACCCGAAATTGGAGAGGAATTGGAACAAAATGAGGCAACTACCTTGGGTGATGCGGGTGATGAGGGCCTGGACACTATTTGGGAGGAACCTGGCCAAAGTGAGCAACCTGGGATGGCTGCTTTAGGTGAAATGACTGAGGTTGTGGGAGACGAAGGCCCAAATACTACTCTAGGGGAGGCCCTTGAGGAAACTGGTGGTATGGGTTTCGAGGTTGCACCTCCAGAGGAGGCAATAAACATGGCCCTTGTTTCTTCATAGGTGACTCTTTCTACTGAAGTGACTCCAGTTGCGACCTCTGCTATGGTGGTTCCCTCAGTTGAGATGATCTCGGTTCCCAACTTGACTCTGACAGAGGCTCGAGGCAGCAGCGATCTAGGCATGGCTCAAGAAGTGCTTCGCGCATGCCTTCAACTGTTAAAGGTGTGATCCCTCACAGAGATTGGTCCAACAATTGCCAAACTCCAGAAATATGCCCTTGCACTGTGTACTATTGAGGGCGACCTGAAGGTCTTTGACCACTTCGACCATTTGATGAATGAAATGGAGGGCTGGAGAGTGAAGGGCCTACAGCAGGAGGCGAAAAAAAGTGAGTTGACTTCTTTCGAAGATTCACTCACGCATCGTTGTGAGGAAGTGGATTCCTGCATACAGAAGAAAGCTACCGTGGCCACTCAGCAATCTGACCTTAAGTTGGAGGGGAAGGCCCATTGGGACAGGATGATAGCCATAAAGGCATAAATGCGAAGACTAAAGGATGAGTTTGATGGACCTGATCAAGAGATGAATCAGGGGAAGGCCCTGGATGTAGTCCTAGCTGAGGAGCTATCGGAACTCATCCACACCATTGAGTCGGAGACTGCCTTCATGGCACAAGAGGCTCGAAGGGTGGCTGAACTGAGGGAGCATGCTCAAGGAGCCGAGGTGATGTCCGAAGAGCCCAAGGTGAAGATAAATGAGATCATCAACCATTTTTAGAAGCCGCTTCATTCCTTCTTCCTCTTTCTTATTTCTTTTCTTTTTTTATTGTATACAGATATTTGTACACAAATCTGCCTCTATGAATGAAGCACCACTTTTTTCCTTTTGCCTGTATTGTTCATGGTTTGTATTTCTTCATTTTTCATTACTACCTTCCAAGAGACCGCACGATAGTAAGGAGCCCTCCTTTTGACTTAAACGCCATTTCGGGTTTTCTTCTAAATCCTTGAGGTGTTCACCATTTTTGGTTTTCGCAAAACCACCATGCTCGGTCAATTTTTTTTTTTTTGATGCGTTTGCTCACCATGCCATTTTGGGTTTTCATCATGTCCGTCCTCTTTTTTTTTGTAGAGGCATGTTTTAGGTCATGTTACCACAACCGTCGATTTGGAGTGATTTAAGGTCATTCACTGAGACCTGGGGGCATTTAAGGTCGTGCCTCCGAGACCATAGTGATAGTGTATTTTAAGGTTGTACACTAACATCTGAGGGCATGTTTAAGATCGTGCCTCCGAGACTGTATGTTGTGTAGTTTAACGTCATGCAACTAGGACGTATGCTATAGTTTAAGGTCATATAGCTTGGACCATGGCTATACAGTTTAGGGTCTTACAGCTCGGACCGAGGTGCAGCACTAGATCACCTGTGGAATCAATCTGCTAGTTCAATTTCCCCATTGTATATGAGTTTCTGGATAATGTATCCAATGGTAATACACTCCTCAGTCTTGTGACCGAGTATCCTATGATACTAGTGCTAATCGAGCTCATCATCCCTCTCGACTTCCTTTGGTATTTTTGGCGTCGCTAGTTCGATCATCTCCATGGATAAGATACTTTCAAGCAACTTGGGGATCATACATTTGTCAAAGGAATAAACATTGCGCCGGCTTCTTCTTGGGAAATGCACGGTATTTGGCATGGTGGTTGCTGACTCCTTATCATCATTGCCCAATGCAAAAGGCCTAGATATGTTTTCATGGTGATTGAGTGAGCTTTTGATCTGTACTGCCATGTTGACCCTCTTAGTGAACGTGAGGAAGCACGACAAAGGTGGAGGTAGTTGCTCTTCTCTTGATCTCTTTGTTTCAATGACAAGACGTGGTGCTTGAGAGATGGTAAAGAGGGCTGGTGCCCCGAAGGGGTATGCTCAAGCTTACGAGACGTCAATATCTCTTGGCACAAGGTTTCTATCATTTCATCCTTTGACCTCATCTCAAATTGTAACTGCCTTAATGCAGCCTTAAGCAGTGCAATCCCGTCTCCATAGGATTTTGGTACCTCATTGGTCACTATAGCTTCGACACCAGTCATACTTGAGTGCTCTTCTTCTAGTGGAGGAATGGAGGCTGTGGGGCTGATAGCCTCGAAAGCTTCCGTTTCATTTGCGGTGATCCACTCCAATAGAGTTTGTTCACCACATGCCTCCTGCTCAATGGAGTTCTCGACCATGGGTTCAACTGCTGCTTCTTTGACAACATCATTGGTGAGGGTCATTGAGCCTTTCTTCAGGTTCGCTTTTCCGAGACACGGGACGAACATGTGATCAACCTCATAAGGAGTCACGATATCTTCAAGGCATTGAGGAGCCATTTGAGAAGGGCTGCCAACAGGGGAAGCACAACTCATCTCATTCAGCACAGGGGAGCAGCTTTCCTCGAATGAGAGTGATGAGTTCTCATCAAAGGTAAGAATGTCTGGGCTAGAGCAGGCGAGGGTGGGAGTATCATTAGAACCAAACAGGGGAGATGGCTGTCCATCACGTCTCCAAGATTCTGTGATGAATTCATGTAAAGACAGAAGGAGAGGGGACAGTGGCAGAGTCCCCTTCTTGTTCAATAGGTCGATCTTAACAATGAGCTCCTCAAACTTTTGAAGGAGCTCAACGGTAGCAGTTTTCTCTTCAGCTTCATCTTGGAGAGTCAAGATGTTGAGGTAGACTTTTGGCTCAATTTTGGCCTCTTCAAAAGCCTGGGATGTATCCTCATACAATGGGTTTCTCACATACTGGGGAAAGGCGAACCTGGGCTTTCTAACGATGAGTGGCAAGTACCCAACCAGTTTAGTCGGGCCTTCGTCCCTGATTCGGGCCTTTGCCCTATCTGCGGGTTCGGCTTCCATCTCCCTTGAGGCACTGGGACTGCCCCGAGAGACTTGTTCGGACCCCTGAGTTTCCCCGAGCTCGGATAGATTTGGCTTAGGTTTCGACATTTTGACATGCTCGGACCAAGTCTGCTCGACGAAGGTGTCGCTTCTGGTGTCCCAACTTGAGATGGGGACAGGAGTTCAAACAGGTGAATCTCAATTGGCTCCAGGTCGATGGGGTCACTAAGGTTGGATTGGCTCCTTGCCCCCTCTGCAGACTCATTCTTTCCCTGATTCACATCTTGAACCTCATAAATGAGGGGCTTTATTATGCCCCGAGCAACCCTTTCGATGTTTACCACGTGACATGCCTCTTAGACATCATCCGCCCCAAGGGGAATAAGAGGGGAGAAAGGGTTCACATCACTGATAGGAGACTCTTCAATGTTCTCCTTTTCTTGACCCACAGAACTAGGGGGAGTCTTGGATCTGTGCATGTGTGCACATTGCAAAGGCGTGCTTAAGGCGGGTGATGGTGTTGCCGCGTGTGCGCCCCTGGAAGAAGGTCTTCGGGTTACCTGGGGGTCGACTTGGGCTCGAGTAGCATGTCTGGCCTTAAGAGGCCCAGTGTTGTGAGCATGTGTGCATGATGGAATAGCCGTATGACCATCCCTCACAGAGTATGCAGATATGTGCGGAGAGGGGTGACTAGGAGATCGCCTCTCATGTACTTGGATAGGAGCAATAACAAGGCTGCCCCGAGGGATGCAATCCATATGCAAAGGATGTGCAGGGCCAGGTCCACATCCAAGAAGATCTGAGCCCTGATAGCGCCCTGCGGTTACCTGAGGGTTGCCCTAAGAGGTGTGATGGATGTGCAAAGGATGTATAGTACTAGGTTCGAGAAGACCCGAACTTTGACAGTGTCCTGAGGTAACCTGCCAAGGTGTAGCGCAAGTTGATGGACCACAAGCTTTAGTGGGTGTGGGGCTGGTGGTGGCCTCAGGGTCGCCTCCTCCTAGTGTCAAGCCTCTTGTGATAGGGGCCCGGAGTGGCAGAAAATGGGGGGTAGCTTCATGACGACCCGCAGGAGAAACAACAGACGAACTGCCCATCACGAGAGAGGGAGAGGCAGCCTTCTGGCAGCCCCGAGCAAAGGGACAAGCAATTGTCTTGCCAGTGACAAGGTGCATGCAATGTGGGGTGGCTGTTATGCCACCCATGCAAGGTGCACTGGTGGAAGATCCACCAATGCTAGGATGCAGGGAGTGAAGGACTCTTAGGTCCATCCTCACCTCAATCCAGGTGAAGACCTGTGAGCGCGACACATGGGAGAAATGTCAGGAACACGGGTCACGGAACCTGTTCCTGAGGAAGACTCGCGAGTGCAGGGATTACAAATCCCCAACTCGGATAAAGGGGTTAGCTAACCTCGAAGACATGTGTGTGTGTTAGTGAGTATGAAACAGAAGAAAGGAAAGACCAAACAATGATGATCTAACAATGGGGTAGCGTGTCCCCAGTGGAGTCCCTAAGCTGGTTAGGTGCCTTCATCTCGCCCTCCGGTTTGGGATGACCTGATGGCATGGTTTTGGGTTTGAGATGGACCCGAGACCTGAGATCGCTCTATCGAGAACGACATTATCGAGAACGACATAAAGGAGACGCGAGCAAGAATACCAACCGGTGATAGAGGAATTTGGTCGCAAGGCGGGACTTACCTCACATGGGTCCGTGACACGCTCAGGCTGGTTTGCATGGGTGCCCTCTTAGATCACGTGGAATGCCCCTGGCCTGAGGTCGGTTCAGAACTGGCTCCCTTAACCTATTTCATTTTTCCTAGATACAGACACACATGCTAAAAGTACAGACAAGTAGGTCGTAAGACTCCACCTTGTCATAGGATGAGCACACCGTGAGTGTGTACTCAAAGGAAAATGTAAAAAATAACATAGTAGAGTTCGTGTCAATTCAACAACCTCACAACATCTCCTTGACGAGGGACTCTTAGTGGATATTTTACAACAAAGAGAAAGGGAAAAGGGGGTAGATGGAGGAAAGACATTCCAGAGGAAATTTTTAAAGAGAAGAAAAAGAAAGAGAAGGGGATAGAGAGAGAAAGAGACGAAGGCTGGTTCGACTTTCGCCCACCTCTTCAGAGATAAAATGTATTTTTAGAAAAGAGAAAAAACAGGAACGAAGGTTAGTTTGGTTTTCAACTAGCTCTTCAGAGGTAAAAAAAGAAAATATTTTTGCTTTTAGAGAGAGGAAGAAGAAGAGGGAGAAAGGGAAATGGCGGTAGATGGAGGAAAGACATTAGCGAGAACAAAAAGAAAGAGAAGGGGATAGAGAGAAAGAGACAAAGGCTGGTTTGGCTTTCACCCATCTCTTTAGAGATAAAATGTATTTTCGGAAAAGAGCGAAAAGAGGAACGACGGTTAGTTTGGTTTTCAACTAGCTCTTCAGAGGTAAAGAAAGAAAATATTTTTTATTTTAGAGAGAGGAAGAAGAAGAGGGATAAGAAAGAGGGTGAAGGTTAGCTTGGATCTTGCTAAACCTTCCGAAAGGGGGCAAGAGACGGAAAGAAGGAGAGAAGAGAGAAGAGAAGAAAGAGAAGGGGGTGAATGTTAGCTTGGCTATTGTAAACCTTCCAAAGGGGGAGAAGAGACGAGAAGAAGGAGAAAAGAAGAGAAGAGAAGTGAGAAAATAAAGAGAGAGAAGAACTTTGTTACATTGGTTAGACTGATAAGATAGTGTGACTGGCACGGCAGCAAGACTGGCACGACGGTTAGTCTAGGGCGGTAGCTAGACATGCATGACGGTTAGACTGGCACGACGACTAGATTAGCATAGTGGCAATAATGGAACGGTGGTAAGACTAGTGGCTAGTCTGGCACGACGGCAAAATTGACATGACAGCAAGACTAGCACAACGGTTAGTCTGGCGCGGCAGCTAGACGGGCACGACAGTTAGACCGGCACGACAACTAGATTAGCATAATGGCAGGACGACAAGACTGACATGGTGGCAAGGCTGGCATAGCAGCAAGACTAGGACATCGGCAAGACTGACACAACGGCTAGTCTGGCGTGGCAGCTAGATGGACACAGCGGATAGACCAGCATGACGGCTAAACTGCACGACAGCAAGACTGATACGATAACAAAAGGCTCAGCCTACCATCCAGTCAAGTAAGAAAAAGAGTGAAAGAGGAGAGGAGAGAGAAAGACGAGGGGAGAGAGAAAGAAGGAAGAGAGGAGAGAGAAATGCCATGCATGGCGGTGTACCCCGCCATGCCAAATAGGGAGATAAAAGAGAAATGAGAGAGAAATATCGTGCACAACAGTATACCCTACCGTTTCAAAGAGAGAGAGAAGGGATAAAAATGTCGCGCACGGTGGTATACCTTGCCGTGCCAAACATAAGAGGAGGGAGAGAAATGTCGCACACGGTGGTGTACCCCGTTGTGCCAGATAGAGAGAGAAGACAGAGGAGAGAGAAATATCGTGCACGACAATATACACCGTCGTGCTAGAGAGAGAAGAGAGAAAGAAGAGAGAGGAAGAGGAAAGAAGAAGAGAAAAAAGAAAGCAACAGAGAGAGAAAGGAAAGAAAAAGAGAGAGAATGGAAAGAAGCAGAGAGAGAAAGGGAAGGAGAGAGAGAAAAGAAAGAAGCAGAGAGAGAAAGGAAATAAGAAGAGAGAGAAAGGAAAGAAGAAGAAAGATAAAGGAATGAAGCAGAGAGAAAGGAAAGAAGCAAAAGAGAGAGAAAGAAGTAAAGGAGAGAGAAAGTTACCTGGATGGCTAAGGGTACCACCTAAAAGCTTCTCTCTCACTCTCTCTCTAAGATTTGAGACGTGCCCCTCCAAAACTTAAGAAAAAAGCTAATTTTCTATTTATCAAGATGGGTCCCTTTACATGTGAACATCACGTGCTTATATAGATTTTAAGTCTAAACATGAGTGGATGCCCAATTCTTAACCTAATTGTGGAAAAATAGGAATTAAATGAATTAAAAAAAAATAGAAATTAGTGGCAAAATGGCGATTTTTCCCATCACCAACTAATCTTAAAATTTCAATTAAGTCCCTGTCATGGCCATGCAACCTTTGTGATCATTCGGGATTTATTCGGGGTCCTTCCGGTCTTCATCCAACCAAAAGATTATTAGTTTCTTGATCGGCTTGGGAAGACGGTCGCTTTGATACCCATTTCAAGCCATGGATCAAACTTTTGGGCCACGATCAAGAGGTGTGAAAAATCATGAGAAACGTGCGATCATTGATTTATGATCATGCCTGTTCTCAATTTTTTTTCATGATTTCTTCACTGTATTTTGACGAGCATTCCGTCATGAGCATTTGACGACAAACCTGGCTCAATTTGGTGTCCGAACGATCATTTTTGAAATTTGGTATTTTAGCCAGAGTTTACTTTCCAGTGGTAAAAAATTGCAGCAAGTTTGACTCCATTGTGTAAAGAATTTAACTGTCTATCATGTGTGAGGTTTAGCGCGAACAAAGCCTCTGACCTCGTGCTCGCAATGGATCTAGTTTCGGGCCGATCAAACATGCGAGCGTCACGATGTGGCCCCTTGATCGAGGCATGCTACTGCTGAAAAATCTGCAACCTAACATTGAATCGCAATCTTCTCTTCTGTTTTTCTCTCGGCTCGGGCCTCAACATGGGTCGTGCCACATATCGAAATGCTCGGGTTGATGAGATGAACATGCTTCCAAAATTTGACCTTGATATGACCTGGGACAAGAGAGATGTGGCCTTTTAAAATTCAGCTCGAAACCCAAAAACACTATTTCCATTAATGAAAACTAGTTGACTAAGGGTGCACGGTAATAACATGAGGCTTACCCATTTTGGGTAATTCGGCCATAACTTGGCCTAGAAATGTCCGATCAATTCGAAGCTTGATCTCTAAAGGTTTTCAAACATTTCGGATCCAATGGCAGTAGTCTCATGATCATTTGATGCTCCAGTGATAGAGCTGTAGTTTCAAGTTTTATTTTTAGGACACTAGAGGCCAATTTTCAAAAACTGTTTCTTCATCTGCACTGTCTCAAGCTTTTAAGATCCTGATGAAACTTGGCAGGTGTTTTTAGGAGACCCTTAGGCGTGATCTTGAACCTTCTTGGGACATTCTGTGACTTTTAGAAATTTCACTTCTGAATCAGGGCTTATTTACATAAGGCTTACGTAGTCCACAAGCATTTTGGTACCTATGGATCTAGGTCACAAATTGTTTTCTCCTTATTCGCATCGGAGATACAAGTGTTGAGAAATACCTTCAAACAAGCCTAGGGGAGTCTGTGGGAGTGGTGTGTGTGCACCCCTAGAAGAAGGATTTTGGATGACTTGAGTGTCAATCCAGGCTCGAGTAAAAGGTTTGGCCTTTGGAGGCTGAGTACTGAGAGCATGTGTGCGTGAGGGAATAGCCTTATGATCACCTCTCACAGAGTGTGTAGATATGTTAAGAGAGGAACCACGAGGGGGTCGCCTCTCATGTGCTCGAGTAGGCACAGCGATAGGGCTACCCCAAGCAGTGTGATGCATATGTAAAAAGCGTACAGTGCTACGAACCTTGATAGTGATTTGAAGCAGACTGAGGGTCACCCCGATGTGTGGCTCGAATGGATGGACCACGAGCCTTAGTGGGTGTGTGGGAGGTGGTGGCCTTAGGGTCTCCTCCTTGGTGTGTTGAGCCTCTTGTTACAGGGGTCCGATGTAATATAGAGTTCAGGGTGGCCTTACGGAGACCCATGAAAGTAATAGTAGATGGGCTGGTAGTGGGACCGACAAGTGACTGGCCAGTAACAAGGTGCAAGCGGGAGTGAGGGACTTTTAGGTCCCTCCTCACACCAATCCAGGTGAGGACCTGGGAGCATGACACTGGGTGAACACTCAGAAGGAAGGTCAGGAACGAGGTTCGTGGAACCTGTTCTCAAGGAAGACTAACGAGTGCAAGAAATAGAAAATCCCCGAGACGACATGTGTGTGTTTTAGTGAGCAGGAAATAAAAGAAAGGAAGGTCAGGCAAGAACTATCCGACGATGGGGTGGCGTGCCCCTAGGGGAGTCACCAAGCTGGTTAGGTGCCTCGATCTCACCCTCCAATTCAGGATGATCTGGTGTCGTGACTCCAAGTTCGAGACGAGCCAGGGATCAGAGATCGCTCTCTTAGAAACTGTGTAAACAGGACGCAGGCAGGAATACCAATCGGTGAGAGAGGAATTTGGTCGTGAGGCAAGACTCTCCGCACCGGTGTCCGTGACTCACTTGGGCTGCTCGTGTGGGTGCTGGGTGCCCTCTTAGATCACGTGGAACCCCCTGGCATGTGGCCAGCTCGGAATCACCTCCCTTGACCTTTTTCTTCTTTACTGTAACCACACACACACATTAGAGGCACAAACAAGTGGTTCAGATGACTCCAACTTGTCATGAGTGAGCACACACATCTGTGTGTACTCAAAAGGAAAATGGAAAAATAATGTAGTAGAAATAGAAAAGGGGTGTAACGACCCTGATTTTCTAGGCTTCATGAAGTGAAGAAACGCATGCGACAGTGAAGAGAAGAAGAGAAAGAGTGACGCATGCGACAGTAAGAGTGCACAACAGTAAGAGCAGAAAAAGAGAGAATGCATGCGACAAAGAGCGCGCACCGCAACGAAAACGCATAGTAGTAAGAGGAAGAAAAAGAGACGGCCACCGTGTGTGAAAGAGGGCTAGTCACCGTGTGTAAAGAGAAGGTCGTGGTGCATGATGAGGAGAGAGAAGATCGTTGTGCGCGATGAGGTGAGAGAAGGCCGCCATGCATAATGAGGAATGAGAAGCTCGTAGTGCGTGCAAGGAGAGAAGCTGCCATGCGTGCAAGGAGCGATGCCACCGTGAGCGACCCTGTCGAGCCCATTCCTGCCACTAGAGTACCATTTGTCTACTGCATGCTGCCATGTATGCCACTTATCCGTTTGCATGAGGATGTGAATGATACTTGGAAAATTCGAGCTGCCACCTCCCACTCTTGGCTTATTTAAGCCCCTTCTCTCCTCCCCCAAGCTTTGTTCATTCACTCACCCTTGAGAACCCATTCTCAACACTTAGAGCTTTCACCCCTTGGGACGGTCATTGAGGAGCTTGGAAGTGACCTGTGTGGGGATTTTGTAACACATTTGAGCACATGTAAGTGGATATAACGCTCATGTTTCCATAGTTTGATTAAAGCATGAAAATTACGCAAAGTATAAGTGTCATTTTGATGCATATGTGGCTACATGTCAGTGAAACTCTGTGTGTTTGTGCACTGTTTTAACAGAATTTTAGTCCTCACTAGCATGATGAATTTAATACTAAAAATAATTCTGATGGTAAAGAAAATCTATGTAAGAGTACCCCTGTATGTCTAAATTAATATGAAAAAGGTTTTGTATTAATATCCATTTTAGTTTGGAAGTTATTGATTATTCTATAAGGTGTGCCAAAACGTTGCTGTGAATTTAAAGGGACCCTACATGTTTTTGTAATGAAATGTTAACTGACCAAATGGTGTCAAAATTACATAAAACTAAATTTAAATGAAATATAGGTGTGCATAATTCAAATTTGGTTTTTCATCAATGTCAAAATTTGTTATAAAATGAGAGCTATGCCTCTGTTTGTGTGGATATGTCGTTGTTATCAGTTGCAGTAATTCCCAAAACTGTTGCTATTTTTGTATTGAACTTTTAGCTAGCCAAATGGTGTCCAAATGAGTTCAAACCACTTTTAAATGAATATGGGTATCTAATTCAGTTTTGGTTTTGAAACTATGTTGAAATTCTTTATGGATTAGGAATTTTGCTTTTGTTTGTATAAACATGTCACTCTTATCAGCTGCAGACATATGGGTGTGTCTAATTCAGTTTTGGTTTTGAAACTACGTTGAAATTCCTTATGGATTAGGAATTTTGCCTCTGTTTGTATAGATATGTCACTCATATCAGTTGCAGTAGTTTCCAAGACTGCTGCTAAATTTGTACTGAATGTTTGACTGAATAAATAGTGTCCCAATGATGTAAAACCACTTTTAAATGAAATATGCATGTGTCTAATTCAAATTTGGTTTCGAAACCATATTGAAATTCCTCATAATTTAAGAGTTATGCCTCTATTTGTGTGGATATATCACTGTTATCTGTTGAAGTAATTTTTAAAACTATTGCTCATGTTCTACTGAATTGTTCATTGACCAAATGGTGTCCAAATGACCTCAAACCACTTTTATTTGTAATATGGCTGTGTCTATTTCGAAGTTGGCCTTGGAACTATGGTGAAATCCCTTGTGAAATTTCATAAATGTTGTTTGTCTTATGAAAGACTATTCACTGATCAATATGTCTCTAATTAAGGCTAACCACTACTAAATGAAAGATGGGTAGTTTACTTTCAATTTGGTTTTGAGATTATGACTAAAATCCCCATGGAATGGAAGTTAGGCCGAATTTCAAGAGGCCGTCATGATGAAAATTCTGTTATGTTAGGAAGTATTGAATATGCATGCTTATGATATAGTGAATGCTCCTGAACTCTTGAATAATTGTCATTTGACATGCTTGGGTATGAGTGAATGAATGTTTGAGTTATGCATGTGCATAGTTATGATATAATATGATATGACTATGATATGAACCCCTACGCAATGGACATCTATTGGTAGTGGGGATCTGATATGATAAGACTGTGATATGATACAGTACGCAATGGTAAGAGCATTGATAGTGTGATATGAGATTTCTGAGACTTTTGAGATAAGGCACCGCGCAACGGGTCACCAATTGGTAGTGTAATATGTTCTGATGTGATAAGATGCCGGCAGACAAGATTTTCCCTAACTCCCCATGATAGGACGGGAGTTATGATGTGAATATGAATATCTGGGACGGTCGGGGGATCTATATGGGCACTACGCATTGGATCATTCATTCCAAGGACCCTACATATTTTTGTAATTAATGTTTAGGTATCCAAATGGTATCCAAATGAGTTCCAAATATTTTAAAATGAAATAGACATGTGTGTACTTCAAATTTGGCTTTGAAACCATGTCAAAATTCCTCACAATTTGAATGTGATGCCTCTATTTGTAAGGATATGACATTGCTATTAGTTGCAGTAATTTCCACAACTGTTGCTCATTATGTACTAAACTTTTAACTAGCCAAATAGTGTCAAAATGAATTCAAATTAATTTTAAATGAAATATGGGTATGTTTAATTCAGTTTTCGTTTTGAAACTATGTTGAAATTCCATATAGATTAGGAAATTTTCCTACGTTTGTATAGACATTTCACTGCTATCAGCTGCAATAGTTTCTAGGGCTGTTGCTCATTTTGTACTGAATAATGTTTGACTAATAAAATGGTGTAACAATGATGTAAAAAATAGTTCTGAATGAAATATGGATGTGTCTAATTCAAACTTGGTTTTGAAACCATGTTGAAATTCCTCATAATTTGAGAGTTATGCCTCTGTTTGTGTGGATATGTCCCTGTTATCAGCTGCAGTAATTTCCAAAATTGTTACTCATGTCATACCGAATTGTTCACTAACCAAATGGTGTCCAAATTACCGCAAACCCTTGAAATATGGCTGTGTATAATTCAAATTTAGCTTTGAAACTATGATGAAATCCCTTGTGATTTGGGAATCATGCCCCTAATTGCATGCATATGTCACTATTATAAGTTGCAGTGAAATTTCAGAAATGTTGTTTGTCTTATGAAAGACTATTCACTGATCAATATGTCTCTAATTAAGGCTACACCAGTTCTAAATGAAAGGTGGATGCGTTTACTTTCAAGTTGGTTTTGGAACTATAACTAAAATCCCCATGGAATGGAAGTTAGGCCAAATTTTAAGAGGCCTTCATGACGAAAATTCTATTATGTTATGAAGTATTGAATATGCATGCTTATGAGCTCCTGAACTCTTGAAGAATAGTTATTTTGACATACTTGGGCATGAGTGAATGAATGTTTGAGTTATGCATGTGCATAGTTATGATCTGATATGATATGATTGTGATATGAACCCCTATGCAATGGGACATCCATTAGTAGTGGGGATCTGATATGATAAGACTGTGATATGATACACTACCCAATGGGATACCCATTGGTAGTGTGATATGAGATTTTTGAGACTTTTGATATAAGGCACTGCGCAACGGGTCATTCGTTGGTAGTATAATATGTTCGGATGTGATAAGATGTCGGCAACAAAGATATTCCCTAACTCCTCATAATAGGACGGGAGTTAGGATGTGATATGAATATCTAGGAGGGTCGCAGGATCTATATGGGCACTATGCATTGGGTCATCCATTGCTAGTGTAATTCCCCCTCTCTTGAAAGACATAAGGAGAGGGTCATGTCTTGCAATGCCACAACCTATTGAAATCTCCAAAGCACGCTGCGGATTGTGTGTGTGTGTGTGTGAAGACATTATGAAATGGGTCACCCATTTGTCATTGCCTTCCCTCCTAAGTAAAGGTAGAAGCTCCAAGTTCCAGATTAGCTTAGCCTGATCGATGAGACTTCTACTTCGAGAGTAGGAGACACTAGGATTTCCTTTATGCATTATATGTTTGTCTTGAAATTCAGATCTGTTATTTGATAAAATGGTGGGGTAACTGTTAGCTCACGCGATGTATGATATTCTAACATCTGATTTCCACTTCTTTCACCATTGCTAAAAGACTTGCGACACATAAATCCATGTTATGACACCTGCATGAATTTTGAGAAATGTTTATGAATGACATTATATATGCCGGAATACATGATGTTGACCTATTTACTGGGATTTATTGCTCATGCCTTTGACTTTCTCTTTGTACAGTGAGAACCTACGGTCTTTGAGAGCAGGCAGCTGAGCACTCGTGACTGGCGGTTGAAGTTTTGAGCGTCGCAAAAGAAGCTTCTTTCTATTGTAGGTGTTGTAGGTAGTGGCCTTATAGTTGTGTTGTTTAAAGTATTGTAATGTGATGTTGGGCCTTTGATGCCTCGAAAATGATCGTAATTAAATTTTGGAGCTTGTATATATTTATAATTTGGTTTTATTTCTGTCCAGTTCTTGGTACCTGTGTGCAGGGTTTTCATTTGCTTTCGTGGTTTTCTTTGATTTCGCCTTCTAAAGAGCATTGAGCGTACTCCCACTTGAGTGGCATTCGCTACTTCTAGTCGGGGTCCCACACTCTGTCGCCCTCCAGTTTGTACGGTAGGGGGTCAGGGGTTGAGGTTATGACAGTTATGATATCAGAGCAGCCTGGATAGGATTCTTGGCCTAGAGAGTTTTAGAAGTGTCCTTATAATAGTTTTTTTTTGGATGGGTTAGTAACCGGGTGTTCCTGTTTTAGGTCAAATGACGAGGACTAGTGCCAACAATCCGTGTTCTAGTAATGAGAATACCGACGCCCTCGGGGAATTCTTCAAGACCTTAGAGGCCATGACTCTGATGATGAAATACCATATGTCGGCTTCGTCAACCCCTGTCCCAGACCAGATTGATAGTAATCTAATAGAGAGATTTAGGAGGCTAGCACCTCCGACGTTCTTAAGACATGGGGGAGTGGAAACAGCTGAGTGGTGGAGGAGACAAGTAGAGAAGATATTCGATGTACTGCATTGTTCAGATGAACAAAAGGTTAGAATGGGAACATTCATGCTGGAAGCGGATGCTTAGCACTGGTGGGGCTCTGTGAAGCAATCCTGGGAAGAGTCATGGACCATGGAAACTTGGGAGAATTTTCTAGAGGCTTTTAATGAGAAATACTTCCCAGATTTAGTCAGAGAGAGAAAAGAAGTTGAGTTTATTGAGCTGCAACAAGGGAAATTATCAGTGGAATAGTATACACCAAAATTTGTTGAGCTCTCCCGTTATCCATATTGGGGATTTTCTTATCCCATATTCGAGAGTGTCCTTAGGGAATAAGTTCCTTCAAATTTGTTCCCAACCATCCTCTTGAGCAAAGACCCCTTGTCTAGCTCCCAGGTCGTCTTAACTTCGACCGGTGTGAGGTGGGACCTAAAAATCCCTCAGTCCCCGTCTCCTCGCTTTTGCAGAAACTCCACCAAGGCGCCCTGCATCGGCAGCACTTTTGTTGCCCCACAAAGCATGCACCCAGCCACCGGTAAGTCACTTATTGATCGTGTTTTTGAGGTATGTTGGAAAGCTGCCCAGTCCCTTTCTGCAAAAGGCAAACAAGTTGTCATTGCTTCTGTGGGTCAACATAGGGCTACCCCCCACATTTATGCACCATTGGTCTCTATCCCTAAAGGCTCATCACATTGAGGCGGAAACCCCACTCCATGCCTCACACCAACTACAAGGCTCGTGTGTTACACACTCGAGCCACACCTCGGGGCAACCCTTCTATCAACTCGAGACAATGTCTAGGATTGAACTTTCCGAGGCCAGGTCCTGCGCATGCTACTCATATGTATCACACTGCTTGGGGCAATGCCATAGCCACACTAACCGGAGTACACGGGAGAGGACCTTCTCGTCCTCTTACTCTGCACACACAAGCACACCCTGTAAGGGACATGCCTACACCTGTTCCCATGCAGACACTTGCCAGACCACTTCCTCAAGCCTGAGGTGACCCCTAGGTCACCCGTGACCCTTTTTCAAGGGGTGCACATATGTCACTATCACAGACGCCCTCTTGCCCTTGACTCAGGCCTCCTTATGAGTCAACCCTACTTTGGCCCACTCCTTCTTCATCAAGTAAACCCCTTTAGCCTTGGTTCTCAAAGGTTTTCCCTAAGAGTACCATTCTGAACCAGCCCTGTCACTTTGGTCGTGTCACTCGAGCCCACAAGAGAGCTCAGGGCAATGACCAGATGAAAGATTGAGTCCTTCATCCTCCCCGGCCCAAGATGACTCCAGTTCCTGGCCCTCATCCATTATCGCACCTGATGGAGAGAGCTCTCTCCTGTTCAAGATGAGCTAACCAGCCACGACCTAAATTGCAGTTTTAGTGCGAGGACCATCAAAACTCCATGGGTAAACAAATTTTGACTAGGAGGCTACCATGGCAGTCAAAACAACCAATTCTAACGACCCTCTTCACCTGAATCCCTTATACCCCCTTTAGACAATGAAGTCTGAAGAAGAGCTCCATGAGCCCTGTGCTGTGGTTACTGATGTAGAAAAAGACCCAGCCGCTCAGCAGCCATGGTCTCAAGACTGTCGAGAACCGATCCAAATGAGATTAGCATATAAGAGTCGAGTTCAGTCAGGGCATGCTGGCCCCCTGTTGACTGACCTACTATGTACGACCTGTCAAGTTTGCAAGCCCTCTGTTGCTACTAACATTGACTCCATAATGAAATGGTCAGCGTAATGGTCGTAAGCGAGCCTGATGATGTGCAGGAAGAGCGCATGAATAAGTTTGAGGATATGGTGCACGCGATAATGGAAAAGATCGATCGCATTGATGCCTCATGCCAATCGGCTAACCATGAGGTCAATTCCCATCACTCTAATGGTGCACCTCCATGGCAGGCCCCTCCTTCTACCTCACAGGACAGTTCTGTCCCTCATCCCTTCTCTCAGACAGACATTGACATTATGGTCACCCGTAGCATAAAGAATAGACAAATCTCGGGGACACAAGGTGCAACGCCTTATCAAAGGCCATACGCCTCGTATAATGATCTGGTCCCGTTTCTCTCATAATATAAGAAAGGGAAGTTTCCTTTATTCAACGGAACCCCATCCCCAAACTAGCATATTGCCCGCTTCCAAGCGGCATGTCGAGAAACAGTGGCTGATGGGAGACTTCTTCTCCGACAGTTCGTTGAGACCCTCGATGGCCCAGCATTTCAATGGTATGAGATCGTGAGAGAGGTTCAAACCATCGAACTTCTCACCACGACTCAAGACCCCGATGAGCCCGTAGATCAGTTCATATCAAGATGGAGGAACTTGGCTTCCTCCCTCTTAATCCTATGCCTGAGATGGAACTAGTCCAAACTTGCGTGAGGAACATGCGACCTGAGATCTCTCTACATGTTGAGGTCTCTAATCTCACCTCCATGTTAGAGCTGATCTCTAAATCAGTCTGCATAGAAAGTCTATCACGCCACCATGGTGCGACATGACAACCATCTACAAGTTCAACAAACAAATTGGACAATGGTAACTCTCGGAGTAACACACGGGACAGCCAACAGAAAGGAGTAAATAGTGCAGCCATCATGGTCGCTGATTCAAAGAACCCTCCCTCCTAAAGTGTGGACCTCTCTAAAGGGATAAGCACAGCAAAGGTAACTCCCCCGTATAATCGGGTTCCCCCACCGGCTAACCTTGATCAGGGTGATTATTTCACCAGGCATAAGAACAAGGTCTACCCCTTCGAGAAGGAACGGGTCCCTGTGTTGTTTCGATTACTATTGGAATAGAATATGATCCAGCTTCCAAAAACCAAATTTCCTGAACAACCTGGCCTTGACACTCAGGAGAGTTATTGTGCCTACCATTGGAGGATCAATCATCCTACAGATGACTGCTACACGCTGAAGGATATTATCGAGGACCTGATTATGAAGGGTTAGATAAAGCTTGAAGACTTAAAGAGGGCCTTCGGGGAAGCTGAGGCCTCCCATGTCGTACCCATCCAAGAGAAATATGAAATGCCCGGTATCCTTTATTCTTTCTTCATTATAATGCTTCAGGTAGGCATAATCACACTGAAGCAAGCAAGGCAACCCCATCGCCTTGTTAAGGGGATTGAAGATCGTTGGTGCCCGTACCATCAGATAAGAGGTCGTTACCTATCATAATACACAGTTCCTCGATATATTCGCAAAGAAAATTAGGGAGCGTTAGGAGTTTTACAATATCCCTGTAAGTGACCCCCAAGTCACTTCTCCATTAGGGCAAGGAGATCTCCCAAAGCAGGACCTTCTTATCAATGATTTAGACTCTAAGGACCCCTCGATCCCCAGCCATGGATAGTCTACCATGGCCGAAGTAGACTCAAGTCTTTAAGGCGAGAAGTAGTTTGCCAAGCTAGGGATGTTCACCAACCCAACGAGATGAATCAAACATCACCTTAGAAAACCAGAAAAAGATGGGCACCAAGGACTACTCACCGAAGAAACAAGACCACTCAACCCATAGTTGAGTAAGAATTTCTCAAGCCCCTTCCTCCACTGCCAACTTTACTAGACTTCATCCTTGACACGATCCTTCTTCCTTCTTCATCCTGTCAAGAAGATGTCCCCGTGCTATCTCCCACTCAACAGACGTCCGATGAGGGTGGCGACGTTAAAAGTACTCCCCAACCGTCTAAGCAAGGGAAAGACCCTCCTGCACCCTTCCAACCCTGGTGATGACGTAAAACGTTGCCCAGATCGGTCTGATGAGGAGAATGACCTTAAAAGTTCCCCACCTTCTAACCCTTCTCCTCCTTCTTCTCCTTCTTCTCATTCTCCCTCTTCTGCAGGTACAATCTTGATATGTCTCGACTTCGGAGCTCTTCTCAGTGCCTACAATGCGCTCATGCTCTCGAAAGATTATCGGATAGATTTGGTTCAAACCCTCTCTAACCCAGAAGTTTATGAAATTCAAGTAGAACCCATTAAGGTAGACCCAACAATTCAACAAGGATGCATGCCAATCACCTTTTCAGAGGATGATCTGCAGCTAGGGGAAAGTTTCATAATCGCCCTCTCTTTGTTACTGGCGATTTACATGCATGCCCCATCAACCAAATTATGTTAGATGGAGGGTCGGAAATCAACCTTATTCTAAGGAGGATCCTTACCCGATTAGGATTAGGGTTCGAAGATCTTACCCCTACCCACGTTACAGTGTAAGGGGCATAATACGCCTTCGTTTTAAGATCGGTGAGCTTAACGATTTCGCCCAGTTTCATGTAATCGACACTGACACTTCCTACAACATCCTCCTCAATCGGCCATGGCTCCATGATCAGGGGTGGTCCCATCAACATTACACTAATATTTCAAGTGTAGCTGAGATGGGAGACAACATACGGTCTATGCTGACAAAAGACCGTTCCCTGTGGCTGAAACTCACCATGCCGATGCTAAATATTACTTCACAGATATGGCATCGCCTCAGAATCTGAATGATGAAGGTCACAAGTCTACAAGCAAGATTGCATCCTTGTCTCATGAAGATGTTGAGGATGTTGGGAGGACGTTAGTGAACATGTTCGAGGAGGAAGAAAGCTAGGGTAGAATTTTACCCTTAACGACTCTTCATTCGAACATCCCAACCATCAGTCCTCAAGAAACTCCTTCTTCTCTCGAAAAGGAGTCTTCACCCTCTGCCTCTAGTTCTGAGCCACACGTGGTCGTTCCTGAGATTGAGCAAGCCATGGGGATAGCATTCTCGGCTCCAAGGATCACCTATACATCGGAACAGCAGAAAGTCCTGCATATCCCCATTGTGCTCTTGAAAGCCGAAGTGGCGAGACAAGCGTCGTGAAATTTTTTTCAAAATCCGGTTGCTATAAGTATAGAGGATGCTCCTCAAACGGCGACCAGCTGAAAATTCTAATTTTCCCCAACCTCTTAGGAGGAGAGTAGCTCGATAAAGAGCAACTTTCTTCCTTTCAAGAGTAGAATCCCCTGGAAAACATAAGACCCGAAGTTCGTAGTCTCCAGAGTCAGTTGGAGGTCATGCGTATCGCTGCAAAACATCTCAAGGAGTTTGTGCCATAGACTAAAAACTATGTTGAGCCTGAGGTAAATGCGCCACTAATGGAGGCCGAAGTCCCTCCTTACTGGACTATCTATACCGACTACGCTCACTAAATCATGAGGAAAATGAATTATGAACCCTTGGCCAATCAAACATTAAGGGGAGAAAAAGCAACGACTCCCCATTTCAAAGCTATCCACACCGCGGCTGCCCATCATGCGGCTAAACAAGGCCTAGGGTATTAGCTTCTTGCGACAATAAAAATGTCGAGAGGAATTAAAAAAAAAATAATAGAGAAATCACATGAGGTGCAGTAAAAGTAAGAAGAGAATGGAATCATGCAACAAAGTCAATCAAAAGAGAGAGGCGCTTTATTCATCAGTTAAAAATTTTACAAGTACTAGCAAAGGGAAATGACATGTTCAGAAACGATCAATCATCTTATTGATCTCTGCGTTGTGCACTGCAGGAGAAGTCTCGGTGCCCTGGACACTCTCCTTTAGTTTTGCCACCGTTTTAGTCTCCTCTGTCATCGCCATGGTTTTCGACCCAATTATGCCATTGAGTTCGGACAAATCTTCGACCAATGAGGCCTCCATGCCTTCCTCTGAACCATCTATGTTTCAAGGCTCGTGAATTCCTATCTCAGTATTCACATCTCCTCTTGGATTCAATCATTCTCTTGAAGCTTCCTTGTGCCTCCCTCTTGAGGTCCTGCTGACGGCCATTTATCGTGGCCTTCTTCTCGATGCAAGAATCTATTTTCTTGCAATGACGCAAGATCGACTCTTCCAAAGAGGCTAGCCTGGTAGTTTCTTCTTCATGATGTAGTGCTCCCAAACGTCAGCTCTCCAACTCATTTAGAGTTGCATTAAAATGGAAACCACTTCTAAGGCACTCCCAACTGCAGTAGTCGCGGAGAACTCCCTCAGTTTTGCTAAGGCTTCTCCCAGCTCATCAAGGGGAAGCTCCCTCAAGCCCTGAAGGCTTGCTTTAAGCATGCCTGCAATCATTCTAGAAACACCACAAAAAACAGGCCTAGATGGTGCTATTGAAACCACTACTATTAAAGAAACCTCGACCTTAAGGATTGGAATTATTGAAGTAATAGCCATCTGCACCACTGGCTCCTCTAAAACAAGGGCAATGCTTAGAGCTTCTTTCCCCTTGGACTCACAGGCAGCCTCACCCTCAACCTGCCTGGGCTCTTCAATACCAGTCTCATTGACTTGGCCCTCTCTTATGGTGACCTCTACTTGCTCTTCATCCACCTGAACTGTCGCCTTAGCATTATCAAGTTCAGAAACAGCCTCTTCTCTTTGGCCTTCGCCCGCCAATTCATCCCTAGCCATGATTTCTTCCATTTGGCTTGTTCCTTCAACAGCTAAAACCTCAGCCACGAAGAGTTCAATTCCCTCATCTTCATGATCTATGTCCATTGGGGCAGCAACCTTTTAGTGCTCAGGCACGTCATCAACTTCAGGCTCTTCTCCTTGAGTCATAGCCCCTGCCTCAGTCGGGGCACTAAGCTCCTGAGGCATTGAGGTCAGAGCCCCTATCTGGAGCAGTTGTGTCTGAGCTTTCATCATCGTTAGTCGCCATCTGAGCCGTCCCTGATTCAGGAACTACCCCTAGACTCAAGGGTGCCTCCCCAAGATCCGGAGTCATCTCTCGATCAGAAACAATGACAATGGCCTCCCAATGGTCGGAGTCGTCTGCCTTGGTTTCTGAAGCAAAAAAAACAATTCAGGAGAAGTAGAAAATGGTCTAGAGAGCGTCGAAGGTGATACCGAAGTAGTTCTTAAAAGATCAGAAAAGGAAGCGCTACCTTCTTATTCTGACATCATGAGAAGCTTGACACTCTTGCGCCTCTGAATATGCCCACTAACTGAAGGCAAGGCATGAGTATCAATAGTGGTAGAGCGGATTCATTTCTTCCCCCTTGCCGAAGCATGAGCTGCCACTTCAGATCCACCTCCTTGAGAAGGACCTCCTGCTAATTTACTATAGGGACCACTCTCAATGAGGGCATTCAAGTCCTATGGGGGATGCTTCTCATAACCAGGGACTCGTGGCCCCTCATCCCAATCAAAGATGGAACTAAGATTGTCGAAGACACCCTCAGTTCTTGCCTTCATTGCAAGGAATTCTGGAGAGGCCTCAGCAGTTGCTATCTCACGAGGAAGCCTTAAAGCTCGCCAGTTGGAGGGATAATCTAAGACGAATACTGCATCAGGAGCTTGAGAATCCACCAAATCTCATTTACCTGGTATCCTGGCACCAGTTACCGTTCACCCCTTTCCAAGGGTGATCTTTATCCCAATATCCCTTACTGGTGATTCTCCACCAGTGCACAGAGGCCTTGGTCGTCCGAACCCTCTGGCTGAAGTGAGGTATTACATATTTGCTGGTTTCTGACATCTCTAGACACATGGACCAAGCGGCTCGTATATGCTCTGGCAGCCAGCACTTACGGAGACTTCCAAAATCATCTGTCTTCCCCGTGTTCACCTTACTCCGGCGCTTTTTGAAGAACACCTAGAAGGAGCAGCCTTGATCAAGCCCTTGATGACGGGTGAAGCAGTGACGAAAATACCCCACTAACCTGGCACTGTATGGAATCCGATAGGGTAAGACTCCCCCTCTGATGCTAAGGATGAACATGAGTTCCTTAATGGTTGTTGGAGCACCGTCTAGCTCCTTCCCCACTTATCAATGAAAGCACGGTCAGTGAAGCTGCTCTCTATTGGAAAGGGGACTCGCCTCATGTTCAAGGAATCATTCTCAAATAGACCTCGGCCTCCCCTGGGGTATGGAAGATGGCTCTCTGGTTGGCAATCCTCATCAAGAAGGGCAACAGTTTATCTCCCGAACATTGATGCTTAATGTAGGTGTCGGGGAAATACGCCCTAGCCACCCGTACACGTAATGCACAAGGAATAGAGTTTTAAAATCCCCAGGAAAAGCCTCTCCTCCAACAATGCAACTTCCTCCCTCTATTCCCCTGTACGCCTTTTCACAGGAGATTGCCCTTAAGCCATGGTATATGTTGCACAAGACCGGCTGACCAAGGGCATACTCACGCCCTCGGGCCATGTCATAAGCCTCATATAATATGCCTGGACGAATGTCGTCCATCCAGCCAGGTAGCATGAATTTGCATAAAAATAAGGCCAAATACGTGGCCAAGAAGACACGATCATCCCCAGTCTCAAGTTGATATGCAGGAGGCGTCTCCTTCGCAATTGCCTTCCCGTTCCATTTTGAAGTATCCTGACCACCTTCAGGATAATCCCCACAAAAGAATTTTACTCACTCCATAAAAGTAAACCTGTCATTGCTAGGTCAGCTGGTAATCGACATGTAGACCTCAAAGATCTTTTGAAGTTTGGCAGGTGGCTCTCCATCCCCCAAGTTAACACCACCAAAGACGACAGAGTTCGAGGGCACAAACTTGTCATACATAGCCCCAATCATCGGGAAACCTCCAATAAAATGAAGATCTATTAAGGAGATTCCTGCTTTTCCATGCCCAAGAAGCTAGGTATTGCTAACATGACTCCATGTCTCTCACAATACTTTTACTATATTGGAGCAACAGTCATAGTAGCTTCCCGAACACTGGATCGCTGCCAATAGCGAAGCACATTCAAGAGTGCTTATGTACGATGCCAATAACATGGCAGTCCAGGAAGTGTATCCCTTCAGGTATTGGTGCTCCCCTTGAATCCTGAGGCTGTTTGTTGAACAATAGTAGTCCCTTTGCCTGTACCATTCGCTTCCTCAAGTTCTTCCTGAAAGCTATGTTCCTATGCATGTAATGAAGAAGCGCCATCCCTTCTTCAGTACTGAAGTTGCTAGCATTACCCTCGCGTACTTTGAAACAAATGGGGTCAGTAATGAAAGTGACGCTGAGGGGCCACTCTAGTTCGCATACTAGTTGGGTCAGCTAAATGAGCTCACCCCTTGATAAAACTTCGCATGTAAACTCACAGATGCCAATCTCTCCCTCCCTTGGAAGCCTCTACACATTGGGAATTTGGTAAGAAGAACCAACCATTATAAAGGGCTTGGTGGTTTACTCTCAAATGTTGCTAAGACATTGGATCAACGCGGGCTGAGTTTGCCAACACTTAGCGTTGGTTATGTTTTCCATTGCCCAACGTCGGTTGCGTGCCAATAGCTAGTGCTGATTGAGTCTTTCAACACTTAGTGCTGGTTGAATTGCCAATACCCAGCGCCAGTTGCATGCCATAAGACTAGCGCAGGTTGAGTCTTTCAACACTCAGCGCCAGTTGGGATTGCCAATACCCAGCGTCGGTTGAGCTTGTCCAAGGCCAGCGCCGGCTATGATCGAATCTCTTGCACATGCCATGAATCTTAGTCGTGACACCTCAAACTTAGCTACGCCGACTAACAACCATCTTCACATCCTTCGGTGCCACCTCACACACTAGCGACTAACACCGTCACCACGTCTCGTACACCTCCCCTGCGACGGTTCACCTCTACCAACCGTACACCATCCACGACGGTCCACCTCCCATGATTGTTCGTCTCCCCCCGAAACCTCTCCTACACGGCCATAAAATCTACTAAAAAACTTTCCTGTCTGTGTTTTTTGCTTGGACAACTTCAGAACTTCATCAAAAACTTCTGCAAACTTACCCTAAGTCCTCAGGAACCTCTGCAAGAACCATTAACAACGACGAAAAGTTACCACAATCCCCGAGAAACTTCTTAAAAATCCTCGAAAAACTCTTAAGATGCACGAAAATGCTCATAGTTTCAGTTCTCCCCTCTTCTACCATAACCTACTGCAGTCGGAACCTCTTCTGTTTCCTGGAAAACTCCTCGGAGAACTATCCTTTCCTGTTTCTTACCCTGCAACTTCACAAATTCTTGACAAAGTCTGCACATCGAACGTTTTCCCTACAAAACCTCTTCGAATCCCATGTTGGCCGAGAACCTTCCCTACAAAACCTTTGCCGGAGTCCCACTGCTTGCCGAAACTTCAACCGAGCACCCTCTCTTCACTGTTAAGAAATTTTTGCTTAAATTTTTTACCCTTGGTGAAAACTGAGGGAAATCGGGATTTTACCCCCCCCCCCCCCTTATATAGACCACACTACCCTCAAATGCCCCTCACAAACTAGGAATTCCAGTCGCGTCCAAGGGAAGCCAACCGACAATTAGCTGGGTCGGGCTTTGAATTGAGGCCTGAGGTAACTCTCATCGATCCATCCCCAACGCTGGGTGAATTTCAAACAACCCTAGCGTCAAGTTGACATAGTGCCGGGTGAATTTCAAACGACCATAACACAATTTGACTTAGCATCGAGTGTGTTTTCAAAACAACCTTAGCGTCAATTGACTTAGCATTGGGTGTGTTTTGAAAACAACCCTAGCGTCGGTTGACTTTGTATCGGGTGTGTTTCCAAACAACCTTAGCGCCGATTAATTTTGCACTAGGTGTGTTCCCAAACGACCCTAGCGTCAGTTGTCTTCATACAATATCATGGGTCATTCACAGCGCCAGTTGAGTTTTTAACAACCTTACGCTGATTGTGTTTTTGAGAACTCAATGCTGGTTGAATACTCGCAAGAAATCACTGGTGCTACACCTGACGCCAACCATATTTACAGCAGCTTATTGTCACCTACTCCAAGTTGAAGTCTTGTGCGTCCTACCACTTATCCTTAGTAGGGTTGGCCCCAAGACATGACTTGTCATCCTCAATGATGTTTCATCAAGGTTGTTGCACTCAAACTGTGGCCTATCATCCCTAATGGAGTTAAGAGCTATCCCTCATCCCCATAGGAGTCACACCCCTACTGCAGCTCATTGTCCCCAGTGAAGTTAGAATAATTCTTATTGCTTCAACTTTCGCTGGGTTTGTTTCATACCAAGCCATCTTCCACCCTAAAGAGTATGCTTACCCCCCACTAAGCCTTAGGGAAGTCCGCTTTTGTTGGCCATCCTTCACAATGACATCATTTCCATCTGAGCACTCAATTTGTGAATGGTCGTAACCATTTTAGCCCCAAGGAGTCGGATTGCCATCCGCAGATCTATTCCCCATGGAGCTTTACCTTTGAGCATACACCCATGTTTAGTCCAATTCTATATAAATATGCAAAGCTAAATTTTAAGGTCTTCAGTTCATTTTTTATGGATTCAATAAAAATTTCCATTCTCGCTTAAGTTCGTGGGTGTGTCTTGGAGAGGGAGAGACGAAAGAGAAGAAAATGGTCGGTATCATTTGGGTAGGTATCTTTCTCTCTCCTCCCATCTTCCTCTCTCCTACCCTCTTTCTCTCTCCTCCTCTCTTCTCATCTCTATCTTTTCTCTCTTTTCTTCTCGTCTATATCTCTTTCTCTCTCTTCTTCTCATCTCTATCTCTTTCTCTCTCTTCTTCTTATCTATATCTCTTTCTCTCTCTTCTTCTCATCTTTATCTCTTTCTCTCCCTTCTTTTAATCTTTATCTTTCTCTCTCTTTTTCTTGTCTCTATCTCTTTCTCTCTCTTCTTCTCATCTCTATCTCTCTCTTCTTCTCATCGTTATCTCTATCCTCCTCTCTTCTCATCTCTATCTCTTTCTGTCTCTTCTTCTCATCTCTATCTTTCTCTCTCTTCTTTTCATCTCTATCTCTTTCTCTCTCTTCTTCTCATATCTTTCTCTCTCTCTTCTTCTCGTCTTTATCTCTATCTCTCTCGCTTCTTTTCATCTTAATCTCCCTCTCCTCCTTTCTTCTCGTCTCTATCTCTCTCCCTCTTTTCTTCTCATCTCTATCTTCATTTGTCCTCTTCTAATGCAACTGGCAAAGCTTAGCACTGGTTGGTTTTCTCTTTCTTTTGTCACAATCAGTGAAGCCTAACGCCGTTTGGTTTTCTCACTCTTTTGTCAGCATCGGTGAAGCCCAACACCAGTTGGTTTTCTTTCTCCTCTTCTATCAGTCAGTAGAACCTAGCACCAATTGGTTTTCTCTCTGCCCTTCTATTAGTCGATAGAACCTAACATCGACTAGTTTTCTCTCTCCTCTTCTATCAATCAATAAAACCTAAAACTGATAGGTTTTCTCTCTCCTATTCTGTCAATTGGTGAGACTTAGTGCCGATTAGTTTTCTCTCTCCTCTTCTGTCAGTCGATAAAACTTAACGTCAATTATTTTCTCTCTCCTCTTCTATCAGTCGACGAGGCCTAGCATCGATTGGATTTCTCTCTCCTCTTCAGTCACAGTCGATGAAGCTTAACGTCGACTGCATTTTCTCTCTCTTCCTTCTTACTCAGTCAGCAATGCTTAGCCCTGACTGCGCCTTCATTCCCTCTTCCTCCTTTATCCTCTCATCTTTCATACTCTTCTCTTCCTTTCTTCTCCCTTTTTCTTTCTTTCCCTTCTTCTCTTCTTATTCTTTCCTTATAGCCTTAATTCTTCCACTCCTTCATTCGAACTAAGAGGGATTGAGGTTAACGTCTCATGGTAGTCGTATTGTCTAACCATAATGTTGTTGTGCTAGGATTACTTGGCCCACTTTATTGCCACGACAGACCGACCATCATTCCTAACTAGTCGGTAATGGTAATGACATCTTGTAGTAATCCTGTGAGCCGGTCCTAGTTACCGAGCCCTCTTTGCTTCCACGTTAGGTCAATTATCCACCAACCTAGTCACCTCTCTGACCCTCTTGCTTAATGGGGGCTTTCTTTGATATCTAAGACGGTGCCCATGCGTGTCAGCCCGAGTAAGTCTTGAACCCACCTTTCAATTACTCTCTCATCGGTTGGTAACACCTGCCCCCGTTCTCGAATGAGGTTCCCAAGAGAGTGATCTAAAAAACGTCTCAGGTCTTTCCTCGAAACTCAAGACGTGCACTGCTCGATCCCCAGAGGGTCCGAAGGGCAAGATCCACACACCTATCCAAAAGCAGGTGCAGTAATTTTGAACGGCACAACGATATTACAGCTAAATGATAGGACTACCATGGAAGGCTAGTCTCAACCCCTCTTAATCAAACGAAAGAATAAGAGAAAGAATAGAGATCAGAGTGAAAGGGAAAAGAAAAAGGATAAGAGAAGAAGAAGAGAATAAAAGAAGGGGAGAAAGAGAAGGAAAGGAGAAGAAGAGCCTGAGAGAGGATAGAAGGAAAAGAAAAGTAAAGACATACACAGATGGTAATGAGAGAAGGAGAGAGAAAACTCAAACGGCGATGACCCTCCATCGGTTGCAACAAGTAGGGAGAAGAAAGAAAAGAACACAGGCGGCGATGTGCTTCCATTGTCGGTGAAAAAAGGAAGGGGAGAGAAGACATAGGCAGCGCTGAGCCTTCACCGACTGTGTTAGAAGAAGAATAAAGAGAAGATATAGACGTTGCCGAGCTATCGCCGGTTGTGGTGAGAGAAGAGGAAAAAGAAGACACAGACAACGCTAAGCCTTCGTTGGTTGTGTTAGAAGAAGAAGGGAAAGAGAAGACATAGACGGCGCTGAGCCTTCACCGGCTGTGGAGGAAGAAGAGGAAAGAAAAGATACAGGTAGCAATAAGCCTTCGCCGGCTGTGTTAGAAGAAGAAGGGAAAAAGAAGACATAAACAGTGCTGAGCCTTCACTAGCTATGTTAGAAGAAGAACGTAAAGAAGACACAGGCGGCACTAAGCCTTCACCGGCTATGTTAGAAGAAGAAGAAAGAGATAGAGCATAGACGACAGTGGACTTCACCATCTGGGACACAAGAGAGACAAAAGAGAGAACACAGACTGCAATGGACTTTGTCGTCTGGGACACATCAGAGATGAGAGAGTTTTGACAGAGGCTCGGCTCGCCATCCAGGTTAAGGCCTAGCTCACTGTTTGTGTCTTAGAAACTGGAAGACATCACACCCGATAAGAGGTTAGCCATCGGTGAATGGAGAAAAGAAAGAAGAGCAAGGAAGAGGGACATGACTGAACAGAGGAGGAAGAGAGAAAAAGAGATAAAGATGAAAGCAGAAGAGAGAAAGGGAGAGAAAATAGGGGGTGAGAGAAAGAGATGGAGATGAGGGAGAAAAGATGAAAGAGAAAGAGAGATAGATATGAGAGAGGCAAGAGGAGAGAGAAAGAGAGAGATAGAGATGAGAGAGAAAAGAAGAGGAGAGAAAATTACCTTACCGAAGGGTATCGGCTCTTTTGTTCTCTCTTCTCTATCTCTCTCTCCAAGACGCACCCACGAACTCAAGCAAGAAGCAAAATTTTTATTGAATGGTTGAAGAATGAACCTAAGGTCCTCTACAATTAGGTTTTGCATGTTTATATAGAATTGGGCCCAAACATGGGTTGATACCCAAAAAATAGCCTAATTGATGATAATTACAATTACTCTGAATAAGAAAATAGGGTGCAAAATGACTATTTTACCCCTGCCTAACAATAAATGGAATTTCAGAACAGTCCCTGCTGTTGCCCTAGAACTTATGTGATCTTTCGTGACTGATCCAGGGTGGATTTGAAGCCCATTTGATCGAAAGATGATCGTTTTCTTGTAGGGCTCGGCATGGTAATCCATTTGATACCAATTTCAAGCCACGGATCGTGTTTTTAGGCCACGATCATGAGACTTGAAATTTGCATGAATCTTAAAAACTTCGGATCGATAGTGTGCTCCTTCCTTAATATTTTTCTGTAATTTCTTCCCTGTAGTGCGCTGAGCATGCCATCACGATAGCATAGCAATCAATGGGACACCATTTGAAGCCCGAACGAAGATTTCACAACTTTTGGGTTTTGGCCAAAATCTAGCATCTAGAGGCCAACATTTACAGTCACTTCGTCGCCTTTGTGTGTAAAATCTAGCCTTTCATCAAGCACAGAGTTTGGACCAATACCAGCCCTAGACCTTACGCACACAATGAAATTTGTTTCATGTCGATCCGATGCTCGAGCGCCGTGATTTTGCTGCTCGAACGAGGCGTGTTGCTTCTAAATTTCTACAACTTCTTCACGGATCAACAACTTCTCTCTAGCTTTTCTCCCAGCTCGGGTGTTGTCACGGGGCGTACGACATATGAAAACGTTGGTCTTGACAAGATAAATATACTCACAAAAATTTGAGCATGATCTAACTTGGGATGGGTGGGATATGGGCCCCAAAAGTCACTCCCTGTGACTGTGAAAACCGCCTTTAATGGTGTTTTGATGCAGGGTGGCCACATGCGATTAGTGTACGGCCTACCCTTTTTCAATGTTTTTCTCATAACTTTGTCCTAGAGTGTCTTATAAGTTGAAACTTGACTAATAGGGGTTTTCGAGCACACCCAAAATATAGTTCTAGTTACTTGGTCCGTTTCAGGGTGCTAGAGGCCAATTTTTCCAAAATTGTTTCTCTCTGTTTACTGCCTTAGACATGTCAAAATGCGACGAAACATAGCAGGTAGCCTTTTGGAGTGCTTATAAAGATCTTTACCAGTTTTGGGGGCTATTCTGAGACTATCAAGAATTCCACTGTTTTGTCAGGCTTTATTGACCAGCTTCTTCTTTATTCCACATCAGGGACCAAGGTGCTAAAAAATGTGTCCAAATAGCTTGCCTCACCAAATGTTGTGCTTTGAGGGAAGTGAGAAGGAGAGCATTCAGAAAATTTCCTTCGGCTTTATTCCTTTTTTCTTCCTAGCCACAAACCACATGAATGCCGAGGAGATTCATGCAATGCTGCAACTAGGATGCTCAGACATTGGAATGCATTGTTCGCAGGTTTGTCCATGGAGACTTTAAGGGGGAGAAGATATTTTTTTGAGGGATCATGTCGAAGTCCTCACCCTCAAGGGACTAGTTGTGATTATGGTAGCTGAGGGCTTTGTACGGACCTTGTTGATCAAAATCAAGCCCATCTGGCAATTGAGTGCCATGTCGAAGGGCATTGTTTCCATTTGATCTGGGTTTGTTTGTATCCTCTGGTGTTGAGCCACGTTTCGAGGATTTTGTGAATGGTGTGCTGAGGGACTTTTATTGGCATTGTCAGCTTTGTGCACCAGTTATTCCTTGGTGAGTAGGATACCTCAGTTTATCGAGGCGACCAGCTTTTGGAATAAACCATGCCCACGACTGTGCAGTTCTGACAATCAAGATACCTCTCGATCCTGATTACTGCACCAAAGTCATGACTGACTTAGCTTTCTTGGAGCATCTTTAAAAGTTTTGGAGTGTGTGTGTTGGTAACCGCACGGGAATGATGCTCTTCATCATGAGACTCTTCTTGCTTTCTTGGCAAATCTTCTTCTCATCGAGTCCTTCCTGTAAATGGACTCAGGTTGCAGGAATCTTTCCTTTGAAGCTCATATTTTTGAGTCCTGGTATTGTGACACCTGGGATTTTTCTTTTTTAATGCGGGCTGAAACCACCTGTGGAGACGAGTGCTGCATCAACCTCTTTATTGGTCCAAGCGTCCATTGTGGATTTTCACTTGGACCTTGAAAAGCGGCGTCGTGGAGACAGTTTTCACCAAGTTCCTTTTTATTTGGGGCTCTTTTACCCATGACCTTTCGGCCATGTCCACCCTTATTTTCCATTTTTACTCACAGTGCCCTTTCAGAGTTTTGACCGTGCCCGGGTTTTTATTTTTACATAACTCTTTTACGCATGGCTTCGTAACCATGAACATCTGTCATTTTTACTTATGGAGTTCCCTTGTCCAGGTGTACAGTATGCCCATTATTTCTTTCTTTTCTTTTTTCTGTGTGAAGGCGTGTTTAGGGTCATGCCTTCAGGACCTGTGTGAAGCGGTTAACGTCATGCAGCCAGGACGTGCACTATAGTTTAAAGTCATGGTGGTGACAGATGGCAATCTATGGAGGCCATGGAGTGAGTATGGTGGTAGTTTTAGCTTACTTTGGGGAGAGGGCATGAGGCTACCTATGAAAGATGGGTAATGTATGCAAGGATGGTGGAAAGTGGTGACCCACTAACTGACGACTAGTATGGATGGCGGAATAGGTCACCGTCCTATGAGCATGGGTAAGACTCACTGAGGAATGATGGATGATGGCAATGAAGAAAGGTGGACTGACTGGGGAGTCGGTGAAGATGGTGCGCACACGAACGGGTCGGTTAGGAAAGGCGTGCATGAAGATGCACATAAAGGGCGTGTGCATGTATGTTGTGGAGCCTATTTAAGGTCATACCTCTTGGACCTGTGCTAAGCATTTTAACGTCATGCGGTCAAGATGTGCACTATGGTTTTAGGTCGTATAACATGGACCGTGGCTATGCAGTTTAAAGTCCTGCAGCTTTGACCCTGCAGTTTCAGGTCCTGCAACTAGACCTCTGCTACAGTTTAAGGTCATATAGTTCATACCACTGTACTAAGCCTTTTAATGTCACGCGGCTACGATGTGTTCTATGGTTTAAGGTCATATAATTTGGAACGTGCACCTAGACCGAGGCAGTGCAGTTTAAGGTCATGCAGTGCGGACCGTGGTTGTGCAGTTTAGAGTCATGCAGCACGAACCATGCTTGTGCAGTTTAGGGTCATGCAGCGCAGACCAAGGCTATGCAGTTTAAGGTCATGTAGCGCGGACCGAGGCTGGGTCGCCATGTGGGTGAAGCTGCATGGGGAATAAGCGTGTAGATGGCAATCTATCTCCCTTGGGATAAAATGGTTAAGGCCAACAAGAGGTTCAGATGGGAAGACCGACTTCATTGGGGATAATGAGAACAAGTGTAGGGCCCTTAGAGGTGAAAAATGGTACTCGACTCCTAGAGGACAGGATAACTAGGTGTGAGGCAGGGCTGCTGGGGGTTGTAGTGGTAAAAATGACCCTAACTCCACTAACGATAATGAGCTACAGTACGAGTATGACTCCTACTAGGGATAAGAAGTCATGCCCTGAGTTGAACGTCTTGGGTACCTCTCCGTTGGGGATAATAGGTCACGGTCAGGGTACAACTCTACTGGGGATAACAATAGTATGACATGCACGACTTTAGCATGAAGCATGCGGTAATGATGATTCACTCAGCCGGTGCTGAGTCTTTTGAAAAGCAACTGGCGCTGATACAAGTTCTTGAATACCCAGATGACACTGAGGTTTAAAAAATGTAGTCGGCGCTGAGGGCAGTGGTGCTAGTCTTTTCAAAGTTCTGACGAAGGGAAGAAGAGGTAGGAATTGTAGTAGAGGGCTGTCCAGGAATTTTCGCCAGTTTTTAGCAGCTTTTCGGCCGGTGCGTGGTGGTTTCCTGGTGTCTCAAAGAAAGGTTGTAGAGGTTTTTCGAAATGAAAGGAAATTCCTAGCGTAACCAAAAGGTCGCTGAAGCTGGATGGTTTCAGAAAGGCGAACAGTCATGATTCCACATGTGTGAGACGTGTGTCAGGTAACGATGTGGTGATGATTGTCAGGAGCATAATAGGGCTCGAGGTGCCACGTATAGAATCTGTAGCACACGTGAGAGATTTGAACCCGATCGACAATTGTCCTTTGAAAACACAGCCGGTGCTAGTCGTTGGCAAACACAGCTGGCGCTAAGCATTGACAAACATAGCCGATAGCTGGCGTTGGTAAACACAGCCGGCGCTAAGTGTTAGCAGACACAGCCGTCACTAAGCTTTGAGTGCACAACTGGCGCTGGATCCCTGAAAACACAACCGGTGCTAAGCTTCTGAAATTATAGCCGGCCCTAGACCTTTGTAAATGCAATCGACGTTAGGCTTCTGGAAACACAGTTGGTGCTCCTTCATTGTATGCACAGGAACATAGCTTTTAAGGAGAACTTGCCCACCCGAGGAAAGCGAATGATGCAAAAAAAAGGGACTAATGTGTTAAGTTAAGGGTCTTCAAGTACAGGGGGAGCACCAATATTTAAAGTTATATTCTTCCTAGACCTCTAGAGTGTTGGTGTTGCACAAAAGCCTCCTTGAATGCTCTTCTTTGCTAGCAGTGGTTCAGTGCTCGGCCAACTACTATGATCGGTGCTCCAATACTGTCAAGGTACTTCTCGAGACATGGAGCGACGTTAGCAATACCTGGCTTCTGGGGAATGGGGAAGCAGGAATATCCTTATTAGATCTTCATTTCATTGGGAACCTTTCACTGATTGGGGCCATGTATGACGAGTTCGTACCCTAGAACTCAATCATCATTGGTGATTCTAGCTTGGATAGAAGAGCCACCTGCTAGTCTTCGAAAGACTTTCAAGGTCTACCAATTGCTCCATGCCCAATCTAGCAATGGTCGGGTAACCTTCACCGAATGGGTGAAATTCTTTTGTGGGTAAGACCTTGAAGGTGCTCGACGTACACCAAGAGGAAAAGGGAAGGAAGTTGCAAAGGGGATGCCTCCCATGTATCAATTTGAGACCATCGACGATTGTGTCTTCTTGGCCGCATATTTGGCCTTATTTTTATGTAAGTTCATTCTCCTTGGAGGGGCAGATGACATTCGTCCGGGCACCTTTTATGTAGCTTGCGACATGGCAAGAGGGCATGAGTATTCCCTTGCTCAACTAGTTTTGTGCAATATTTACCATGGCTTGGGGGCCATTTGCCGTGAAAAGGCTTACAAAGGTGAGGAGGGAGGGAGTGACATTGTCCAAGGAGAAGCGTTCCCTAGGGACTTTAAGACACCATTCCCCATCCATTATGAATATGGATGGCTAGGGGCTTATTTCCCTGCAACCTATGTCAGGAGCCAGGGCTCAGGAGATAAGATATGCCCCTTCTTGATGAGGACTGCTGGCCAAAAGGCTATCTTTCATAGCCCAAGGGAGGCTCGGAGCTTGTTCAGGCATGACTTCTCAAATATGCATCGGGTCCCATTCCCGGTTGGAAGCTTCACCGATTATGCTTTCATTAATGAATAGGGGAAGGAGCTAGACGGTGCTCTCACAACTATCAGGGAGCTGATGTTCATTTTGAGTGTTAGAGGGTGAGTTTTACATTATCGAACCCCTAACACTGCCAGATGGGAAGGCTATTTCCCTCATTGCTTCACCCGTCAGCATGGGCTTGATTCGAGATGCCCCTTCTCTATGTTTTTCAAAAAGCGTCGCGATAGAATAAACATGGGGAAGACGGAAGAGCTTGAGACTCTTCAAGAGTGTTGGTTGCCTGGACACATACGGACCGCTTAATCCACATGTTTAGAGATGACCGAGATTAGCATGTATGTGTTACCTCATTTCGACAGAAGGGTTCAACTGACCGATGCTTATGCATACTGGTGGAGAATCACCAGTCGAGGATACTGGGATGCTGATCACCCCTAGAAAGGGGAAAATAACAACTGGCGTAAGGAGATTAAACAGAGGAGACTGGTGGATACTCCTGGTCTTGGCGAGGTCTTTGTCTTGGGAAATCCTTTGAACTGGGAGGCTCTTGGGCTTCCTCGAGAGATAGCGGTTGATGACACTTCGCCGCAATTTCTAGCTATGAAGAAGAAAACTGGGAGCATCTTTGATAAGTTCGATTCCATCTTCGAATGGAGTGAGGGCCGAAAGGTCCTAGGTCTTTAGGGGCATCCCATTCAGGACTTGAACACACTGATTGGCTCCTCATAGTAAATTCGCTGCGGGCCCTTCTCAAGGAGGGAGTTTTGAAGCGACTGTAGCTCCTTCAGCAGGGGGAAAGAAAAAGAAACGATCTACCCCTACCGGCACTTGTGCACCAGCTCAAGTTGTTGGGTGTACTCGACGACGTAGGGGTGCCAAACTTCCTGTGATTTTTGCGTCAGTATCACCTTCTGTGCTTTCTCAACAATCTTTTGTCTCTCCTGAACTATTCTCTTCTTCTTCAGAGACCGAGGTGAATGGCTCCAATCCTTATGATCCTATTGCTATTGCTTCTAATAGGGAAATAACTTGGAGAGGTGCCTCTAAGGCCAGCGGCAGTTCCTGGGTTAAATCTGGTTCACATGGAGACTAATGAGACTGAAAGATCTGGAGCTATTGCTCTAGGAAGGGAACCGGCTACCGAAGTGGCCTCTGTGCTTCAGAAATTTAGTGCCCCGAAAGTGGCAAGGGCCATGATTCAAGAGGAAGGGCTTATGGTTAATGATGCCCCTGAGTACCAAGAGGCTATTGCCCCCAAGGGCGTAGATAGTGAGTATGAAGGGGTTGGGCTTTTTGTTGCTGAGATTTTAGCTGTTGAGGGCATAGACAAGATAGAAGGGGCCATGACTGAAGCTGAATCAGTAATTGATGAGGCCCAAAGGGAAGAGGCAGCTCTTAAACTTGCCGATATTGTCGTGACGGCTCAAGAGCGTGAGAAGCAAGGGGAAAAAGCTTCTTTGGAGGATGTTGGGACAACAATAGTGACCCCCATAGGCGGAGGTCAAGGCGACGAGGCTGGTATGGAAGAATCAAGGCCGGTTGAAGCGGGGGCTGCCTGTGGGTCTGATGTGCATGAAACTTTAGACTTTGCCATCATTTCGAAAGAAGCAATGGCTTAGATAGCTGTCTCTTTTACAAGCCCTGTCCTTGAAACTGACGTCTCTTCAGGAGTGGTAATCCCAGCTGCGTATCTTGGCCCATTTTCAGTGGGGTTTCTGATATAATTGCAGGCATTCTTCGTTCAGGCCTTCAAGGTTTAAGGGAACTTCCTTTCAATGAGTTGGGCGTAGCTTTGACCAAACTCAGGGAATTTGCTGTCGTGACCACTGTTGTTGGGAATGCACCAGAAATCCTTTCCCATTTTGATGCTACCCTAAGTGAGTTGGAGAGCTAGCAGTCGGGAAGACCGCACCATGAGGCATAAACTAGGAGGCTAGCTTCCTTGGAGGTGTCAATCTTGCGTCGCAACGAGGAAATAGATTCTTGCACTGAGAAGAAGGCCACTATGACTGCACATCAGCTCGATCTCGAAAGGGAGGGACGAGCTTGCTTCAAAAGGATGGTTGAAATTAGAGAGGAGATGCAGATATTAAGGAAGGAATTCGATGGGCTCGAGGAGGAGATGAGTCAGAGAAGGGCCATGGAGGCTTCTCTGACTGCAGATTTGTCAAAACTCACTGGCACCATTGAGTATGAAACTGTGGCAGTGGAGGACGAGACTCAAATGATGGTCGAAATGAAGAAGCATATTTAGGACATCGAGGCTTCTTTTGCAGAATGCAGAGTAGAGATCAATAAGATAATTGATCATTTTTTAAAATGTCTTCTCTTTTGCTTATTTTTTCCTTCTCTGTATACCATCAATTGTAAACTTTGAGCTCGTGAATGAAAATGAATTTTTCTTTCTGTCTCATTTGGTCGCATAATTTCATTCTTCATTCTGTTTTGTTGGATCTCATATCCCGCACCTAAGTAGTTCCCGCCTCTAGGCTTTTACTGCTTCTAGATTTTCACCAATGGAAACCCTAAGCCTTACTTTGTCTTATGACAAACTGCTGCGGTTCCGATAACCTCGAACGGAGGAGTGGTTGCTCCTTTTAACATTTGATTGGATAGGGGCTCATAATTAATTTTTCTCATCATTTGATGAGTCTGCTAGCTATAGATATTCTAGTCAGGAGGAGTTTTGGCTTCTATTTTTACTTGATGTTCATCATAACTCTTGGTCTCAAGCGCAAACTCCTTCAGATATTTTGAAGCGGTATGCATGACCTTCAATTGGCTCTGGAGACTGCGAACCTCGCTTCTTAACTCTGTCAGGGGGTCTTGTTCCTGAGGACAAGAAGGATGCCCTGCCTCGAACTGCTCCCCCTCTATAGAATCCGGGAAACACAAGACTTGAGGAATACCCTTAGTAACCAAGGTTTGAAGCACTTTCCATGGTAGCTGGGACGCCAATTCGGCTTTCAAGAGTGTAATAGGGATATGTAGGACCTTTTGATAGTATGGTGTGTAAGTATCCTTTGGAATAGGGAGTTCTGTCTCCATGACCTCCTCAATCTCGAGAGGGATTTTTGGTTCATCTTCTTGCGAAGGTGGCTCAGAAGAGGGCGAGGCCTCCTCTCCAAGTGAAGGTGGAGTTTCTTTAAGAATGGTTGTCAGGATGCTAGAATGAATAGAGGTTAGAGGGAGAGTTTTGCCTTGCCTTTCATCCTCTTTGAACATGTTTACTATTGTTGTCCCCACGTATTCAACATCTTCATGAGGCGAAGATCCTATCTTAATTGTAGACTTGTGATCCCCATCATTCAGTTTCTGAGGTGACATCAGATCTGTGAAATAATATTTAGCATCGGCGTAGTGAATCTCGGCTATAGGAAAGGATCTTTTGTCAATATAGACCATATGTTGTCTCCCATCTCGACTATACTTGAAGCATTGGTGCAACGTCGATGGAAGTACTCCTTGGTCATGGAGCCATGGCCAGCCGAGGAGAATTGTTGCAGGAAGTGTCGGTGTCGATTACATGAAATTGAGAATAATCGTCTAGATCACCGATCTTAAGATGGAGGTGGACTGTGACAGCCGACTTCTCTCCTGACTGGTTGAATCCCTGAACTGTGATGTGGGTCGGAGTAAGATCTTCAAACCCTAACCCCAATGGAGTGAGGATCCTTCTTGGTATAAGGTTGACTGTTGACCCTTCATCGAACATAATTCAGTTGATTGGGTAGGCATCTAATTCACCAGTCACAAAGAGGGGGCGATTATGAAACTTTTCCCCCAATTGTAGATCGTCTTCTAAAAAAGTGATTGGTGTACATCCTCCTAAAATCGCTGGGTCCACATCAATGGATTCCACTTAGGTCTCGTACTGCTCTGGATTAGAGAGAGCTTGAACCAAAGTCATCCGATAATCCTTCGAGAGCATGAGGGCGTCGTAGATGCTGAGAAGGGCTGGAAGCTTCCTTAGATGCCCTATCACATCATATTTAACCTTTTCTTGGTCAAGGCTTTGCGCTCCTAATCCGGCCACTGGTTTGGGTGGTATGCTAGGTTGAGGAGCAGGTTTGAGAGGGCAAGGTTTAATTTGGTCAGGTGACTAGCTTGGTTGGGCAGCCAGCTTAACTTGGGTAGTTTGGTTAATGGGGATAGGGATTTGTTTAGGTTGAGGCTTAGGAAGTGATTGAGTATATGGGATTAGGGAAATCCAAGGGAATTGGAGAATAGGTGGATTGTTTGGGGTATTTGGGCAAGGAAGGAGCCCAAGGAGCTGGAGCACGGGTAAGTTTTTTGTGTTTGGATTAGGGAGAAGTGGCAGACTAGGAGATTTGGAGACGTCTGGCTTCCGAGGTGGGGGTTGTAGCATCTTTCCTGACCTCAAGCTCATTTTCCCCATGGTGGGTGAGGTCTCTGAGATTTGTATCATGTGTCAAGCTTCTCGAGAATAAGAACTCTCCCCTCTAGATTCACTGAACCTCAGCTCGAAGTCTGGCTCAAGGGGCCACTAGGGATTCTTTTGCTTGGACCTCCTGCGCTTTCCAGCAGAGGACGATGGCTCAGACCGAGCTTGAGCCATCAAGGCATCAACAACTATTAAGAATCTAGCAGTCTAGGTTAACATCATTCTCAGCCTCGTTCATTGCGTCCTTCTTATGTTGATTCGTTCAAATTCTCGATCAAGGGCAAGGCTATACCTACAGGAGACACCGAAGAGGAGGGGGAAGAAAAATAAGAAGAAGAGTTAGTAGGTGAGGGGGATTTATGGTCATCCCCCTCGTTGGACCTATATGGGCAGCTTTTTACGTCATCACCAGAATTGGACATGTGCAGGGAGTCATTTAGGTCTTTCTCCTGCTTAGACTATTGGGGAGCGCTTTTAACGCCATCGCCCTCATTGGATGTATGTTGAGTGAGGGGTGACCCTGGGGTGTCCTCCTTTTGAGGTGAAGGGGTCAGGGATGAAATCCTGTAATACCTGCAAGGGTGGAAGAGGCATGAGGAACTCTTGCTCTACCGGTAGTTGAGTAGGCTTGATCCTTCTGCGAGGCGTTCTTAGGGCCTGTCTCCTCTTGGGTGTGCTTGATTCATCTCACTAGGTTTGTGGATAGCACTACCTTGATGGATAGCCTCTCATTCAAATGACCATCCATGGTTGGAAAGTTGACGGTTCAGTAGGATCCGAATCATCATTAACTAGGTCTTGTGTCGAGAGGTCCTCTTGCACTGGTGGAGCTGTGATCCGGGGGTTCGGTCCCCTTGTGAAAGGTTACGGGATTCATTACATTCCTATATTTTCTTCGCGATTACCTCATGAAAACTGGAGCATTCGATCATATCATGTCCCCATATCTGATGGTATAAGCACCACTGGTTCTCTATTCCCTTAGTAAGGCGCTTGGGTTACCTTGCTGGCTTTAGTGCGATAAGGCCTAGTTGAAGCATCTTGACAAAGAAGGCTTGCAGGAGATCAGGTGCATTATCTTCTTCATCGACGGTCACTATGTGAGAGGCTTCTATTGCCCCGAACACCTTCTCAAGTTCCTCAAGCTTAATCTGACACTTCTGGATCAAAGCCTTGATGAGGTCTTTAAGTGTATAACATTCCTTCGTGGGGTGATTTACTCTTCGTTGATAGGCATAGTATTTTGCGTGTGTACCAAGACCAACTTGGTCAGGAAACTTTCTCTCAGGTAATTCAACCATGTTCTGTTCCAGCAGTAATCGGAGCAATGCAGACACCCATTCCTTTTCAAAGGGATAAACTTCATTCTGATGGGCGATCCAATATTCACTTTGATTAGGATTCGCAGATGGAGGCACCCGATTATATGACATTTGTTGTTTGCTTGCCTGAGGTGTTGTCTTTGCTATGGCGACATCTTTGAAGAGGTCCAAAGTTTGAGAGGTGACCTTCTTTGGATTGTAAAATGTGACAGCTGCACTGATCACTCCTTTTTGTTGTTTGCCCTGGGCGTTGGCTCGAGAATTACCATTGCCCCGTTGTTTGCCAAATTTGAAGACTGTTGTCGTGACCCATTTTGATGGCGTGACAAGCTCTCTTTGCGAACCGGCTTAGAGAAGAGGTCTGACTTGGAAGTTGAGTTAGAGGCCTCGACATGTAGAGCGATCGCAAGTCTCGTATTGTGAACACAAGTTTTGACTACCTCTTTTTCCGGCATAGGATTGGGATGGCGAGCCGTCAGATCTCTCCACCTTGATATGAATTTATCCACCGGTTCATCTAGCTCCTGAGTCAAGGTGAGAAGTTTAATGGGTTGGACCTCCCTCTCGACCTCATAGAAACGCTGATGGAACAATTTCTCCATCTCCTCCCAAGTACTTACTGAGTTTAGAGGCAGCCGAGCATACCACTGGAAGGCAGGGTCGTTAAGGGTTTCAACGAACTAACGAAGAAGGAGTCTCCCGTCAGCCGCCGTCTCTTGACATGCTGTTTGGAATTAGGTGATATGTTGACGAGGGGATGTTGTTTTATGGAAGCGAGGAAACTTCCCTTTCTTATAGTTCAGACGGAAGGGAACCTGATCAATGTAAAAAGGGTACAGTTTGTAGTAAAGGGTCGCGCCTTGTATGCCTGAGATCTAATGTTCTTTGGGCTATGAGTTACCATAGCATCAATGTCTGCCAGAGAGAGGGGGTGAGGGACATAATTGTCCTGTGCGGCAGGAGGAGGACGCTGCTTGGGAGGTACATCTTCTGAATGATGGGAATTGACCTCATGGTTAGCCGAGTGCCGAGCAACCTCCATACGGTCGATCTTGTCCATCATAGCTTGAACCATCTTTTCAAACATTTCCATACGGGCCTCCTGAGAGTCAGCAGGTTCATTTATAACCATGATGCTGACTGTTTCTCCAGGGAGGTCAGGCTTGGATGAAGTCGAAGGTTTTCGTGCTTGATAGGTCGCACGTGGCAAGTCAATTAGTAGGGGATCAGATGCCCTGACTGGACCTAACTCTTGTATGCTAAGTGGGTAAGGACTGGTTCTCGACGGTCTTGGGACCGTGAATGCTGGATGGCTGGGTCATTTTCAACAACATTAACCACGACGTAGGATTCTTGTTTCTCTTCTTTAAGGTTTGTCTTCTGAAGAGGGTAGAAGGGATTCTGATATAGAAGGTTATCAGAGTTGGGTATCTCGACTATCTTGACTACTTCTCTAGTCAGAATTCACAGACCCCTGTCGCGCTTGGCCTTGATACTTTGATGGATCTCATGTCAGAATTGCGAATGGGACTACGAATGGTTAACTCATCTCATGCAAGAGAGAGCTATCTCCATTAGGTGCGGCAAAGGATGAGGGCTAGGGATTGAAGTCAACCTGGGTCAAGGGAGAAGAAGGATAGGGTCTCTCATGAGGTCTTTTCCTCGAGCTCTCTTATTGGCTCTAGGCCCATGACTGAGATAACACGGCTGGTCCAAGACGATATTCATGAGGAATGTCTTCGAGTATCATGGTTTGAGATGCCTATCCGAAAGAGAAGGGGTAGGCGGTGGAATGATCGACACCATGATGACGCCCGAGTCGGGAGCGGCGAACCACAGTTTACGGAGGCGACGCGGGTGCCCCCCTTGAAGAACGATCACGCGGGTGCCCCCCGGAAGGCCCACGAGCCTTAGGGTGTGTGTGAGAGGTGGAGGCCTTAGGGTTTCCACCTAGATGTATTGAGCCTTTAGGGATAGGGACTCGTGGTGGTGCAGAAGTGTGGGGGGGAACCTTACGGTGACCCACAGAAGCAACTATAACTTGTTTGCCTATTACAGCAAAGGACTGAGCAGCCTTTCGGCGTACCTCGGCAGCACTACCGACAAGTGACTTGTCGATAATGGGGTGCATGCTATGAGTGGTGGTGTGTGTGCCACCTATGTAGGGTGCCTTGGTGGAGGTTCCATAAGAGCGAGGAGATACAGAGTGAGGGACCTTTAGGTCCCACCTCACACCCATCCAGGTTAGGACCTGAGAGCTAGATGGGGTCTTTGATCAAAAGGAAGGATGGGAATGAAGTTGGAGGAACTTGTTCCCAGGGGACACTCATGAATGCGAGGATAAGGAAGTCCCCGATCCGGAAAAACGGGTAGTTAGGTTCCTCGATCTCACCTTTTGGGTCTAGATGATCTGGCGGCGCGTACCTCAGGTTTTTGGTGAACCCGGGGTTTGAGATCTCTCTCTCAAAACCTTGCTCGAGAGCAAGGGCAGGTAAACCAATCGATGAGAGAGGAATTTTAGGTGGGTTTGGGACTTACTCAGACAGACTCGCGTGGTGCCCTCTTAGATCACAAAGAAAGCCCCACAGCTACTTTAGTTGGTTCAGAATCTCCACCTTGTCCTGCAATCTTCTTGTTTTTTGCACAACACTTCTATAGTTAATTGTTAGACAAGTGGGTCAAGGAGACCCACCCTTGTCTTAGGGTAACATACATTCATGTGAGAGCATGATAAAATGTAAAGTTTTAGATAACGATAGAAAAGAGAAGAAAAACTCGACGGAGAAGCGAAGCTAACATGACATCTGGACAATTATCGACTAGGGGTGCTAGCAAGACGGGCATGGTCCTCAGGACCAGTACGGTGACAACATTACTCAAAATTGAGACCGAGATGGCGGTGCTAAGCAAGATCTACCCTCATTCAAGTTTGAAAAGAAAAGGATGAAGAGAAGAGAGAGAGACGGCAGAGGGAGGAAGAATCCAGACAGCAATGAGCATCACCTTTGCAGCACGAGGAGGCGACATGTCCCTAGTGAACAGTGGTGGCTCTTAACGAGGAGCATGAACTTCTCATAGGTCTCGCGGCGATTAATTCTCGTAGGGCACACAACGATGGGCACAGGAAAATGCAGAAGAAGCCAGCTCGCGGCGAAGAATATTGCCTCGCCCCTCTGCGGATAGTGATGGGTATTGCCATCTACAACGGTCACATGACAGAGTGAAGCCTCTGAGGGTAGTGATAGGTTTCGTTACCCGTGTCATTCGCTGAGGCGCTTCGGATGCATCCGCAGACGGCGATGCGCATCCCTATCTGTAGGCCTCACAAAAGAGATCGAACAGAGGGAGAAAGAGACGCGTGTATGAAACTGCCCTCACCATGCGGGACTTGTGAGGCTACTAGAGAGGCATGCATGACACTGCCACTGCCGTGCATGGCTTTTGAGGAGATCTCAGATGGGGTAGAAGAAGAAGAAAGAGAAGAAGAGAGAAAAGAGGAGAGAGAAAAAAAAAAAGAAGAGAGAGAAGGTTTACCTCGAACTTAGGGGTACCGATCAAAAGTTTCTCTCACCTCACTCTCTCTCTCAAGCGAGATACAACAGTGGGAAGAAAGAGAAACTATATTCAGTAAAAACTCTCTCTTTTGCAAGGAGATGGATAATGTGTGTGTGTCTTTTTTGCATATAATGCTGGTATGTATATATAGAATTTGCCCCAAACACGGATGGATGATCAAAGGTAACCCTAATTACTGGAAATTATGACTAAATTGAACTAAAAGAAATGGATACAAAATAACAGATTTGCTCCTTCTTAACAATTCATGGAATTCCAAAACAGTCCCTATATTGTTGTAAAACTTGCGTGATCTTGCATGGATGATCAGGGGTCGTTCTGGTGCTCAACAGATTGTAAGATGATTGTTTTCTTGTAGGGCTCAGCATGAAATCGATTTGACACTAACTTTGAGACAATTATCGTGTTTTTAGTGCACGATCATGTAACTTGAAATTTGAGTGGATCTTGAAACTTCGGATCAATAATATACTCGTTCCTTGATGTTTTTCGGTGATTTCTTCGCTGAACTACATTGATCTTGTCGTTACAATCACGGGGCAACAAACACAACTCGATTCCGTGCCCGAACGAAGATTTCGCAACTTTGGAATTTTAGTTGGAATCTAGAATTTCGACAACGAAATTTATAGTTGCTTCATCAGCTTCGTGTGCAGAATCCAACCATCATCATCTACGGGGTTCGGGTCAGTAATAGCTCGAGACCTTACGCCCGCAATAGAATTGGTCTCGCATCAATCGGGCTCATGGGCGGTGTGATCCGGCCGCTTGAGCAAGACACGATACTGCTGAATTTCCTACACTTTCTTCACAAATCAACAACTTCTCACTAACTTTTCTTCGTGCTCGATTGTTGTCACGGGGCGTGCCACATATCGAATTGCTAGTCTTGATTAGACAAACATGCTCACCAAATTTGAGTACGATTTGACTTGAGATGGGTGAGATATGTTGAAAGTCACTGGTCGTGACAGTCCCTTACATGGCATTGAGTTGCAGAGTGCCTGCATAGGAATAGCGTGTGGCTCCTCCTATTTCACTCTTTTACCTATAACGTCTTCCTGGAATGTCTGTTTGAGCTGAAATTTGACCCCTAGGGGTTTTCAATGGTGCCGGTTCTAATGGTGGTAGTACCACAACAAATTAACACACTGAAAATGTAGCTTTAGTTATAGGATCCATTTCAAGGTGCAAGAGGACAATTTTTTGTAACTGTTTCTCAGTCTGAACTGTTGTAGACATGTCGGAATGCGATGAAACTTGGAAGGAAATTTTTGAGAGACCTCATGAAGATCATGGCCAATTCTGAGGCTATTTTGAGACTGTCAGAATTTGCACTATTTGCTAGGCCTTTATTGAACGGGGCCCCCATGTTGATGAAAATTACCTTCCAACAGCATGCTCCATCGAGTGTTGTGTTTCGAGAGAATAAAGAAGTGCATCATTAGGGAATTTTTAGGGATCTTGTCGAAGTCCTCACCCTCAAGGGACTATCAAGCCTTTTTCTGAAGGGCCAAATGCTACGAACCGTTGGTTGGCATTGTTCGTTGCTACACCAGGTTTGATTTTGATGCTCAGGGTATCTCTGTAGGTACCGTTTAGTGGGGTTCAGTCGGAGGCTTCTGATCTATCTCAAAAGTCTGGTCCCATGTAGGCTAGGGGGTTTTAGTGAGACGTACTTTAAAGCATGTGGCAAGTTAGACCCTGGCTTTGTCAGTTTTTTGCTTTCGTTATGATCCTTAGGATTTTTGGAGGGATCTTTTAGTCATCATGCTCGCCCTCAAGGACTCTTGTCGTTGTTGAACTAGGGAGATCTTATGCGGCTCTCACTCCCCGATGAGCCATGTTGAAACGTGGGGGATCTTATGCGGCTCTCACCCTGATGAGCAATGACTGTTGGGAGATATTATATGGCTCTCACTCCCTAATGAGCCATATTGAAATGTGGGGGATCTTATGCGGCTCTCACCCCGTGATGAGCCATGTTCTTGGGAGATCTTATGCCGCTCTCACTCCCTGATGAGCCATGTTGAAACGTGAAGGATCTTATGCGGCTCTCACCCCTTGATGAGCCATGTTCTTGGGAGATCTTATGTGGCTCTCACTCCCTGATGAGCCATGTTCTTCGGAGATCTTATGCAGCTCTCATTCTCTAACTAGCCCTCTGGTGTTGCAATTAGATGTTGGCTTTTGAGGATCTTAGGTAGACCTCATTGGACATGATCTTCATTGTTTAGAAACTGGATGTCAACTGAGGCGGCAGCCGTGCATCATCCTGTCTTGTGGGTCCAAGTGCCCTTTGAGGGTTTTCACTTGGACAGGGGAAGTGGCATCGTGAAGATGGTTTTCGCCAACTCCTGTTATTTTTGAGCTCTTTTACCTATGACCAGCATCATCTCCACCCTTTTCATCCTTTTTTACTCACGATGCCCTTTCATGGTTTTCACCGTGCATGGATTTTGTTTTCCACAGAACTCTCTTACTCATGGTTTCGTGACCATACCGTCCGTCATTTTTATTCATGGCGTTCCCTTATTTAGCAGTACACCTTGCCCTTTGTTTTTAGAAGGAATGTTTATGGTCGGGCCTTCGAGACCTGTGTGAAACCTTTTAATGTCATGCCGCCAAGACGTGTGCACTATAGTTTAGGGTCATACAGCTGGACCGTAGTGGTGATGAATGGCAGTTTGTGAAGCCCATAGAGTGAGCTTGGTGATGACTTTTGACTCACTTGGGAAGATGGAATGAAGTTACCTTGTGAAGAGTTGATGATGGCTGGATGGTGGGTGAGCAACGGTGACGCACTAGCTGATGAAAAGTATGGCTTACGGAAGGGTTCACCATTTGGTGAACATGAGTAAGAGTAATGGGAGGAAAGGAAGTTAATGCTGGTGAAGGGGGTGCACACACACAAATGGGTAGGCTAGGGAAGGCGTGCGTGAAGATGCATGCAAAGGGCATGTGCGCACGTAGGTAGACTCACCGGGGAGGAAATGGAGGTGGAGTGCGCACACGAATGGGTCGATTAGGGAAGACGTGTGCGAAGATGCAAATAAAAGGAGTGTGCATGTATGTAGACTCGCTTAGGAGGAAATGGTGGTGGAGTGCACACACTAACGGGTCGGTTAGGAAAGACATACGTGAAGATGTGCATAAAAGGTGTGTGCGCATATGTGGAGGCGTCTTTAATGTCATGCCTCTTGGACCCGGGCAAAGCAGTTTAATGTCATGCGGCTATGACGGGCACTATGGTTTAAGGTTATATAGCTTGGATCGTGGTTATGCAGTTTAAATTCATGCAACTAGGATCATGCAGTTTAAGGTCGTGCAACAAGACCTCCGCTACAGTTTATGATCATATACCATGGCTATCTAATTTAAGGTCATGCAGCACTGATCATAGCTGTGTAGTTTAAGGTCATGCAGCATAGATCAGTGTGCGGGTCATCATGTAAGTAAAGCTACTTGGGGGATGAGTTGTGGATATCCATCTGACTCCTAAGGATAAAGATGGTTAACGCTATATACAAGAAGAGAGGTTTTAAATGGAGATGGTAGCACTCGAGGAGTGGCAGACGGAAGAGATTTCACTGGGGGTTAGGAGGGCCAGTGTGAGTCCACGGGGATAATGAGCAATGGGGTGTATGTAAATCTGTTGAGGATGACAGGCCATAGCACAGATGAACCTCATTGAGGGTTGAAGGGATAAGGAGGGACCTAACTCCCTAGGGATAGCAGGTCATGGTAGGATGTGACCCATACTGGGATGTTGGTGCGGAACACACTCATTGAGGCTTAAGGGGGTAGGTATGACTCCTGCGTGCATCTAACTTCAATGGGGATGTTGTTGACATAGCCTTTTAGCGAAGGAGTGGTCTATCTCTCGGCTGGAGCTGTTCGCATGGGCCATTTATCGCGTCGTGCATTACAGCTTTTAGGGTCTTGTAGCTCGGACCGTGGCTATGCAGTTTAAAGTCATGCAGTTAGGACTATGTAGTTTAAGGTCAAGCAATTAGTTTAAGGTCTTGTAGTTTGGACCGTCATGCTAAACCTTTTAACATCATGCAGCTAGGACGTGCACTATGGTTCAAGGTCACACTGTTGGACCATAGTCATACAACTTTGATTCATGAACCAAGGACTATGCAGTTTAAGTTCATACAGTTTGGACCATGCTGTTTAGGTCGTGCAACAAGACCTTCGCTATAGTTTAAAGTCATGAATCGAGGACTAAAAAGTTTAAGGTCCTACAACTAGACCACCGCTACAGTTTAAACTCATATAGTTTGGACCTTGAAGTTTAAGGTCGTGCAACTAAACCTCGGCTATACAATTTAAGATTATGTAGCATGGACCATCGCTACAGTTTAAGGTCATATAGTTTGGACCTCGCAATTTAAGGTCATGCAACTAGACCTCGGCTGTACAGTTTAAGGTCATGCAGCATGGACCATGGCGTAGTGACGGAATGTGAATCCATGTGGAGTAGAGCCATCACTTAGGGCTCGACTCCCTGAGGAGTGAGGCTGTGGTGTAGGGGATGAACTTCCTGAGAGTACAGGACAATGGTCGGGATGAGAGTGCCACAGCATGCGCTTGGCATTAAGTGTCGGATGGAACACACTACAATAGGCCCCTTGGTGAAGCGTGTGTCGGTAGCTCCCGATGAAACGAACAACGATGACCTCTTGATGAGGCATGCAGCGATGATCCCTTGATGAGGCGTGCAGCGATGACCCCTTGACGAGGCGTGCGATGATAACCTTCAAACGAGGAGCGTGGCGATAGTCCTCTGATGGAGCGTGCAACGCTAACCTTGGAATGAAGTTTGCGGCGATGACCTTTTCAGGTCTTGGGCTTGACTTGACCCGACTTGGTCTTACTGCCCTCAAGAACTGGGACTGGAATGTCATTTCATGTTTGTCAATGGTAGTTTGGGGCGCCGTTGGGTATAAAAGGTGGAAAATCCCATTCACTATTTTACCAAAGGGTAAAACAGTTTTTAAAGAGAGAGCGAACCAGAGACATTGGCAAGGGATTTTTTGGTAGACACTTCTTGGCCAAAACATGTAGAGACAGGTCCTTAGGAGGTTTTCTGGGGAGCTTCATGAAGTGTGAAGCTTTGCAGAGTGATAGTGAACACTTTTCGATAAGCACCAAAGCTTTCTAAGCAAGGAAGGGGCTTCTCAGGGGCTTAGCAGAATTTACAAAGGTGCCCTACTGGGGTTCGAGTGCTCCTCCGATTCTTCTGCTGCTAAGGAGGTCGCAAAGAGTTCAGAGGTCTCTGTCAGTCCTCTGATTGTTGGAGGAGAAAGATAAGGGGACGCATTGGGCTCACTGAAAATTAAGTGGAATTCCGGTGAGCTTTGGTGAACTGCTAAAGTGGGAAACCACGGGGAAGGGAAGACCCACAGGGTTGCAAGGAAGTCTTCTGGGGACTTCAGTGGCTTTCGCTAACTTCACTAACCAGTTGAAGGCGAGGAAGGGTTTTTTGGTGGTTGGGAGTTCATTCCTAGCAGAGAGGAGAAACGACAGTAGGAACTCGAAGGGTTGTGGGACCGTAACAGTCCCAAAGATAGAGGGTCATGGGATGGAAATGGTCGTCCTCTGCACGCGGTGATAGGCCACACAACAAGTGTCAGACGGTGTGCCTAGATTTCAAGGGACTCACGTGCAACACGTGCTGACAGCTGGAGCGAGGCATTAATACGCCTTGGTTGTGGGATGGCGATAACCCTCAGTTGATTGCGAGGTAGCGATACCCTCCAAGTCACAGACGGTGATAGTCCTGCCCTTGTCTACGAGACGGAGATAGCGTCTTAGTGGGTAGACGACGATAGTCGTACCCTAGTAAGCGCAGTTTCTTTGTGGCCACCTAGTGTCCTCTGCTTTTGTTCTAATGGCCGAGGCTTCAGGGGCCATTCCAAACGTGAAGAATCTCCCGCGGGAAGGGGACCTTGGTACCGATGCATTCACCTGTGAGTGCTTAGTGAGAAGTGTGCCAATATGGCTTACTGAAGCCTTATGTGAACCAAGGTGGCCTTTGAGCATCACCTTTGCGTGCACCCCTATCTAGCTGGTGGCGAGGGAAGATAATGTTGGAAATATGAGTATAGAGGAGGGTGTAGGCCTTCTACATTGCCTGCACCACAACATAGCCTCTTATCCGAGCTTGCTGACTCTAGGCAAGAGGATGGTGGAAACCCCAGGTATGAAATGGTCTTCTTTTGGCTTGTGGGTACAAGGGGAACGCCAGTACTTAAAGGGGTACTCCTCATAGACCATGAAGTACTACAACATTTTCGAGATACTTTGAGACAGGCTTCCTTGGCGGCTGCCCTTCAGTGTTGGGCGGGCTACTACCATCGTTGCTCAAACACGGTTAAAGCGTTGTAGGAGACTTGGAGCCATGTTATCAACAAATGGTTACTTGGTCACGGGGAGGCAGGGATTTCGCCGATGGACGTGCACTTCATCGGTGGGCTGCCGCTCCTAAGGGCCATGTATAACGAGTTTATTGCCCCAAACTCAGTCATTTTTGGAGGGGAGAAGATCAGCAAAGAAGCCCCACCTTCTGGGCTAAAAGAATTGTTCATGATATATCAGCAACTCTATGACGAGCCTAAAAGTGAGCACATCTTCTTGGAGGCCTACTTAGTGCCTTCTTATCCAAATTTGCCATGCTAGGAGGGGCAGACGTCATTTTTGTGATGCTTCAAATAGGCCTCTAGTAACCGAAGGAGCTGTCTTTTGAAGAGCTTAGAGCGGCGATTCAATGGTTGAGGGAGATTGCCCTAGGGAATGTGCCCTTCCTTATTTGGACAGCATTGTAAATGAGTTGGAGGGATGGAGGGTGAAGGCCTTGCGAGAAGAAGCAACTGCACAGCGGCTAGAAAGCTCGCTGTTGCCCCTTTTGGCGTCTGCTCTTCTGTGCTATAGTGAATTGGGAAACACTCAATCGCAGCACTAGATGCCGCGGAATCCTAGCTATCAGGCCTTGTTGAGGAGACCATCACCAGCCATCGCAAGGTGACGGCTCTGAGAGCAACGATATTAGAGTGGATGTAGAAGCTTGACAAGCTGGAGAAAGAGACTACGGATTGGGAAGCGAAGGATAAGTGCTTTTTTATAACACTTTATCCCTTCAACATTCTTTGGGAGAAGTGACCACCTTGATGGAGCAAGAGGCGGGGCTGGTAGAAGAGCTAAAGAACGACATTGAACAGTGAAAACATCGGCTGCATTGTACATCGGAAAGATCAATGAAGCAATTGATCGATTTTGATGGCACCTTCTTTCTCTTTTTCTTTTTCGTTTCTTTTCATTGTAAAGGAAAGCAGCTTGTAACATCCTCATGATTTATGAATGAAACAATTCTTTTGACTTTTTTCTCTATTTCATTGCTTCTTCCCTTCCATGGTTTGAGACGAGAGAGAATAACACACTCCTTGCTTTATTTTGTGGCAGCCTATTGTGGCAGCCTATTGTGGCTTCATTGACTTCGAATGGGGGAGCAGTTGCTTCTTCACCCCTTCGTGTTTGATTGGAGAGGGGCTCATAATTCATGGTTCTCATGATTCGATGACCCTGCTCGCTGTAAATGCTCCAATCTGGGGGACCTTTAGCTTTGATTCGAGGTGCATTGATCTTGAGCTCGTCGTAAGTCTTAGTCTCAGGGACAAACCCCTTAAATGCTTTGAAGTGATGCGCATGATCTCCAATTGGCTGAGGAGATTAAGAACCTCACTTCTCAGCACTGCCATGGGGTCTTGTTCTTGAGAGCTAGAGGGATGACTCTTGTCTGCCTGTACTTCTTCAACAACCCCCGAGAAGTGTAGGATCCTCTTTTAACTGTTGATGCTCCCCTTGTTCAAGGAGGCTGAAACCTGGAGTACCTTCCTTGGTGGTTGGTATACTAGTTCTACTTCTACAAGAGTGATGGGGACATGCAGGACCTTTCGCCGGTTCGATGTATAGGTTAACATTAACGCTGGAAGGTCTACCTCTGGGGATGCCTCAAGCTCGGGGGCTACTTCTAACTTGCCATTTCGTTCTGGCAAAGTAGAAGTCGAGGGGGAAGCTCTGTCTTCAGGAGAGGATACCATGACCTTGGAGAGGTGGCAATTTATGCTTGGGTGGATAGGGGTCAAGGGGAGGATCTGGCCTTGTCTTTCCTCTTCTTTGAACATTTTCGTGATCATTCACCCCAGATCCTCAACGTCTTCATGAGATGAAGGTCTTGTCTCTCTCACAAGCTTCCAGTCGTCATGTTTTGACTTTTCTGACGCTGGAAGTTCTGTGTAATAGTACTTGGCATCAGCAAAGTGAGTCTCAACTACAGGGAACAAGCTTTTATTGGCATAGACCATATGTTGCCTTCCATCTTGACTGTACTGGATGCATTGGTGGAGTGTGGAAGGAGCTACTTCCTGGTCGTGAAGCCACAAACAACTAAGCAGGCAGTTGTAGGAGGTATCAGTGTCGATTACATGGAATTGGGCATAATCGTTGAGATCACCGATCTTGAGACTAAGACGCATTGTGCAGGCTAGCTTTTCTCCTGACTGGTTAAACTCTTGCACACTGATGTGGGTAAGAGTGAGGTCATTAGGCCCTAATCCCAATCGGGTGAGGTTCCTTCTTTGGATTAGGTTAACTGCTGCCTCTCTGTCTAGAATGATCCGATTGAGAGGGTGGGCATGACGTTCACCATTTATGAAATTTGCCTCCCAACTGAAGGTCATATTTAGAAAAGGAGATTGTTAAGCACCCACTCAAGATGGCCGGGTCAACCTCAATAGGTTCCACTTCAGTCTCCTACACCTCTTAGTTAGAAAGAGCTTGAACCAGAGCCATACAGTAGTCTATAGACAGCAGGAGGGCACCATAGATACTTAGAAGGCTTGGAAGGTTTCTCAAGTGCCCAATTACATCGTATTTCACTGTATCCTCATTGGTCTTCTGTGTTCCTGATCCTGTCACTGGTGTGGCTGGCAGGGTCGACTTCGGAACAGGTTTTGGTTGGGTTTCAGTTTGCGACACCAGCTGACTTTGTTGTTCAGCTGGTGCGGTCTGAGTTGATGAGGAAGTAATAGGAGCGTGTATTAGGGATATAGAGGTTTGAGGTTGAGGTTTGGGGGAAAGAAGAGGATTAGGAAACTTGAGGGATTTGAGCTTTTGAGGCATGAGCTGTAGCTTCTTTCCTGATATTAGACCCATTGCCCCGCGCCGGCTGGTTCTTCAAAGATTGGCATCATGTGGGAGGACTCTTTAGAACAGGAGCCTGAAGATGACTCAGTCTGTGCTCGGGTTGACAGGGCGTCGACGGCTATCAAGAATCCAGCTGTCTGAGCCAGCATCTCATTGAGGCACTCTTGCTGTGGCTGAGTGAGGCGTAGTGTCTCTGAACTCTTTGTTTAGGGTGTCAAACTCTGAGCACCATCGAGATACACCTGTGGAGAAACTAGAAGAGGAGGGAGGAGAAGAAGAGTTAGAACATTATGGGCGGCTTTTTACATCGTCTAAGGAGTTAGATGTGCTCGGGGGATATTTTTGGTCTCGCCTCAGGTTTGACTATCGTGGGGTGCTTTTTGCATCGTCACCCATATTGGGGGAATCTTGAGCAGTTGGTGACTCAGGGATGTCCGCTTGATTGGACGAAAGGATGAGACGAGCTACGTCTGGGATAAATTTTTGCAAGGTCAACAGTGAAGGAAGGGTCCTGAGGAATTCTTCCTCGACTGGTTGCTGAGGAGGATGGTTCCGTAGGCTGGTCAATCTAGGTGCCTATCATCTCCTTTGCGATCCTTGAGGGGGGTGTCTGGACTGCCCTCTAAGGCTGACGAGTAGCCCTTGCTTGGTAGACCGCCTCACATTTCAAGGATTTGAGCCTACTCTGCCCATGGTAGACTTTCCAAGGTTGAGAGGTTGAAGGCATTGAAGGGTCCGGCGTATACTCAGGAGGGGCCGATAGTGTGACCTCCTTTGGAGCGGGAGCGACAGTCAGGATGCGTTTCGAGAGAACCGCACAAATGATGTGGCCCTGCTAGACACTCTCTGTGACTATAGCTTCGAACCCAGAGAATTCGTTGAGTTCGTGGCCTCATACATGGTGGTATGGGCACCAGATCTTTTTCGTGCCCTGGGCAAGGTGTCTCGGCTACCTGGCAAGCTTGAGAGTGACAAGGCCTTGTTGGAGCATTGCCTTGAAGAGGGCCTATAGAGGGTCTAGCTCAGTGCTTCCTTGGGCTGGCATTAGGAGGTCTTCTTGCTCATGCAGAAGAGGGACTTGAGGGTGTCCTTTGGGGTTACCTTGAACTTCCTAACACTGCGGCATCTTTTCAGTCAAGAGCTTGTGGAAGCCAGTGCATTCACTGACTTCCAAACACGGGGTGAACACCCTGAGGTATCCCATTACTCTCGCTAGGGCTGACGCTATTGAGTTCCAAGCTGGCAAAGTTGATTCCTTAACCCAAAGAGGTTGACTGTTCAAACCCATCCAATTGATGGTGGACACTCTTGATGAAAGAATGGGATCCACTTCAACATCCAAACCACCAGCAGCGGTTACGGTTCACGAACCTAATAAAAGAACTCAAGGATCCACCGCCGCCTATGATCTACAGACTCATCTCGAGAAGATCTAGGCTCAAATCTCCATCTTGGAGCTACTCGTCAACTCACCGGCACATAGAGCACAAATTGAAAAAGGTTCTTGCTAAGACCCACATCCTGAGCAACACACAGCCGGATGAGTTGTGCGTTATGGTCAACCAACTAATGGCACCAACACCAATCATATTCATGGACGATGATGTCCCGGATAATGTCAATCGCTTTCACGTCTAGCCTCTTTATATAACTATCTTCATGAAAGGATATGAGATACGGAGAGTGCTTATTGATAATAGGGCATCCCTAAACATATGCCCTATGAAAACGGTTAAGTAGATAGGCAAAAGCCCGAATGACTTCGAACTATGTCAGTTAACCATCGTTGCATATGATGGGACCAAAAGGCAGGCTGAGGGCATATTGCCTCTCACACTCAAGATTGGCCCCACCATTCAGCCGGTGAAGTTTTATGTCTTTTACATAAAAACTTCTTTCAAAATGTTGCTAGGAAGACCCTAGCTCCACGAAAACCTCATAGTCATCTCCACGCTATATCAATGCCTAAAACTTCCAACAAAAAATGGCGTTGCAAAGGTTTGCGCCGACCCCCCTTATTTTCTTAATCATAGAACACATAGCAAAAACCTTGTCGTAGGGGTCAAGTTAGGAGAAATCTCGCTCGCTTTTGTCGAGTGAGCTGATTGTGCTACTTTACTCTTAGAGGCTGGCGACCCCGTTCCTCAAATTTTGCAAACTTCCGTATCAATGGAGGAGATCATCCAATGCCAACGTCGATACGGCTTCAAGTCCCTCGAAGCTTGGCACATGTTCTTCTCCCAAGGCTTTCAACCTGGTTATGGTTTGGGAAGTTAAGAGCAAGGCATAAAGGAAGTGATTTTTGCATCACCTGAAGCCAAAATTGGAAAAGGGGATCGAAGAGGGCTCAGGTGTACTCTCACCCTATTTCAAAGCAGGATAAAGCCTTCAAGCCCTCCGTGCTTCATATCAAGAGGCATTCAAAGCCTCGATCCTCTCGATGCCCATCCTTCAAAACTGCCAAAGGTGATCCTTGATTCCCCACCTGGGGATAGTCCCTCTTCCACATCTCAGCACACACACACAAGAACTAGGAATTGAAGACCTTTGTGTTGACCTGGATTTGAAGGTGTGCATAGTTGGCTCTAACACAACCAAACACCAACCCAGGGATGAAATTGGTCGGTCATTCCTTTATCTCGAGAATCGCTGGAAGCATAACAGTGGCACGTTCAAGTCCCGGTGCCAAAAAATAGATAGGCACGGGGTGTCCATCTAACCACCCTGCGCGTCTAGTCCGTAACATTTTTCTCACGAGTCCCATAAAAGACACCTCTTGCGACATTTTTAAAAACCATGGAAATTTCAAAACATGAAAAAGCTGAAAATAAGGGAAGAATTTTCAAAAACGACGCTCACTCAAGATAGCCGAATAACGGTGCATAATTCCCGAGACAAAGATCAAGAGAGTCAAGAGTCTGAAGAAATCCCTCAACCTGAGGAGCTCACTTCCCATGTTGAGCAATTCAAGAAGACGTTCGATGGTGACCCAACGACTATCATCGATGAGACGATTGACGTAAACCTAGGAATTGAGAAGGACCCAAGGTTAACTGAGATTGGAACCTCCTTATCTTCTGAGGAGCGGGAAAATGTGATTTCCTTTCTCAAGGAATATCAAGATGTCTTCCCTTGGTCAAATGAGGATATGCCAGGGCTAGATTCAACATTGGTGCAACATCACTTAATATTCAACGAACGGACAATGCCTGTAAGGCAGAAGCTCCGATGTTAAAAGACTCACCTCGAGCTCAAAATCAAGGAAGAGATTGACAAGCTACTCAAGGCTAAGTTCCTTACCCCCATTGATTACTCATAATGGTTGGCCAACATAGTGGTCATACCCAAGAAAGATGGGAAGATCCGAGTGTGTGTTGACTCCCGAGACCTCAACAAGGTATGTCTAAAAGACAATTTTCCATACCAAACATAGATGCCTTGATCAACAACACTGCAGGACACGAGATGATGTCATTCATGGATGACTTCTAGGGTTACAACCAATTCCTCATGGCAGAAGAAGACCAAACCAAGACATCATTCGTAACACAATGGGGAACCTTCTGTTACAAAGTCATGCCCTTCGGTCTCAAAAACGCAGGAGCAACTTGTCAATGGCCAATGATTAGAATCTTCCACGATCTAATGCATACCATTATGGAAGACTATGTTGACAATATCCTAGTAGAGTCGAAGACCAGGTTTGATCATCCCACCAACCTTAGAACCATTTTCGAAAGATTCCAAAAACATCAACTCAAACTCCATCAACACAAATGTGTCTTTGGAGTTGAATCCGGCAAATTGCTGAGCTTTATAGTGAGCCAAAGAGGCATCGAGGTGGACCAGTCCAAAATACGAGCCATCATTGAAATGCCTCCTCCCCAGAATATCAGATAAATATATCGGCTTCAAGGTTGCATACAAGCCATAAGGAGTTTCATTTCACAATTGGCGGATAAGTGCGCACTATTCAATAGACTCCTTAAGAAGGACACCCCATTCGTATGGAACAATGAATGCCATGAAGCATTCGATCGAATCAAGGAGTACCTCACGAAACCTCCCATCCTTGGTGCTCCTAATATAGATAAACCCTTGTTCCTATATATGGCAGTGAAAGACAAGACCATGGGGGCAATGTTAGGACAATGTAAGGAAAATGAAAACGATCAAACGATATACTATATCAGCAAAACCATGGTCGACTATGAGGCAAGATACACATATGTGAAAACACTACTTAACACTTGTGTGGGCCATGCAGAAACTAAGACATTATGTCTTATCTCATTCAGTCCAGCTCATATCAAAAGATGACCCACTTAAGTACATATTGGAGAGGTCAGTCCTCAACGGACGTTTGGCGAAGTGGAGAATGCTATTGAGTGAGTTCGACATCGAATATGTCACTGAAAAATCTGTCAAAGGACAAGCCATTGTTGAACACTTAGCTGAACACGCACTGCCAGACAATATTCCTGTTAACACAGATCTCCCCGATGAGAACCTCTTCACAATTGAGGACTCGATTTGGGAGCTATACTTCGACGGTGCAAAGAATGAATATGGGTCAGATATAGGAGTCATACTATGCTCACTTGAGAAGATTTTAATGCCAACTGCCATCAGATTGAATTTCTCATGTACCAATAACGTCATTGAATACGAAGCCTTGATACCCACGCTTTAGAATGCCATGGGGATGAAAATCCAGCAAATACGAGTGATTGGTGACTCCCTACTCATCATAAACCAAGTTCAAGGGACTTGGAAGGTTAAAGAAGAGAATTTAAAACCCTATCAAGAAAAGGTTGAAAAGATGATTCCATATTTTAAGAAAATCACCATTCAGCACGTAACCGGGGAAAATAATCGGTTCACCGATACCCTTGCAACCCTTGCTTCAATGATTGATATTCCTCTAGAAATCACCACGGTGTCATTCAACATTAGGAACAAACATGACCCTTCCCCACCAAGGATTGTAAAAGAAACGGAGCAAGAAAAGGAAAACAATGGGGAAGTATCTCTCGTGGCTTCAGATATGCTAGTTACAGCAAAGTCATGGTTCCACGATATTATGTCCCTGTTAAGATGGGTTATACCCCGAATAAGCGAGCAAAATGGAAAAAGAAGCCCTTCGAAGGTTTTCTATGGAATTCTTAGTAAGAGGTAATCTCTTATTCAAAAACTCCTTCGATGGCATCATTCTATGGTGCCTCGATCAGCCAGAAATTGACCAAGTACTAACAGAGCTGCACAATGAAGGAGGTCATTTTGGGGTAGCCGCCTTAGCTCAGAAAATCAGGTGCCAAGGATATTACTGGACCACCATGCTGAAGACTGCTGGAAGGTCCTTAAGAGGTGTCCCAAATGTCAACTCTGTGGAGACCTCATCCATGCACTGTCTGTATCACTCAATTCGACACCCCCCGTATGGCCCTTCGTCATGTGGGGTCCTGATATCATCAAAATGATATCACCAAAAGCCTCAAATGACCACCATTTTATATTAATGGCTACATAATACTTCACCAAATGGGTAGAGGCCGCATCATTTGTTAAAATTGAAGACCAACATGTTGCATGTTTTATAAAGAACAATATCGTATTCAGATTTGGTGTTCCTGAGTCAATCATCACTGACAATGGATCCAAACTCAAAAATGAAAAGGTCACTAAGGTGTGCAAAAGGTTTGGGATAACACATAAATTCTCCACACCTTACTACCCTCAAGGAAACGGACAAGTAGAAGCCACAAATAAAGGACCTCTCATAATCATAGACAAAATAATAGAAGGTGGGAAAGTTTAGCACGAAAAGCTAAATGACGCCCTATGGGCCTACCGGACAACCGAGAAGACTCCTATTGACATGACCCCATACTCATTGGTGTATGGTATGGAAGCAGTGCTACCTATCGAGGTTGAGATACCATCTCTTCGAGTCCTTATTCATAAAAATTCAAATGAGGAACAAAAGATCGAAGCAGGAATCGCTGCCCTCATTAACTTAAATGAAAAATGACTATGAGCAACACAAAATATCGTTGCTTACCAGCATAGCTTCGATAGGGCATACTAAAGAAAAGTTGTTCCTCGACAATTCAGAGAAGGAGACATGTGCTTAAGAAAATCTTCAACACTCCTACAAATCCACACCCTTTAGGTAAGTTCAAACCTAAATGGGAGGGGCCATTCGTGGTTACCCGAGTGCATACAAGCAATTCTTATAAGGTCAAAAATCAAGAGGGGTACGAACTCAACAACCCCATTAATGCAATGTATCTCAGAAAATACTACCTGTAACAAGCTAAAAAACGTGGTGAAAACCTGAAAAGGCATCACAAAGAAAAATACAAAAATAAAAAAACAAAAAAATGGACATGGTGAAAACCGGAAAAGGCACTAATGGTAAAAGGAATAAAATGATCTCCAAGAAGGACCTTTCGATGCAAAGCACTCAAGTACAAACAAGTACTTGCAGGTTACAATAATACTGCACAAGAAGACCCTGAGGATGAAGACCCCCCTTAAACCTACACGCTCCCAACAAAACCAACTCAGAAAGATGTAGGAGGGTGAAATGAATGGAAAACCAAAGTGATTTCGACGAACCTTGGAAAACATCGAGACCCTCCAAAGGAAAGCCTGGCAAGAATCCAAAGGACTCTTCATGAATCCTCGAAGCCGAGGATGAAAGCTCCAAAGGTAAAAAGACAACTTCGAGACCTTTATGAGTTCTCACCATCCCACAAGGAAATCCTTTCATCAACTTTGGGTAAAATATAATAAAGAAAACGACCACCAAAGGGGCCACAGGTGGTAAAACTGTAAGGCCCATCCCTTTTGAAAATGTTGTTTCAATTTGATTGTTAAAATTATCCATTTTTGAAAGCTTGCTCCTTTTAGAAGGGACTTCCTCTATCACTACAAGAGGTTAAATTGTTAGTCGATCTAGCCTCGTTCTCGAAGCCAACTTCCTATGCCTGTTATGAAGGCTTGAAACTAGTCAGGCACTCCATGGTTGTATGAGTATAACTACCAACTACCACATGTAGGAGATGGGTGAACTTCGCCAATAATGATATTGGCTAATCTAGGAGTGTTTTTCTCTCGACTAGATCCCCTTAGGAAAAATGAGGCAAGCTCATCCCTATGTGTGCATACGATGACCCAATAGCCAGAAATTCGAGACAAAAACCCTACAATTAGGGAGCTGAATTTGTAAAAAAGTAGTTTGAAAATTGTGTGCAAGGAAAGTGTTCTATTCTACTTTGACAAATAAATTCCACACATACAAGTTGAACAAGAACCCCCCAACAGGGGCAATAATGAAAAAAAAAGAAAGTTTTCAAACTCCCCATAATAGGGGCAAAGTTGAAAAGCCGCTTTTCTCAACCAATTCTCTAAAAAAATAAAATTTTCAAAAAAAAAAGATAAAAAATAAAAAAAAATAGTAATTTTCTCCTCGGTGGCATGAGCCTAAACTGCCAACCAATTTTCCCAAATTTTCAAAAAAATAATTAAAAATAAAAGGAAAAAATAAATTTGCGCTCCTTGGTGGCACAAGCTTAAACTGCTAACCAATCTTTCCAAATAATAAAAAAAAATTCCATATGCTCCTTGGTGGCATGAGCCTAAACTGCCAACCGGCTTCAAAATCTTTTGCTCCACAGTGGCATGAGCCTAAACTGCCAACCAGCTTCAAAATATTTTGCTCCACAGTGGCATGAGCCTAAACTGCCAACCATAGTTCAGATCGTCAAACTCGTGCGATGTTAGAAAGTCGAGCTAACACGTCAAACGCATGCAACGTTAAAAAATCGAGGTAACACGTCAAACTCGTGTGACATTAAAAAGCCGAGCTAACACGTCAAACTCTTGCGACATTAAAAAAATGAGCTAACAGGTCAAACTCGTGCGACGTTAAAAACAAGCTAATACGTCAAACTCGTGCGATGTAAAAGAGCCGAGACAGGTAACGTCTAGCCCCGTATGATGTAAAAGGTCAAGTTATTGAGTTCAACATCAAACTCATGCAACATAAAAGAGCCGAGACAGGTACTGTTTATCCCCGTATGACGTAAAAGGGTCAGGTGTTTCATCCATTGCTGCATGACGCTAAACTGCTTAGAGGGCTCTATGGTTGTAGGAGTTGAAATTGCTAACCAACATTGCTTTTCAAAATATCTTTCTCTTTTTAAAATTTTCACTTAATTTCTTTGTTAAAATCATAACATGTCCCTGCTGCGGGTTTGGTTTCAAATCTCTTCTTGCATTCAAAAATTTCTAAATAGACTTCTAAAACGAAGGAGCTTGGACACCCATATATGATGAACACCGCATTGTCGCTATTACTGCGTCGCTACGTTTCCTCTCTGTTCCGAATTGATCAGATAAGTCTCGTCCTATAGAAAGCCTTTCCCTATAGACAACCTTAGGAAACCCTTATGTAAATCAAGGAAATTGCAAGCGTTAAAATTTTCAAACTGAGAAACCCACCTTGAGGTCAAGTGGCATGGCTGTAAAATCCACCTCGAGTTTCAAGCTTGCGTAACTCACCGACACCTCACACCAAAAACCCTAGGATGAAAATTTCCTAGGTGGGTGAGCATGGGAGTACAATGACTTGGAGGGATAGTTGGTGCGACATCTGCCCACGTGACGTCGGAGTGACATTCATCTTTAACATCCTCCTGACCCTCGAAGGACAGGGAGCATCAAAGAGTCTACTATTGCTACTCACCTATCCCTTGAAGGACAGGGAGTGCATGCTCATCTGCCCCTCGAAGGATAGGGAGCGACAACGTGTCTACTTCTTTGACACTCTCGTGTCCTTTGAAGGATAGGGAGTGTCAAACTGGGGCAACTATAGACACCCCACTTAAATATTGCAAATTCTAGCGTTTTCTGCACCCTTAGGACCACATTTAACCTAGTAAACCCAAATCCATAGTTCACATAGCCTACCTTGTGATCCAGAACCAGTTTGCCTGCCCGGAACTCAGTAGATGCCTGTTTTGACCTGAAATCTAATAAACGCACTGTTTTACAAAACAAATCATTGAAAATAGTAAACTATCTTTTTTGACCCAAAAGCTTTCTGAGCGCTTCACAAAAGGCTGACGAAGACACTCAAATTGAAAAACATCAATTTGAACAAGTTTTGGTTTGGGCGACACGGGGTGTGTGTCCCAAGTCATCTTGCAATTGTGCTATTTTACGAAAAAAATCATTAAAAATAGTAAAAAAATTATTTTTAACCCAAATGGTTTCTAGTATCTTTACAAGAGGCTAAGGAACATATTTGAAAAGAAAATTTTCAATTTGGAGCATTTTTTTTATTTGTGTGACACAGGGCGTGCCGCCCAGACAAGTTTATCCCCAAATGAATTTTTATCATTTTTCATGTTTTTATGGTCATCTTTTGGGTGGTTTGCCTGCGTGATGCTATCCGCATCGGTCAAATCCGAATTTTAAATAATTATAGATTGGTTTGACCAAGGGATTTGTTGGTTACGTGATAACTCTGCCCCAACAAATCCCTCGTTCATATGAAATCACTTTGGGTGACCATAAAAGGAAATGTGAGCCTTAAAGAGGGTCGAGACTTTTAGAAACTTTAGGCCCGAAGAGAAACCCTAGGACAGTAGAGAGACCTTCCCTAAGAAAACCCTAACCCTCATCTTAAGCCTGAGTAAACCTAAACCTAGGGCACAATCACCCTACTACTACCTGAAACTTGCTGATCGACATCTGACCCACAAGGGCAAAAGGAATTGGTTCTGATACGGGTGAGCCCTCAAAGGCTCCGGAAGCCCGGTCCATCCGGCTCGATTCGGTATTTTCTTCTCCTTCATTTACTCTTTTCTTTTATTGTATTTATTTTATTTTGATCTGGCATTGATTCATTATGATTGAATATTGTGTTTGGAAATGCTTCAGATCACGTTGGCTTTGCCACAGATCTGAGAACATATATTCTCGTTTCTGGGCAGATCTGATCTCATATCTGAATTCGATTGTTCCCACTTTCTTTATCATTGCTTTTTCATTTATTTTTATTAGTTGAAAGTGTCAGATCTAAGAGATCTACATCGTTAGATCGCTCGATTATGCGCTATAAACACGTGTCCATTGGGTAGCGAGCATCGTGATTTGGCTGCTTGAGCGAGGCGTGCTGCTGCTGAATTTTCTGCAACAATCTTCACGAATCATCAACTTCTCTCTAGTTTTTCTCCCTGCTCAGCTATTGTCACGAGTCGTGCCACATATCAAAACGCTTGTCTTAATGAGACGAACACACTCACCAAATTTGACAGCGATCTGATTCTGGACAAGTAAGATACGGGCCTTTGAAGTTACTGATCGGGACTGCACACATCAGCCTCCTTTAATGGAGATTGGTGTAGGAAGGCCACACGGGAATAACATGCGGTCCACCCCTTTTTGGTCTTTTACCCATAACTTTGTCCTGGAATGCCCGATTAAGCTGAAACTTGACCCATAGGGGACCATGCCAGATCCAATAAAGGTGGTCCCATAGTTGTTTGGTATATCAAGAATATAGATCGAGTTACGGGGTCTATTTTAGCGTGTTAGAGGCTGTTTTTTTGAAATTGTTTCTTTGTCTGTACTGCCTTAGACATGTCGGATTGAGACAAAACTTGGTAGGTGGCCTTTTAAAGTGTGTAGAGAGATTATGACCCATGCTGGGGAAATTCTGAGACTATCTGGAATTTCACTGTATGTTGAAGCTTTATTGACTTGCTTCCTCTTTATTCCGCATCAGGGACCAAGGTGTTGAAAAATGTCTTCAAATAGCTTACCCCACCGAATGTTGTGCTTCAAGAGAAGCGAGAAGCACAACATTCAAAAAATTTCCTCGGGCTTTATTACTTTTTTCTTCCTAACCACAAGACCAGGTGAACACCGAGAAGATTCAAGCAATGCTGCAATTAGGATGCTCAGACATTTGGATGCAATGTATAGGTCCATCCGTGGAGGCTTTAGGGGGAGAAGAGACTTTTTGAGGAATCCTGTCGAAGTCCTCTCCCTTAAGAGACTAATTGTGATTCTAACAGCTGAGGATTTTGTACAGACCTCGTTGGTCAGAATCAGGCCCATCGTGTCATGTTTTAGGGCATTGTTCGCATTTGGTATGGGTTTCTTTGTTTTTTGATTGACAGCCTAAGAGCCTTTGGTCAGTGTTGTTTGCTGTTACACCAGGTTTGCTTTTGACAAGCAAGGTACCTCTGTGGTACCCCCCTTGCCAGGTCCAGTCGGAGGCTTTTTGTTGGCCTGTCCTGAAATTCTGGGCCTGTCAGCTAGGGAGGGATTTTGGCACGGAGGCCTCATGGTGAGGCTTCACCCTGATGTCTCGGGCAGGTTCCACCCAGGGATTTTCAGTTTCTTGCCTTTATGGGCATCTTTAGAAGTTTGGAGCGTGTCTGTGACCTCGTGGGAATAGTGCTCATGCTCATCCTCATGAGGTTTGTCTTGCCTTTTGGGAGAGTTTTTTGTTCTTTGCGTTCTTTTTACGAACGAACTCAGGCTGTCGGAATCTTTTCCTTGAAGCTCATATTTTTGGGTTTTGGTATTGTGACACTAACGATTTTTCTCTTTGAGTGTGGGTTGAAGCCTCCTGTTGAAGCGAATACTGCATGAACCTATTTATTGGTCCAAGCGTCCTCTGCATATTTTCACTTTAACTTGGGAAGAGGCGTCGTGGAGACGGTTTTCACTAACTTCCTTTTATTTGGGGCTCTTTTACCCATGACCTTTTGGCCATGTCCACCCTTTACTTCCTTTTTTACTCATGATGCCCTTTTAGGGTTTTCACCGTGACCGGGTTTGATTTTCATGGAACTCTTTTACTCATGGTTTCGTGACCATGCTCGTCCGTCATATTTACTCATGACGTTCCCTTGCCAAGTATACACCATGCCCGTTAGTTTTCTTTTTTTTCTTTTTCTTTTTGTGAAGGCGTGTTTAGGGTCATGCCTTTAGGACCTGTGCGAAGACTTTTAATGTCATGCGGTCAAGACGTGCACTATAGTTTAAGGTCATACAACTGGACAGCGGTATAGATGAATGCCAGTCTGTAGAGACCATGGAGTGAGTATGGTGGTGATTTGACTCACTCTTGAGAAGATGGCACAAGGCTACCTTGTGGAAGGTGAAAAGTGGTGACCCACTAGCTAACGACGAGTATGGATGGCGAAATGTCTTGTCGTTCGTTGAGCTTGGGTAAAACTCACTGGGGAATGATGGATGGTGATGAAGTAAATGGGCTTACTAGAGAGGTAATGAAGGTGGTGCGAACACGAATGGGTCGGTTAGGGAAGATGTGCGTGAAGATGCACGTAAAAGGGTTGTGCGCGTATGTGGGGGCATCTTTAAGGTCATGCCTCCTAGATATGTGCTAAGCAGTTTAACATCATACGGCCAGGACGTGCACTATGGTTTAGGGTCATATGGCTTGGACCGTGGTTATGCGGTTTAAAGTCATGCAACTATGACCATGCAGTTTATGGTCGTGCAACTAGACCTCTGCTACAGTTTAAGGTCATATCGTTTGGACAATGGCTATGCAGTTTAAAGTCATGGAGTTAGGACTAGAGCTATGTAATTTAAGGTCATGCGTCATGGACCAGAGCTGTGCAGTTTATGGTCATGCACCATGTACCATAGTTGTGCATTTTAAGGTCATGTAATGCGGACCAGAGCTATGCAATTTAAGGTCATGCATCTCGAATTAGAGCTATGCAGTTTAAGGTCATGCAGCATGGACCATAGCTGTGCATTTTAAGGTCATGCAATGCAGACCAGAGCTGTGCAGTTTAAGGTCATGCAACTTGAACTAGAGCTGTGCAATTTTAGGTCATGCAGCATGGACTAGAGCTATGCAGTTTAAGGTCATGCAGTGCGGACCATGGCTGTACAGTTTATGGTCATGCAGTGCGGACCATTGTTGTGCAGTTTAAGGTCATGCAGTGCGTACCATGGCTGTGAGTTTAAGGTCATGCAGTGCAGACCAATAAGTGGGTCATCATTAAAGTAAAGCTGCATGGGGGATAAGTCTGTGGATAGCTACCTGACTCCCTAGGGTTAAAGATAGTTAAGGCTATACACAAGCAGTGATGTTTAGATAAAGATGGCGGTACTATGGGGAGTGGCAAGCGGAAGCAGACTTCACTGGGGATTAGGAGGGCCATTGTAACTGTATGGGGCTAATGAATAATGGCAGGCATGTAACTCTATTGACAAGCCAGAGCATAGATGAACCCCACTGATCCATTAGGGGATAGTGGGTCGCAACAAGATGTGATTCCCACTGGGATGCTGGTGTGAAACGGATCCATTGGGGATTAAAAGGGTCGGTATGACCCTTACATGCATCTAACTCCACTGGGGATGTTGATGAAATACACCCTTAACGAAGAGGTGGCCCATCTCTCGATTAAAGTTATATGTATGGACTATTTGTCATACCATGCAATACAGTTTTAAGGTCTTGTGGCTTGGACCATGGCTATGCATTTTAAAGTCATGCACTTAGGACGATACAATTTAAGGTCGTGCAACTAGACCTTCGCTACAATTTAAGGTCATGTAGTTTGGACCATGGCATTAAGCCTTTTACGTGTGGCCAGAATGTGCATTGTGGTTTAAGGTCATACAGTTGGACCATAGTCGTACAGTTTTGAGTCATGCGAGAGGACTAAGCAATTTATGGTCATGCAAGTAGACCACTGCTACAGTTTAGGGTCATATCGTTTGGATCGTGGCTGCGCAGTTTAGGTCATGCAGCATGGACCGTAGTTGTGGTGAGGGATTGTGACTCCATAGGGAGCAGAGCTGTCACCAGAGACTAGGCTCCCTGAGGAATGAGACTGTGGTGCAAGGAATGAACTTCCTAAGAATGCAGGACGATGGTCCAAATGGGACTGCCATGGTATGTGTGTGGCAGTAAATGTTGGACGGTGCACACAACATTAGGGCTAGATGATGCGCACACGGTGTTAGATACTTGTTGAGGCGCACGACATTAGATCCTTGACGAAGGGCACGACGATAGCCTCTAGGCAAAGACACGCAGTAATGGCCCTTGACAAAGGCGTGCGGCGATAGCATCTTATGCAGCGCACGACGATAGCCCTTTCCAAGTCTCAGGCTTCACCCTCCCCAACCTGGTCTTATTATCGTCTGAAGATGAAGATTGCATCATAGCTTTGGATATGTCAAGGGAAGTTTGCATCACTGCTAAGTATAAAAAAGGGATTTTACTGTTTTAATGAAGGGTAAAAACATTTTAGAGCGAGAGAGAGAGGGAAAGCCTGAGCCCTTTAGCAAGCGACTTCTGACAAGAGTGTTCCGGTCAAAGCGTAAAACAGACAGGCTTTCAAGAGCTTTTTTGACAAACTTCAGCAGGTCACAGAGCTTAGCGAGGTGCTTGCGAACACTTTTCAGAGAGTGTCGAGGCTTTCTGAGCAAGGAACAGGGTTTCTCGGGGTCTTTAGCCAGATTTACAGAGATGCTCTGCCGGAGTTCGTATGCTTCTTTGACAGTCCTGTGGCTGAAGGGGATTATAGCGAAGGCAGATGAGTCTGGAGATCCTCTAGTTATTGTAAGAAGAGGAGGAGGAGCAGTAGTGGGCTCACTAGGAACTTAGTAGAATTCTAGTGAGTTTGTGACAAACCGATGAAGGGTACAAGCAGGGAGAGGGGCAACCCACAAGGTCACAGGGAATATTTCTAGGGATTTTGATGGTTTTTCGCTAACTCTGGTAACGCGTAGAAGGCGAGAAAGGGCTTTTCGGTGAACAGGAACAAACTCCAGGTGAAAAGGGGAAATGCCGATAGGAACCCGAGGGGTCACAGGCCTGCAACAGTCGGGAGGTGAAGGGTTTATGAGATAGCGAATGGTCACCCTCCACACGCGTAGAGATAGGCCACGTCGTGATTGTCAGGTGGAGTGCCCAGATTTCAAGGGACATTGTACTCGCTCGTGCGACGCGTGCGAACAGCTGGAGCGAGGCATTTCTTATAGTCCCATGGTTGCGAGATGGTGATACCCTCTTATAGTTATGAGACGATGATAGCCTTACCTTCAGCGCAAGGCGATATCATACCAGCGAGTAGACGACAAAAGTCTTGCCCTTGGTTACAAGACGCCGATAGTACGTAGTCGGTGATACGCCATTGTGAGCGCAGTTCTTCGTGGTCTCTTAGAGTATTTTGATAGTGCATTGTTTGATCTGATGGCCCAGTCTTCAGGTATTATTCCAAACGTGAAGAACCTCCCCCGGGCAAGGGATCTTGGCACTGATGTCTTCACCGGCGAGAGCTTGTTGAGAGGCGAGCCCAACTTGCTCACTGAGTCTTTAAGTGAACCGAGGTGGCCCTTAAGCGTCACCTTTGTGAGTGACCTTGCCCGGTTGGTGACTCGAGAAGATAACGACGGCAATGTGAGAATAGAGGAAGGTAGGCCTTTTGCATTGCCTGCACTGAAACATAGCCTCTAACTCGAACTTGCCGACTCTTGAGAAGCGAATGGTAGAAACCCGTGGCATGAAATGGTCTTCTATTGGCCTGTGGGTATAAGGGGAACACCAGTACTTGAAGGGGTACTCCTCATGGACCATGAAAGTGCTGAGGCGTATCCGAAATACTCTGAGATGGGCTTCCTTGCTGGCCGCCATCCAGTGCTCAGTGGGCTACTACGATTGTTGCTCAAACACGGTCAAAGTGTTGTTGGAAACTTGGAAACATGTTAGCAACACATGGCTGCTTGGTCATGGGTATGCAGTGATGTTTCTGATAGACCAACACTTTGTTGGTGGGTTTCTTGGTGCTCTGTATGATGAGTTCATTCCCCCGAACTCAGTCTTTTTTTGGGGGAAAAAGGTAGGCAAAGAAGCCCCACCGGCTGGGCTTTGGGAATTGTGCGAGATCTACCAACAACTCCATGATGAGCCCAAAAAGGGGTGACTTACCTTCACCAAGTGGGAAACGCTATTCTGCGACGACTATACAAATGAATCTAGTCCATCGCCGAGAAAAGAGGTGAAGGAAACCCCACCAGTTTTCAAGCTGTGGAAGGAGACTAAGCATATCTTCTTGGCGACTTACTTGGTAATCTTAATATGTAAATTTGCCCTGCCAGGAGGGACAAACGTCATTCGTCTCGGCACTTTCTTTGTGTCCTGTGAAATGACACGAGGGAAGCAGTACGCACTCTCACAACCCATTCCTTGTAGTATTTATCATGGACTAGGGGCCATTTCTTGAGGAAGACAGTATCAGGGGGATGAATGCCAGAATGGCATAGTAAAAAGTGAGGTCTTCCCAGTCCATTATGCGTATTGCTAGCTTGGGGTTTATTTTTCGGACACCTATCTCAGAACCGAAGAGTTGGAGGACTTCGTGTTCCCATTTTTGCTGAAGATTACCGGGCAGAAGGCAATTTTCCATCCCCCAGGCCATGCGCGCAACTTGTTTTACAATGACAACCTACAAATGACTCTGGTGGCATTCTCAGTTGGAGGCCTCACAAAGCCTGCGTTCATTGACAAGCTGGGCCATCACTTAAATGGTGACTTCACCAGCCCAAAAGAGCTGATGCTCATGCTGAGTGTGAGAGGCGGAGTTCTAGCCTACCGTACTGTCCATCGCGTGAAGCTTGAGGGCTACTTCCCCAATCGATTTGCCCCGCAGCATGGGCTAGATCAAGGCTGTCCGTTCTCAGTATTCTTCGTGAAATGGCATAACAGGGTCATTCATTGGAAGAAAGACCAATTGGGAACCCTCCGGAAGATTTGGCTCCTGAGACATATTCGCATTGCTTGGGCCACATGCTTGGAGGCCACCAGGGTCAATAAGTATGTGTTGCCCCATTTTAGCAAGATGGTATGGGCAACCTAAGCCCACAAGCGCTAGGGGAGAATCACAAACTAGGGGTATTGGGACATGGAACACCCTTGGAAGGGGGAGGGTAGCCACTGGATCTCAGATACAAGGCAGCAAAAAATAGCTATGACCCCTTCCCTAGGCGATATCTTTACCTTCGACTTCCTCCATGACTGGCATGTGATCGAGCAGCCTCACCGGATTATCGTGGATGAGTCTTTGCCATGGTTTCTTAGTATGGAGGAAAAGATGAAGAGCGTTTTTGATAACCTCTCTGAGATTTTCATATGGAAGGAAGGCCGCAAGGTCCCGGGGCATGAAGGGCGTCCAGTTCAGGATTTGAATGAGTTGATAGGGAGCAGCTCTCATGGCAAGCTAGTTGCCTGCTCATCCAAATTGGGCACCTTGAAGACTACTACACCTGAGCAAGCAAAAGGAAAGAAGAGGAAGCAGGATTCCCCAACCTCTTCTCGCACTCCGGCTAAGAAGGCAACCAGAGCTTCAAAACACAAAGGGCGTAAGATCCCTGTGGTCCACGGGCGGATGACAGCTCCTCGCCCTCAGCATCTTCAGAAGGTTGTGCATCTCCTGCTATTTCTCTGTCGCCTTCTACTCTTGAGGATTCGTCGTCTCCTTCACCTGAACCTTCTCTTGGCCCTTCAGAGGCTCAAGCCGGTACCTCAGATCTTACTGCCCCGATCGAGATTGCTTTAGATCAGGATTTGACGTCCATGGCTGAAGGGGAGAGCTCAGCCCCAATGGAGGTGAATGGGGATGATGAGGCTGGCCTTGATGAGGCTGGCCCTGATGAGGCGACGGAGGCGGAGAGGACCTCTGGAGCTCAGGAGGATATCAAGGAAGGGGGAGCCTCAGCAGAGTTTGTGCTCATAGAGGAGGATGGAGCCTCAGGGGCTGATGAGGGACCACCCGAGTGGTAGGAGGTTGCTGCTTTGATTGATGTAGCTACGGAGACAGAGAGGCTGAAAACCCTCAGAGATTAGGGTTAGAGGGTTCGAAGGTGGCACCCACAACTATAGGGGAGGAAGGCCCCATAGGAGAGCCTGTAGCTGATGTGCTTGCCGTGGAAGACAAGGGCGAAGATGGAGAGGGGGAAGGTGTCGAGTATGTCAAGGTGGAGATGGATGTTCGAGGAGAGGGGACACAAGGAGAAGTCACTACCCCGGGAGAGGCTACTGTAGTCCAGCTTGATGCTGAGATAGTGGCTCCAAAAAGGAGGTCAGCCTTGCCCTAGCTGAGGTAATGGAGCCTACAGAGGGTGCAACAACAACACCTGAGCCTGAGAGGACCGAACTTGAAAAGGATACGGCAGGGGCTTTGAGTGAAGGGGCATTTGTTGAGGTATCACGGCAACGTGAAGTGTCCCTTGAAACTAGGGAGCCTAAGGCCTTGGTGGCAACTGGGGATCCTCCTGCTGTGGTTGCTCGTACTGTGTTGCCCAGGCCCACTTTCAGTGGGATACCAGGCGTTTTCTTCGAGATGTTGCGAACGGGCTTCCAAAAGTTGAAGGAGCTACCTCTTGAAGAGCTTGGAACAACGCACTTGCAATTGAGGGGGATCGCCCTAGGAAGTGTGCCTGAAGCACTCCCTTACTTCGACAGTATCTCCAACGAGCTGGAGGGATGGAGTGTGAAGGCTCTGTAGGTAGAAAGGGCTGCAACGCATCTAGAAGGCCTGCAGCCAGAGTCATTGGAGGCTTCCCTAGCACAAAACTGAGAGTTAGCACAGGCCCAGATAGGGGAGATGGAAGCTACCATCTCTCAGAAGTCCGCTCTTGCCTAGAAGGCCGTAATGCGCAATAACAAGGTGTATATCGTAAAGGCAAAGATTGGAGCTTGCCAGGTTGGAGGAGGAGATGGTAGCTTGAGAGGCCAAAGATAAGAAACTGGTCCAGAAGGTACAGGACCTCAAGTGCTCCTTGGGTGAGCAGCTGGCCCTAGTGGCACACGAGGCTAAGCTAGTGGCCGAATTGAAGGTGGGGATCAAGCGAGCTAGAGCCTCGGCTAATGAGTGCGAGGGAAGGGTCAATGAGATCATTGATCGTTTTTAATGGCATCTTCTTTCTATTTTTCTCTTTATTGTAAAGGAACAACATTTTTTATCAGTGAAATAGTTGCTTTCTCTTTCTATTTCATTGCTTTCATCATTTCATAGTTTGATATGAAAAAGGATAGCCCACTCCTTGCTTCATCTTGTGGCAGCCTACCATGGTTTTAATGACCTTGAATGGGAGAGCAGCTACTTCCTCACCCCTGAGTGTTAGATTGGACAAGGGCTCATAATTCGTGGTTCTCATGATTTGGTGAGCCTGTTCACTGTAAATACTATAGTCTAGGGTAGCCATGGCTTTGATTCGAGGTGCATTACTTTTGAGCTCGTCATAGGTCTTAGTCTCAGGGACAATTCCTTCACATGCTTTGAAGCAACATGCATAACCTCCAACTAATTCTGAAGGCTACGAACCTCACTTCTCAACTCTATCATGGGGTCTTGTTCCTGAGAGCTGAAGGGCTAACTCTTGTCCGCATGTAGTTCTTCGCTAATGCCTGAGAAGTGTAAGACCTTCTTTTGACTACTAGTGATCCCCTTGTTCAAGGAGGATGGATTTTGGAGCACCTTCCTTGGCGGTTGGTGTGCCGATTCTGCTTCTTAAAGAGAAATGGGGACATGCAAGACCTTTTACTGGTCTGGTGCGGTGACCCTCAGTGCTGGAAGGTCTAACTCTAGGGCTTCCTCAGGCTCGGGAGTTGCTCCTAGCTAGCCATTTTATTCTGGAGAATTAGAAGTAGAGGGAGAAGCTTCATCTCTAAGAGAGGATACCATGACCTCAGAGAGGTGGCAAGGTATACTAGGGTGGATAGGAGTCAAAGGGAGGGTCTTGCCTTGTCTTTCCTCTTCTTTGAACATGTCCACGATCATTCGCTCGAGATCTTCAATGTCATCATGAGCTGAGGGTCTTGTTTCTCTCACAGACTTCCAATCATCATCCTTTAACTTTTTTGACGCTGGAAGATCTATGAAATAGTACTTATCACCAACATAATGAGTCTCGGCTACATGGAATGGTCTTTTATCAGCATAGACTGTGTGCCATCTTCCATCTCGGCTGTACTTGAAGCATTGGTGGAGCGTGGAAGGAACCACCCTCTGATCGTGAAGCCAAGGATGACCAAGAAGAACATTGTAGGAGGTATCGATGTCGATTACATGGAACTGAGCGTAATCATTAAGGTCATCGATCTTGAGCCGAAGGCTCACCATGCCAGTTGGCTTCTCTCTTGATTGTTAGAAACCTTACATGGTGATGTGGGTAGGGGTGAGGACATCATATCCTAATCTCACTCGGGTGAGGATCCTTCTTAGGACCAGGTTGACTGCTAACCCTCCATCCAACATGATTCAGTTGATAGGGCAAGAGTGTAGTTCACCATTTACGAAAAGGGGGCAGTTGTGAAATTTTCCTCCCAAAAGTAGGTCATCTTCAGGAAAGGAGATTATCCCACTCAAAATGGTTGGGTCAAGCTCTATAGGCTCTACTTTTGTCTTATACACCTCTGGGTTAGAAAGAGCTTGAACCAAGGCCATACGTTCGTCTCTAGATAGTAGAAGAGCATCATAAATTCTTACAAGAGTTGGAAGCTTTCTCAAGTGCCCAATTACGTTGTATTTCATTTTATCCTTGATAGTATTATGTGTTCTTGATCTAGTCACTGGTGTAGGGAGTAGGGTAGGTGCTTTTGTTGCGACTTATTAAGAGTGTCCAAGTCTGGCCACTATCGAGCTGCACCTTTGGAGAAGTAAGAAGAGGAGGGAGGAGAAGAACAGTTAGAATGTTCCGAGCAGCTTTTTATGTCGTCCCCATAATTGGACGTGTGCAGGGGGTATTTTAGGTCATGCCCCAGATTTGATCATTGTGGGGTGCTTTTAGCGTCGTCACCCATATTGAAGGAATCCCTAGATGCTGGTGACTCAGGGATGTCGTCCTGATTGGATGAAAGGACAAGGCGAGTTGTGCTTGAGATGAAGTCTTGCAAGGTCGGCAGTGGGGAGAGAGGCCTAAGAAATTCTTCCTCGACTGGTGGCTAAGGAAGACGATTCCTTCAATGGGCTGACATAGGTGCTCATCATCTCCTTCTGGATCCCTGAGGGGGTGTTTGGACTGCCCTATCGGGCTGATGGGTAGTCCTAGCTTGGTGGACTGCCTCACGCTTCAGGGATTTGAGTCTACTTCGCCCAAGGTAGACTTCTCAGGGCTGAGAGGTTGAGGGTTCTGAAGGGTCTAGTGTATGCTCATGAGGGGCTTATAGTTTCGCTTCCTCTTGAATGGGAGCGACGGGCTGGACACATTCTGGGAGAACCAAACAAATAATGTGGCCTTGTTGGAATTTCTCCGTGACTACAACTTCATGTAGTCACGGGCCCTATACTTGATGATACGAGCACTAGAGTTTCTCTGTTCTCAGGGCAAGATGCCTCAGCTGCCTGGCGGGCCTGGGATTGACAAGTCCTTGTTGAAGCATTTCTTCGAAGAGGGCTTGTAGAGGGTCTTGCTCAGTGCTTTCCTGGACTTAAGTTCGGAGGTTTTCTTGCATAGGAGGAAGTGGGACTTGAGGGCGTCCTTCTGGATTTCCTTGAACTTCCTGGCACTGCTACATCTTCTTTGCCAAGAACTCATGGAAGTCGGTACATTTGCTCACGTCATGGCCTCGTACGAGGTGATAGGCGCACCAGAGGTTATCAGTTCCTGGATGTAGAAATCGGGTTTCCTTATCGGCTCTGTGTGATGTGTCCCTCCTCAAGCATTATAGAAAATAGTGCGCAGAGGAAAGAGGGTGCCTCGTCACCCTCTTGGATTGTCACTATATGAGAAGCCTCAGTTTCCCCGAACGCCTTCTTTAACTCTTCGAGCTTTATTTGACCCTTGTTAATAAGCGCTTCGATAGTGTCATTGACCTTATAGCAGTCATGAGTAGGGTGGCCTACTCTCTTGTGATAGGCGCAGTACCCCTCACTTGTCTCTTGCCCAGCCGGTTTTATAGTGGAGATCTCCAGCAACTGGATCATGTTCTGTTCTAGCATCAATCGAAGCAATGCAAGAGTCCACTCCTTGTCGAAGGGGTAAACCTTAATCTGGTGCTGGATTCAGAAGTCATTTTGCTTACTATTTTGGGGGGCGAGATCTCATTGTAGGACTACTGCTTGCCCCCGGTCGGAGGCATCTGTGCCTTAGAAAAGTCCAAGGTTTGAGGAGTGGCGCTCTTACTGCCACTCACGATGACGGCCGTGCTGATCACTGCTTTTTTGTTGCCTCGACTATTGGAGCGAGAATTTGAGCCAAAGGGTTGCTGACGAGGGTTGCCATTGTGCTTGAACAATCCCTCAATACAAACTTCCTTAGAGATGAGCTCTAACATGGAGGGTAGATTGGATGCCTTGACATGCAGGGTGATCTCAGGAAGCATGTTATGTATGCAGGTCTGGACCTCCTCCTTCTCAACCATGGGAGTGGCATGGAAGGATGCCAACTCTCTCCATCGGGTGATGAACTTGTCAACTAGCTCACTAGGGTCTTGTTTCAGAGCGAGGAGCTCGATGGTTTCCACATTCCTTTGGACTTTGTAGAAGCGCTGGTAAAACAACTGCTCCATTTCTGACCATGTGTGGACCGAGTTTGGGGGAAACGAGCATACCACTGGAATGTTGGCCCTTCGAGATTCACGACGAACTGACAGATGAGAAGTAGTCTGTCAGTTGCCGTCTCCCTACAAGCCACTTGGAAGTGGGCAGTATGCTGGTGAGGAGAAGTAGTACCATTGAACTGGGGGAGCTTCTCCTTTTGGTAGATTGGGGGAAACGACCCCTGGCCAATGTACGAAGGGTATGGCTTTTGGTAGAGCGGGGCCTCTTGTATGCCTGGGACCTTGTTCTTGAGTCTATAAGCCACCATGGTATCTAATCGGTTTGGAAGACCCCTCAGGAGGCAGAGCTGTCTTGGGAGGTCGATGGGGGAGTTTTTTTGGGAACTGTGTAACCACCTGTTATGGAATCGGTCTCATAATGAGAAGAAGGGACTTGGAGGCTTCTAATCATTCCATCTTTTGGAGGATGGATTGCACCATTACCTCAAATCTTCTCAATCTTTCTTCTTGGGCATCATCCGGCTCATTGATCACCATGAAACTGATCGTTTCTTAAGGAAAGTCAGAGCCAGGTGGAGCAATGGACTATCAAGGTTGACGAGTCGGGGCATGGCAAGTCAGTCTGCAGGGGCTCTTCTTGCCCTGATTGAACTCGAGCCTTGTATGCCTATCTTGTGAGGACCGGTTCTCAACGGTCTTGGGACCATGGTTTCTTGGCAATAACGGCTCAGCAATACTCTTGGATGCGCTCAAGTTCTAGAGTTTGGAGAGGGAAAAAGGGATTATGAGGCAGGAGGTCATCAAGGGTGGTGACCTCAACTGCCTTGGAGGCTTCTTTGGTCAGGATTTGAAGACCTCTCTTCTGCTTAATCCTGAGACAATTGTCGACTTCATTCCAGAACCAAGCCTGAGACCTGGACTGCCCCGCCTTCTTTGAACATGCAAGGACCGTGTCTATGAGTTGGAGTAGGGAGTGGGATCCGAGGAAAGCAGACAAATTCTACCTTGGAGGTTAGAGGCATATGTCTGACATCAGGTCGCTGCCTTGAATCCCTTTGCAAGGCCCAGGTCCACGGCTAAATTGAGGCTAGCTCAAGATGGTAGTCTTAGGGAAGACGTTTGAGTACTAGGGCTTGAGGTGCTTGCCTGGCGTCGGAAGAGCGACAAAGGAAGGAGCTAGTTCATGACTCCACTTGAGTTGAGATCGAGGAGGAACCTATAAGGGTGATGAGTGTACACCTTTAGGGTTAGCCGTCTGGGTGACTTGGGCGTCGACCCAGGATCGATCAATTAGTTCGACCTTGGGAGGTCGAGACCCACGAGCTTGTGTCTAAGAGGGACGAGGCAGAAGCTCATCTCTCATAGTGTAGAACTGTGTGTGCTGGAAGGGAGGATGGAGTGGTCGACCCTCTAGTGCTCGAGCTGGCATGGAGCCAACGCTGCCTCGAGTTGTGGAAAGCAAATGCATGGCACATGCAGCGTTCGTCCTGAGAAGGCCTAGCCCTAAATGCAAGCTCAAGGCAAAGTGAAGGTTGCCCCGAGGTGTGGCTCGAGTGGAAGAACCACGAGCTCTTGGGTGTCTACGCGGGGTGGAGGTCACTGGGTCTCCGCCTTACTGTACCGAACCTCCAGGTATGGGGGTTCAGAGTGGTGAAATTGTATGGGGGTTCACCTTAGGGCAAACCTCAAGAGTGACAGCAACTTGCATACCTCTCACAAAAGGGGTTGGGGAAGCCTTCCGACGTACCTCAGCAATATGACTGATAAGGGACTTACCGGTAGTAGGGTGCATGTTGTGTGTGGTGGCAGATGTACTACCAATGCAACGGCCTTGGTGGAGAGTCCACCAGGGAAGGCAAGGACCTTTAAGTTTCCTCTCGCATCGATTCAGGAGAGAACCTGGGTTCTAGACTGTGAGTTCTGACTCATAAGGAGTGTGGGGAAGGAGGCGTTAGTAGCTCGCTTCCCTGGGATAGTCACGAGTGTGGGATAAGGTAATCCCTGACCCGCATGAACAGGTTGAACATCCCAGATGCCATAGAAATTAATGGAGGATACTGATCAAACAAGGGCGAACTGATTAAGGGGTAGTAAGTCCCCAGTGGAGTCACCAAGATGGTTAGGTGCCTCGATCTCGCCCTCCGGATCTAGATGATCAGGAAGCACGTATCTCAGGTTTCCAGTGAACCTAGGATTTCAGATCGCTCTCTCGGAACCTTGCTCAAGAGCAAGGGCAAGTATACCAAAAAGGCAGCGCACCTCTGCGCGGGCGGTGATAGCCTCTCATGAAGCGTGCGATAATAACCATTTACGAATGGTGCGACGATAGTTCCCATGAGGCGCGCAGTATGAAGAATGGTGATGAGCACCGAACGCACTGAGGAGGCTCGCGGATGGCGATTGGCACCGCGGTCGCGAAGAAAGCTCACGAATTGATAGGCATTGTCGAGGCCTCTCGGGAGCGGCGATAGGTATTGTCGTCTGCGATAGGCGCGTAACAGGGGAAGACCCCTGTGGGCGGTAGTGAGGTTTGTCGTCCATGCTCTTCACTAAGGTGTCGAGGACGCGTCTACGGATGGTGATGAGCAGCGCCGTCTACAAGCCTCGTTGGGAGGTAGAGATGGACGAACAAAAGGAGAAGGAGGCTTGCACATGATGCTACCATCGCCATGCGCGACCTATGAGACCACATGAGAGGAATGCATGACACTGCCACTGACGTTCATGACCTCTAAGGGGAGCTCTGACAGAGAAGAGGAAGAAGAAGGAGACGAAAAGAGAGATAATAAGAAAAGAAAAAGAACAGAGGGAATGTTTACCTTGAGCCTAAGGGTACCAATCCAAAAGTTTCTCTCACCTTACTCTCTCTCCAAATGTGACCCAACAATGAGAAGAAAGAGAAATTTTATTCTCTCTCTTTATGTATTTTGTGTGTGTGTGTATTGCCCCTGTGTACAATGAAGGTACGTGGTATATATAGAATTTGCCAAAAACATGGGTGGATGATCAAAAGTAACCCTACTTATTAGAAAGGAGGGTGGAAAATGATACATTTACCCCTTCTTAATAATTTGTTAAATTTCATAACAGTCCCTGTCTTGCCCTAGGACTTGTGTGATCTTGTTTAGATGATCTGGGATCATTCTGATGCCCAGTTGATCAAAATATGATTGCTTCCTTGTAGGGCTCGGCATGGCGATCTATTTGATACCAACTTAGAGCCATGGATCGTGATTTTAGGGCACGATCATGTGACTTGAATGTTGGTTGACTCTTGAAATTTCGGATCGATAGTGATCTCGTTCCTTGATGCTTTACTATGATTTCCTCACTATATTATACTGAGCATGTTGTTACAATCGTGGGGCAACAAATGCGGCTCGATTCCCTGCCCGAACGAAGATTTTGCAACTTTGGAATTTTTGTCGAAATCTAAAATTCCGACGATGAAATTTGCAGTCACTTCGTCGGCTTTGTTTGCAAAATCCGATCGTTCATCATGTATGGGGTTTGGGTCAAAGATAGCTTGAGACCTTACGTACGGATGGAATTAGTCTCATGTCGTTCGAGCTCGCAAGCAGCATGATTTGGCCGCTCAAGAGAGGCACGACGCTGCTGATTTTCCTGCACTTTCTTCATAGATCAGCAACTTCTCTCAAGCATTTCTTTGTACTCGAGGGTCGTCATGGGGAGTGCCACATACCAAAATGCTGGTCTTGATGAGATGAATACACTCACAAAATTTGGGCTTGACCTGACCTCGAACGAGTGAAATATGAGAGTCGAAAGTCACTAGTCGTGATTGTCCCTTAATGGTATGGAGTTGCAGGACGGCCGCACGGGAATAGCGTGCGACTCCTCGCGTTTCACTCTTTTGCCTATAACTTCTTCTTGGAGTGTCCGTTCAAGCTGAAATTTGACCCCTGGGGTTTTCAAATGTGTCGGATCCAATGGTGGTGGTCCCACAGTAAATTGAGACATTGAAAATGTAGCTCTAGTTATAGGGTCTCTTTCAGGGTGCTTGAGGCTGATTCTGCCGGAACTGTTTCTCAGTCTGCACTACTTTAAACATTTCGAAATGTGAAAAAACTTGGCAGGAGACTTTTGAGGGACCTCATGAAGATCTTGGCTAGTTCTGGGGCTATTATGAGACTGTTGGGATTTCCACTGTTCGTTATGCTTTATTGAGCGGGGGCCCCATGATGATGAAAAATATCTTCCAACAATCATCACCCTCATTGGAGGTATTCTGAGGAGAAGACGGCTCATGGACGTCCTTTTGATGGGAGTAGGAAGGAAAGAGGATTGTGCTAGGGATGAAGTCCAATAAAATTAGCAATGGCGGAAGAGGCATGAGAAATTCAGGCAGTTGAGCAGCCTTGTTTCTCCTGCGAGTAACCCTTGGTGCCCTACCTTTTATGGTTTTCATTGACAGTGATTGATCTGGTTCGTTGGGTTTATGGACAACCCTAGCTTGACGAACTACTTCTCACCTTAATGATTTGAGTCTGCTCTGCCCGTGGTAGACAATCCATGGTTGAGAAGTCGAGGGTTCAGCAGGATCTGAGTCATCTTTACCTAGGACTTGTGTCAGGAGGTCCTCTCATACTGGTGGAGTAGTGGTTTGAGAATCACTTTCTGGAACACTACAAGACTCTTGGCATTCCTGTATTTTCTTTGCGATTATACTATGGAAACTGGAGCATTCACATGGGTCGTGGCCCCATATTTGATGGTACGGGCCCCAATGGTCCTCAATCCCCTGAGCAAGGCGTCGGGGCTGCCTTGCCGGTTTTGGTGTGATGAGGCCTTCTTGAAGCATTATAGCAAAAAAGGCACGAAGGAGACAAGGCGTTTCATCTTCCTCTTAGACTATTACTGCATCGGAGGATTCAGCTGCCCCGAATGCCTTCTTTAGCTCTTCAAGTTCTTATGGATTAGGGCTTCGATATATCTTTCAGTGTATAACAATCATATGTGGGGTGGTTGATCCTTCGATGGTAAGCACAGTAATTTGCCTGAGTATCGAGTTCAGTTTGATCAGGGAACTTGGTCTCTGGAGCTCGATCATGTTTTGTTCAAGTAACAGTCGAAGTAATGCAGGGACCCATTTCTTTCCAAAGGGGTACACTTTATTTTTATGCCTGGTCCAATAATCATCTTGATTAAGGTTTACAAGTGGGGGTACACGGTTGTACGACTGTTGTTGCTTGCCAGCCTGAGGTGCTTTCGTTGTGTTTACCCCTTTGGAGAGGTCCAAAGTTTAGGAGGGAGCCTTCTTTGCATCACTGACTGTGACGGTTGTACTGATCACTCCTTTTGGTTGGTTGCCCTGAGTATTAGTCCTAGAACTACCATTGCCCTGATTATTCCTTGAGCTTACAGACGGTTGTCGCGACCCGCCATGGTGACATGACAGGCTTTCTATGCGTACTGATTTAGAGATCAGCTCTGACATGGAGGTCAGATTGGAGGCCTCAACATGTAGGGCAATCTCAGGTTGCATGTTCCGCACACAGGTTTGAACTGCCTCCTTCACTCTCATGGGATTGGGATGGCAAGCAACCAAGTCTCTCCATCTTGATATGAATTGATCCACGGGCTCATCGGGATCTTGGGTCAAGGTGAGATGCTCAATGGTTTGAACTTCTCTCTCGACCTCATAGAAAAGCTGGTGGAATAGTTTCTCCATTTCCTCCCACGTATATACTAAGTTTGGAGGAAGCCAAGCATACCACTGGAAAGTCGGGCCGTCAAGGGTTTCAACAAAATGACGGAGAAGGAATCTCCCATTAGCTGTTGTCTCTCAACACGCTGCTTAGAAGTGGGTGATATGCTGGTTGGGGGATGTGGTTCCGTTGAACAGGGAAAACTTCCCTTTCTTCTAGTCTGAGGGAAATGGAATCTGATCATGTATGAAGGGTACGGCTTTTGATAAGGTGTTACACCCTGTATTCCCGAGATTTGTCTATTCTTTAAGCTATGGGTCACCATAGCATCTGTCTGTGAGAAGGGGTGAGGGACAGATTGTCCTGTGAGGCAGAGGGAAGGGGCATCCTTGGAGGTGCATAATCTAAGTGATGGGAATCAACCTCATGATTAGCTGATTATCGTGCGGCATCTATGTGATCCATCTTCTCCATCATTTTGCGCACCATGTCTTCAAATTTATTCATGCTCTCTTCCTGAGATCGCTAGGCTCATTTATAACCATTACACAGACTGTTTCCCCAGGGAGTTCATCGTTAGCTACAGTTGAGGGCTGGCGAACTTGATGGGTCACACGTGGCAGATCGGTCAACAGGGGGTCAGCATGCCCTGACTGGACTCGAGTCTTGTATGTTGATCACGTGAGGACCGGCTCTCGATGGTCTTGGGACCGTGGCAGCTGAGTGGCTGGGTCATCTTCTATGACACTAACCACAGTGCAGGGTTCGTGGCCTCCTTCTTTAGGCTTTTTCATCTGAAGAGGGTAGAAGGGGTTCAGACGAAGAGGGTTGTCACAGCTAGTTGCCTCGATTGTCTTAGTTGCTTCCCTAGTCAGAATTTACAAACCCCTATTACGTTTGAATTGGAGATTTTGATGAACCTCATACCAGAACTGCGATCGAGACTGCGGCTGGTCAACTCTTCTTGCATAAAAGAGAGTTATCTCCATCAGGTGCGGCAAACGATGAGGGTCAAGAACCGGGGTCATCCTGAGCCGGGGAGGATGAAAAACTTGGTCTCCCATGAGGTCTTTGCCTCGAGCACTTTTGTGAACTCCAAGGACAAGACTGAGATGACGGGGCTGGTTCAAGATGGTACTCTTGAGGAATGTCTTCGAGTACCATGGTTAAAGGTTCTTGCCCAACAGCGGAGAGGCAGGCAGGAGAAGGGTTAACTCATGTGGACACCCAAGTTTGGGGCAAGGGGCTATCTGTGACGACAACGCGTGTGCACCCCTTGAAGAAGGATGATGGGTGACTTGGGGTCAGCCCGAGCTCGAACAGGTGGTCTGGCCTTAGAAGACCGAGAACCACGAGTAGGTGTTTGTAAGAGAACAGGTGGAAGCCTGCTCCGTACAGAGTGCGCTAGTGTGTGCTAAGAAGGAGGGCGTGGGGACGTCTTCCGTGTACTTGGGTTGACGTAGCGATGGCTTTGCCCGGAGTGGTGGGATGCAAATGCAAAACGTGTGCAGGACCTGGCTTTGGGAGGCCTGATCCTGGACGTTGACACGAGGTAACATAAAAGTTGCCCAAGGTGTGGCTCTAGTGGATGACCCACGAGCCTTATGGTTTGTGTAAGATGTCGAGGCCCCAGGGTCTCCGCCTCGATTTGTCAAGCTTTTATGGGTAGAGACTCGTGGTGGTGCAGGAATGTGGGGGGTAGCCTTGGGGCGACCCACTAAGGCAACGGCAGACCTCTTTGCCTTTGCAGCAAGGGACTGGGTAACCTTCCGACGTACCTCGACAATACGACTGACAAGTGACTTGCCGGTGATAGGGTGCATGCTATGAGTGGCAGCAGATGTGATATCGATGAAGGGTGCTTTGGTGGAGGTTCCATCAGAGCTAGGAGATGGGGAGCTAGGGACCTTTAAGTCCCTCCTCGTGCCTATCGAGGTTAAGACCTGAGAGCTAGACACTCAGTCTTTACTCAAAAGGAACGAAGTTCGAGGAACTTGTTCATGGGAGACTCTTGCGAATGCGGGGATGAGAAAATCCCCGATCTGGATAAATGGGTTAGAGAACCCAGAAGCCATGTGGTGTGTGAAAATAGAAAAACAAAGGAGAAACTTGCCAAACAAGAACGACCCGACGAAGGGGTAGTAAGTCCCTAGTAGAGTCACAAAGCTGGTTAGGTGCCTCAATCTCGCCTTCCAGATCTGAATGATCGGGCGGCAAGTGACTCGAGTTTCAAGGGAACATGGGACTTTGAGATCGCTCTCTTTGGAATCTCGCTCAGGAGTAAGGGCAGGTGTACCAACCGATGAGAAAGGAATTTAAGGTGGGTTTGGGACTTACTTGGGATGGTTCACATGGGTGCTCTCTTATATCACGAAAGAAAGCCCCCCACTCGTAGCACTGGTTCAGAATCGCCTCCCTTGGCTTGTATTCTCTTATTTCTACAATTACACACACATGGAAAATGTTACAAGACAAGTGGGTCAAGGGACCCCACCTTGCCTTTGGGTGAATGTACACAAACATGCACATTCAAAAAGGAGAAGAGAAGAATGAGAGAATTAAATTGGGATGAGAAGAATTTGACCAGGCGGTGAGACCAATACAGTGACTAAACTAATAAGTAATTGACCCAGCATGGTAGTAAAATGGGCTTGGTAACTCAGACCAAGTCAACGTAATTACTACTAGACGACATTACCAATACTGCCTAGCTTGACACAATGGCTAGTCTATCGTGACAGTAAAGAGGGCACAGTAACTCTGATTGGCACAACGACATTACTGTTAGATGATAGGACTACCATGGAGTGCTAGTCTCAACCCCCCTTTGATCAAACGAAAGAGTAAAAGAAAGAAAAGAGAGCAAAACGAGAGAGAGGAGATGGAGAAGAGAAATAAGAAAGGAAAAGAAAAGAAAGAGCGAGGTGAGAGAGAAATCAATGAAAGAAGAAGAAGAGAAGGATAGAAGGAATGGGAGAGAGAGAGAAGAACAACATGAGAGGAGATATAAGGAAAAGAAAGAGGAAGAGAAAGAAGAGAGGGAAAAACAAAGAGAAGAAGTAAGAGAGAGAAGGAAGAGGAAGGAAGACACAGACAATAATGAGATGGGGAGAGAGAAACTCAGACGGCGATGAGCTTTCACCATCTGTAGGAGAAAGAAGAGCAGAGGGAGAACACAGGCGGCGATAGGCTTCCACCGACTGTGACATAAGAAAGAGGAGAGAGAAAGAACACAGGTGGCGATAGGCTTCCGTTGGCTGTGACAGAAGAAAAAGAGAGAGAAAGCACAGACGGCGATAGGCTTCCGTCGTCTGTGACAGAAGGAAAAGGAGAGCAAGCACAGACGACGATAAGCTTCCACTGTCTGTAGCAGAAGAAAAGGAGAGAGAACACGACGACAATATTCTTCTGTCGGATATGATAAAAGAGAAGAAAGAGAGAGAAAACACAGGCGGTGATATGCTTCCGCTGACTGTGACAGAAGGAAAAGAGAGAAAGAGCACTGGCGTCGATAGGTTTACGCCGACTGTGACATAAGAGAGAAAGAGAGAGAGAACACAGGTGGTGATATGTTTCTTTCGTATAAGGGAAAAAGAAATTTTGACAGAGGCCCGACCCACAATTTAGGTTATGGCCCGACTCACTGTTCATGTCTCAGAAGCAGGAAAACGTCGCACTAGACGTTGGTCCGCCTTGCGTGAATGGAGAAAATAGAGAAGTGTAGGGAAAGAAAAAATTGATAAGCTAGAGGATGAAGAGAGAGAGAGTGATAGAGATGAGGGAAGGAGAGGGAAAGAGAGAGAGAAAGAAGAGAGAGATAGAGATGAAAAGAGAGAAGAAAGAAGAGAAGGAAAGAGAAAGAAGAGAGAAAAAGAAGAGAGAGAAAGAGAGATATAGATGAGAGAAAAGAAGAAAGAAAAGAGATGAGAGAGAAAAGAAGAGAGAGAAGTAAAGATAGAGATGAGAGAGAAAAGAAGAGAGAGAAATAGAGATAGAGATGAGATAAAAAAAGGAGGAGAGAGAAAGTTACCTTACTGAGGAGTAGCACCCCTTTTCTTCTCTCTACTCTCTCTTTCCAAGACACACCCACGAACTTAAGCAATAATTGAAACTTTATTGATCAATCTCAAGAATGAATGAAGGGTCCTTTTACAATTAGGCTTTTCATGTTTATATAGAATTGGGCCCAAACATGAGTGTACACCTAAGAACTACCTAAATTGATGATAAATATAATTTAATTGAATGAACGAAATTCTAAAATTGGGTGCAAAAAGACTGTTTTGCCCCTGTCGAAAATAACATGAAATTAAAAAACAGTCCTTACTATTGCCTTAGAACTTGTGTGATCTTTCGCGAATGATCTGGGGTTGCTTTGGTGCCTGTTTGACTGAAAGATGATTGTTTTCTTGCAGGGTTCGGCATGGCAATGATTTGATACCAACTTCGAGCCATGGATCGTGTTTTTGTGTCACGATTATGTGACTCAAAATTTGGATGCATCTTGGAAACTTTGAATTGATAGTGTGCTCGTTCCTTGATGTTTTCCTTTTATTTCTTTGCTGAATCATACTAAGTATGCTATCACGATCTCATGGTAACAAACGAAGCTCGATTTCATGTCTAGACGAAGATTTTGTCGTCTTGAGTGTTTGGTCATAATCTAGATATCCAAATGGCAAAATTTACAGCAGTTTTGATGCCTCTATGTGTGAAATCCAACCTTTCACCGTACCCAAAGTTCGGACCAGAGATAGGCTCAAACCTGATGCACATAATGCAATCAGTTTCGCATCAATCGGGTACGTGAGAGTCGTGATTTGGCCGCTTTAGCTAGGCATGTTGTTGCAAAATTTTTCGCAACTATCTTCACGAATCATAAACTTCTCTCTAGTGTTTCTCCCTATTCGAGTATCCCCACGGGTTGTGCCACATATTAAAACGTTCGTTTTGATGAGACGAACAGGCTCACCAAATTAGAGAACGATCCGACTCATGACAAGTGAGATATGGGCCTTTGAAGTTGCTGCTCAGGACTATGCACATCAGCCCCCTTTAATGGAGATTGGTGTAGGAAGGCCACACGGGAATAGCATGCGGCCTACCCCTTTTTGGTCTTTTACACATAACTTTGTCTTTGAATGCTTGATTAAGAAAAAACTTGACCCATAAGGGTTTTAGACCATGTCAGATCCAATAGCGGTGGTCCCACAGCTGTTTAACACACCGAGAATATAGCCCTATTTATGGGGTCTGTTTCAGGGTGTTAGAGGCTGATGTTTTTGAAATTGTTTCTTTGTCTGTGTTGCCTTAGACATGTCGGATTGAGACAAAACATGGCAGGTGGCCTTTTGAAGTGCTTAGAAAGATTCTGACCCATTCTGGGGTAACTCTGAGGTTGTTGAGAATATCATTTTATGTTGAGGTATTATGGACCTACTTCCTCTTTATTCCACATCAGGGACCAAGTTGGTGAAAAATATCTTCAAATAGATAGATATACCATGGAGATTTATGATCTACATGATGTTTATATTATGATAGTCTATAAGTGAGTAATGCAGATTATAATACTTGGATGTATTCGTTGTTGATGCATAGTGTCTAGACTTACTTGCTGGGTTGTATAGCTCATTCTATCATTTTTACCATCTCTACAGAACAATAGTCACAGGTGGAAGGAAATTGGCTAGTGGAACTTGCTGGTGTTTGGGACTCGAAGTTGTCGAATATAATTCTTTCTCATTGTGAGTTTTATGGGCACTTTGGCCCTAATTATTGTTTATTATGGCTTGTGTGTACTATCGGGCCCTGATGCCTCGAACTGATATGTAATAATTTTGATAAATGATATATAGTGGATTTTTTAGTATGGATTTTGGCTTTTGCATTCAAATTTTGAGTTTTACTTTTCTCTGGTTTGCTTTGTTGACCGCATTATTAAAGCCTTAAGCCACTCCGATCTAAGTGGCAGTCACTACCTCTGATTCACAGACCTGCTCTCGACCGGCCTCCGTTGAGTACTGTAAGGGGGACGAGGGCAGGGTCGTGAAAGTATGGTATCAGAGCAGCCAGAATAGGTTCCTTGGCTTTGGGAGTTTAGGAGTATCCTTAGAGTGGTTTTAGGTTAGAGTAGTGGGTGGATAGAATAGTAATTGGGTGTTACCATGACTAGGTTGAAGATGCCGGGAGCTCGTGGTGACTATTGGAGTACCAATAACTATGACATTGAAGCCCTCGACGAATTTTGTACGACTCTGGGAGCCATGAACCAAATCATGAAAGAGTCAATGCCAGCCCTATCTACCCCTGCAGAGCAAAGTGATGGTAATCTGATAGAGAAGTTTAAGAGCCTGGAATCCCCAATTTTCTTAAGGGAAGGAGGTGTAGAGAAAGCAGAGAGATTACTAATGCAAGTGGAAAAGATCTTTGGAGTTTTGCAGTGCTCAAATGAGCAAAACTTGAGGTTGGGTACCTTCATGTTACAAGGGTACAGCGAACATTGGTAGCCTTCGATCCAGCAGGCCTGGGAGGAGGAAGAGAAAGAACCTACTTGGGATGGATTTCTAGAGGTCTTCAACAAAAAGTACTTCCCTGAATCGGTAAAGGAAAGGAAGGAGGTTGAATTCATAGAGTTACAACAAGGGAATTTGACCATTGATCAGTATGTGGCAAAATTTTTGGAATTATCCCGATACGCCCCACATATCATCAACACGGAGGCTAGGAAGGCAAGCAAGTTTGAGAGAGGTTTACAGCCCGATATCAAAGGGAGAGTTTTATCGATCAATCTTAAGGCCTTCTCTCAATTGGTGGACTTGGCTAGGAAGGTGAAAAATGACTGTGATGAATATCGATTGAGGAAAGAGAAGCGAAGAACATGGCCTACGCCCTCTGAGGGTCCACGAGAAAAGGAAAGTCGGAGGAATAACAAGACCCAAAAGACCTCCAAGGGTGATGTCAAGCAGAGCTTTCTCATGTATTGCACCTCTTGCGGGAAGCAAGGCCATGTGGCTTCCAAGTTCTAACTAAAGACAAAAGCATGTTAAAACTGTGCTAAGTCGGGCCACCTGATTAGAGACTGCCCAACATTGAAGGATGAGCCCAAACCCATGACTCAGGGTTAGGTATTTGCACTCGACGGGGAAGGAGTTAAGGCTTTGACTTCAGAGAACTAGAAGTGTGTTTTGATTGTAATGTGAAATCAAAATTTTGTTGGACCTTGGTTTCTCCCAATGTGAAATCAGAATTTAAACCTTGTTTGCCTGACTGTGCTTAAATTGTGTGCAATTGATTGGGGATCTTATAGAGATCCTTTTATTATGATAACCGTGTGGAACTTTGCTTGAGGGGTATGTCCTACCCCATCTAGGTGAGAGCTATTACGTGCCGTGTGATTGAAGTGATAAGTGTTTTATGTTTTGACTTGTGTGGTCAATCTTGCGATGAGTGAATGTGATGTATGAATCATGATAAGAATGTAGAGAGTGCTACACAGTTTCTTGGGCCTGCTTTGAGCGTATTGCATGGCCATACTATGATATGTGATTGATTGGCATGCTTTAAGCTTATTTCATGGCCATATTGTGATATGTGATTGATTGGCATGCTTTGAGCATATTGCATGGCCATACTATGATATGTGATTGATTTGCATGATTTGAACTTATTGCATGACCATAATTTGATATGTGAATGATTGGCATTCTTTTAGCATCTTGCATCGCCTTACTGTGATATGTGATTGATTGGCATGCTTTGAGCATATTACATGGCCATACTTGATATGTGATTGATTGGCATGCTGTGAGCGTATTGTATGACTATATTGTGATATGTGATTGATTGGCATGCTTTGACCGTATTGTGTGGCCATACTATGATATGTGATTGATTGGCATGCTTTGAGCGTATTGCATGGCCATACAATGATATGTGATTGATTGGCATGCTTTGAGCGTATTGCATGGCCACACTGTGATATGTGATTGATTGGCATGCTTTGAGCGTTTTGCATTGCCATACTATGATATGTGATTGTTGGAATGCTTTGAGCGTATTGCATGGTCATACTATGATATGTGATTGATTGGCATGGTTTGAGCGTATTGCATGGCCATACTGTGATATGTGATTGATTGGCATGGTTTGAGCGTATTGCATGACCATACTATGATATGTGATTGATTTGCATGGTTTGAGAGTATTGCATGGCCATACTGTGATATGTGATTGATTGGCATGCTTTGAGCGTATTACATGGCCATACTGTGATATGTGATTGATTGGCATGCTTTGAGCTTATTGCATGGCCATACTGTGATATGTGATTGATTGGCATGCTTTGAGCATATTGTATGGCCATACTATGATATGTGATTGATTGGCATGCTTTGAGCATATTGCATGGTCATACTGTGATATGTTATTGATTGGCATGCTTTGAGCATATTGCATGGCCATATTGTGATATGTGATTGATTGGCTGCTTTGAGAGTATTGCATGACCATACTCTGATATTGTGATTATACTAAGGTGCCTACTTTGAGCATACTATAGGGCCCAACTTTGTGAATAATTCTAATGGAAAGCCTGCTCTGAGCTTGTGGCAGGGCCCGACCTTATGATTGATAGTAGTGAGGTGCCTGCTTTGGGCGTATTGCAGGGTCTAGTTTGTGACTGTGATTTTGTGGGGTGTGTTTTGAGTATATTATATGATCAATGATTGTAAGGTGCTGCCTTGTGAGTATTGCCGGACCTTATTTAAGGACTGATACTAGTAGCCAGCTAGTAGTGGCTGAACTGGTCCAGATGGATTGGAGTTGAATGGCTTGATTTGATTTGTGTGTGTCAACTTGTTAATTTTAACTGGTTGGGTTAATAGAGTATCTAAATTGCTAAGGTATTTGAATGGTTAGAGCTTGAAGTTGTGTGTGAAACGTGAAGTATAGACTATGTGATTACTGGAAATATGGACATAAATGGTTGTAGCAGACAATAGTGCATGTGTTGGTGCCCTCCCACGATTATTGGAATTTCATATGTACGATTTTGGGGAGAAAATATTTTTTAAGGGGGGGATGATGTAAGGACCACAATTTTTTGGACTTGAAGCACTCACGACAATAGAGACCTAGACACTCCCGGCGGTAGAGAGAAGGGATTACACCCCAGAAGCTAGGGGAGAAGACTTAGCGCCATCTATGAATTTTGGAGGTATCATCATGCGTAGATGAGAGAGAACGCCATGCATAGATGAGAGGGAACACCGTGTGTAGATGAGAGGGATCGTCATGCATGAAATGGTAATGTCGCCTGTAAACAAAGGACATCGCCGCGAGTGCAAGGGGCAATGCCGCATGCGAATGGAGGTAACGCCACGAGCATAAAGAGTAACGTTGTGCGCGGCATGAGGCAGCGCTGTCTGTGAATTGAAGAGAGAGAATAAGCTGAAGCATCTCTGTTTGGAGTAACACCGCGCATGGAACTAAGTATCGCTGTACGTGAAAAGCGGAAGGAGTAACGTCGTGCGTGAAGTCGAAGGAGAGCCATGTGAAAAAGTGACCAACGCCATGTGTGAAAACAAAGATGAGCAACACCGCAAGCGTCACTGCCGAGAGTGCAACGCCACGTGCGATAAGAGGGTAACGTCGCCCATGTTTGGTCAAGCCTTGTACGTCTGTCGGTTATGTCAGCGCTGCGCTGAATTTGTCAACGTCGTGCCGCTCGAGTAGCGGCAGCCACAATATTTTCCCCAACCACCCCACGATGTCAGCCATAGTAGATCTCACCTACCCACACGCTTTTAAATCATGCCCTTCCCCACTGCTGTGTGCCTTCCCGTTTCTTTCCCCTCAAACTTTCTCTCTCTAGCGCTCAAGGGGGAAACCCTCTTCACTGCCACCACTGCTACTGCTACTACTGTTGCTGTTGGCTATCCTGAGGAGCAAGAAGGCGACCTACGTGTGGCGTTTGGAGCGTCGTGAGCTTCAAGTATGTGAGTGTAGCTTCTTTGCGTCGACAATAGTAGGAAATTAGTTCTGAATATTGTTAGTGGGTTAATGCTGGGGTGAAAATTGTGAGTATGAATGAGTTTGAGTGGGGTTGAGAATAATAGCTGTGTGCCCCTACAACATGATGTTTTGAGCAATGGAAATGAGCTTGTGGTTGTGAAAAGTTGTAGCATAGTTCTTGTGTAGGGCTAGTTTTATATGAATGAGATTTTGTATGAAGCTTTATCTTAGTTAATGAAGTATTGAATGATCTTGAATGTATGCTAAACTTGGTATTGAGATTTTTCAGAACTGTGACTGTTCTTGTGGGGCACTTTTCAGTGGCCAAACGATGTCCAAACGATACCAAATCAATCTTGAATGAAAGATATTTCTGTCTATTTTATTTGGTTTTTTTATACTTTCTCAAAATTGTAAACGGTTTAAGAAATACACTCCCAGGAATGATATGTGTCACTGTCACCATGGCTTGAATTTTCTGACAACTGGTGCCTATTTTGCATCGAGCTTTTGCCACCTAACGACATCCAAATAGTTTCAAACTTCCTCTGTTTGAAAGATCTCGGAGTAAACTTAAAGTCGAATGTTTTGAGAATTTCCAAAATCATCGAGGTTTGCGAGGTAATCCCCAAGGTTTGTGAGGTACACCCCGAAATGCGAGGGCATGTTGCTGTTGCGAGGAATTTCCAACAACTGTTGTATGATTCGTATCAAGATTTTGATCTGCCAAACAATTTTTGAATGCCTTTAAACTACTGTCATTTTGAATATTACTGAGTGGGCTTGAAATTCCATGTTTTAATTATTTGATGATTCTCCCTAGATTGGGAGTTATGCCCTAAAAGGAGGTGTATGTCAATGCCACACTACACAGAGACTTTCAAAATTGTGCATGTTACACGGTTTTGGGCTCAACTTTGACCAAATGTATTCAAATCACCTTCATGTGAGATTTGAATAAATCTATTTTAAAATCGGTTTCAAATCACATTAAAACTCGCCACTGCTCAACAATTGTACTCCTTTTTCCTACAAGAAGGTCCCAGTTATGGAGTTGATAAATATTCTCTTTTTGCTTGAATCTTTTTCTGATCAATTAAGTGACAAGGTGTTATGTGTTCGAATTGATATACATCTATGATATAGAATAGTCTTCCAGTAATGATTGTCATATGTTAATTGCCATGGAGTTACGAGCACGATGCTATGCGACCATACAAGGAGTGACGGTCTGATAACTTTTAATACCCTGTGATGGCTATGTGATGCATGTAATTGAATGCGACCATGGAGTATGAATGCTAATTGAAAAAGTATAAGTGCCTTGAGATAACCCTTGTGATGAATGCCTTATGCTAAGAAGTATAGTGTACATGCAAGTTATACTTTTATACTGACCACTACGCAATGGGCCACCCATTGGTAGTGGGAGCACTGTTCTGTTATGATACTGTGATGCTGAGTACTGTGCAATGGGACACCCATTGGTAGTGCAACTAAAGTGATAGATGTTATGCGAATTATTTGGCATGATTTGTGCGTATCACATGGCAAAGATTGAGATTGAGGGATGCCTGCTTTGAGGGTATTGCAGGTTCTGCCTGTATGATTAATACCGATTAGGTACGTGCTTTGAGCACATCGCATGATCTGACTCAGTGATTGTTATAGACTTCTTATATGATTGATGCTGGTTAGGTGCATGCTTTGATCGTATCGCATGACTTGACCCAATGATTGTTATCGCATGACTTGACCCAATGATTGTTACAGACTGCTTATGTGATTGATACCGGTTAGGTGTATTCTTTGAGCGTATCACATGACCTGACCCAGTGATTGTTACAGACAACTTATGTGATTGATACCAGTTAGGCGCATGCTTTGGGAAAATGCTTACTGTAGAATGAAATGTGCTCAGTGATAAAGTAAGAACAAGTTCTAAACAAGTTCTATTATGATCAGAACGTACTTTGTGAGACATGTTCGGTTATGGATAAATGAATGATATCGTGAAGTGCATGGTTGTATGTTTCATGATAATGTTCGTTAACGGAAGGCTTTCTAGATTGCTACTTCTTATGATGCTTATCATCTGCATGAAGAATTTGAATAATGATTTTTGTATTTGAATGGATGAGAATTCTAATACTTGAAATAATGATCATGATAGATATACCAAGGAGATTTCTGATCTATGTGATGTTTATACTGTGATAGTTTATAAGTGAGTAATGCAGATTATAATACTTGGATGTATTCATTGCTGATGCTTAGTGTCTAGACTTACTTGCTGGGCTGTATAGCTCATTCTATCATTTTTACCATCTCTACAAAACAATAGTCATAGGTGGAAGAAGATTCGCCTAGTGGAAGCTGCTGGCTTTTGGGACTCAAAGCCGTCAAAGATAATTCTTTCTCATTGTGGGTTTTATGGGCACTTTGGCCCTAATTATTGTTTATTGTGGGTTGTGTGTATTCTCCGGCTCTGATGCCTCGAACTGATATGTAACGATTTTGATAAATGATATATAGTGGACTTTTGGAGTTTTTGGCTTATGCATTTAAAGTTTATGTTTTACTTTTCCATGGTTTGCTTTGTTTACCGCATTATTAAAGCGTTGAGCCACTCCGACCTGAGTGGCATTCGCTACCTCCGGTTCACGGACCCTCTCTCAGCCGCCCTCCGGCGAGTAAGGGGGACTGGGGAGGGGTCGTGATAATGCAACTCTTGCTATCTTTCATGGCCTGTTCGGGGTCTTTCCGCCCTCTGTCCAACCAAAATATTATTGCCTTCTTGATCGGCTCAGGGAGACGGTCGTTTTAATACCCATTTTGAACTATGGATCGGGCTTTAGGTCACGATCTTGTGGTGCAAAAGTTACAAGAAACATGCAATCTTTGGTTCAAGATCACACCCGTTGCTTGTTGTTTTTCTACAATTTCTTTGTTGTATTTCGACGAGCATGCTATTATAAGCATTTGGCAATGAATGTGGCTAGATTTAGTGTTCGAACAGTCGTTTCTAAATTAGGTATTTTGGCCGGAATTGGGTTTCCGGTGGTCGAAAAGTGTAGCAACTTTATCCTTGTCGTGTGGCAAATCTAACCATTCATCACGCGCGAGGTTTGGCGCAAACGAAGCCTCTGACCTTGTGTTCATAACGAGTCAAGTTTCAAGCCGATCCGAACTTGTGAGCATCGTGATGTGGCAACTTGATCGAGGTGCACTCTTGCTGGAAATTCTGCAACTTTGCTTCAAAGCGCAATATTCTCTCTAGACTTTCTCTCTGCTTGGGCCACACCATGGGGTGTGCCATATATCGAATCGATCGGGCCGACGAGATGATCATGCTCCCAAAATTTGGTCTCATTGACGAAAGAGATATGAATTTCTAAAGTTGAGCTTGAAATAAAAAACATAGTTCTCCTTAATGGAAGCTGGTTCACTAAAGGTGCACCGTAATAGTGTGTGACCTACCCGTTTCGGGTAATTTGACTATAACTTGGTCAAAAAACATCCGATCAAACCGAAACTTGGTTCCTACGGTTTTTCAAATGTTCCGCATCTAGTGGCAGTGGTCCCATGGTCATTTGACACTCCGGTTATAGGGTTGTAGTTATAAGGTTTATTTTTAGGGCGTAAGAGGCTGATTTTCCTAAACTGTTTCTGCATCTGCATTGCCTTAACGCCGTTGAATCGTGATCAAACTTGGCAGGTTTTCTTAGGAGACTCTTAGCCACATTTTTATCATTATGGGATCATTCTAGGACTATCGGAAATTTCACTTCTGAATCAAGGTTTATTGACCTACTGCTTCTGTGGTCCACAGGCATTTTGGTACCTGCGGGTCTAGGTCGCAAACTACTCTCTCCTTATTCGCATCGGGGATACAAGTTTTGAAAATTACCCTCAAACACATGGATTTCGACTCGTTGATCTTTATCAAGTTGATACGGTCTTCATTTTCAAGACAATTTCTTCCTGTGCCCCAAGGCCATATTGGATGCTTTTCAGGCTTGAGCGAGGATTTCAACTCATTGATGTTTATCAAGTTGATTCCTGCTAAGACTTCTTCATCTTCATCGGTCATATCATTTGATATTACTTAGTTTTGATTTGAGTAAGCCCCATCTATGTCCTTATATGATTCTGGTGATGGTTTTGACTTGGGATCACTATCAAATTTTTCAACTGTCATCTCTTTAGAGTTACATTTAGATGAATCTTCATTGTAGTCAGGCTTTTGTTCCTTCATTACTTCATCTAACTCTTGCCCCGGTATGGTTTCATCAGGCTCTTGCCTCAGTATAACTGGTGACCGATCTCGGATCCTTTCCTTTTCTCTCTCGTAATGTGAAACCATTTCTATCATTGAGTTAAAAGAGAAATCCTGGTGCTGAGGTAGAGTTTATACTCAGGAGAAACATTCTCTATGGCCATATCGATCTTAGAGGATTTAGAAGCATCCAATCAATGACTTTTGATTCAGCCTCTCTAAATCGTTGGACATAATCTGTAAACAACTTGCCCAGATTGTGTTTGGTGGAGACCAATTCGCCTAGGGTCATTGATCTCTCTATGGTTCCATTATATTGCTCAACAAAGCGTTGAAACAACTCATCGAGAGTTTGATTCAGCTCTTTTGATACCACCTCTCGAAACCATGTTAAAGCTTGTAAAGAGAGGGCGTACTCAAACATGGCGTTGAGATGGGAAGGTTTCTCTTCAAGTGCAGGAACAGTCAATAGGTAAGCGATGATGTGATTTTCAGGATCACCTTTCTCGTTGAACTTGTTTTCAAACTGAGGGAATTCGAAATCTGGAGGAAGAGGTTCGATATCCCTAAGAACATCCTTGACGTAAGATATTGGAGGAGGTATATTTGGATCTTTGATCTTAGCCAGGGTCTCTTTAAATGTAGTTAAGTCACGTTTCAGTTGGGTGAGCTCAAATGATTCAGGGGTTTTAACCTCAGAGGTATGTTGGTTTCTTAGAATTGATGGCATAATTTGTGGTACAGGAGATACAGCTGATATGGGCTGCATTAGACTAAGGGTAAGCTGGACCTGTAAGATGGCTGGATCTGGATAAAGAGGTGGTGCAGACATAGGGGCTTGAGTCAGGGGATAATATAGGTAGGTCTGAGAAGTGACTTGGGCTGGAGGAGCCAAGTACCGGAAAGGTAGAGCCGGTGCATGAAATTAGACAATGGGGGGTCTGGTGCACAGGATATCCTAGGTAAGGATGATTGGAGACCGAAGGTACGGCCAGAGGGTATGGAGCCAATAGGTACGGCTGACTTGGTGAATATTGAGTTGGAACAGGAGCTGAATAGGCCACCTACGACTGATGGTTTAGAACTGGGGCAGCCTGAAGAGGTTGCACCGGTGGATGACTATACATGACCTAGAGAAGAGCTGATTTGGACTGACTATGCGATGGACGGTCCCATGGTTGAGCCTGTTCTATGAAAGGTAGGGGGCAAGAAGATTGGTGGTGCTGGCTCATCAACACAGTGGAGCTCACAAGACTTTGCTGTTCAGGGGCTAGAGAGGTCCATTGACTCTAACCTGACTGACGACTCAATACACTAGGCAGGGTGTGTGACTCAACAAGGGCAGCACAACTCAAGAAAGCTTTGACCTCAAGTAAGTTCTTGGGACACTCAATTGGAAGGGACTCGTAGTCCATAGAATTAGACAAGGTGAACTTTAAGGAATAGAGACATGGCTTGATGAACTCTTGGGTTTAGGCAAATGTGTCTGACTCTCTAGTTTTTCTTGGTAGCTAGCCGTGCTTGAGCCCTGACTTAATCGTTGATAATACTCTACGTCTAACAGGTTAACCTGCTTGATGATTTCATCATCTGGGTTTCTATAGACCTTACTATGTTGGTGGCCTCTAGAATGGGTCTTTCGAGGAGGTGAGTAGTACGCTCCTAATTGGAGAGCATCAACTCTAGGTTTTGACATACATGGGCGATGTGCCCCTAGTTGGGCAGCGTCACCCTCTCTTTTGGACATTTGTAGGGGGTGCGCGGTTGATTGGGCAGCATCTTCCCTACGCCTAGACTTAGAACATGAAGGTGGGTTCAACACTGATTCTTTAGTCTCGGATCGAATGCTCTGACTATTTTGAGTTGCTCGATCCATACATACTTGCTAGACTCCATGGCTCGATTGACTTACAGATGTTTTAGCTATGCTTAACCATGGGTGTGGGACAATGAACCCACTAGAGCCTGATCTCGACTGACCTGAGATAGGGCAGGCCCAGGGAACTGAGCCATAAAGTCTTGTGGGTCTAGTCATCCTAGGGGTTCTAGTCAAGAAAATTACAAGCTATGTAGATAAATGTTTAACAACAAAAGATAAGATAAAACAAGATGAGATCTACTTCTAATCTAAAGAGATAAAGTAAAGAAGGTCTAGATTTATCTCTCTCCTTTTTTTTTCTTTCTTTTTTTTTAAAAAAATTATTTTATCAAAAGAGATAAGGTCTCCTTTTTCTTTTTTTTTAATTAGGAAAGTGATAAATATTCTTTCTAAAAGATGTATAATGAAAAATAAAAATTCACTTAAAGAATATAATTATGATCTAAAGAACATAAAAGATGATAAGCATGAATAAAAAAGATAAGAAAAAGATGATATAAAAGATTATCAAAAAAGATGATCTAAAGATAAAGATAATCAAGATAGGATCTAAAAGAAAGATGACCTAAAAAAAACAAAGATGATTTAAAAATTGTGAGAAATTTAAAAGATGATCTAAATATTGAGAGAAAAAAGATATTAAATTTTTTATGGAGAGAGAAAAAATAAGATCAAGAAATAAAAGATAGAATCTAATAAAAAGAAATCTTTTCAAATCTACCTCTTCTTTTTATTCTTTTTTATATTTTTTATTTTTCCTAGAAAAATAAATATGAGAAAAAAAGAAGAATTTTTTTTTTTAAGTCTAAAATACAGATATGAAGCTCAAGGTGCCCCATGTGTGCGCCAAACTATTTACTCTCAGATTTGAGCCGATCTTTGGGATGACATCTACTTAAATCTTAGAAAAAACTGAGTTACTTTTGAAAAGTATAGAGAGTGGGGTCGCTTGAATTATGGGCTCAGAAAAATCCCAGATCTATATAAATCTGATCTTTTTCTAAATCCACTAGCAGCAGCAGCTCCAAATCCGTATTTTGACCTAAAAAATGCTTTCAAAATTAATTAAATATAATAATAATTTAATTTCTAGAAAATATAAAATAAAGCAGATAATTAAATGAAGAAGAATAAATTAAATTATGCCAAAAAATATATACTTACCTCTAGGGAACCGGAACATGGAGTTTCGGACTTTGATTAGGCCGCTCTTCCGATTTGCGTCACCATCTATATTTTTGGATGCCTTTCCTTGCTGGAATTGACAGATATGAGGTTCTTTTGCCTAGATCTAGGGTTCTTAATGCATGGGGAGAAGCTGTGAATGTGAATTTTAGGTAGGGTCTACCTAGAATTTATTTGGGATTGGAGAAGAATTTTCCTTAGTTTTGTTTTGGAATCTCATAAAGTTTAATATGAATTCTGGGATTTTCAGTGATTTTTGGCGATTTTGGGGGATTTTTTCTAATTTTTTTAGAAATTTTCTAAGGGGTTTTCCTATTTTTGGGCTATTTCTCTAATTTTGGGAATTGCTAAGGGATTTCTTGATCTCTTTCTTGGTTTTCCTTTTTTGGTTTATGGAGGGGGTATTTATAGGATTCAATTGGTGATTTTTTTTTATTTTATTGGAATTCTTTCAAAATTTTTTTGATTTATCTTGAAACTTTCCCCTTATCTAATTCAAAAAAATGCCTTTACTACATCATAAAATGCAATAACTGCTCGTAAATATATTTACTGCATCATCAAATGTTTTTACTGCATCATCAGATCGCGTCTAGGCCTTTCGAGCCCCATTATAGCCCGGCCCGCGGCTAGATACTTGGGTCTTGTAGAGAATAAATTGTTATTTGTTAGATCATTTTACCCATATATCCGATTCAGGCTCTTAGACCGATGGAAAGCTCTCGGGCCCTACTTCAATTTGAGATAGTCGTTGGTAAATTTTGAAATAATTATATTGGATCCAAGCTACCTATAGTCTACTGTTTGTGTGGTCATTTATGCTCAGAATCGAGGTTTTTAGGTGTTCTCTTAGCCAGAATTTCGAGGGGGGTGTCTACACATAGGCATGGTGAAACTACAACTCTTTGGTACGTAGGAGTCATCTCTCATACATATACATCTTTCACCCTCAATAGTAACTCTTTTTTTCCAATATAGCTACTATATGTACATGTCATGTGATGGTTCAAGGATGAGGCTTTGGCCCTAATCTCTATAGGCATACCATAATACACAAGGATCACATTGTCCCTTGGCTCTCTACCCTGGGTAATTCTAAGCTTACTAAGCCCACCATCACAAACAAGGGTGACACAGTCTTTTGGCTCTCTATTTTGAACAACTCTGACCCCATCAAGGAATAACCTTGCTAAACCTCGTCGGTTGTGCTCTATGCTCAAGTAATTAAGGGTTTTCCAACTTGACTAGGCATTGAGCCTAATATGAGTATTATCAAATAGAATTTTCTTATCTCGATCCAATTGGACCATACTCCCATCGAGTTCTTGTTCCACTGTACTAAAATATTGATTACATGCTCTCAGAAGACCTTTAATGGCCACAAAAACCCAACAATCCCTACCTTGAGCTTATACCGCTACCGTATCCTACTCCATACCTAAACCATACACCTCTAGTGTATCATACCCAACCCTTCCTAGCCTAGGCTGGGTCTTTTAAGGAAGTCTTTCCATGAGGCATTTGATCCAGGCTTGACCCGACGTACTGCACTCGGAATATCCTCTACGATTCTTAAGCCATTCTCTTATTACTTTTTTACTTTTTCTACTATCGCCCACATATCTCCTAGGGGAGGTGCTATCGGAAGTCTACCAGATTGTGGTCATCACCTCTCCACCTAGTCCACACCAACCTAGCCCACCCAACCAGCCCACATGAACTTAGCCTACCCAAACCCAGTTCACTTACACGAGCGCACCTAGCTTACTCGAACCCACCTTGCTTACCCAAACTCACCTAACCTACATGAACTCACCTAACCTTCACGAACTCAATTAATCTACCTGAACCTATCTAACCCATTCGAACCCACTTAGTCTACTTGGACCACCTCGAGCTTAACCCACCGAACCCACATAGATCCAATTTAACTTGAATCCCAAACCACATTGAACCCAACTTGAACCAATCTGAACCTATCCTAAACCCATTTCAAGAAAACCATAACCAAGCCTATATCTAAGACTATTCAAGCTAGGGACAAGGCTAGGAGTCCACATGACCTGAACTACGATGTACGAGCAGTTCAAGGGAGGGAATTGACCCAGAAGGAGCTCAAGGGGGTTGAATCCAAACCGTGTCCACATGCGACCAAGGAGCTTTCAGTCGGATCACACACGTGCTGGGATCAAACAGGGTGACATGTTCGGGTATATCAAATCACTACAATTTTAAGGTAAGCCTTACATCATGTTTTAAAATTTTGTTGGTTCACACCCCACTGCGCTGCCCACCTTATCCATCAAGCATACATCAGGGTCTCCCACATGTACACAAATTGGGGGTGGGGGGGATATGGGCGACCAACAGGTGACTCCACTGAATAAACGCCACCATTTGTTGATTCCTCTCACTAGCCCACTCACAGTGCTCACTCCATGAGCCACTCGCACACCATGGTTGAGGAGTCCATGAACTCCTACATCTAGATTGGGGACATAATCCCCACATCCATGAGCTTGTCCCAAGGGAGCCAGAATCTGAACGAATCCATCGTTCTCGCTTTCCTTGTGTGTGGTGGCTTGACCACTAACACCAAGGCTCGAGCCCCTTCCAAATCGAGAGGGGACCTTAGGGTCAACCTTTTCCTGCCTGATAACCTCACTGGTGGGCCTTGCATGGGTGGCCTAAAGGCTAATCCCACCCTCACAATTCCAGTTAGCGGAGGCCTAGCCACTGGTCAAGGGGCAGCTCAAAGACCCCCCCCCCCTCCCCCCATCTTCCACTCCATGTCACTGGCGGCCAAGCTGCAGGTAGGCGCTCTAAGGATAGTCACAAGGCCAGCCCTTGTCTCTCTCATTTCGCACCTTAAAAGGTGGCCCAAGGCCACCTGCCCTCACTCTCACACACTCACAAGCGACCAAGCCACCGATCGCACCCCACAAGGTGGCCCTAAGGTCATCCACAATCATAGTTCACTCAGACACTGGCAGCCTAGCCGCCGATACCCACACAAGAGGTGGCCACAAGGCATCCCCCACTCATCGGTATAACCTCACCAGCAGCCTTGCCGCGTTCCAACACATAGGGTGGCCTAAAGGCCACTTGCCTTCATGCACACTCTCTCAAGCTGCCAGTGCTCACGTACAAGGTCTCCACAAGGCCACCTTCACTCATGTTCACTCTCTCATAGGCGTCCTAGCCATCAGTGCACACACACAGGTTGGCCCAAAGGCCACCCATCCATCACTCACATCTCATCGGCGACCAGGCAGAAGAAAACTTCATCCCACATGCTCTTACCCCACCAAGGGTGGCAAACCTTGGGTGGGCCCTAAAGCTTCCCCTACCACTCATAAAATCCATGTTACACACATGCACATTCTTGTTGCCACCTTCATGGGTTCCAAGGGCGTCGGCGCCACAACCCCACTATTACCCAAACTACCCCTTTTCATTGAGCCTATGTCTCTGCCTTAAGGCTGGGGACATCTGACTCCCTGTCCACTCCAATGCCCCACCCGTCTCGCCTTCATCTGAGGCCATGGCCCAAGGAAGTAGAGGATGGGGTTTGGGACACCATTGGAGTTTGTTGAGAAAGGTCAGAAGGGTCGTCATGCTATTGAATGTTTGTCAGCCCCCAATAGAGGTGAGACGAGGCCTTAGCAAACGGACTTGGGAGTTAGATGTCCTCATATCTGCAGCAAAACCATCCAAAACCCTCCCGACCTGGTTCTCCCAGACCTTTCCTACAAGTACCATTCTATCCCAACATCATTCCTTGGGCGTCGAACCCTGAGGAAGAACCCAGGAAAAAACCAATGTACCGAGGCAAGTCAAGCAGTCTCCTTTTCTCCCTGCAAAGCGCTACTCCTTCACAAAGGTGGCAGTACAGCCTCCCATCCCGGGTTGTCACACACTATGTGAGCTGATTGCGTTCGCCTTAACCCGCTTGACGCAAGCAGCTAGTCTCGAATCCTGTGCATAGTCCCAATTCTGGGACCATGTGTATCAAAACCTGAAGACCAAACAACGGAAGGGTGTGTAGATCCCCATATGGAGGTGAGAGACATTGACGCTTGAGGATTGATACCTTGAGAGGTAGAATCCATTCTATCCGTTAAGAGTAGATACGGACAAAAGCGGGAGTGCTCAAGCCCATTGCTTGACTGTTGAGGTTCGAGAGGAGGAATCGGGTAGGCTCACACCATGGTCCCTAGACTGTCAAGAACCGGTACCCTCATGGTCCCATGACTATCGAGAATAGGTAACACCATGGTCCCAAGACCGTCACAAACCTGCACCATTGTGATCCCAAGACCATCAAGAACTAAGTAGGATCGCACCACGGTCCCATGACCATCGAGAACCAATGCTCACCCGAGCAATGCGAAGAACCCAAGCCCAGATGTGGCGGCCTCAACCTCTACTTCCCGGGCTCCCAAAACGTGGCCCAAAATGGTTCAAGATCCCTACTGTGCCCGAGCTACTGCTGCTCGAGGAACGAGCTGATGCAATGATGGTCCGGTGACCACCTTGAAGAGCAAATAGCTCATCCCACGGAAACTATGAATCAATTATGGAACAACTTAAGGAAGTATATGTCCCAAGAAGTTCTCGTTAGGGGGGGAAACCATAACTAAATGCCAGACAATAACTCCATGGGTGTGGGTGTAATTGCCTAAAAAAATTAAAATATTATCATTTTGCCTTATTTTTTAGCCAAAAATAAATATTGCCCGAATTTCATTTTTCAATAGTATGCACACCCTCAAATATTTAGTAAACTTAATCAAATGGGGCCGTATTTCCATTAAATTTTGAACTTAAAAATTCTTAGTGATTTGCTAATATTCTTGATAGTTTTCAACCGATCGGGTTCCGATTTAATGGGGTTCCTTTGTAATTTTTACCTCTATTCCTCCATGGGGTATGGACCACGGTTCCAGAATTGTTTTTGTTATATCTCGCACAACGGTCATTGTATTGGGATTATTTTGGGGGGATATCTTGGATTAAATTTGGGCTTAGTTAGGGCCAATTTGCATCCATTTTCATCTGCTTTTATCACGCTTATTTATTAGTCATCCAATGATAAATCTGGATCTTAACTAACCCCATAGCTAATGATCTTCATTGTGGGTTCCTCTATGATCCAAATGAGGACCCTTTAGTCCCATATATATATATATTTATTTGGGGCCCTTCCACTATTCTCCATATTTTGGGCAGTTTTTTGGTGTATATATTACCGGATTCTTGTTGGGATAGAAAACCTCATGTATTTGCGCTATGTGGGCTTCATCTTTTGTGGGAGCGATCATTGATCCTAATTTTTAAGGACTTTTGGGATGAAGTGATGGCTTGATACTCGTTGTTAACTTTCAAACTAAACTTTTGATATGGGTTTGCAGTGTGAGGTAAAAATACAGCCAACAAGGAGTTATGTAGTCTCCCCATTCGCCACATGGTTATTTACTATGTCATTCAACCTCTCTAATTTAGACCACTTTTCCTCTGATATATTATGTAGTTTCATGGCTTTCCCTTCAATGAAGGATAAAAGTCTTAGCAAAATAAGAGATCTTCCATCTTTAATTTCCGATGCATACAATTGTTACTACTATCATTTATCATACTACTTGAAATTTTATAGGCATAAAAAATAAATCACCAAATACTCAAAAAAAACCTTATGCTCTAAATATATTTCCCATCCATGTAAAAGAAATTAAAGTAAAAAATATTAAAAATCGATAATAAAAGCCACCACAAAAAATATACAAGATATTAATAAAGGGGAAAAAAAAGAAAAAAAAAAGAGGTACACAACCATACATATATACAAGATAATGATAAACGAAGATTAAATAAATTAAAAAAAGAAAGAAGGAGCGTACAACCATTCATGGAAAGTGAAGGGAAACCCTCTCGTGCAAACAATCTACTGAATAATAAAGGAAAAATGAACTTACAACATCAGTTAAAACTTCGTTTTCTTTGGCTTGAGATTCTCTTCAGTTTTTGTCTTCTCTTTCTAGATATTGATAAAAAACCAAAAGTTATCTAAGAGAGATTCCACAGGGGCTTGTCTTTCTTGTTTTCTTTATTCTCTCTTAAAACCAGTGAAAGAAAAAACGGCCAGTTCTAACCAGAATTGGCCTGGTAGAAAAGAACCGGGACCTCAGGACCAAAACCAACCTATTAGTACACAAACCGGCTGGATTTCTACTTATTTGGATGGTTTTTTGCTAACCTGACCGACTTTTCGATAAATCGCGCATTATTGACGGTACAATAGTCGTTTTGCAACATGTGACAATTACTTAAAATAGTCACCCCTTATTTGCAGCAAAAACCCGTGAATCAATTTTTTTTGCCTTTTTTATTCATTTTTCTGCCATATTTTGGCAATTTTCATTGTGTTATTGATGTAAATAATCATATCTAGTCTAGTAAACGATGATTTTGGAATGAAAGATGCATAAAAATAGAGTTTCGGCCAATTGAAATGATGTTTTTGAAACTTCCACCATTTCTTTAATTAAATTTTCATTACCAAATCATTTTAGATGAAATTTGTATTGGGTTTATGTGGCCCTCAAAAGCCTTATTATGAGTGCTTGTAAAATAAAATGATATAATAAAACATGAACGCAGTGAGAGTGTGGTCCCTCGTGGACCATATTAAGCAAACAATGTTTGCAGATACCGAACTGTGCTTGACGATCTAGACCAGTCGGTTGGGAAAAAGTCATGTTACCTGGGCATAAAGAACAAATCGAGTGGGTTAGCCCTTGATGAGGTCTGAGAATATGCCCGGATGAGTGAGCTGAGGGACTGTATGACCCTTATGTGTGATGGTAGCCTACAGAGGCAGCGGTCAAAACCGCATCTATTTACCATCACACGGCATGTATATCGATAGATCGTTCGAGAAAGCCAGAAATCCACCATAGGGTGAAGCTTATGCATGTGCAAGAGATACCCCTATGCTTCATATACCTGTGGTGGCATAAGGTCTTGGTGACTTTGACTTGTCTCTAAGGGAGGACCCGAAATCGACAAACTGGGATTGTTATCCCTTGGCTCATCGATCGGACTTTGGTGACCAGTTAATGAGCCCCTGCTTAGACTGTGGGTCATGGGAAACACTGGGTCGGTCTGATAAAGCAAGTGTGGTCTGTAGTCCACAGTTGAAGGTGGAGTGCCTGATTGTTTGTGTTTACTCTCCTTTCACCACCAAATCATTCATTTCTTTGATTGTAGATCTCTCTCTCCCTCACTTTCTTCTTCATTAATTAGTCATTTCCTCTCCTTTTATAATAAATGTTCTTTCTTTTTGGTTTGTTACATTTACATCTCTTTCTTATTTTCCTCTCCTTGATGGTATAGATTCCCCTTCTTCATCTTGATCTTTCATCCTCTCTATTTAATGATTTTCATGTCTTGTTTCATTTATCTCTTTTATTGAGTGTGTTTATTTTCCTTTCCCCTTTCTTAAGCCATGTAGTAATGTAGATGTTATCCAATTATCATGTGATCCAATCTTGGGCTTCTTGATCCTTCTTTATTTTGCTTTTCTGTCTTAGTTAGGGAAATTCAGCTTTAACCTCTTTTTTATCTTATGATCCAAACCTCATCCTTTTTGTTTTACTCATTCTCCTCCTCTTTCATATTTATTTTTCCTTTCTCCCTTATATTTTGCTCAATAGTTTGACCCCTCTTCTTCTATTTTATTATTTGTAATTTTTCTTGATCTTTACTACCTTCTATTAGGATTTTGTATTTATCAATTCTCCACTCCACCTCATTTATGAATTAATCCCTACTTCTCTCTGTCTCTTTCATTTGAAACCTCTCCCTCATATTCTTTCATTTCATTTCTTTCTTTTATTCAGTCTTGTTACTTTTGTTGCATATTGTTTATTAGTACTGACTATTTTCTACCCTCCCCTATTCTATTTTACCTTCTTTTATGTTATTTTATTATCTTTATTTGCATCTCATACTCATATCCCTCTGCCTTGTCAATGAGGATCTCATCCTCTTCCTCCTTCGCAGCCATGCCCTTGCCTCCATTGTCATATCTCTCTCTCTCTCTCTCTTTTATTTTGTTTTGACACTTTTTTTTTGTTAAATAAAGCTTTTATGACATTAAAATTATTTCTGAAATTTTTGGATTTTTAAAATCCAAAATTTGATTCACATGCTAAACGATTGAAAGTTTTAAAATGAATTTTTAAAATCTAAAGAAGGATAATTCAGTCATTTAAACAATTTTTGGGCATTATTGTAATAACGGATAGAAAACTGGTATAGGTCTAATATATACAAAATTTTTGCAGTTCTCATTTGTAAAAAAAACTAATGAAATTGCAATATTTTTGAAAAATATTCAATTAAAGCATATATTTTCTTTGAAACATTTGATATAAACTAAGAAATCTATTCACCACTTTAACCTCTCTCATTAACTAAGATAATAAACTCCACTTAACTGGTAATTGGATAGGAGGTTGGATTTGTATATCCTTATGATTGTATTAAAAGCAGAATATCTATCTGGTTAGTTAGGACAAGAACTTAAAGAGTCTATAAAAGTGCTAATATTGCTTCTATTATTAATACACAAGTTAATAAAGGTAAATGCATCTACTAATTATTCTCTCTCACTCATAGAAAGACATCCATAACATTAAAACAGGCTCCCCTCCACTGAAGTTTTAAAGAAGAATGAACACTTTCTCAGCGACGAAGAGAGAGCCGACTTGATCACTTCTTGCATTTTCGGAGTCATCGCTGCAATCCTGTGACTGCTGCCGGAAGTACATATACATGGTAGAAAGAAGTGGACAGCAGATAAAAAGAGAGCAAAATAAAAAACAAGAGTTACAAATGATATTCTTGACAGTGTACCGATATTTCGAGTTAGAAACAAGGATGCCACAACTCTGCCATCGTCGAACAATGGCTATGACCGTGTGATATATTTGAGCGGTTTCATGGTCAATAATGTTTTTAGGAGGACTGCAACCATGCAGCCACACCTTCCATAGGAAATGCATCGAGGAATGGCTGGCAAGAAACACCAATTGCCCCAATTGCCGACAGTCTTTCTTAATCTCTTGACATTATAAATATTTTAAAAGAAAGGACATATCTCATGAAAAATTACATTTTTTAATTTTCAATCTTTCTTTCTTTTTTGTTTGTGGTAAAAATGATATTTTCTGACTTAATTATTTTCTTTTTTGTTTGTGGTAAAAATGATATTTTCTGACTTAATTATTTGTGCACAGAGAGAGACAACTTCGTATTCAAGTTTTGAACCTAACAATTTTGCTCTTCTTTAATATGTTAGCATGTAAACGAATGATTATTATAATTCAGTTCTCTTCTCAAGTGCATATAGTATGAGCTTTCTTCAAACCTAATAAATTTTGGAAAAAAACAGTATCTGGACCAGCTTCTTGGATCCTATATTCCATACTCGATGAGAGAGTGACATGAAATTCAAGGGTTAATGAGAGATCCTATATTCCATACTCGATTGGAGAGAGTGCATGAAATTAATGGTTGTTGAGGGAGAGAGACAGAATAGAATTTTAGTGCCCTTATTAGAGAATAAAAAAGAGAGAAAACGATATGATATTAGAGAGAAAAGTGAACACAGATAGATGTGGTTATGGAAGTATTTTCCCTTGACGATAAAAGAGAAAATTATAAACACCCTAGTGGAAGATGTTTCCTAAACACGCATACTTTTTAATGCCGAAATACTAACCCCAAACCTACTTATTTTTTGATCTAGTGTCATTTACGTAAGGAATATAAAATTTTAGGTCAAATATAAAATGCTCGACTTATATGTCGAAATTATAAAGAAGGTCGGTCAATTAGCTTTTTTTATATTTGTTTTCCAAAGTTTCCTCTCGGTCAACCCAAATTTTGATTTATTTTTTATTTTTATTTTCCTTGGTGTTTTTGTTTGTAGGGTAGTGTCATTAGCTTTAAGGGACTGCCCTACCAATGAAAACACTTAAAAAAAAAAAAACTTTAAAAAATAAATTTGGATCTTGAGAATCTAAAAAGTGTAACTTATGTCACTTGGCGCAAAGAAAAATTTCGGATCTTGAGAATCCAAAAAGGTCTACTCAGTCAATTTTAAAAATAATTTTCTCGATTAAAAATTTTGAAATTTTAATTTCTGATAAATTTCAGATTTTCAAAATCCAAAATTATTGGGACACTTTTGTTTTTTGGTAAACAAAATTATTGTGACTTGAATTTTTATTTTTTCTTGCAATTCCGATTTTGAACATACGGAAGTTTTAAAATGGATGTTGAGAACTTAAAAAGGGTAATTTGATCAATTAAAATATTGCTATGTATTATTGTAATAATAATTAAGAATTTGGTATATATATATATATATATATATATATATATATATATATATATATATATATATATATATATATATATATATATATATATATATATATAATGCAACCGTTGTATAGTAATATGATGCAACAACCTTAAAAAACCATCTTAAGGTCATTTGTTTGATCCAAATTTTGAAATATACATTCTTTTCATTCTAATGAATAATTATAAAAAAATAAAAAATTAAAAACACAACCTAAAAAATTTTTTTTTAGCCCAATCAACATAGGCTGTTCATTTTGGAGAGATGTTTTGATCTAGGCCTTAGAAAAATTTTTTCATTTCTATTTTTTTTGGATGGCTTTATTATCATTAAATGAACAATTTTAAAAAAGAAAAAAATGATTTTGAGTTTATAAAGGTTAAGATCTTGAAATTCACTAAATGAATGGTCTATATTTGTTTTTGGAGGGGACTCATTTTAACTATATCTCGACTTCAAATGGAATTTTTTTTTGTGGGGGGGGGGGGATTGATTATTGAGATGAAGAGCGTGTGTGTACAAATTTTGAGGTCATACAAATACCACAAACATGGTTTTCTAGAAGTGTCATTGTATTATACTATGATACAACCGTTACATTGGATCATTGCTTTTATTTATATTTATATATATATTTATATATATATATATATATATATATATTTATATATACCTGATTTTTAGGTTCTTCGTGTTAAAAAAAATAAATATAGAAACCATAATTTTTCTCACAATTGCCAATTTCGATACAAATGAAATTGAACCGTGCATCTTTCTCTAGAACTTTTATTAATCCAGGGCACAAACTAATACAAAATTAATTAATAATCCCCCTTAAAATATTTTTCTTGATATTCTAATACTTGTGAGGGCATTATTGACCAATAAGATATTTACACGCACTAACCGCAGAAAAGTTGGAGCAGCTACCTGTAACTTTACGGGAGGAGTACAGAAGATAAAGCAAGCTTGTTGTTGAATCTCTTGCTGGAAATATAGGAAATATCAGTGATTTTGTTGCCAAGGGAGTATATGGAAAATATAGTCCTACAGGAGTACAAAATCCTTTAGGTATTATTTAATTGTTCCTATTCTTACGTGAAGCTTTGTTTTGATTTAATGGGAACCTGTTCTTACTGCTGGCTCCAATGAATTTCGCCCCAATTTCATTGATTTCTTGAAAATATTTAATCTCCAATTTCTTTGATTTCTTAAAAATACGTAATCTCTTTCCATCGTATGCCACACACATCCATCCTCTCTCTATCTCCGTCTTCAATCGTCCTCCGAAGCAGTAGATATTCCCCTCTCTCTTTTAATCGCTCTATAAACCCTCGCTTCCCTAAAACATTACTTCCTCCACCAATATATTACGCGTACTCTCTATCTTTTTCTACGGACTCGATGGACATTGAGCCACGCACCCAAACTCCCTCTCTTTTTCCATATCAACCCAACCCCACCACTGTCCATCCTCTATCCTGATCACTTTCTCTCCTTTCATACCAAGACAACCATACCTCCTTTCAACCCATTTCCACAACTCCTACTCTCTCTTTACCCCAACAAGACGATTGCCATCCCTCTCTCTTTATATATTTTGGCAACCATACTAAAGATTTAGAAAATGTTGGTGAGCGCAACCCGTATAACTCATGATTTTGGCAATGGTGATGCATACGATTTCTCGAAATTCCGGTGTTCAAGATTTTAGTAATAGCCACTGATGTAGTCATTGCAGCAAGAGTTTCACTTCCAGTCAAGGCCAAATGACTGCCCACAGAGAAGCTCTTTCAAAGATGAACTCGGAGGAAAAGAAGAAAGAAAGCAATGGAGACAGATTTTATAAATGAAGGGTTTGTCCATTACGCTTCAAATCTCCCCAAGCATTTGTTGGATTTATGTGGTCTTTAAAGGCCTTATGAGAGTTTGTATGAGCATTTTATATAGTGGAACATAAACTCAGTAGGAGTGTGGTCTTTTTGTAGACATTACTAAGCAAATGTTATTTGCTGATACTCAGACTAGGCTCGACGTGCTAGGCCAGCCGAGGTCTGAAACAACTCAAGATACCTGGGCATAGGGATTTATCGAGGAGGGTTTAGTATGTTATCCCTTGATGAGGTCGGAGTATGCCCAGATAAGAGCCAAGGGACTGTGTGGCCCTTGTATGTGATGAATAGCCTTTAGAGACAGAGCTAAAACCTCATCGTTATATCATCACATGACATGTACATAGATAGTTATTTTAAGATTCACCAATGAGGGTGAAGCACGTACAAGTGCGAAAGATTACCCATATGTATCATAAAGTCATAGTTGCATCATGGTTAGGAAGACCATGATTTTTGTCTCTTGAGGAGAACTTGAAATCCATAAACTGAGATTATGTCCCCTAATCTATTGGCTGACTTTGGTGGCCCAATCATGAGCCCCCATAGTGGACTGTAGGTCAGGAGACCTTGTGTGTCAGTTTGAAAAAGCTAGGCGGATCGTGATTCATAGTTGAAGGTAGAATGCTCCCATGTATTAATAATTTCCTAGATCTAACGGATCCGATTCTCATCAAAATCAATTAATTTTATGTTATGTGATTTTTAAAATGTTTATTTGACTTTTTGTGAATCTTTTGATATTTTATTTTTGTCATTTGGATTTATAAATTAAGTGAAATTAATTTTTCAATGTTTTAAATAAACTATAAGATTTAAAAATTTTAAATATGAAATAAAATATTTTCTAAAAATATATGGAACCTCCATAAAAATATGGGGTCCAAAATTTAAAAAGATGTGGATTAGGTGGGGCCCACACCTGGCCATCAAAAAGGGGGCACGCCCCACCCATTCACATAATATTCTTGGGAATAATATTTATCCTCTTGATTGACTTATCTTTTTAGGTATAACCAACTTATGTGATAAGGTTGAATATTTGAGATATTTACTAAATTTTAAAATCAATATTGGTTGATCTAATAACTAATGATTGGATATATTAAATTATAAGTTTTCCTTATTTGATGGGTATAGATTTAGGAAACGGAGGATAAGGCTCTAGTTCATCTTTTTAAATCTTAATAGTGGATCAAAGAGATGAATGACTCAAAACTCTCATTCCACAAGTTTCTTTAGATCGACGGTTGAGATTTGACCCAACAAATTGAGGCAAAATCTATGAAATATAAAATCTATAGAAGAAGGTCTATCGATACATATTCTCTTCTCTCTCTTTAAGAATTCTCTCTCTCTAACCTAAAATTTAGCTCTTTGGAAGGGCTTTGGATTACCAAAGGGTAGCATGCCCCAATTTTTATCTCTCCCCAAGTTGCACCATGTTTTGATAGCACACATCACCTCTGTTCTTTATGGGTGGCAAAGAGGTGGAACCCCTTGCTAGTAGATCTCTCCTTCTCTCTTCATATTCATCTCTCATTTCTCTAAAATCAAGCTAAGAGGCTTGATCAAGATTAAATCATTGAGGGGATTTTTGTCATAGTAGGGAATTCAACATACTGATCATAGATCTCGAGTACCATCGGAAGGCAGAGACTCGGCATGGGGTGTACTAAGCCTGGTTGAAGTAATCTCCGGCAATTTTACCTTTTTAAATATTTAATTCTCTTCGCATAAAACAATAAAGTCTAGTTTTGTTTCTTGAATAAATAATTATATTTGAAGATGTAGCAATTGAGAACCGATTTTATTTTTATTTTATTTATTTCAAGAGTGGTTCGATTATAATTGGACATTATAAGTGATCTTGTCGGTGTAGAGGTAAAGGATATTTTTGTTATATCTACACCGTGCTTTTTTCATAAAGTACTTTCATTGGTATCAGAGCAAAGTTGATATTTGAAGCCTTTAGATGTTTTTCCCTCGAGATCAAGCTTGGGAATGAGATATAAGAAAGTTATCAGTCTTTGTGGTTAAGTAATACACTCCGGTTAAGAATTATTGAAATATTCAAAACACCGAGAAAGACACTTTGCAGAATGAGTAGTCTGTGCTATTTTGGAGCAGTTATATGAAGGTGATAATGATATATTTCTCAGTGTTATACTAAGTGATTTTATGTGTCTTTGAGAGTAAGATCTACCTACAAAATTTCAGTAGGAGATCCTAAAGAAATTAAGAGTTATGGACTCATGGTTGAAAGGTGCTATTTTTTACCCTGTAAGATTTAGGAACTGTTTATTGAGTTTCGTGATTTTTTTCACCAATGATATGATTTTATTTCTTTCTAAAATTTTACTGTGACTCATAAAATTGAGTTTACTTTCAAAAAAAAAAAATTCATCAAGAAACTATTTGTGGTTTGAAATATATGATTAATTTATTAAAGGGTGTGCAAGTGTTGTTTCTGCAACAAAAATTATTTCCATGACTTGGAAGTCACGATTTTATTTCTATTCTTAACATAATATTTTATGGCTCACACTAAGTTTTTAGATTTCAATTTTTAGTCTAGTTTCTATTGAAATTTATAGAGAGAGAAATATCTATGGGAAGAGAGGAATAACAATTTTGGATTGAAAAGAGGTCATCCTGATTTTTCTACAATTATGGTCTGCTCTTCATTGAGACTTAAAAATCTATAATTATCAAGCCTACTTAACAGAGTGATATGAGGCTTGTGGAAATACATGTGCCACCATTATGTGTCTACTTTTAAACAAAATTAGTTTGAAAAGAAAACTCCATAAGGATAGAGATAAAATACAATTTTACTAGACAATGTTCATCCAAGAATTCTGCAGTATGAGTTATTTTGTGAAGTGTATATCACCTCATTTATTTCTCTGAAGAAAATTATTATTTGGGACTCACACTATGATGTTATGATTTTATTTTGAGTCTAGTTTTCAACACAAGAGATTTCAGGAATAAATTATTTGAGGTTTGAGATAAACAATTTTTTATTGAGAGATACTCAACCTGATTTTCTGATAAGAAAATTGCATTGTAATGTAAAAAGTCACTAAAAGGTAGACTCAATAAATGGTGTGATTTAGGGATGAAACTAAGCACTATTTTATATTTTTGAGTCTATTTCAGTACTCAAAAGCATTTGGAGATAAACTCTTTATGAGTTGAGAGATATCATATTTTTAGCATGGGATGCTCACGTTTTATTTTGCAGTAAATTAAAAGATGTGGCATGTTAATGCACATCTTTGGATTCCTAGTAATGGAGACCTTTTAAGGGCTCATTTAAAATGGGTTTTACAGTGTGCCACGCATATGGTTTATTATAATAAAACTTCAGAGAGAGGTAACACAGAGCTGGTAAGGTATGACACACTATATGAAGAGTGTTCGATCTGGGAACAACAAAAAGAAGAAGAAACACAATACCTATAATAATATCTTGGTTTCTTCGAAATAGAGGGATACATAGATAAGCTTGGAGGTAGCAAAGAAAAGTTAAAGATCAGTGGGAGAATCAAATTTGTTATATTTGAAATGATGGGATGAAGAAGATTGTTCTTCACAGTGTAAGAAAGGGATAATCCAAGTGCCGAAGAGATGGACACATCGTGACATGTGAAATCGAAGATCAATATATTCTTCATCAATTATGTGCTCTTCCAACATCGCTAAACGATTGTAAAAGCAATGAATCAAGAAAGCCCAGATACCACACTACATAGTTTTGAGGTATTAAATATATCCCACATTCCATGGTAAGGTCATATAAGGAAAGAGGATTCAGTTACTTTTTGTATGTTTTGGTTATATTTTGGCTAGTTGTGTTATGAATATGTATGGGGTATATGGACATTAAGTGATATGTGCTAAGTAATTTGAAAGAGCCTATTTATAAATATCATGTGTTATGATGCCTCCTTGTGTTAAGAGTACGAACTACTTAAGGTCATGGAGATGTGATTTGATCAAGGGCTTTGAATCCTAAGTATGAAACATGAGAGATGGATATGGCTCATTCAAATGTGTAAGTACAGATGGAGTGTTCAGATGGAATTCGGTCTTTGTGGTCATCCTCCCTATAATGTCCAGTAATATGATGTGTTGCATGTGATGATGATAACTTCACTCCATATTTTCCAAAATAAAATTTTTGTCAAGATTTTGATAATCATTCTTTAGTTATGTTTTAATTTAGATAAAATTGTAATATGGACTCTATGGCTTGTGTTTGTAGCTGTAAACATGACTTGGTAGGTGAATGCGGTAAAATAATTTTTGAAGACTAAACATATATTATAATATTAAATTGGATGTTTTGAGAAAACTCTATAGTCATGTTAGATCCACTAATTCTTTATGAAATATTATTTTATATTGTCATGCTATTATCTAACTATTGTTTGTATATACCAAGCCAATTTTTTTTAAAAGGGAGAAAACCATTATGCCTTCAAGGTATTTATAAAATTGAGAGAAAAACTGTCATGCATAGGTTTTTAAATACCCATATGCCTTGACTCATGTTTGTAGATATTTAGAATCTTCAATTAGCTAAGACCTTGAACTATATAGAATGTTGTAGGAAAGCTATCTTGCTAGGCTTCCTTGACGTATGTTATATTGATTAGATAACTTTGTTTGTATGGATTTACTACCAAGATGACTAATGTGGTTGAACCTTTGTGATTTATAAAAGTTTTGCATATCGTGAAACCAATGGGCATTGAATTACTTATTGCATGAGACTAGCTATGCTACCTCATGATGTAAATATAAGAATGTTGAGAGAGTATATATTGTATGTGCATTAATTGAGTGGGAGCTGCTACAGTCTCACGTTTGTTTTTAGCTGCTTGGATATTTAGATATACAGATGCAAGCTATCTCAAGGATTCAGATGATGTGAAGTCTACATTTGGATACGTGTTTATGCTTAGAGGGAGAACAACTTCTTGAAAAGTAAAGAAACAATATGTGGTGGCATTGTCCATCCTAGAGGCAGAATAAGTGGCGTGCTATTTGGCGGCCCAAGAAGCCGTATGGATTAAGAAATTTATTAACCGACGTGACTTTCAACTCGGTCGTTGTGAGGCAGTGAAAATTTTCTGCGACAACATAGCATCGATATGCATGTAAAAGGGAGTAAGTCATGATTCCATAATTACTCCAAGCATATAAAACTAAATATTCCAGTGGGAGCACCGAGTGTTTGACAAGCCAACTAGAATAACAGACTATCGTGTTGTTCACCCATGGAACCCAGATGTGTGGCACTAGTTGCATGGCTACAAAAAGAAACGGCTTGTTTGAAAAACTCCTTTAAGCCAATGAAGATACGATCCCATGTGATAAGGATACGTGATAATTTTTTGTGACAGCAGTTTCATGATTCGCGATGCGATATGAAAGATAGACTATGACCACTTTCAGGATGATATCCGAGCAGCAAAGAGAAAGAGGTGTTACCTCTGAGTCCTTTTATGAAAGAATTGATGGCGAAAGTCATGATTAATGTATTGAGAGAGATTGCTATTAAGAGAGACAGATGGGGATGAGAGAAAGTGAGGAACAGAGAATATAAGGCCTTCAAAGGCCAAGTGGGAGATGTTGAGTTTATGTGGCCTTTAGGCCTTATGAGAGCTTGTATGAGCATTTTATATAGCGGAACATAAACTTAATGGAAGTGTGGTCCTTTGTGGAACTTACTAGGCAAATGTTATGTGTTAATACTCAGACTAAGCTCGACGAGCTAGGTCAGACGAGGTTTGGAAAAACCTAAGGTACCTAGTCATAGGCATCTACCGAGAAGGGTTTAGTGGGTTATCCCTTAATGAGGTCGGAGTACGCCCAGATGAGAGCCAAGGGATTGTGTGGCCCTTTTGTGTGATGAATAGACTTTAGAGACAGGGCTAAAACCTCATCATTATATCATCACATGATATACTCGTAGATAGACATTTTGAGATTTATCAATAAGAGTGAAGTGTGTACATTTGCGAGAGATTACTCATATGTACCATAGAGTAATGATTGCATCATGGTCTGAAGGACCATGATTTTGTCTCTAAGGGAGAACCTGAAATCCACAAACTAGGATTGCGTCCCTAGTCTATTGGCTGACTTTGGTAGTCCAATCATGAGCCCCTACCGTTGCCTTTGGGTCATGACAACTGCTGGGTCAGTTTAAAAAAGCTAGGCGGATCGTGATCCGCAGTTGAAGGTGGACTGCTCCCATGTATTGATAATTTCCTAAATCTAACGGATCCGATTCCCATCAAAATTAATTAATTTTATGTTCTGTGATTTTTAGTTTTTGTGAATCTTTTGATATTTTATTTTTGTCATTTGGATTTATAAATTAAGAGAAATTAAGTTTTCAATGTTTTAAATAAAATATAAGATTTAAAAATTCTAAATATGAAATAAAATATTTTCTAAAAATATATGGGACCTCCATAAAATATGGAGTCCAAAATTTAAAAAGATGTAGATTAGGTGGGGCCACACGTGGCCATCAAAAGGGGGCACGCCCCACCCATTCACGTAATATTCTTGAGAATAATGTTCATCCTCTTGGTTGGCTTATCTTGTTAGGTATAACCAACTTATGTGATAAGGATGAATATTTGAGATATTTACTAAATCTTTGAGTCAATATTGGTTGATCTAATAATTAAGGATTGGATATATTAAAATATAAGTTTTCCTTATTTGATGGGAATAAATTTAGGAAAGGGAGGATAAGGCTCTAGCTCATCTCTTTGATTCTTGATGGTGGATCAAAAAGAGGGATGACTCAAATCTCTTACACCACAAGTCTCTTTAGATCGACAGTTGAGATTTGACCCAACGAATTGAGGCAAAATCTATGGTATAAAACATCTATAAAAGAAAGTCTCCCCTCATAAAATGAGATACATATTTTCTTCTCCTTCTTTAAGAATTCTCTCTCCTTATCACAAAATTTGGCTCTCTGAAAAGGGTTTTAGATTACCAAAGGGAGGCATGCCCCAATTTTGATCTCTTTTCAATTTGCATCATGTTTTGGTGGCACGCATCACCTCTGTTCTTTAAGGGTGGCAAAGGGGTAAAACTAAAAGCAAAACCTATGTGACCTTTTGCTAGGGGAATACAATTTTTTTTTTTTAATAACAATCACCCCTTATAATTTTGGCAACAAGATCACTCACATATGGTCTTATTACAAACAATAGAAATTCCAAAAATAAATAACACATCAATAAAACAAATCTCAACTACTTGATGCCATTCATACAACCTAATAATGTACTTGAGAATATGAAATAAAGAACAAGTAAGTATAAGATAAAGAGGCCAAAAATTACCTCAACCGGACTTCTTACACCCCACATCGAGTCACCACATCCAATGGCGCGGGATTTACTGTCTAGCTTCAATCTCGAATCGAGAGAGCTAATTTCGACCAACCTATGTAACCACCCTTAATTCTTCACAAAACCCTAACCTCCAAAAATACTTTAGGCTTCCCTCTAATTTCTACAACCCTTAGATTCTTCTTAAGTCCAGGGAGAAAAAGAGTAGTAGCTAGAGTTGGGGCATGGCCCCCCCTTTGAAACTTTGGGATAGAGAGGGTTAGAGAGAAAAACTAATAGGAGAGAGAGTGGGGCGTGCCCCTCAAAGAGAGAGAGAATTGGAGAGAGAGAGAGAGAGAGAGAGAGAGATTGTTATTATTTTAGAGATAGAAAAAAAATCTATTTATAGAGAAAATAAGATTTAGGGTTTCTCTTAGTGTGCATCTTTCATGAGATTAAATCTGTACCGTTGAACAAGGTGACTTGTGGGGTGAGAGATCTGAACCATCCATTTCATAGATGAGCCATCAACATTATGGAAGGTGCTTGGACCATTATCCCCATTTCCTTAAACCATTTTCCCATCAATATATTTAGATAAATAGATATCATGCATTCCATAAAAATGGCATGATCATATCACATATTCCATAAGGATATGTTAAATATTATCAAGTAAATAAATACTACCAAAAATTTTAAACAAGATAAAGTCAATGTTTGCCATCTATTGAAATTGACCATAAGCCTTTTAAAGCATACTTATCATATTACAAAATATGCCATGGCCGCTTTATCCTTTTCAAGATTTGACCACATGCCTCAAATCAAAATTACCATAATCTTAAAGACCCTGATCACAAAGAAACAAGAGGAAACCAAAGGGTGGGGCATGCCACCCCTTTGTGGCACATGTGGGCTCCCACCCACATGCCACATGGTGGGCCCATGTGCACTTTGGGCCCTCATGGAATTTTATAAAAATAATTAAAAATTAAATAAAATAAATTAATATATATTTGAATTTTTACAACTTTGTAAAATCAATAATTGTATTTTTATATGTCCAAAAATCATAATTAAAATATTGAGAGATTCATAAAAATTCAAATAATAAAACTAAAATCATTTCAATAATAAAATGAACACAATTAAATTAATATGATGAGACAATGATCCATATGGTTTTAGGAATTCAATCTGTAATAATGAGGTACTCCACCTTCATATGTGGATTACAGACCGCACTAGCTTTATCGGACCGACCCAATGTTTCCCATTACCCACAGACCAAGCAGGGGCCCATTAGCGGGTCACCAAAGTTAGGTCGATGAATCAAGGGGTCGCAATCCCAGTCTGTGGATTACAAGTCCTCCCCTAGAGACGGATCAAGGTCACCATGACCTGATGCGACAACAACTCTATGGTGCATAGGGGTATCTCTCGCACATGCATATGCTTCACCCAAAGGTGGATATCTAACTTTTTCGAAAGATCTATCAATATGCATGTCGTGTGATGGAACATGGATGAGGTTTTGGCCCCCATCTCAGTAGGCCTACTATCACACATAAGGGTCACACAGTCCCTCGGCTCTCTCATCTAAGCATAAGCTTCGACCTTATCAAGGGCTAACCCAAAACCCTCCTCGGTTAATTCTTTGTGCCCAGGTCCCTTGGGTTTTACAACCGACTGACCTAGATCGATAAGCACAGTCTGATATAAGCAAACATCATTCGCTTAATATGGTCTTCGTGGGACCACACTCCCACTAAGTTTATGTTTTACTGTAATAAAAGTATTTCAATACACATTCATAAGGCCTTTAAAGACCGTAGAAACCCAACATCTCCCACTTGGCCTTTGAAGGCCTTACATTCTCTGCTCCTCACTTTCTCTCATCTCCATCTCTCTCACTTGTCTTACAAAAATATTAAGGACAACTCCCTTAATCAGAGGGTCTGCAATCATCAAATCTGTAGATATGTAGCAACTCTCGATTTCTTTCAATCTCACCTCATTTCTCAAGTGATAAAAATAAGGCTTAATATGCTTGGAGTTCTTGTGAAACCAAGGCTCCTTAGTGACACAAATAGCCACAGTATTATCACAGAAAATTCGCACTGCCTCACAACGTACAGGATGAAAATTAAGTTGATTAAGAAACTTCTTAATCCACACGGCCTCCTTGGCTGCTAGACAGTATGCCACATACTCGGATTCGATAGTGAACAAAGCCACAATATCTTGTTTATTTGACTTCCAAGAAACCGCACCCCCTCCGAGCATAAACATATACCCAAATGTAGACTTTGCATCATCCGGATCCATGAGAAAGCTTGCATCTGAATATCGGTCTATTGTTATTTCAGTTCCCCCCTTATATGTGAGCGTATAGTTCATGATCCTCTTTATATGTCTGAGAATTCTTTTTACAGCTTTCCAATGCTTCGCTCTTGGATTACTTTGGAACGGCTCACCAGACTCATGACGAAGGACAAATCAGGCCTTGTCCTTGTCACGGCATACATAAGGGACCCAACTGCACTCCTAAATGACACTCTCTCCATGGCTCTTACATCCATGCCTTTGGTAGGACACATTTTATTACTAAGCTTCGTCTTTTTGTCAACTGGGGTTGACATCGGCATACACATACTCATATCAAACTTTTCTAGTATCCTCTTAGAGTAGGTTACCTGGGAAAGTTAGATAGTCTTCTCTCTCCGATTTCTTATTATCTTGATCCCCAATACGTATGAAGCTTCTCCAATATCCTTCATATCGAAGTGTTATGTAAGGAAATTTTTTGTCTCTACTACTAAGGCAATTAAGCTACTAACAATTAGCATATCATCCATATATAACGATATAAAAACCACATCACTCCTATTAACTTTTTTATATATGCAACAATCATCATTATTTGTGGAGAACCTTGCAAGAGAAAGGGTCTCCTAGAATTTTATATAAACCACTGTCGCGATGCTTGTTTCAGGCCATAAAAGGGTTTATTAAATTTGCATACTAGATTCTCTTTCCCTTTCTCCTCAAATCCCTCAAGTTGGGTCGTGTAAATTTCTTCTTCCAAAGCTCCATTTAGAAATGTTGTTCTGACATCCATTTGATGAACCTCAAAGTCAAAATGTGCTGCTATAATTATAAAGATTCGGATGGATGGAAATTTAGCAACTAGGGAAAATTTTTTCTTATAATCTATCTCTTCTTTCTGGGTGAAACCCTTTGCAACCAATCTAGCTTTGTATTTTTCTATTTTCTCTTCAGAGTTCAACTTTTTCTTGAAAATCCACTTACAATCAATGACCTTACGTTTTGGAGGTAGAGGTACTAATTCCCATACATGGTTTTGGTTAATTGAAGCATACTCATCTTTCATAACTTCTACGCAGTATTCTTTTTCAGGATGGGTCAAGGCTTCATGGTGAGTTCTATGTTCTGAATCTGGATCTCCCCCAACCTTATCAAAATGTTCTCCAAGGTAGACAAAATGTTCTAGGTAAAGAGGTGGTCTACTAACTCGGTTACTTCGTCTTGGTTCAGGTAAAGGTTCACTTTCTATAGGGAGTTCAGGATCAAGTTGGGCTGGTTTGGAAGTTTCAAGTTCAGCGTCTCGATTTACATCTTTGTTTTGAGCCTTCTCATAAAAGTCGGCTTGTTTTCTACTCACCCTTGCATCAAAAAACTCTTCTTCGAATATTCCAATAACCGCACATGTTTCAAGGTTGTAGATTCGATACCCCTTACCATGATCTGGGTAACCAATGAAAATGAATTTGACAGTTTTGGATTGCAATTTAATTCTATTTTGATGTGAGATAAGGACATGGGCTGAGCAACAGCAAACATTCAGGTGTTCAAGGGAGGGAGTATGACCTGTGAAAATTTTTTGAGTAAGTGGGGCAGCTTTTGTGGGAGTCTGGTTAATGATGTAACATGTCGTTAATACGGCTTCTCCCCAAGACTGCAACTATTGGCTATGTGGCCCACCTTCTTGGCTATGTGGCCCACCTTCTTGCAAATAAAACAAGTTCGAATCTCTCTCTTTGCTCCCTTATTTCCAAAATCTTTTCTTTTGAAATATCTTTTCTTTTCAAAAGTATTTTTTCCCTTTTCTTTCTTAAATTTAAAAGATGATTGAGATTTTACCATATGCACAGCATCCCTTGGGATTTGCCTTGAACTCCTCCTTTCTTCTTCAGATTTGATGGTCGTGATGAGTTCCTCCAATTTTGGTGCCTTTCTTCTAGCAGAGATGAAAGATATGAAAGTCTCCCATGAATTAGGAAGAGAATTTATTAAATGAATCGCTTGCATAGATTCATTGGGCTTCATGCCTATATCTTCTAAATCTCTGACTAACGCACGAAACACGTGCACATGATCTGCAAACTTGGTATCTTCTACCATTTTTAAATCATTGTATCTTCTCATAACCATAGTTTGTTTCATGTGAGAGGATTCAGCATACTCTCTTTTAAGTTTATAAAAAATCTCACTTGCATTATAGATTGATTCATACTTAGAAGCATACGAGTCAGTTATGGCACATAAAAAAACATGCTTGCATCTCAAGTTCCTTCTCTTTCAATTGGCGTACTCATATTTGATTATTTGAGATGATTCGCCAGTTGGACGGCGAGGTCGGTCCTCAAAGAGTGCCTCGTGCCAGTTTTCTTCATAAAACACAAATTTGATTTTTCTTTTTCAAGAAGCAAAGTTAGTCCCATCAAACCTTTCGATTTTCAGGATCTCAGAGATGAAAGTACGAGCAGCCATTATATTTCTATTCTCAAGCAAAAATAAGAAAAGACTCCCAATGGAAATCAAGTAAAACTTGCTCTGATACCAATAAAAAAAAGACCTATGTGATCTTTTGTCGGGGAAATACAATTTTTTTTTTTTAAATAATAATCACCCTTTATAATTTTGGCAACAAGATCACTCACAGATGGTCTTATTACAAACAATAAAAATTCCAAAAGTAAATAACACATTAATAAAATAAATCTCAACTGCTTGATATCATTCATACAACCTAATACTGTGCTTGAGAATATGAAATAAAGAACGAGTAAGTATAAGATAAAGATGCCAGAGATTACCTCAATCGGTCTTCTTACACCCCACACCAAGTCACCACATCCAATGACGCGAGATCTATGGTCTAGCTTCAATCTCGAATTGGGAAAGCTGATTTCGACCAACCCTTAATTCTTTAAAAAACCCTAACCTCCAAAAATAACTTAGGCTTCCCTCTAATTTCTACAACCCTTAGTTTCTTCTTTGGTTTGGGGAGAAAAAGAGCAGTAGTTAGAGTTGGGGCATGGCCCCCCCCTTTGAAACTTTGGGATAGAGAGGGTTAGAGAGAGAGACTCAAAAGAGAGAAAGTGAGACGTGCCCCTCAAAGAGAGAGAGAGAATTGGAGAGAGAGAGAGATTGTTATTATTTTAAAGATGGAAAATAACTCCCCTATTTATAGAGAAAATAAGATCCAGGGTTTCTTTAGGGCTTCCCCTAGTTTGCCTTTTTCATGAAATTGAATTTGTTTCGTTGATCAAGGTAACTTGTGGGGTAAGAGATCTGAGCCATCCATTCCATAGATAGGCCATCAACATTATGGAAGGTGCTTAGACCATTATCCCCCTTTCCTTAAACCATTTTCCCATCAATATATTTAGATAAAATAGATATCATGCATTGCATAAATATAGCATGATCATATCACATATTTTATAAGGATATATCAAACATTATCAAATAAATAAATACTACCAAAATTTTAAGCAAGATAAGGTCAATGTTTATTATCTATTCAAATTGACCATATCCCTTTTAAAACATACTTATCATATTACAAAATATGTCATAGCCACTATATCCTTTCCAAGATTTGACCACATTCCTCAAATCAAAATTACCACAATCTTAAAGACCTTGATCACAAAGAAACAAGATGAATCCAAAGGGTGGGGCATGCCACCCCTTTGTGGCTCATGTAGGCACCCACCCACATGCCACATGGTACGCCCATGTGCACTTTTGGCCCCCATAGAATTTTATAAAAAAATTTAAAATTACATAAATTGAATTAATATGTATTTGAATTTTTACAACTTTGTAAAATCAATAACTGTATTTTTATAAGTCCAAAAATCATAGCTAAAATATTTAGAGATTCGTAAAAATTCAAATAATAAAACTAAAATTATTTCAATAATAAAATGAGCACAATTAAATTAATATGATGAGAAAAGGATGCATATGGTTTTAGGAATTCAATCTGTAATAATGGGGTACTCCACCTTCAACTGTGAACTACCTACCACTCTAGCTTTATCGAATCGACCCAGTATTTCCCATGACCCACAGTCCAAGCCGGGGCTCATTAACGGGTCACCAAAGTTAGGTCGATGAATGAAGTGGTCGCAATCCCAGTCTATGGATTACATGTCCCTCCTAGAGACGAGTCAAGGTCACCACGACTTGATGCGACCACAGCTATATAGTGCATAGGGGTATCTCTCGCATATGCATACGCTTCACCCAAAGGTGGATATTTGACTTTCTCGAACGATCTATCAATATGCATGCCATGTGATGGAGCATGGATGAGGTTTTGGCCCCCATCTCGGTAAGCCTACCATCACACGTAAGGGCCACACAGTCCCTCGGCTCTCTCATCTAGGCATAAGCTCTAACCTCATCAAGGGCTAACCCAAAACCCTTCTTGGTTAATTCTTTATGCTCCGGTACCTTGGGTTTTACAACCTATTGGCCTAGATCGATAAGCACAATCCGATATAATCAAACATCATTCGCTTAGTATGGTCCTCGAGGGACCACACTCTCAATGAGTTTATGTTTTACTATAATAAAAGTGTTTCAATACACATTCATAAGGACTTTAAGGGCCACATAAACCCAACATGAACCCCTTGCTAGTAGATCTCTCCCTCTCTTTCGTCATATTCATCTCTTATCTCTCTAAAATCAAGCTAAAAGGCTTGATCAAGATTAAGCCACTGAATGGATTTTTTCCATAGTAGGGAAATCAACATACCGATTATAGATCCCGAGCACCATCGGAAGGAGGAGACTCGGCGTGGGGAGTACTAAGCCTGGCTGAGGTAATCTCCAGCAATTTTACCTTTTTAACTATTTACTTCTCTTCCCATAAAGCAATAAAGTCTAGTTTTGCTTCTTGAATAAAGAATTGTATTTGAAGATGTAGCAATTGAGAACCGATTTTATTTTTATTTTATTTATTTCAAGAGTGGTTCGATTATAATTGGACATTGTAAGTGATCTTGCCAGTGTAGGGATAAAGGCTTTTTTTTATATCTACACCGATCTTTTTCATAAAGTACTTTCAGCATTGGGTGGTCATATGGAAGCTCACATATCACCATTCAATACCGAAGCTTCCTCATCTAAGAGCTTTCTTACCTTTTGTAGATGATGAAGAAGTTCTGCCTTGCCTTGTTTCTTGTTTCTTTTATTTCATTGTCAATGTTTTATTCATTTCTTTGTTGGTTTTAGACTTTAGAATGGTCTCTTAGGTTTCCTTGTGTTGAAATAGGTGAGTGCTGAATTTTTTTTGATAAAATAAGTGGAATATATTCTTTTGCTTTCATGTAACAGATGTGGAATTTAATTTATTTCAATAGATTTTGTGGAGAGAAGTTCATATTAATGTGGTTCCTCTTACTTCTTTTGAGCTTTTCTTTTTTCGTTCCTGTATTGTCTTGACCAATGGTTTAAAAAGCGGATCGGTGACCCGGAACGGGCACCTCAAAAACCGATCCGGATCGACGAATCGGCGATCCGGATCGGGAATCAGGTGAATAGGTCAGAATAAAGCTTCAAAAAAATTCGAAAAAATTATTAAAATTCATTATAAATATTGTTTTTTAGGAATTCAATAAGAAATGAGGGTACTCCATTAAGAATTTTCATGTTTTTGCATGAATATGCTAATATTAATATGTTCTTTCCCTGTATGAACTACTATTCAGCATTTAATTTACATCACACAAAAGGATAAACATAGAATTATCATGGAATAAGTATATCAACATACATGGACTACAATAAAGCATACAATTAGTAACATACGATCTAAAAATAAAATGACAGACGATGTTGTTGTTCTTCTTGGTCACGCTGGTGCCATTGATTGAATTCGTTTGACAATTCATTGATTTGATCTAAAAAAGACGACGTTGTTGTTCTTCTTGGTCACGCTGGTGTCATTGATTGAATTCGTTTGACAATTCATTGATTCGATCTAAAAAAGAATCATTGATATTAGCAGGCGTCTGACTATACCCAAATCCATGAGTATTAGTGTTTTGTTATGTTCTCAATCTAAAATCCCCGAAGCTTGTCCATCCTTCATGCTCATCTACACTGTTGTGCTCATCCCTACACTGTTGCTGTTGGGACTCGATATATGAATAATATGGCTGGGATAGGGTGGCCTCAGAATCATCGTCTCTCTCATTTTCTCCTAGACCCCCTTCCCACTCTCCCTCATTAGGTTCAATATCACCGTCATCTCCGACGAATTGTGGATACGTGGGCTGGCTGCTTCCTCTTTCATGCTGCTCATCACCTTCTTCAAGATCTTCCTCACCGATAGCCTCAAGGAACGCTCTCTTGTGCAACACTGGCTCCTCCTCTTCTACTACCCATTGGTCTGCTGTGTCTGTGACAAATATTGTGTCTAAGTCTATCGGTCCATAGTCTTCAAGCTTACTTCTTATTTGTCGCTCTCGGAGGTTTAAGTTGTAATGAACGTAGACTAGTTTATGAAACTTCTCCGAAGCAAGTCGATTCCTCCTAGTAGTGTGCAACCATTGGAACGTACTCCAGTTGCACTCACAACCAGTAGCAGAACATGTCTGGGAGAGCACCTTGATTGTTATCCTCTTTAGGTGAGGTGCATCAGTACCATATATTTCCCACCATTCAGCTGGATTAAAATGCAAAAAACATTGTAAGGGAAAGAACAATTCAAAAGATTAAATATATGAATGAACAAAATATTAGCGAGGGGATAACCTGGATCCATCATAATTCGAGAATTCCTGGCAAGTCTAGTTCCGAAGGATCCTATAGCATCCCTCTACATAGCAAGCTAAAACAAATATATTACGTTTTAGTGCATTATTCCTCACAAATATAACAACTCAATGAAGTTCTTACCCAAACATTAAATAATACCTCTTGTATTGCTGCTACTTGGTTTCGATGGCTTCTCTCAAACCTTGCAATAATGTATCTGACCCCTTCCATAATCTTGTGAGGATGTTCAGGTGTCAAATAGAAAAATTTTGGGTTGAAGTAGTAACCTACAAAATATATAGATAGAAAAATGTCATTTACAATTTCATAAAAAAATGATTTAAAATGAAACATTGTAATGACATAAATATATATTTACCAGCATAATGAATTAGACGTCCAAATTTGGTGTTCCACATCCTTTCTATAATCTCGATCACTTTGCTAGCCAAACTACACTTCTCCCCAATAGCTGATTTCGCCCTCTCAATACCTTCATAAAGGATACCCATGGTAGCTTTCTTGCCAGCATCCACCATTCTTAGCACTGTGACCAAAGGGGCAGTGGCCTCTATAACATTGGAACATCGAGACCAGAACCACCTATTTGAGACTATGTTGTCCACTTTTATACCGGTACTGGGCTTCGAGAGGCGGTCATTTAACCACTCTTCACGGGTAAACAATCTCTTTAATGCACCTTCCGAATCTCGAATGGAGTCCACAACTAAGTAATCGGTCGCAAAGCGGGTTATGGCAGGCCTAATTATCTCTTATTTCTTAGAGTGTTCTCTAAACATAAATAAAATTTTAAGGGTGGTTGTATATAAATCTCGACACCAACCTTGCTTCCTCTAGAGTCTCCTTCACAATTTTGAACTTACCGATCTCCTCTAACATAAGATCGATGTTATGTGCAGCACACAGTGTCCATACTAGATCCTTCCTCTTATCCATCAACTTGCTACCCGCAGAAACACATGCACGCGCATTGTCCGTAATAAACTGGACTACATGCTTATCTCCCACCTCCTCCACTATCTGATCATATAATCGTACGTAGAAGTTTGCATCCTTCTTCGTCCCTGATACTTCTTTGCTAGACAAAAAAGCTGTACCTTTTGGGGAATAGGCCAAGAAATTTAAAAACTCCTTTGTGCTAACTTTATTCAACCAACCATCACTCATGAGAGTAATGCCTATCATTGGCCAACTCTGTTTATATTTTTCAATCCACTTTGTAACTTCCTCCACCTCTTCATCTAATATTGGCCCACTCCCGACTCTCTGGATTGCACTGACCATAGGTGGAAAATATGGGCTATTGGCTGCATCAAAGGGAATCCCTTTATCGTAGAACCATTTACCAACATATCTCCCCAACATGTTTCTTGTACCTTTAACCATGCCTTGTAGGGTCATCTGTTGTGACTTAGGCTTTGAGAGAAGTGGGTCTTTACGACCATGACCTGCAATACTGGATCTCTTAGGTAACCTAGAAATAATTTCTTCAACATCTTATTCTCTTTGATACATATTGCCACCATACATGCTAGAGCTGGGCCCGCCATACATGCTCGAGCTGGGCCCGCCATGCATGTCTGAGCTAGGCCCACCATGCATGTCTAAGCTAGACCCACCGGGCATTCTAAACCCACGTTCCCTCTGATATTGTTCATGTAAACTCAATCTTGTGACCATGTCCAGCTCATTATTATATTGCTCTTCTAGGTCATTATTATATTGCTCTCCTGTATTCCTGCTTGATGGCGTATATAAACTAGCTATCTCCTCATTCATCCTATGTTTGGCAATTTTTTTACCTTTGTTAGCATTAAGAATTGCCGCCATCTGTTTGTTTTCATTACTAGGGACATTAGTGCATGCAGAAACATCTCCCTTAACCCCTGCCAAGTGTTACTTGAACCTATGTATCCCACTACTTATCACTCTTTGACAGTAATTACAAATAATTTTGTCTTTTTTGTTGGGATCAAGTCTGACCCCATGTTCCCATGCAGGGTCTTCTGTAGATCTTGACATGATTCAACTGTTTTAAGATGTAAAAAGTATAAAATTAACCTGACAGTTCAATAAAAAAAGTAATCACCATGTGTAGTGATAATATGTTGGGGTAGTTCATGTAGTCATATTTGTTGTTGTTATTTGTTATTGCAAAATACCTCTATTGACAATAATATTTTCGTACATATCAATTACAAACATTCAGGATAATATAATACAAAATACAAGCTCCAAACATGGCTACAACTCAATTATCAAGAACATACATTTTTTGCATTAAAAAATTAATAATAAAAACAATTCTTCATAGAGCCAGCTAACATCAATCATTCCAACTAAAAAATACATTAACAACAGATAAAAAAAATACAGTTTTGCAGTAAAAATATAATAACATGCATTTTTTTGCATAAATAATCTATCAACATACAATTTTTTCAACAAAAACTTTAACAATAAAAATTGAAAATACGGTTTAATACCTCATGATAATTAAAACCTTGTCACGATTTTCACATCTTTTAAGAAAATCATCATTTTTCAAAAAATTCGATCATGGAAAAAAAAAAAGTACAGCAAACTCAAACAATAAAAATTAAAAATTGGGTTTAATACATCATGATAATCAAAACCTTATCACGATTTTCACATCTTTTCGGAAAATCATCATTTTTCAAAAAATTCGATCATGGATAAAAAGAAATAAAAAAAAAAAAGTACAGCAAATTTTCAAAAAATTCGATCATGGATTACAAAAAAAAATTCAATCATGGATTAAAAAAAAAAATTAACAAATTTTCAAAAAATTCGATCACGGATAAAAAAAAAAAAATCACAAATTTTCAAAAAATTCGATCATGGAATACAAAGAAAAATTCGATCATGGATTAAAAAAAAAAATCACAAATTTTTAAAAATTCAATCGTGGATTACAAAAAATTCGATCATGGATTACAAAAAATTCGATCATGGATTACAAAAAAGTCGATCATGGATTACATAAAATTCGATCATGGATTACAAAAAATTCGATCATAGATTACATAAAATTCGATCATGGATTACAAAAAATTCGATCATGGATTACAAAAAATTCGATCATGGATTACATAAAATTCGATCAAACTTTACGATCAAAATGCCTACAAATGTTGATAGATTCATGCCCTATTTGGCATGAAACAGAAGGAAAGGCGGAAACCCTACAAATGCAAGTTTCGTGATCCAAAAACACAAAATTTCTCAACCACTTAATCCGTGTAAAAGCTGAATAAAGTTGTTTAAAGATTGCAAATTAGATCACATGCCAAAAAAAACAAGAAAAATGATAAAAAAATGACAAATTTCGAAGAATCTCGTAAAGAACACTGTGCAGCCCGTGTTCTTCACAGAACTCGCCGATTCCGTACAGTGAATCGGCGAGTCACTGTGTAGAATCATCTGGTTCTCTCTAGAACCGAAAGATTTCCGATTTTTTTAACTGTTCCAGCCGTTATGGTCGATTCTCGAATCGAACCGGACAAGTCCCGTTTGACTCGACGTTTTTTTAAACACTGGTCTTGACCATTCATTTCTTGGCCATTTTTAACACGACTGAGTCGATATTTACACCCTCTTCAACTTTTCGTTTTTGTTTGACACATGGAGTACGCATAGGATTCTTTCTTTTTGTTAAAGAGACTTGCGATTGGTTATGGCATGGTCTAAGTTCTCATTAGCGAATTCTTGACCAAGAAAATAATCACCAAAGCAGCTAAGTATTTACTAACTTCTATTCTTTTAACAAGCAATCAAATACCACATATTTAGGAAATAATTATTAACATATGGGAAGCCAAACGTAGCTGTAATATCGCTTTCTCTCTCTACACTAACATCAAAATATGTTTATGAAACAAGTATTTAAACTAATTTTTTATTTAAAAATACTGAATAAGTCATCATGATTAAGAATATAATTTTGTTATATTATAATTTCAAATAATTGTATTTAATATTATTAATAGTCTAAATATAGTCGTAAGATTGTCACTATATTTAATTTATTATTACATTCTAAAATACATGATATGGGGGAAAAATTCAATTTTCAAATTCAAAATTTTGGATTTCGAAAATCCAAAATGTACAAGGACACTAAAATTCAAATTTTGAATTTTCAAATATCCAGAAATTCAAATTTCAAATAAATTTTATATTTTTAATAGAGAAAATTATGTAAATATCCATTATTTTTATTGTTAATGAAAATTATAGAAAATGTTATGTCATTATTGTTATTACATGCATACCCATTTTAAGGACTTTTTTTTTCTTTTTTTTTCAAAATTTCACTTTTTGGATCTTCAAGAATAGAAATAAAAAATAAATTAATAAATTTTGACCTTCAACCTTCCAAATTGTGGATTTTCATATCTTGAAGGCTAGTCGGGGCTTCTTTTGTTTTTAAAATTTTTTTATTCACAAAAAGTTTTGGATTTTGAATATCCGAATTTAACAAAATATAAGATACTTACGGGGAAAACACAACTTTTGGATTTTGAAAATGCAGAAATGTATATTTAAAGTAATATCGGGTTTTCAAAATCCAAAAATGTTGTGACAATATAAAATGAAAATTTAGGAGCCCGAAAATCCGAAAATTTATTTTTCTTATTTTCATATTTTTAAAATATAGAAATAGCAATCATTAGATTTTTAAATATTGAAAATTACAATTGATGGACTTTCAAAATCCAAAACTTTAATTTTGAAATAAATTTTGGACTTAGAAAATCCAACAATGTTGGCGACTGTAAAATAAAATATTTTGGATGTTGAACATCCGAAACTAATAAAATGGATTTAAAAAAAATGAAATTCTTAAAAGTTTCAGATATTGAGAATCCCAAAAGTGTAATTCTTGTGACTTGGGACAAATGAAAATTTTTTATCACGAGAATCTAAAAAGGTGAATATGCTCATTTTTTAAAATTATTGACAAAAAATACTGTAATATTGGTAAAGATAATATATATATATATATATATATATGGAAAACTCTTCCCAACGCCTATAGGAGAAAATGAACAGTGATTTTACCTAGTCTCAACAACATCCAAACTTCATTGTACGGTCACAGTTGTCCGGTACTGTTTCACTTTTCAGTTTTTTTCTACAAATTCAAATTACTTGAAATTTGAAGCATTGTATATATTAGTGAGGCACACCTAATAAAAATATGAAAAAAATAATTCGTAAAATATAAATCAACCAAAATACCTTCGAAAATTTACAGGGGTATTTTGATTGATTTATATTTTACGAATTATTTTTTTCATAATTTTATTAGGTGCACCTCACTAAGATGTACATACATTCTAAATTTCAAATAATTCCGATTAGTAAAAAAAAAAAAAAAAAAGTAGAAATTGAATATCGGACAATTATGACTGTGCGATGAAGATTGGATGGTGATGATAGTAGGCAAAATCACTATGCATTTTTTGCCCATAGGCATTTTACAGTATCTTCATATATATATATATATATATATATATATATATATATATGATTTCTTCTTTTTAAATTTTGAAATTCTAGTTTTCAAATAAATTTCTGATTTTAAAAATTCAAAATTATTGAGATACTTTTTTTTTTTGGTAAATAAAGTTATTGTGACTTTAAATTTCTTTTTTTGCAATTCTGATTTTGAACACACGGAGTTTTAAAATGGAAGTTGAAAACCTGACAAGGGCAATTTGATTGCTTGTATTATTGTTATAACCGGTAGAAAATTGGTGTAGATGTAATAACAGGAAAAATATTGATAAAATTTAAATAATATTAAAAAGCGCAAACATACGTAATTTTTGGGTTCTTGGTGATTTTTCTCACAATTAGAAATTTTTCTGCAATTGAAGCGTGAATATTTATCAGAAAAGTTTATATAGAGTAGAGGTTCTAAACAATCAAATTAGAGCCTACCTCAAAATTTTTAGTAGAAGAGGTTGTTTTGATGCTCAAATATCCTCAAATTGACCATCTCGATGTCAAAATGCATGAACATAAAAAAAACAAAAATAGATTTCAAGTTTTGGAAATAGTATACTTTGTAACGCATTTTTGGACCATCAATGTTCAAGATTTTCAAATTGACCATCTACACTATTCTATCTTTGAGGCTTTAAACTTCATAGATAATGATGAAAATATATTTTAAGGCTATCACAAAGATTTCCAGTATTCAAACCACATTTCTCGACACTATTTCAAGGTAGGCTCTAATTTGTTTGTTTAGAGCCTAGGCTCTATACAAACCGCACCCATGTAATCCCCAGCACAAACATTAAATATAATACAAAATAAATTAATAATCCCCTTCAAAATATTTTTATTCATATTTTAATAATACTCATCATAATTAATAATCCCCTTAAAATATTTTTCTTGATAATCTAATACTCGTCAGGGTATTCTTGACAAATAAGACATTTTACACGCAGTAACCCTGTATCTGCGGAGTGGTCGGAGCAACTAAGTATAATGGAGGAGAAAAGAAGATTAAGAAGGTCGTTGAGCAGGTGGATTGAATGTCTTGGAAAAAGAAGCTGAAAAAATCAGAGAGTTTTTAAAAGAATTACGAACAATCGTAAGGGAAAGCCAAACATACTATAATACCCTTCTTTTCTCTCTCTAACTTGAGTATTGCCGCAGGAGTATTTGAGAAATATAGTCCTACAGGAGTACAAAATCTTGTAGCTATTATTTAATCGTTCCTATTCTAACGTGAACCATTTAATCGGAGCCTATTAAATAGCGGTTACTGCCCAATGGAATTTCACCTTATCATCCGCTAATTTCTTTCATTTCTTAAAAATACATAATACTTCAGTTTTTTTGATTTCTTGAAAATATCTATCTCATACACATCTATCCTCTCTCTCTCTCTCTCTTTCTCTCTATATATATATATATATATATCACATAGTCTCCCTATAAACCCTAAACCTCACTCCCCTAAAACAATATTCTCTCACCCCAAATACGACACCAACTCTCTCTCTCTATGGATTCAATGGAGATGTTCGCACGGCCATCCTCTAGCTACTCCCACGGTGTTGCCAACTCATTTGACCTTGAAGACCATCTCCATACCGACCAACCCATCGAGCCACTGTCCCTTACTCTCTCTCTCTTTCTCCATATCAACCCACCCCACTATCATTATCCTCTTTCCTCACCACTTTCTCTCCCTTCAGATCAAGGCAATCCTCCTACCTCTCAACCCATCTCCACAACTCTTTCTAGCACTTGTGAGCAATATTCTGGCAAACATACATAAGATTTAGAAGCTGGTGATGAGTGCAACCCTATAACTCATGATTTTGGCCTTTGTATTATGGAACATTCTCAAAATTCTGATGATTATGTTCAAGATTTTAGTTATGGCCACTGATGTAGATTTTGCAGCAAGAGTTTCACTTCCGGTCCGGCCCTTGGTGGCCACATGACTGCCCACAGAGAAGTTCTTTCAAAGATGAATTCAGAGGAAAAGAAGTGAGAGAGCAATGGAGCCAGATTTTATGAATGCAAGGCATGTGAGCAACACTTCTCCTCTTCCCAAGTATTCGGTGGCCATATGGGAGCTCATAGATCGCCGTTCATTGCCGAAGCTTCCTTGTCTAAGAGGTTTCTTGCTTTTTTGTAGATGATGAAGAAGCGACACTATATTTCTTGATTCTTTTGATGTTCATAATATTTCTTGTTAATCTTTTTCATAGTTTAGGATAACTTGTCTTAGTTTCGTGGTGAAAGAGATGGTAAAGAATCATTGTGAGGTTTTTTTTTTTTTTTGAGCATAAATGAATTATTCTATTTTTATTATCTTTATTCTATTTTTATTATCTTTTAGAGAGAATGTTGAGAATTATTTATTATGATTGATCAAATCTTTATTTTAAAGGGAGGAACGTGAGAAATAGAAATGTAGTAAGGATGTTGGACACGGTTCGGTGAAGTCCAAATTTAAAGGAAGATCGTTTGTTTTGGTGCTAAGATTTTATTACACATATCCTATCTCACCATTTCTTTCTGTTGCAAAAAATGATGATTTGGCAACGCTTGATTCTTATCTAAAAGGAAAATAATCAAGAAAGCGGACAATAAGAGGGTGAATACCGTATGAATGAATAAGAAAGAAAGAGAGAAACCATTGAAAACGAATATCTCGTAGTTTAGATTGTTATGGATTTGAAAGTTATCAGATTGGTAAAGAGTAGAGATTAAAAATTAAGCATAGTGGATTTAGAATTTGATACGAGATAAAATAAGAAAGGAATTTGAAAATTGTAATGAAACCAAATCCTGAAAACTCCAATCCCCATACTAAATTTATTCCAATTCATAAAAATTAAACTCCTAGCTATTAGAACGCAAGGACAAGGGTTATTCTCACTTCTTTCTCTCTCTAAAAAACATAAGAGTTTTCATGTTCTTTCTGCTCCAAGAAATCCCTTCTTTTGGTTCCTACAAAGGAAGGAGGAGTGTTTCAAGAGGCAGGTAATCTTCATCAGTCCAAAAACTATCTTATTAATAATTTTAATTTATTTACTTTATAACTATTTTTAATTATAAATCGACTTCATTATAAATTGTTGCAATAAGACAGGGCATGTTATTCCCAATTCTTTCTCTCTCTCAAAAAATTTCAAGGTTTCTCTGTCCACAGTTTGACTATCAACGATATGCTCTCCTTGCGAACACCTGTCCGAAGACTCGAAGCTTAATCGTTTTAAGAGGTATGAAATCTCCATCGAATCTATGAAATATTTTTATTTTAATTTTTTTTTTATTTGTTAGGGATTTTAATTTTCTCCGTGCATCATAACATGCCTAATAAGCCGAACATGTATATTACCTTGTAAAACACCCTATGAATTTGATGCATTAAGACAAGAATACTCATTTTATAAAATATTTAGTTATAATGCAAGAAACACGAAAAATATAAAATTCCAGACGAGCCTTCATTTTTATTATTTTTTTCACTCAAAAAAATTTTAGATTTTCAATATAAAAATTTAAAAGTGCATTATCCAACAGGAAAATGTAATTCTTGGATGCTGAAAATCTGAAAGTTTTAACTATAAAGTAAATTTTAGATTTTTGAAATCCGAAAATGTTCACTAATGATGCTACAGTACAATTATCGGATTTTGAAAATTCAAAAAATTTAGTTTTATAATAAATTTAAGATTTTCAAAATCTGAAATTATTGTGACGCTTTTTTTTTTTTTTGGAGCAAATAAAATTTTGGGGACATTAACTACTTTTGGAAAATACAAAATTCCAAAGGAGCTTTTTTTTTTTTTTTTTCCCCTCAAAAAAAAAAAAAAGGTTTCAATATACAAATTTAACATGATCCAGTGGGAAAATGTAATTTTTGGACACTAATAATCTGCAAATTTAACTTTAAAGTAAATTTCATATTTTTGAAATTGGAAAAGTTTCAGTGATATGCTATACTACAATTATCGGATATTGAAAATCAAAAAATTCAGTTTTATAATTAATTTAAGATTTTAAAAAATCTGAAATTGTTGTGAGACTTTGTTTTTATTAGGAAAATAAAATTCGGAATGTTAATACGTCCCCGTAGTTCTTGTTTATTTCCAAAGAAATTTTATTTGGGATTTTTCAAATATTTTTTTACTTAATTTTCTAACTTAACAATATTTTGTCCATATTTTTTTCCTTTTTCAATATTTTTAAACTATTTTTTCTTATTAAAATCTTCAAAAAAAAAATTGATCTCGTTTTTTTTTTTCTTTTTTTTTTTTTTTTTTTGTGATTTGACTGATTTTTAATTTCATTACTGACTGGCTTACCTATTTTCTATATGAAGTTTTATAAGTACATAAAGATAAAATTAGTTTTTCAACAATATTTCATGTTTTAAATATATTTTAGCATCCAAATTTCTTGTCATAAATTTTAAATAATTCAAAAAATTATACCCATATTTTCTTCCCAAAACCAATTTCCCACTTCTCATAACAATTTCATTTTGCACTTTTTAATGAATTTTAATGCTTCTATAAATGAGATGTAGTAAAATTCCATATTTATATATATCATATAAGAATTAGTTATTATGATTTATCAAATCTTAATTTTAAAACGAGGAATGTTAGGAATAGAGATAATAGGAGGTTGGTGAGGGTTCCGTGTAAGTCCAAATTCCAAGTTAGGTAGTCCGTTTTGGTGCGAAGATTTTATTGATTATTTATGGGTTAGATTCCTTTTAAAATCTTTATAACATGATTTTGATACATATTCTATTTTATCAAGGGCTTTCTATACTTTTCCTACAACATAAAACTTATATACTTCCCATTATCCAACTCTCCATTATGTATAGAGGGCTAAGATTGTCCCAATCACAATGTCATGTCTTTACACTATTTTATTTTTATTTTCTTTTTCATAAATTATTTTGACACCAAATTTTGGACGTCCAATCCTCTATTAAATTTGCACTAGAAAAAAATATAAAAAAATATTTTCAATAAAATAAAATAACAAAAATACCTCTGAAAGTTTCAAGGGTTGGTCATTATATTTTGTCGAAACATTATTTTTAATATTGTTTATAGGTGTGCCCCAATGAGAAGATGGCACGTACCAAATTTCATATTCATACGATTTGTATAAAAATAAATAAAAATAAAATGCCTTGAGAGGTCAAATCTAAGATCAAACGGTGAGTGGCTCTCTTGATCAAAATTGGATGGATGGTAAGGGAAACATAGATCTCCTATATTGTAGGAGAAGTATAGAAATCTTTTCCTTTTATCAAATTCTATCTCTTGGAAATAACTCTACTACTAGATAAAGCGTTCTCTCTCTTGACACACACTCTCTCTCTTACCACTCAATCGCATCCGGAATAAAAAGATAAGATAAGTAGGATCAAGAAACCATTCAAATAAGCGTAGGATTAAGAAACTGTACGAGTTTCTGGATTTATGTTTTTTTTATTTTATTCCCAAAAAAACCTTACGAGTTCATAAACAATATATATATACATAAAAGTCCCTTACATCTCACACATTTATTTCTCTTTTGGTTTGAGAGAGAAAAGACCAAACTAATAGATAGAGAGAGAAAGGGCACACGAGAATCTGCATTCCTCAAAGTCTCGCTTTGAGGTACGAAATGAAACCCATGGATTAGTAGATTAAATTTGAATATATGTTTTTGCCATTTGTCTTTCTTGTACAAATATCTCTCGCCCTCTCTCTCTTAACCCTGTCTCTCAATTTGAAGAAACAATAAAATATGAATTGAATTATAATGACACATTGGATTAAGAACCATAAAAATACGTATATGAGAGAGAGAGGATTATCCACAGAATCTGTATATTTTTTATTTTTTATTTTATTCTTAGAAGATTCAGAGAACTTATATATATGTGTCTAATAACACAAGGAATCATCCATCTCATTTTTCAAAACTTGGTTAGAGAAAGATTGGAAGAGGAGAGAGAGAAAGAGGTCCAAGAGATTGTTTTACAAGTATGTTTAGATTGTGAAGTATATTTCATTTTTTTTTTCTTTGTATGTTTCCTTCCATACTTTCATTGGTATATGAAGAGAGAGTCCATTATATTGTTTTTTTTTTTTTTTATATGTAACCAACCATCAGATGAGAACAAAAAAAAGTGTGATTAGGAAATAGGAGCAGTATATATATTTACCCATCGCTTTGGCTCATTTTAGTTTCATTCCAAGAAAGAGCTTAGCATTTCTTCAAACAAGATCGCAGAATCTGTCATGTGCTTTCCCATTTTATCTTATTAATTCTTTTTTATATTCTTTATAATTTTTTTTCTTTATTTTTAGAGACCAAATTTCATTCGAAATTTTTTTGTATATAACCCTAATTCCTCATGTTATTTCATGGTAGCCTTTCTTGTTGGTTTTATATGGCCTTTAAAAGCCTTACGAGTGCTAGTAAAATGAAATGATATAGTGGAACATGAACTCAGTGGGAGTGTAGTCCATCGTGGACCATACTAAGCAAACGATGGTTTGCTGATACCGATCTGTACTTAACGATCTAGGCCAGTCAGATGGAAAAACCCATGTTGCTTGGGCATGAAGAACAAACTAATGAGGGTTTATGGGTTAGCCCTTGATGAGGTCGAAGAACATGCCCGGATGATTGAACTGAGGAACTGTGTGACCCTTGTGTGTAATGATGGCCTACAGAGACAGGGGCCAAAACCATATCCATGTACCATCACACGGCATGTATATCGATAGATCATTTGGGAAAGCCAGAAATCCACCTTTTAGGGTGAAGCGTATGCATGTGTGAGAGATACCCCTATGCGTCATGGAGCTGTGGTCGGATAAGGTCTTGGTGATATTGACTTGTCTCTAGGGGAGGACCTGTAATCCATAGACTGGGATTACGACCCCTTGGCTCATCCGCCAGACTTTGGTGACCGGCTAATGAGCCCTTGCTTGGACTGTGGGTAATGGGAAATACTAGGTCGATTCGATAACACAAGTGTGGTATGTAGTCCACAGTTCAAGGTAGAGTGCCCCATGTTTACAGATTAAATTCTTTAACTATATGAATCCACTTTCCATCAAGTTAATTTAATTATGTTTGTTTTATGATAGAAATTATTTTAGACTTATTATTTCAATTTTTATGAGTCATTTGATATTTTATTTATAATTTTTTTTGGACTAATAAAAATGAAGATATTGATTTTACAAAATTATAAATTTCAAATAATGTTTTAGAATTTTTTTTGATAATTTAAAATTATATAAAATATAATGGAGAGGCCCATAATACACATGGGCCCACCATGTGTCAAGTGGGTGGGGCCCACATGTGCCACACATGGGTGGCACGCCCCACCAATTGGATTCTTTCTTGGAGTTTAAGTTATTTTATGTTTTGGTAATATTATGTTATGGCATGTGGTCAAATAAGATATGAAATATTTTGACCATATATTGACCAAATATTGAAAGTGTATATTGATTTGATATATCTTTGGAATATTTTATAAAAGATTATGGAATACATAATATTTTAATTAGATTTAATTTATCTAATTTCTATTAATGGAAAAATGGTTAACGAAAGGGGGATAATGGTCCATGTACCTTCCATAATGTTGATGGCCCATCTATGGAATGGATAGCTCAGATCTCTCACCCCACAAGTCACATTTGATCGACGGTCTATGTTCAATCTCACAAGAAGAGGCAAGCTAAGGAAAACACTAAGAAACCCTAATCTTGTTCAAGCCTATAAAAAAGAGATTGTCTCTACCCAAAATCTCTACACCTTATCTTTCTATCTCTCTCTCTTAAGAAAGTTTCTCTCTCTCATGTTTGATCTCTCTCGCTCCCACATTGTAAAAGAATCCAAGGGTTTAGGTTATAGACTTCTTCTCTCTCATATCTCTCAAATATGGATTTATAACTAAGGGTTTTAGAGTTTAGCAAAAAGAGAATCTATCTCTCACAAACTTGGTTGCTAAGAGAATTCACCTAGGGTTTTAGTTTGTGATCATTGGGGTTCATATTCCATTGGTGTGGCTTGGCTGAAATTTACTTTCCCGTTTTGAGATTGAAGCTAGACCGTTGATCCCGCACCTTCGGATGGTGATGACTCGGTGTGGGGTGTAATAAGCCTAGTTGAGGTAATCTCCGGCACTCTTCCTTTTGTTTCTTGTAATCTTATCTTTATTGTGTTTAGATCAAGTTTGGGAATAAGATCTAAAAAAAAAATAACCTTTGTGGTCAAGAAATACACCCACGGTTAAGAATTATTGAAATATTCCAACACCGAAAAGGCACTCTCCATAATGAGTATTCTGAGTTATTTTTGAGTAGTGCTATGAAGAATATAATGAGGTATTTTTCTATTACATACTCAGTGATATTTTTTGTCTTTAAGAGTAAGATTTACCAGTAAAATTTTAGTGGGAGTTCCTATAGGAAGTGAGAGTTATGGACTCAACAATGAAGTGTGTCAGTTTTGACCATGCAAAATTCAGGAACTGTCCATTGAGTTCCGTGATTTTTCTCCCCAAATATTTGATTTTATTTATAGTTGAAATTGGACTGTGACTTATAAAATTGAGTCTACTTTCAATAAAAAAAAAAATTTTCATCAAGAAAGTCCTTGTGGTTTGAAAGATATGATCAATTTATTGAAAGATGCGCAAGTGCTGTTTTCTACAACGAAAATTATTTTCATGACTAGGAAGTTAAGATTTAATTTCTATTCTTAACAAAATGTTTTATGGTTTACACTAATTTTTTAGACTTCCATTATGAGTCTAATTTGTAATAAAATTTATTTAAGAGAAAAATATCTATGGGAAGAGAGGAATAAAAATTTTGGATTGAAGGGAGGTCATCCTGAATTTTTTGTAATTTAGTATGTCCTTCATTGAAGACATGAATAGCTATATTTATCAAGCCTATTTAACATAGTGATATAAGGCTTGTGAAAATATATGTGTTACTATTATATGTCTAATTTCAAACAAAATTGGTTTAAAAGAGAAACTCCATAATGGTAGAGAGAAAAGACAATTTTACTAGAGAGTGTTCATCCTGAAATTTTGCAGTATAATTTATTTTGTGACGTAAATGTCACTTAACTGAATATTCACTAAATGGTATGATTTAAGGATGGAACTGAGCACTATTTTATATTTTTTTGAATTTATTTCAATACTCAAAAGGATTCGAAGATTAACTCTTTATGATTTGAGAGCTATCATATTTTTATCATGGAATGCTCAAGTTCTATTCTGCAGTAAATTAAAAAGATGTGGTATGTTAAGACACATCTTTGGATTTCGAATTATGAAGACCTTTTTTTTAGGGCTCCTTTAAAAATGTTTTATAGTGCTTTGAGTATGGTTTATTATAACAAAACTTCAGAGAGAGGTAATACAGAGTTGACAAGATATGACACTCTATGTGAAGAGTATTCGATCTAGGAATAGCAGAAAGAAGAAGAAACACAATACCTATAAAAACATCTTGGTTTCTTCGAAATGAAGGGATATATAGAGAGGCTTGATGGTAGCATAGAAATGCTAAAGATCAGTGGAAGAATCAAAATTGTGATATTTGAAATAATGGGATGAAGAAGATATTTTCTTAACGCTATAAGACAGGAGAATCCAAGTGCCGAAAAGATGGACACTTCGTGACATGTGAAACCAATGATCAATATATTCTCCATTAGTTGCGTGCACTTCCAAGATCACAAAAGCTTGTCAAACAAGTAAAAGCGATGAATCAAGAAAGCTCAAGCACCACACTACATGGTTTTGAGGTATGAAATCTATATTTGATAAGGTCATATAGGGAAATGTCATATAGGGAAAGAGCATTCAATAACTTTGTTTAATGTACTTTGGTTATATTTTGGCTAATTGGTTTATGAATACGTATGGAATGTATGGACATTAAGTGATAAGTGCTAACAAATTTGAAAGTGTCGGTTTTGACTACCTTGTGTTTTTTGTCCCTCCTTGTGCTTGAGTATGAACTACTTAAGGTAGTGATATATATGGAGATGTAATTTGATCAAGGGTTTTGAACCCTCAGGATAAAACACGAGAGATGTGTGTGGCTCATTCAAATATTTAAGCACAAAATGAGTGTTCTGATGGAACTTAGTTTTGGTGACCATCCTCTCAATAATATGTATAATATGATGTGTTGCATGTGATGATGATCTCTTGATAAATTCTCCATAACTGCCAAAAATGAAGTATTTTGTCAAGGCTTTAATATACATTATTTAGTTGTGCTTTATTTTGGATAAAATTATAAGATGGTATATATGATTTGTTTTTGTGGCCATGAACTAGACTTGGTAGCAAATTAAAAGTGAATGCGGTAAAATGATTTATGAAGGCTAAGCATGTATTTTATAATTAAATTGGATGATTTGAGAAAAGCCTAAGTCTATGAATATGATTTTTGAGAAAACCACATAGTCTTGTAAGGTCCATTAAGTCTTTATGAAAATCATTTTAAATTGTCATACTATTATATAACTATTGCTTGTGAATGCATATATATATACCAAGTCAATTTTTTTTTTTATTAAAAAGAAAAACATTATGTCTTGAAGGTATTTATAAAAGTGAGAGAAAAACTATCATGCACTGTTTTTTTTTTTAAATACCTATATGTCTTGACTCATGTTTCTAGTTATTTAGAATCCTCGATTACCTAAGGCTTGAACCATAGGGAATGTTGTAGGAATGCCATCATATTGGGCTTCCCTGACATACATTGTGTTGATTAGATAACTTGGTTTGTATGAATTTACTACCAAGATGTCTAGTGTGGTTGAACTTTTGTAGTTCATGAAGGTTTTTGCATATTGTGAAACCAACAGGCATTGAATTACATATTGTATGAGACTTGATATGCTACCTCATGATATATGCATAAGAATGTTGAGGATGTATAAGTTGTATGTGCAATAATTTAGTGGGAGCTGCTACAACCCCACGTTTTTTTAGTTGCTTGGATATTCAGATATACAAGTGCAAGCTATCTCACAAATCCAGATGATGCAAAGTCTATATTTGGATATGTGTTCATGCTTGGAGGGGGTGCAGTTTTTTGGAACTCAAAAAAATAGGATGTGACAAAATTGTCCACCATGAAGGCATAGTACGTGGCGTGCTGTTTGGTGATTGAGGAGGCCATATGGATTAAGAAATTTCTTAATTGACTTGACTTTCACCTCGTGCATTGTGAGGCAGTAAGAATTTTCTACGACAGCACGGTGACGATATGCGTGTCAAAGGAGCCACAATTCCATAAGAACTCCAACCATATAACACCATGTTTTTATCACCTGAGGAATGAGGTGAGATTCAGATAAACTAAATATTCCAGTGGGAGCACCTGCTAGTATTTGACATGCCAAATGAAAAAACAGACTATAATGTTGTTCATCTATGGAACCCAAATATTTGGTGCTGGTTGTATGGCTACAAAAGGGAGCAGCTTATTTGAAGAACTCTTTTAAGCCCAAGAACATATGACCCCATGGGATGAGGGTACGTGATGGTTTTTTGTGACAACAGGTCCATGATTCGCGATGCGATGTGAAAGATGAGCTACGACCAGTTTTGGGATGAGATCCGAGCAGCAAAGAGAAAAATGTGTTGCCTCTATAAATCCTTTTGTAAAAGGATTGATGGCGAAAACTATAATTAATGTATTGAGAGAATAAGTAAAAATGCTTAAGAGAGATTGTAATTGGGAGAGAGAGATGAGAATAAGAGAAAGTGAGAAGGAGAGAATGTAAGGCATTCAAAGACCAAGTGGAAGATGTTGGGTTTATGTGGCCTTTAAAGGCCTTATCAGTGCTTGTAAAATGAAATGAAAAGTAGAACATAAACTTAGTGGGAGTGTGGTCCCTCGTGGACCATACTAAGCATGCGATGGTTTGCTGATACCGATTTGTGCTTAACGATCTAGGCCAGTCGGTTGGAAAAACCTATGTTGCTTAGGCATGAAGAATAAACCGATGAGGGTTTATGGGTTAGCCCTTGATGAGGTCGGAGAACATGCCCGGATGAGTGAGCTGAGGGACTGTGTGACCCTTGTGTGCGATGGTGGCCTATAGAGACAGGGGCCAAAACCTCATCGATGTACCATCACACAGCATGCATATCGATAGATCGTTCAGGAAAGCCAGAAATCCACCTTTTAGGGTGAAGCGTATGCATGTGCAAGAGATACCCCTATACGTCATAGAGCTGTGGTCGCATAAAGTCTTGGTGACCTTGACTTGTCTGTAAGTGAGGAGCTGTAATCCACAGATTAGGATTGTAGCCCCTTGGCTCATCCACCAGACTTTGGTGACCCGCTAATGAGCCCCTGCTTGTACTGTGGGTCATGAAAAACACAGGATTGGTTCGATAAGGCAAGTGTGGTCTGTAGTCCACAATTGAAGGTGGAGTGCCTTATGATTGTAGATTAAATTCATTAACCATATATATCCATTTCCCGTCAAGTTAATTTAATTATGTTTGTTTTATGAAAGAAATTATTTTAAAATTATTATTTGAATTTTTATGAGTCATTTGATATTTTATTTATAATTTTTTTTAGACTTATACAAATGAAGATATTGATTTTAAAAAATTATAAAATTCAAATAATGTTTTATATTTTTGTTAGTAATTTAAAATTATATAAAATATCATGGAGGGGCCCATAGTACACATGGGCTCACCATGTGTCAATTGGGTGGGGCCCACATGTGCCACACATGGGTGGCACGCCCCATCCATCGAATTCTTTCTTGGAGTTTAAGTTATTTCATGTTTTGGTAATATTATGTTGTGACATGTGGTCAAATAAGATATGAAATATTTTGACCATATATTGACCAAATATTAAAAGCGTATATTGACTTGATATATCTTTAGAATATTTTATGAAAGATTATGAAATGCATAAAATTTTAATTAGATTTAATTTATTTAATTTCTGTTGATGGGAAAATGGTTAAGGAGAGGGGGATAATGGTCCATGCACCTTCCATAATGTTGATGGCCTATCTATGGAATGGATGGCTCTAATCTCTCACCCCACAAGTCACCCTTGATCGACGGTCTATGTTCAATCTCACAAGAAGAGGCAAGCAGAGGAAAACCCTAAGAAACCCTAATCTTGTTCATGCTTATCAACATGGATTGTCTCTATCCAAAATTTCTACACCTTATCTTTCTATCTCTCTCTCTTAAGAAAGTTTATATCTCTCATGTTTGATCTCTCTCTCTCCCACATTGTGAAAGAACCTAAGGGTTTAAGTTATGGAGTTCTTCTCTCTCCTTTCTCTCATATATGGATTTATGGCCTAGGGTTTTAGGGTTTAGCAAAAAAAGAATCCATCTCTCACAAACTTGATTGTTAAGATAATTCACCTAGGGTTTCAGTTTGTGATCAAAGGGGTTCCTATTCCATTGATGTAACATGGCCAAAATTTGCTTTCTCGGTTCGAGATTGAAGCTAAACTGTTGATCCCGCGCCATCAAATGGTGGTGACTCGATATGGGGTGTAATAAACTCGGTTGAGGTAATCTCCCTCTTTTATTGACTTTTGACCATAAAAATTATTCCCAACATATCTTTTTATACCATGTCATCTCAAAAACCTTTTTAATCTTGTTTTTCCCTTTCCACTCTTTAAAAATGTTTTTAGGTTGAAATGGTATAAAAAGATTTGTTGGGGCTAATTTTATAATCAAAAGTCAATTAAAAGATGGAGATAAGAGATGAGGGGTATGGTGAAATCTTTACGGGTTTTCTTATGCCACTTGAAAAAAAAATGAAAGGAGGGTCTACTGTGAAATAATACGACGAATTAGGGTTCTATATGAAATTTTTTTTAATAATAATTTTTTTTTTTTATGGTCTACCCTTCATATATAATAAATTTTTTGTTTGAGGTTTAGTGGTTCATTGTTTTTCTTTCTTTGCTGTTTTTTTATTCCTGTTTCCCATCAATTGAATCTTATAATGATGCAGTTTGTTGATTTTATGTTATCTTATGGCTTGTAGTTACAGGTGCTCTGCGATATTGGACGAGTGCTTGAATAAAACAAGATGGATTCCCTCTCCTTCCCTTCTCACCTTCGCAAACATCCATATCTTGCCTTAATTCTCCTAGCACTGCTGATCACTATCATAGTCGCTGGGGCCGCCGGAAAAGGGTTCCATACACCTTTTTCTGATGACAAAGAAGAAATTTTAGGGGACCCATATGCCATTCTACGGTCATCATGCAACGACACCCTTTACCCGAAACTTTGCTTCAAGACTCGAGCTTCAAAGTCTCAAGCACTATCTGGCACAACCCGGAGCGAGATCGTGGGGCTTACTATAAAAGAGACCATTGACTCCTTTGAGGAGCTCCACCGTCAGAATCTGAGTTTCTTGCAAGTAGATCAAACGGACTTGAATTTCCGGCAAAGAGGGGCCCTCAAAGACTGCCTCTACCTCATTGACCATACCCTGTTCCAGCTCTACTATGCTTACTATCAGCTCCACCATATGTCGCCTAAAAACCACTTCAACTTGTCAGAAAGCCACTTCTCAGCCGACAAGTACCAACTTTTACAGCCAACTCCAGCAAACCTGAAAATTCTTCTCAGTGCAGCCATGACCAATCAAGACACATGTCTGAGTGAGTTTTCACGACCAAGATTCACAGAAGATATCTGGAAAAAGGCTGGCCAGGAGCTTGTGCCCTTAACCCATATATCAGTAACTCTCTCGCTACTGAGACCTCCGAGAGGCCCACAGGAAAAATTTTCCAGTAACCTGAGAGACGTTTTCCATCATGGGTCAACTGGAGAGTTTCACATTCGGAAAAAGTCAAGGTTAACATGGTGATGGCAAAGGATGGGAGTGAGAATTATACGATGATAACAGACCTAATGAGAGCGGCAGCAAATTGGACGTGATAGGGAAAGAAATGGGTAATTTTAGTGAGAGAAGCGGTTTATAGGGAGAATGTGGAGGGTGAGAGAAGACTAATATTATGTTGATGGGGGAGAGGATGCAGAAGACTATGATCGAATGGAGCATGAATGTTGTGGATGACTTCTCCACCTTTAACTCTTCAACAATGGAGCATGAATGTTGTGGATGATTCCTTCACCTTCAACTCTGCAACACTATGTAAGTTTCTCTCTGTCTTTCTCTGGTTTTCTCTCTGTCTTTCTCCGGTTTGTTAGCTTTTCTTGCTCGATGGCTTTTTATAAAACATGAAATAGATCTTGTAACAAAATTCATATTTTTTCAAGTATACCTCTACTGAGTGTACATCTGAATAGTTCTTTGAGAAATACTACTACAATTAGACTGGCCATCAAATTAACTGTGAGGTTGACTGGTCTAACCTGGTTGTAACAAGCAGCTTGATGTTTCAGAAAAACCAAACAAACTAAATTGAAAAAATAATGAACGCTTATTGAAGAAAATCAGAGAAATCAAGGAAAATTCATGAAAAATAAGAAAATGGTAAGCTTGAGAATTTGTTTGTGAAAATGATTTACATATTATTCTTTAAGGTTTCATATTTTCCATGCTATGATATGCTGCGTTTCTTTATATTTTCTAATTAGTAGATTTTTTCCTAGAGGTTTGTATGATCACTAGCGACATGCTAGCAAAATCCAGCAATGAACTAAATTTCCTGGAGTTATAATTGGGATATTTATGTGTCAAAATTTACCATCTGATTGAAAGTACAATGAAATTACCATCTATTCAAGAAGGCAAAAGATACCCAACGTAGTGTTCCTTTCTTGAATAACAAAATCAGCCACAATTTCATGTGCGTGAACGATTTTAATTGAACTTAATGGAGTAGGTATTGATTTTAGAAACCAATTTACCTGACGCTAATGGATGGGTAGATTTTATTTATATAGCAATATAACTTATATTTTCATCTTTGATAACGATTGTCTGAAAATGGCCCATTTTTGGTCCCCTTCTCTCAAATTTTTTTTATCATATACAACTTAGACAAGTTCTCTTTCATAAATGGAACTGTGCATATCTTGAGGTGCAATTTTTTTTGTTGTCTTCTTTTCTGGTTTTTCTTTGATATAAGATTTCTCTTTGTTTTATCGGTAAGTAATTGATATCAAGATTCTGCAATTTGAATCTCACCGTCTCTAGACTTTTTGTGCTTTTAAAACTTTGAACTTCAGCAGCTACTTCATGTAAAATAGAGCACCTGGTGGTGTGTGGTTGGCTGTGTTTAAACTTCGTCATCTCTGCATTGCAGCTGTATTCGGAGACGGCTTCATGGCCCGCGACCTCACCGTTGTCGATACCGCCGGCCCCACCAAGCACCAGGCAGTAGCCCTCCATGTCCAATCGAACTTCACTGCTTTCCTAAGGGTCAATATCTCGGCTTACCAGGACACCCTCTATGCCCACTCCCTCCACCATTCTATAGGGATTGTCATATCTACGGCACTGTTGACTTCATCTTCAGCAACGCATCCACAGTATTCCAGAACTGTCAAATTTTTCCACACAAGCGAATGTCGAAACAGCAAAACATGATAACTTCTCATAGCAGGTTTCAACCCACACATGATACATCATTTATCTTTCAGAATTGTACCATTCAAGGTGCTCCTGACCTAGAGCCAGTGAAGTGCAATTTCTCGACTTATTTGGGAAGGCCATGGAGACCTCATGCTAGGATGGTGATAATGCAATTATATTTAGGGGATGCCATGGGCAAGGAAGGGTGGCATCCATGGGGAACGAGCCAATGCAACATACAGCGACGTGTGTGGAGTACAAGAAATGGGGACCCAGGGCTGACACAAAGGGAAGGCTGAGGTCGAGGGATTGAAGGTGGGTGGGGATGTGAAGAGAGAGGAGGTACAGAGGGCAGATGTGAGTCAAGGCCACCGTGGTGCCCTTCAAGGCAAGGTTGTGAGCATGGTTTAAAAAATTGGTAATTCAGATCGGAATCGGCAATCAAGGTAACCGGTCCATTTTTTAAAACCTTACCTATGAGAAGTAAACAGAGAATGTTAAGATATGGATATCTCGGATATCTCGGGTTCATATTGATATACATCATTATGGATGTATGAGTATATATCTCTTGATAACATTAGGCATCTAGAAGATAAACGTCAAGTTAGTTTGGTGATAAGACCTCGTACTATTTACCTATCTCTAAGAATCATACCATATTTATCCTATAATTGTGTGATCGTCCTTTATATATAGAGGTACTTATTGATGTAGATGTTCATCCAAAATACTGAAGATGTAGCCGGTTGGGGCTTTGGATCTGTGGACGTAAGGCTTCAGCTTGAACTACATAAATGTTGTGTTCTGTCTTCTTCTATCTCCATTCACTCCATTCTATACTCCCACGAATTGTTCTCTCGTCTTCTATCTACATTCTCCATTCTATGCTCCCATGAATTGTTCTCTCTTCTTCTATCTCCATTTTCCATTCTATGCTCCCATGATTCAAACATGGTATAAGAGTAATAAACTCCTCAGGCTCAGATCTGAGCTCGCCAACCTCAGATCTGAGCTCGCCAACCTTAGATCTGAGGTTGCCATAGGCCGTGAGGTTGTCGGCCATGAGTTCCACGAAAGGTTTCCATGAACCCAAGCATTGCAGGGAGGCTTCCCACGAGCCCATGGCCGAAGAAGAAAAGAAACAAACCACAATACCCTAGCTGAGCTTGGAAGATCAGATTAAAGACGTTCGGGTTTTTGAAATTGAGGAGAGAGAATATTTTAATGAGAAAGTACGGAGAGAAAGAAAGTGTGGCCCTTTCCTTTCTATTTCAAAGTTGGTGAGGGGGGAAGACAGCAGCGGCTGCCTACCTACTATACCTTGCTTTTCCTTTTGTAGGTGAGAGAGAAACAACTTGTTTGTAGACTTAAGAGAGAGAAAGAGGATCCAATTTGTTTGAGAATCAAGAGAGAGAAAGAGAGGTGACAACCAATGCATGGGAACACCAGAGCATGCTTCAAGCTTCTGAAGCCACAAAGACGTCTGAAGATTTCTCTCACTAAGCCTAATGGCAAGCCATAGCGAACTAGCCAAGCAAAGACAAGGGGGAAAAACCTTGATCCTCTGCATCGAAACCCCAAAGGCATGCAAAGCAAGAGTGTGAGTCCACCGGCTACTGAACCCGAATCTTCTGAACCAGTTGATTGACATGACCTTTGCTTTCATATCAATATTACCCTTGACCTTTTCAATGGAGGAAACCCTAGGACTCTGAGGCCCAGGGCACTCTTCCACAGAGAGATCAGAGTCCGAGCTCGTTGATTTGCCATACTTTTGGCTGAAAATCCGTTTTTCAACACCCTTTTCGGGCGTGTCTGCAAAGGACTCCACCCTCGAGATGCAAGATGACTCCGATGATTCGGTATCTGACTCAATGTCGGTTGCAGTCATCGAGTGCCTCCTCTCATGATGGTGATCTTTGCGTTGTCTGCCTAGAGAGAGTTTGTACAATTGTTGCAGATGATTGTGGATATGGGATTTACATAAGATGTGCCCTCTATCTTTTGATCCATCAACAACAATACCCTCAATGTAGTGGGCCAACCTGGCTCCATACCCTGTCCTCTCTGTCGTAATAGAATCATCGCCTTCTTGAGACTTCTTGGCTCCCAGGAAAAGACGTCAAACTAAACCTCACTCTAGGGCTTTGTATGCCATGTATGCTCCACTCTTATGATTATGAGCCAACTTCAACACTGGACTCTTCTAAACCCGAATATCGAAAGAACAGGGCTGCCTCTGTTTCCTCAAAACTCTTTTGTTCGGTCTCATGTAGCTCAGCAATTGATCCTCAAAGAGACCACCCCAGAATTTTCAGTGCAGAATGTTCAGCCTGTTCTTGGTGGAGTTGGCTTGGCCACAAAAAAAAAAAAAAAAAAAAAAAAAAAAAAAGGAAGTAGAGAAGACAAAAAAAAAAAGCTGGTATTTTTTTATTATGTGGGCTATTGTCTAGAAGCTCAATTTCATTGGCCGTTTTTTTTATATGATTGCACTCGAAAGAAAAAACAAAATTTTGTATTTTGTAAGTTGGGTGTTTCTTCTCATCCACACCCAACTTAAGGGGGAGAGTATAGGAGATATGGAGATAGAAATGAGTAGAGATGAAGTCAACATCTCTAATGTAATCGCTATGTGGACAAGAAAATCCAAATTCTGGATCAGTCCAACTACTATGCAAAGGGAAGTTGTGATTGATGATCAAGAGTTCCCTCTCCGGATGAGGAGATGAAGATGATCGAAGTTTTCAATCTTGGTTGATGATCAAGAGTTCCGTCTCCAGATAAGGAGATGAAGATAGTCGAATTTCTCTAACCTAGTTGATGATCAAGTTTTCCGTTACTTGATCCCATTTGATGATGAAGTTTTCCATTACTCCATCCTGTGTGATGATCGAGTTTACTCGATCCTATTTGTTCCAGATGTCTATGTTTCAATGATTGAGTTTTTCACTACTCAATCCTATTAGATGATGGATTTTTTCATTGCTCCATCCTGTGTTATGATCATTTTTTTTTAGAGAGAGAAAGCCTCTAAAAAGAAAAGAAACCTCTGATAGAGAAGATCTTCAGAAAGGATGACCCTAGAGAGAGAAAGTCTCTAGAAGAAAGTAGAGAGCCTAAGAAATGTTCTTTCTTAAAAGACCCTAAAGAGAGAAAGTCTCAAAAAAAAAGTAGAGAGCCCAATAAAGGTTGTTTTTTGAAAGACTATGGTAACCTGTGAAATTTATAATGGATTTGATCACTACCCTTATTTTTTGGCAACTTAATATTGTTCAAACTCAAGCGGCTTTGTGTCAAAGCATTTTGAGTTTGAGGGGAAGTGTTAAGATATGGATATCTCGGGTTCATATTGATATACGTCATTATGGATGTATGAGTATATATCTCTTGATAAGATTAGGTATCTAGAAGATAAACATCAAGTTAATTTGGTGATAAGGCCTCCAACTATTTACCTATCTTCAAGAATCATACCATATTTATCCTATAATTGTGTAATCGTCTTCTATATATAGAGGTACTTATTTATGTAAACGTTCATCCAAAATAGTGAAGATGTAGCCGGTTGGGGCTTTAGATCCGTGGACATAAAGCTTTGGTCTGAACCATGTAATGTTGTGTTCTCTCTTCTTCTATCTCCATTCTCCATTTTATGCTCCCACGAATTGTTCTCTCTTCTTCTATCTCCATTCTCCATTCTATGCTCCCACGAATTGTTCTCTCTTCTTTTATCTCCATTCTCCATTCTATGCTCCGACGAATTCTAACAGAGAAGAGAAGTAAACAGAGAAAACACTTTGTGATACCCTCTTTTCACTTTACAGTTAGGTGTGGTGGTTGATTATTTTGGTTCTCCACTTATAAAAATGTCATTGTTAATGTTATTGGTGGGCATGGAATTTGGGAGTAAATGAAAGCAGCTTACGTTTCGCTCATGTAGAAGGTGGGATGTGTTTGTTTCTTTTTTGTGTGTTCCACATGTGATTTTGTTTTGAATCCTGTATGTTCGATATAATTCAACCCTTATTTGGCTATCTCAATGTTATTACAGTTATTATTTATATTATTAACATAACTACTACAACTATTATTGTTACTATTCATATTATTATTTAAATTAATTATATTAAAATAGTGATCATTTAAATATATTTTTAAAATTTAAACTCCCATACCTCAATTTTTTTATTGTTATTATTAATGTTATTAATATCACTAGTGCTACTGTACTACTATTGTTGTTATTATTAATATTCTTACTTAAAATATTTTCTACTGAAATAGTGGTAATTGAATTATATTTTTATTATAATATTATATTATTATCTTAATAATGTTATTATATTATATTATTATTGAAATATTTGTGTTCCATTACGATATTTTTAATATTATAATATTATATTAGTACCGACAAAAAATATTATATTATGCTATTATATAATTATCCAAAACCCCCAATTAATTGGGATAAGGCTTAAATGATGATAATGATGATGATGGTAATAATTATTATAAATATGATAATCATATTAGGGATTGTCTACAAAGACCATTGATTTTTTGTACGTGGAGGTTACAATCATTTTGGTCCTTTAAATTTCAAAATGGGTGGTTGTAAGGGCATCGGGTGTCATTGAATAGACACAATGCTCCAAAAAACAATTCTCGACACACCAAGCATGTGACATCTGATTAGTGTGAATGATTTAGATCCCCATATAAAAAAGACAAATGGTCTCTTTGTAGACCATCCCATTGTATTATACTAATAACATTTACTATAGTAAATATTCATTGTAATATACTATAATAATCATAATAATAATATTTTAATTACAATAATAAAGTAACAATAATAATAAAAAATAAATATTATTATTATAATAATAATAATAATAATAATGATACGATTGCTATAATAATATTATTACAGTATAATAATACTATAATATCATAGTACATCATTATTACATATAATAATAATCATAATTATATAATTACTCTAATAATGAAATAATAATATCATCATCATCAAAGTTTTAATTGTCTTAATTGGGGTTACAATATAATAAATTTTAATAATTATTATTATAATAATAATGATACTATTGCTATAATAAGATTACTACAATACATTAATTCTATAATATCATAGTACAGTAATAAATTCCTATTGTATTATTATTTAATAATAATTATGATTACATATAATAATAATCATAATGATATAATTACTCTGTTAATGAAATAATAATATCATATCATCAAAGTCTTAATTGGGGTTAGCAAAATAATATTATAATGATAATAATAAATAATCAGAAATGTTTCTATGTGACCCAAAAACCATTTAAGTTATATGGGGCCCCACTTCTAAGACGTTCGATCAGAATCGAATGGCTACGATTGTTCTGACTTAATTATTTGTGTATAGAGAGAGATAACTTTGTATTCACGTTTTGAACGTGTTAGATTTGCTTTTCTTTAATTTGTTATAATGTAAATGAATGATTATTGTTATTTAGTTCTCTTCTCAAGTGAATATAGTATGAACTTTCTTCAAATCTTGTAAATTTTGGAAAAAAACAGTATCTGGACCAGCTTTATCGATTCTATATTCCATACTCGATTGGAGAGAGTGCATGAAATTAATGATTGTTGCTGTGTGTGAGAGAGATGTGAAATTCATTGGTTGATAAGAAAGAGAGAGAGAGAAATAGAATTTTAGTGCCCTTGTTAGAGAACAAAAAAGAGAGAAAAAGATATGATGTTAGATAGAAAGGTGGCCACAGAGATAGATTGTGGAAGTATTTTTTCCTTGATGATAAAAGGAAAGTTATAAATACCTTAGTGGAACATGTTTTCTAGGCATGCATACTAACCCCAAAACTATTTATTTTTTGTTCTAGCAATTATAAAATTTCAGGTAAAATATAAAATGCTCCACTTATATACATAAATTACAAGAAAGATCGGTCACTTGCCTTTTTTTTTATTTTTTTAAAGTTCCCCCCCCCCCTTCCCTGTGTATATAAATTACAAAGAAGGTCGGTCACTTGCCTTTTTTTTTATTTTTTTAAAGTCCCACCCCTCCCGGTGAATTTTTTTCCTATCTTTTTGTTTTTTTATTTTTTATTTAAATTCGAGATGATCAGGGGGCAACTTTGAATGAAAAAGATTAAATTTTTTTTTGGATCATTAGAATCGGAAAAGTATAATTTGTCACTTGGTGTAAAGAAAAATTTCAGATCTTGAGAATCCATAAAGGTCAATGCGGTCTATTTATTTTCATTTGTTCAAAATAAAAAATTATTGGGACACTTTTTTTTGGTAAACAAAATTTTTGTGACTTTAATTTTTATTTTTTTGTGCATTTCAGATTTTGAACATACGGAAGTTTAAAAATGGATGTTGAAAACTTAAAAAGCTCTATGTGTTATTGTAATACTGGGTAGGAAATTGGTGTAGATGTAATAGTAGGAAAAATAAAATTTAAATAATGTTAAAAAAACCATATATATATATATATATATATATATATATATATATATATATATATATATATATATATATATATATAGATATACCTTATTTTACGAACAATTGCCAATTTCGCTGCAATTGAAATTGATTTTCTGTGGAACTTTTATTAATTCAGGGCACAAAACAATACCAAATTAATTAATAATCCCCCTTAAAATATATTTCTTGATAATTAAATACTCATGATATTTAAGAATCCCCCTTAATCCAGGGCACATCTGTCTCTCTCTCTCCTAAATATAATTGTCTCTTTTAAAATTTTGAAATTTTAATTTTCAAATAAATTTCAGATTTTCAAAATAAAAAATTATAGGGACACTTTTTTCTTAGTTAAACAAAATTATTGTGACTTTGATTTTTTTTGTAGTTCCAACTTTGATCATACAGAAGTTTTAAATTGGATGTTGAAAACCTGACAAGTGCAATTTGATCATTTAAAATATTGCTTTGGTGTAGATGTAATAATATTGGTAAAATTTAAGTATTATTAAAAAAAAAAGCATATACATACGTCATTGTATATTTCTGTAGAACATTTATTTAGAAAAATGGCAATTTTTCTCTCAAGTGCTAATTTTGCTGAAATTGAAGCGTGTGCAGAAATATATTAATCCAGGGCACTAACATTAAATATAATACAAAATGCATTACTAATCCCCCTTAAAATATTTTTCTAGATATTTCAATAGTAGTGATAATTAATAATCACCCTTAAAATATTTTTCTTTACATTCTAATACTCATGAGGGCTTTGTTGACGAATAAGACATTCACACGCACTAACCCTGTATCTGCAGAGAGGTTGGAGCAATTAACTATAACAAGTATGGTGGAAGAGAAAAGAAGATAAAGAAGCTTCTTGGAATCTCTTGCAGCAAGAAGCCCGAAATATGAGATATTTTTGAAAAGGATTGCTAAAACACTTGTAAGGAAAAGCCAAACGTACTATAATACCCTTCTCTCTCTCAAAAATGAGTGTTACCGAGGGAGTAAATGAAATATATAGTCCTCCTATAGGAATACAAAATCTTTTAGCTATTAATTAATTTTTCCTATTCTTACGATGAAGCATTTAATGGGAGCCTATTAAATAGCCTAAGTCGTTGGTATCAAAGGAAGGTTTGTTAGGGCTCCAATGGAATTTCGCCTCATCATTCTCCAATTTTTACGATTTATTGATAATACACAATCCTCCAATTTTTTTTATTTCTTAAAAATATGTAGTCTCTATCCCACACACATCCATCATATATATATATATATATATATATATATATATCTTAAACCCTCTTTCAAATCAGTACACATTTCCCTCTCTCTCTCTCTCAATCACCCTATCTAAACCGTCGCTCCCTCGCTCCCCTGAAACACTATTCTCTCACGGAAGTATTACACCATCTCTCTCTCTGTGGACTCTATGGAGATGTTTGGACGGCCATGTTCTTGCTACTCCTATGGTGTTTTCAACCCTTTGGATCTTGAAGACGGTCTCTATACCGACCAACCCATTGAACCACTATCACTAACTCTCTCTCTCTTTCTCCATAACAACCCAACCCCACCATTATTGATCATATTTCCTCATCAATTTCTTTCTCTTCATACCAATATAACCATACTACCTCTCAACCTATCTCCACAACTCTTACTCTCCCCTCACCCCAACAAGACTCTTCCCATCCCTATCTCTTTACAGATTCTAGTACTTGCGAGCAGTATTCTAACAATCATACTCAAGATTTAGAAGATATTGGTGAGTGCAATCCTATAACTCATGATTTTGGCATTGGTGATACACGAGATTCTCAAAATTCTGGTGATCATGTTCAAGATTTTGTTAATAGCCACTGATGGAATCTTTGCAGCATGAGTGTCACTTCTGGTCAGGCACTCGGAGGCCACATGACTATCCATAGAGAGGTTCTTTCAAAGATGAATTCAGAGGAAAAGAAGAATAAAAGCAATGGGGGTAGATTTTATGAATGCCCGTAGAAAGTGTTTCAAATCTTCCCAAGCATTGGGTGGTCATATGGGAGTGCAGAGATCACCATTCAATACCGAAGCTTCCTCATCTAAGAGCTTTATTTCCTTTCTGTAGATGATGAAGAAGCGAATTTTTATTTCTTGTTTCTTTGATGTTCATAATATTTCTTATTAATCTATTTGATAGTTTAGGATAGGGTTTTCTTGATTTTCTGATGAGAGAGATAATAAAAAATCATTATAAGGATTTCTTGTTTTGGAACATGTAGCAAAGGGTTATATTATTGTTTTTTTTATCTTTTAGAGAGAATGTTGAGATTAATAGGATTCTTGCTTTTGTTATTTATTTTGATCATTTTTTACTTTTTATGGTGTCTTAACTATTCATTTCTTTTTTGTTTCTTATGTCACGTAATCTATATCTAGAATCTAAAATTTTCTTGACTTAGATGCATGGAAAGTTCATAAAAGTTCGTGATTTTGTTTTCTTTTATTTTCTTGGAAAGCATGACTACAAAAAAAAAAGGTGGGCGTGAACTTAATCACCACCATATTAGATGAATGACATGAGACTGTCAAGATCTGGTCCCACTGCAGAGGTCCTGGTGGGTCCCATTGCTGATATAAAAAAGAGAAAATTATATCAGTATCTATTTTACTTCACAATATTTAAAATTTACCTGTAATTTACTATCATTACATATGTATCTCTTTTTTTTGGAGATTTTAAATTTGCCAACATTTCTGATATTCTTAGATCCAAAATCGAGGCTGAGGTACTCACCCGAGTCTCATGCGGGAATCGGGTGAATTCTGAAACACCACTGAGAAGTATATTGTAATATAATAATATATTATTATTATAAATAATATTTCCTGTTATAATATAATATAATGTATTATATATTATATTATAAAATATATTGCATAACATTATAATATTATTCTAAATAATATTTCTTGTTATAATATAATATAATGTATTATATATTATATTATATAATTTATTGCATAACATTATAATATTATTATAAATAATATTTCTTGTTATAATATAATATAATGTATTATATATCATATTATATAATATATTGTTATGTTATATCTATTATATTAGGGTGTGGTTTCTATAAGGTTGTAACCTTAAACAATCCAATTAAGACACGCCTTCAAATTGTATCATACCATATAATTTTGGTGAAAAACATTATTAAGATTATCTCAAAATCTATTTTTATATCTAATTATAAAATTTTAAACTCCAAAAATAGTTAAAATCAAGTAGATCTATAAACATATGAAAATCTTAAAAACGGACCGTCTAGATAATGTATTACAAGACGCACTATTTTTGGACTTAAATATTTTTTTTTTTCATATTCATACATTTCAATGTCGAGATGATTAATTATAGGTATTTTTTTAACATTAAACTACGTTTTTCTATGGATTTTTAAGGTGCATATGTAATTCTACATTTTTAGTTTGCAACCTTATATAAACGTTTTCCATTATATTATAGGGAAAATCGTTAAAAAGCCCCAAAAATATACTTTTTAGACACTCTACCCCCACCCTAAATTTTCCTAACTTATTTTTCTCAAAAACTATCTTTTATAACTAATACCCCCAACTCAAAAAGTTACATTTTTTATTTTATTTTTTAGATGAAAATACCCTCCCTTCACATGACAAATCATTTTCGGATCCCAATAAACGGAAACACCAGACCGCATTTGTACAGCGCTGAACTGCTTAGTCTGGCGTACTTCAAAACGCTGAACTACCCCTACAAAATTCTGGACTACCATATCAAAACACCGGACTGCTCTTTCAAAATGCCGGACAACAACTTCAAAATTCAGGACCGTAACTTCCCAATGCCGAACCGCCCATTCCAGCAAAAAAATAGTCACCGAACCGCTACCATGAAACGCCCGACCACCAATTCCAGCAAAAAAAATCGCCAGACAGGTTGTTCAAAATGCCAGACCGCCCTCTTTAACGAAAATAATTTGTTACGTGAGGGAAGGGTATTTTCATCCAAAGTAAGTGTCTTTTTGGGGTATTAGCTAGAAAACATCATTTTTTGGGGGGAGATGCCAGAAAAAATTGGGTGGAGTGTAAAGTGGGTAAAACGTCCATCTTAAAGGGGTTTTAGCAATTTTTCCTATATTATAATAATATATGATTATATAATGGATGTGATTTCTATAAGGTTCCAATCTTAAACGATCCAATTAAGGCACACCTCCAAATTTTATCATAACATGTAATTTTGGTGAAAAACATTTTTAGGATTATCTCAAAATCTATTTTCATATCTAATTATTAAATTTTAAACTTTAAAAATAGGTTAGTTAGTAACTAACAAACCTATTTTAAAGCAGATTTTTAAAAATAAGAATTATTTATTATGATTGATCAAATCTTTATTGTACATGGAGGAACGTGAGAAATAGAAATGTAGTAAGGATGTTGGTCACGGTTCCATGAAGTCCAAATTTAAGGTAGATTGCTGGTTTTGGTGCTAAGATTTTATTACACATATCCTATCTTATCATTTCTTTCTGTTGCAAAAATGATGATTTGGCAACGCTTTGATCCTAAAAGGAAAATAATCAAGAAAGCGGACAATAGGAGAGAAGAGTACCGTATGAATGAATAAGAAAGAGAGAGAGAAACCATTGAAAAAGAACATCTCGTAGTTTAGATCGTTATCGATTTGAAAGTAATCAGATTGGTAAAAAGCAGAGATTTAGATTAATCATAGTGGATTTAGAATTTACTATGAGATAAAATCCGATAATTTCTACCATTTCATGAAAATACATAATCTTCCCATATTTTTGAAAATACGTAAGTCTCTATCCCACACATCCATCCTCTCTCTATTTATATGTTAAACCCTCGATCCCCTGAAACAGTATTCTCTCACGGAACTATTACACCAACTCTCTCTATCTCTCTATAGACTCTCTATATATATATATATATATATATCTTAAACCCTCGATCCCCTGAAACAGTATTCTCTCAAGGAACTATGACACCAACTCTCTCTCTCTCTATAGACTCTATAGAGATGTTTGGACAGCCACGTGCTAGCTTCTCCCATGGTGTTGCTAACCCTTTGGATCTTGAAGACCGTCTTTATACCGACGAACCCATTGAACCACTCTCACTAACTCTCTCTCTTTCTCCATATCAACTCAACCCTACCATCCTTGATCATCTTTCCTCATCAGTTTCTCTCTCTTCATACAAAGACAACCATACTACGTCTCAACCTATCTCCACAACTCTTACTCTCTTTTTACCCCAACAAGACTCCTCTCATTCCGCTCTCTTTACAGATTCTAGCACTTGCAAGCAGTATTTTGGCAATCATACTCAAGATTTAAAAGATGTTGGTGAGTACAACCCTATAACTCATTATTTTGGCATTGGTGATACGCAAGATTCTCAAAAAAACGGCAATCATGTTCAAGATTTTGGCAATGGCCACCGATGTAATATGTGCCGCAAAAGTTTCACTTCTGGTCAGGCACATGGAGGCCACATGACTATCCATAGAGAAGTTCTTTCAAAGCTGAATTCAGAGCAAAAGAAGAATGAAAGCAATGGGAGGAGATTTTATGAATGCAGGGTTTGCAGAAAGCGTTTCAAATCTTCCCCCGCATTGGGTGGTCATATGGGAGCGCACAGATCGCCGTTCAATATCGAAGCTTCCTCATCTAAGAGCTTCTTTCCCTTTATGTAAAAGATGAAGAATCGACTCGATATGTCTTGTTTCTTTGATGTTCATAATATTTCTTGTTAATCTTTTTTATAGTTTAGGATTGGTTTTCTTGATTTTGTGGTGAGAGAGATCGTAAAAAATTCTTACGAGGTTTCCTTTTTTTGGAACATGTACCAAAGGATTGAATTATTTCTATTTTTATTATCTTTTAGAGAGAGTGCTGAGATTGATGTGATTCTTACTTTTGTTACTTATTTAAATCAGTGTTTGCTATTTATATTGTCTTAATTATTCATTTTTTTGTTGTTTCTTATGTCACTTAATCTATATCTAGAATCTAAAATTTTCTTTACTTGGATGCATGGAGAGTTCAGACTAGTTGGTGATTTTGTTTGCTTTTAATTTTCCTAGAACGCAAGACCCAAAAAAAAAAAAGAAAAAGAGAGCCAGGTGGGCGTGAGCTTAATCACCACCATATTATTTGAATGAAAGGAGATTGTCACGAACCGGCCCCACAGCAGAGGTCCTAGTCCCATTGCTGATATAAAATAGAGAAAAATATATTAATATCAATTTTACTTCACAATATTTAAAATTTATCCGTAATTTACTATCATTATCCATTTTTTTTTGGTGATTACTACAAAGATATGAAATTGTATATATTTGGATCTTGAAAAGGAGTTTGGATTTTTTTATTATTTTGTCTTGAAATTGTTTTTTGAATTTTCAACATCTAAATTTAACGAAACTACATGATCAGGTAGGAAAATGCAATTTAAATATTTTTTAAATTCTAAATATTATAAAGTAAATTTTGAATTTTTGAAACTCGAGAATGTTCAGGAGCACTGAATGCAACTTTCGGATTTGGGAAATCAGAAAATTCAATTATCAAAAAAATATTTATTATTAAAATCTGGAATTGTTGGGAGGCTAAAATGAAATTGTCAGATTTTTAAAATATGAAATTTCAATTTTTAAATCAATGTTTTATTTTCATAACCTAAAACTGTTTTGCCTTTTTTCTGGTTAGGAAATCGCTTCAGCCAATGATTCTACAGAGTTATGTACCAAAAAAGGAAAATCTGAAAAATATTTAAAAATTAGAAAGAATTAAAAATAATAATAGAGTGCATTAGAATACTAAAGAAGATTATAAAGAATTTATAAATAATCGGTTACTGAAAAACTTGATTTATGTCTTGAATATTGCAGAAAATATATATAAAAAGAGGTTTTCAAATCATCTCAGAAACTGTCAAACCATCTAAAAACATATTGCTAACTAATATATTGGTGTTTTCTAAACTTTTTTTTTTTTTTAATCTTGCCCCAAACTCACCTCACCATGGTGTCTAGGTTGAGTTACTCACCCGTGTCTCGCATGATACTCAATTGAATTTGAAAGCACCACTGAGAAGCATATTATAACATAACAACATAATATTATTATAAATAATATTACGTGTTATAATATAATATAATATAATATAATGTATTATATATTATAATATATAATATATTGTCATGTTATATCCATTATATTATAATAATATATGTGATTTTTATAAAGTTGTAATTTTAAACAATCTAATTAAGACGCACCTCTAAATTTTATCATGTAATATTATATTGTAACATAATAATATAATATTATTATAAATAATATTACATGTTATAATATAATATAATATATTACATATTATAATATATAATATATTGTCATGTTATATCCATTATATTATAATAATATGTGTGATTTCTATAAGGTTGCAATTTTAAACAATCTAATTAAGACGCAGCTCTAAATTTTATCATGTAATTTTGGTGAAAAAAAATCTTAAGATTATCTCACAATCTATTTTCATATCTAATTATAAAATTTTAAACAAGTAGATTTATAAATATATCTGGGACTCAATCTTTTTTAAACAAGTAGATTTCAAAATCTTTTTTATTTTATTTTCATACATCTAAATGTCAAGAATCAATTAGAAGTGTTTTTCAACACTAAAGCAACATTTTCTGATGGATTTTTTGATACATTTTCGTTGCAACCTTATTATATAAACCTTTTCATTATATAATGCATTGAAATAACCTTTTATTAAATATAATTTGAAATTTTCATCATCATATAGGGTTTGTTGGGAGAGAGAGCAAAGAGTAATTCGCTATTGAAGTCTATCGGACAAGGGCTTATTTTAACTCCTCGTATTAAGCAAATATCAAATTGTAACGTCCAGGTGTCAGGAAAATGTTTGAAGAAGATCTTCCTAATTCTAACTCTTTTCCTCATTCTAAATATTTAGTGCTTTTAAATTTAAACTCCCCCGATCGCGCGTGATACATTCGTGCAGAGAAGAAACATCGTAGTAAAACCATGTAACCCATGTAAAGGGAGAGAATTTTTGGGTGATAGAGAGAGAATGGGATTAAATATAAGAGAGATCAAGAAATCCGCAGCAAATTCTAGAAAAAGAGAGTGAGGTTCAGCAGGTTTTCATTGGAGCCCAGAAAAACCACCCAATCAATGTTTTGAGAGAGAGTCAATTTCGTGGAGAGAAAGAAAGTCGTGGTAAAACCCATATAAAGGACAAACAATTTTTGGATTATAAATAGAGAGAGAATGGGATCAAATGTAAGAGAGATCACGAAATCCCCAGGAAATTCTAGAAATCCCCAGGAAATTCTAGAAAGAGAGACTGAGGTTCAGAGGTTTTCATTGGAGCCAAGAAAACCCAGCTTCAATCAATCTTTTGAGAGAATATATATCAGTATCAATAAACAAAGAGAGTTCCTAGTCAGCTTTAATGGCTGACTCAAATGGAAGCGCAAGGCTAGAGGTGGACACGGATAACTTTTCCAGATCCTCGAACGCTCAAGTAGTTGCACAAGATGAAGAGGACTTCATTTGGGCTTTTCATAAAACGCTTACCTCTCAGAAACGTTCCAACAATTTCCCGATAGTGAAAAGGAGCGGCTCTAATAACCTGGCGAACAGTCATAGAGTCTCATCCACCGTAGATGCAATCAAGCTGAGTCAATTTTAGTATACTCTATGTCAAGAATGATCTGAATACAACCAAGGAACGGAAATCTTAGTAAACTCTATGTCAAGAAAAATCTGAATACAACGGAGGAATGGAAATATAACTTTTTGGGGAACCCCAACGGTTTGCCTCACAGGTATTTTGTTATTTATTTCTTTGATTTTAAGTTTTTTTAATTATTTTTTATTGGTATTACACTTTGTTGTTCTCTTTGATTCTATACTTTTTTTCTTTTCTTTTTTTTGTGGATTATAGATCCTGAAATAATTATGTGTTTTGTTATTTTTGATAATAATATTCATATCTGAAATTAATTTTCCAAATAAATAAACCAATTTAATAAATTTGAAATGAAAACCACAAGACTCTCAATCTTCATCCCAGAAGCTATTTTGCAACACAGTGTGATTTAATATTCACCGATTTATGAAGATAAACAAATTTCAAATTTAAAATTTCTTTTGCATTATTTATGGTGATTTAATCTGCCGCAATTTATATAAGGGACTCTAACTAGAGTTACAACATTACAGACTAGAAAGTAATAATATAAACAAACGAAGAACAATTGGGACCTTTCATGAAGAAAGTTCACCCTCATCAAAGGAGAAGAAAAAGAAGAGAGATAACGAAGAGGAGAGAGAATAAGAGAGAAGCATCTTTACTAGCGTATCGTTTGTGGGCTCCAATTCGGTTCTGGCCAAGCCATGGGAAGTCACATAGCTTTCTCTCTCTACGAAGAAGATACAAAAACTGCTTCTTGATTGATCAAAGATTCTGGTCCATTGCCATGAACAAGAAGAAACAAGTATATGAAGTTCAATTTTTTTGTTCCCTTAATTCAAGAAAAACTCATGGTTTAAGGAGATGGGGTGGTGGGATTGAAATTGTTGTGGTTTTATTTTTCTTGTTATTTCTTTATGTAGTTTGTGCAGTTTTGTCTATTGGGTTTCATACCCTAGTTGGAAATAAGTCAATTTTTTAAATTCAATTTCCCACTACCGCGCCCCCGACCGCCTCGCCACACATGACAGAGGGGACCGAGTGCGGGTTCGTGATCCCGATGTAGCGTTTATCGATTTAGTTGGGGTGAACTCAACGCCATTAATTCGGTAATCAAAACAAACCATGGAAAGATAAATACATCAATAATTCTAACTACAGAAGCAAATTTATTAATTTGAAGCTCCATATAATAACAAAAGGGATTACATAACATACTTCCAAAATATTACAATTGAGTCTAGGGCAACAAAGCCCAAACTTAAAAATTCATGCAATAAACAAAATCCAAAACTAGACTTCCCAACAACATACAAGATCTAAATCCCGCCATCAATAAGTCTGGCTTCAACTTCCTTAAGAAATCTCCGCCGTTTCAACTCTTGACATGTTGTTATCAATCTACGCAGAGGGGAGAGAGAATGGGGGGATGAGCTATTTAGCCCAGTAAGTAGGTCTAATCACTATACATCCATAATGAGGCTACTCATGGATCATAAACAATTATTAAACTCTACGAAATTTCAGTGCAACAGTCATGAGAGTCAACGATCTAATCAGTACATCAATTATAATCATTCTATCTATATAGCAGTTTTCATTCAATCGATTCAATCATCGGCATTCACAATCACTATTCAATCATTACCCATTCACTCTCTAGTCACCTACTCCCGTAGTAGAGACCCTATCCATCGGGCTAAGCCAATCCTATTGCTTAGGGCCTCTACCATCTCCCAGGAGAGAGGGCGGTGACAAGTGGGGAAATCCACTTCATAATGCACTCATACTCACACACACGCGCCCCAGCGCTCATTGGGGGTTCGATAGGCACTTACCTTGTAAAGTGTCAGTTGTTAGTCTCAATGTAGTCAATCTTGGGGGGTGCGACCCACCCATTTCACTTTCCCCTAACTGCATCCTATCATTCAACAAGTTAGGGGATATAGCCGGCATCACTTTCTTTAGTATAGCAATCCTCATTACCGATGGGTGCCCCGTCGTATAGCGACCAGTATTAGAAAAACAGTGGCCAATATCACAACATTATCATAGAACAGTGCCTACTACCAAAGGGTATCCCATTGCGTAGTGGTCATTATCATGGCCTCTTATCGTGCTCAAGCGTTAGATTTCATTCATGCCAAATCAGTGTATTACTAGAGATAAATCAAATTTCAACATGCAAGCATAGAGTATTACTCAAAATTATTCAGTATTCACAAAACATTATAACATTTATCATGAAGCATCAATTACATGAGCTATCACATAGCATACATAAGCATCATCGGTAGCAATTCGACCTTTATCATGTAACATTCATCATAGAAAAATCACCTTAGTGTTGCACTTATCCATTTATCAAATGGCACATAGTTGCGTAGCACCTTCCACATAACACTACGGCAATCGCATGAAAATCATCACACAATATTTACATGTATCACTTATTAAAGATGTTACATAGCCACTTGAATAGCGTAAATGAGAAACATCGAGAAAGCTGGCAGAAGACAAGCATAATACTAATTTAGTGAGGTGCAACAGTAACACATACCCCTCTTCTTGGGTCGTAACCCCCAATCCAAGGAGAATTTCAAAACGATTAAAACATGTGACTCTAAGTCTACGCATAGGTCTTTAAAATGGAAGTAGTTTGACAGCATTTGGACAATGTTTGATAACTCAAAAACTTGACACAATGTGAGTAACAGTTGTTGGAATTTCATGCAACAATGAACAACAACATGCCCCCACGTTTCGAGGCATAACTCTCAATTCACGGGAAATTTCAAAATCATCAAAACATACAACTTCAAGCTTACTCAAATATCTTTCAAATGGAGGAGGTTTAGAAACATTTGGATGTCGTTTGATAAGTCAAAAGCTCGACGTAAAACAGGTGATAGTTGTTGGGGTTCCTGCAACTGTGGCAGTGACGCACCCCCATATTTTGGGGCGCATCACTTAATCTATGCACAATTTCGAATTGGGGTAAAAAAACCAGTTCGGGCTCATTTGGACATCGTTTGGCTATTAAAAAGTGCGATGCGAGAACAATGACAGTTCTGGAAATTCACACCCTCAAGTTTAGCATATATTCAAGAGCATTCAATACTTCATAAATCAAAGCCAATCTTGACACAAAAACCTAGTTCATATTAAACTAATCCCCCAAGTGATATACAGGACTAAATCGATCATGGCATCTGAGATCTCAACTTCATCACCATGAATTCATACCCATACAGTTCATCCTAGCATTTTCCTTCACTTTCAGCACTTAGCATAATTTCTTACAGTTTTATTGATGCATAAAAGATAGACTCAATTACCTGGTCCCTCGTGATGTCTTCAATCTCCTCTCACGACCTTCCTTGACTTCCTCCACCTTTGCCTGTTGGTTCTCTTAAGAGGGCGACCATATGTTTTCTAGAGAGAGACAGTTTAAGGTGGAAGAATGAGGGAAAAATTGATGTTGTCTGAAGAGGGGAAGGCTAAAAAGGGAAGGGGGTGGTTGGGAAAACATTGTGGCTGACGCAATCGCATGCGGCTTTGACACATATGGAGTGGTGTTACGTACGGCGACCGTACATTTGACCAAGACGCTCCCGACTCTGCCCTCAGTTCACGCATGACGCTGCTCTCTAGCTCTCATTTCACAGACGACGCTACACCCTTCGCTTCACAGCCGACGCTAGGCTTGGATTCACAGACGGTGATGGATCTTTTCTTTTTACACAGCCGGCGCTGCGCCTTCTTACATAGCCGGTGCTGTGTCTTCTTACATAGAAGGCGTTGTGTCTTCTTACACAGTCGGTGCTGCACTACGCCTTCTTACACAGCCGACACTGTGTCTTCTTACACAGCCGACGCTGTGCCTTCCTACACAACCGGTGTAGCGCTACGCCTTCTTACACAGCCGGCACTGCGCTACGCCTTCTTACACTGTCGGCACTGTGTCTTCTTTCTCTCTCTTCTACCTATCTACCACAGACAACACTAGGCCCTTATACACGTGCAGTGATGCTCCAAACAGTGCTAGGTGTTTGCCTCACCCTCCACGCCCTATGCATCACTGGGCTGAGAGAAAATCGTGGCCCTTACATCATCTCCCCCTTAATAGGATTTTGTCCTCAAAATCATATTAACATTAACAAAAAATGTGGGGTTATTTCTTTCTAACCTCATCCTCTCATTCCCATGTTGATTCTTCCCTTGAGTGATACTGCCATTGCACCCGGACCAAAGGAATTTTTTTATTGCGTAACACTTGTATTATCACATCGAATATCGCAATTGGTCATTCAACATAGGTCAAATCTTCCTTGAGTGGGATTGGTTCATACTCCAAGACATGGGACGGGTCAGGTTGATATTTCCTTGGTAGTGATATATGGAAGCCATTATGAACGCTAACCAGTTCAGGTGGTAGGGCAAGTCGGTAAGCCACATTTCCAATTCTTTCTAAGACCTCAAAAGGTCCAATGAATCGTGGGCTCAATTTCCCATTTTTGCCAAATCTCGTAATACCCTTGGTCGGCCATACCTTTAGGAAGACCCGATCCCGCACTTTAAACTCAAGGTTTCTCCAGCGATTATCAGCTTAACTCTTTTGCTAACTTTGGGCTATCTTGAGCCGCTCCCTACTTAAGACAATCTTCTTAGAAGTCATCGAAACTATTTTGGGCTTTAATAATTTCCTCTCACCCACCTCGTCCCAGCAGATGGGCAACTTACACTTTCTCCCCTATAGGGCCTCATAAGGCGTCATCTGGATGCTGGCTTGGAAGCTGTTCTTATAGGCGAATTCTATCCAGGGCAAGTGGTCCTCCCATTTTTCCTTAAAATCAATAATACACGCTCTTAGCATGTCTTCCAGAGTTTGAATAGTCCTCTCTGATTGTCCATATGTTTGGGGGTAAAAGACGGTGCTAAATGTAAGTCTGGTCCCCAAAGCGAATTGCAAACTTGCCCAAAATCTAGAGGTGAATCTGGTGTCCCTGTCTGACACAATAATGATAGGCACCCCGTAAAATCTCAGAATTTCTCTGATGTATAACTGGGTCAGCTTATCTAGAGTATAGTCGTGCGGACTGGTAAGACGTGAGCAGCTTTAGTGAATCGGTCCACCACGACCCAGATACTATCATGCATACATTTGATTTTGATAATACAGAAAAACAATCCATCATAATGTGTTCCCATTTCTACTCTGGAATGAGCAGGGGTTGCAGTAGTCCGGAACGTTTCTGATGTTCTTCCTTCACTTGCTGGCATGTCAAACATTTAGCGATAAACTGTACCACATCTTGCTTCATGTTGCTCCACTAGGAGGTCCTTTTCAAATCATGGTACATCTTTGTACCCCTAGGGTGTATCGTGTAGCGAGAGTGGTGCGCTTCTTCCAGAATATCCCTCTTTATATTTTCATCATTTGAAACACATACCCAGCCCTTAAACCTTAACAAGTCATCACTATTCATAGAGAAATATTCTTTGCCTTCCCTTTTTAGTTCTTCAAGGATTTTTATTAGCTGGGGATCTCCTTTGAGCCACCCGGATTTGTTGAAAGAGTTGGGGTTCCATCCTTAGACATGACATCATTCCTTCCCCCTCACTACAGGGCTGAGATGGGTGCCAATCCACCATATCCTCTAATAGCTTCATTTCTTGAACCATCAAATGTGCCACGGAGACTACAGCTTTTGGACTTAAGGCATCGACTACTGCATTAGTCTTGCCTAGTTGGTAATCAATTTATAGTCATAATCATTCAATAAGTCAATCCATCTTTTTTGCCTCATATTCAACTCCTTCTGGGAAAAAAGGTACTTGAGGCTCTTATGGTCTGTAAACACCTTAAACTGGGCCCCATAGAGGTAGTGCCTCCAGATTTTTAACGCGAACACTATTGCCGTGAGCTCCAAGTCGTGAGTTTGATTGTTCTGCTCATACAACTTTAGTTGTTTGGAGGCATAAACAGTGACTTTACCTCTCTGCATGAGTACACATCCGAGCACTTTATGGGATGCATCGGTATAAACCACAAAGTCTTCATTCCCCTCGGACAAAGCCAGTATTGGGGCTGTGACTAGTCTCTTCTTAAATTACTGGAAACTCCTCTCATAATCTTCTGACCACAAAAATTTCGTATTTTTCTGGGTCAGTCGAGTAAGGGGAAGCACTATTTTCGAGAATCCCTCGACAAAAAACCGGTAGTATCCTGCTAACCCCAGAAAGCTGCGAACTTTAGTTACATTTATTGGTCTTTTCCACTTAAGCATTGCTTCAATCTTAGAGGGATCAACTGTGATCCCATCCTTAGAAATTATATGACCAAGGGAGGCTACACTAGGGAGTCAAAATTCGCTCTTACTTAGTTTGGCATGCAATCTTTTCGATCTCAAAGTTTGTAAGATGGTTCTCAGATGCTGCTCATGTAGTTCCCAACTCTTCGAATACACCAAAATATCATCAATAAAAACTACTGCAAAATTGTCCAGGAAATGTTGGAACACTCTATTCATCAAATCCATGAACACCGTAGGGGCAATGGTTAATCCGAACAACATTACAAGAAAATCATAGTATCCGTATCGAGTTTTAAAAGCAGTCTTTGGGACATCTCTCTCCCTAATTCTTAGTTGGTGATACCCCGATTGGAGGTCGCTATTTGAAAACACCTGGGCTCCCGGGAGCTGATCAAAGAGGTCATCAATTATAGGCCGAGGATACTTATTCTTCACCGTTACTTTGTTCAACTACCAATAGTCAATACATAGCCACAGGGACCCATCCTTCTTCTTTACAAACAGGACAGGTGCACCCTAGGGTGAGACACTGGGTCGGATAAACCCCTTATCCAATAATTCCTGTAACTGCTCTTTTAACTCCTTCAACTCCGCTGGTGCCATTCTATACGGGGCCTTGGAGATGCCTGAGACTACATCTATCTCAAATTCAATTTCCCTTACTGAAGGCAAGAATAACAACTCTCCTAGGAATACCTCAGGGTACTCTTTTATCACTGGTATTTCTTCTAGCTGGGACTGAACACCCCCATTCTCTACTACATAGGCCAGATACCATACACATCTCTTAGTCAGGAGGCGAGAGGCCAGAAGGGCAGAGATAAAATGCAGAGGGGAAGTATCCTTAATTCCGTCAAAGTGTAATGCTACTTGATCAGGACGTTTAAAGGTTACCATCTTTTCATGATAGTCAATGGTGGCATGGTGTGTATACAACCAATCCATGCCCAGAATGACATCAAAGTCTCCAATATCTAGGTAGGTTAAGTCTACTGATAGGTCACAACCATCAATTGTAATCTTAAATTGTCTATATACTCTATCAATTTTCATAGAGTCTTCCACAGGTGTGCATACTACTAAGGTGTGACTGAGACATGCAGGCATGACATTCAAATGGCAAGAAAAATGGGGTGAAATAAATGAGTGAGAAGAACCAGGTCAATTAAGGCTTTAGCTTTAATGCCACAAATTGAGAACGTACCTTTGATCACCGAGGTGGATGCCTTGGCCTTTTATTTAGTGAGGCAAACAATCATCCTTGGGTCTTCAGGCGGTCCCTGATCTTCGTCATAGGGCAATCCCTAACCCAGTGACCGGGCTTGCTACACTTTAGGCACATGTTCCGCTTCCTATAGCATTCGGTGGTAGTGTGGTTGTCTTTTCCACAGTGAGAGCATACCAGGCATCGATCACTTTCCATGTTGCCCGGATGATTCTTCTGGGCCTTCTATTTAAGCGGGTTGGGCTTTCCTCTTACATCGGTCCTTAGAAATTGTCGAGGCTTCTTCCCAAACCTCCTTAGCGGTTCACCCTTCACCTTTCCTTCCTTCCTCGATCTATGGTCCTCGTAGTCCCTTTCAATCTTTAAGGCGAGGTCCACCAATGGAGTGTATGATTTCAAGTTGGATGACATCACTCCCCCTCTAATATCTTGCCAAAAGCCCCTCTCGAATTTAGCTACCTTCCGTACCTTGGTGTTAATACTGTGGGGGGCGTACCTAGAGAGCTTTGCAAATATGGTGGCATACTGCCCCTACCCCGGAGCTTTGTAATACTCTACCGTAATATTTTGCTTCGGGGTAGGGGTAGACTAAGTTGGCATTGACTCTTTCATGTCCTGAGTCATGGCCCCCAAAGTCCTACAAAACTCACCAAGTGTCTCGGTGTTCTCATTATTGGAACTCGCATTGTGGGTACGAGCTCTCGCCATCTTCAACCTAGTCACAGGAGCACCCAGTCACTTATCTACCCCAAAACTATTCTAAAGACTCTCGTAAACTCTCTAGGCTAGGAATCCTATCTTGGCTGCTCTAATACCATAACTGTCATGACCCTCCCCCCGACCGCCTCACCGCACACGATAGAGGGGATCGAGCTCGGGTTCGTGATCCCGATGTACGTTTATCGATTTAGTGGGGGTTAACTCAATGTCATTAATTCAGTGATCAAAGCAAAACATGGAAAGATAAATACATCAATAATTCTAAATACATAAGAAAATTATTAATTTGAAGCACCATAAAATAACAAAAGGTATTACATAACATACTTCCAAAATATTACAATTGAGTCTAGGGAAACAAAGCCCAAAGTTACAGATTCACGCAATAAACAAAATTCAGGACTAGATTTTCCAACCATATACAAGATCTAGATCCCACCTTCAATAAGTCTGGCTTCAACTTCCTTAAGAAATCTCTGCCGTTTCAACTCTTGACATGTTGTTATCAATCTACACAGAGGGGAGAGAGAATGGGATGAGCTATATAGCCCAGTAAGTAGGTCTAATCACTATGCATCTATAATGAGGCTACTCATGGATCATAAACAATTATTAAACTATACGGAATTTCAGTGCAACAGTCATGAGAGTCAACGATCTAATCAGTACATCAATTATAATCATTCTATCTATATAGCAGTAGTCATTCAATCGATTCAATCATCGGCATTCATAATCACTTTTCAATCATTACCCACTCACTCTCTAGTCACCTACTCCCGTAGAAGGGACCCTATCCATCAGGCTAAGCCAATCCCATTGCTTAGGGCCTCTACCATCTCCCAAGAGGGAGGGCGGTGACAAGTGGGGAAATCCACTTCGTAATGGACTCATACTCACACACACGGCCCCCAGCGCGCATTAGGGGTTCGATAGCCACATACCTTGTAAGGCGTCAGTCATTAGTCTCAACGTAGTAAATCTCGGGGGGTGCGACCAACCCATTTCACTTTCCCCTAACTGCATCATCTCATTCAGTAAGTTAGGGGATATAGCTGGCATCACTTTCCTTAGTATAGCAATCGTCACTATCGATGGGTGCCCCATTACGTAGCGACCAGTATCAGAAAAAAAATGGCCAGTATCACAACATTATCATAGAACAATGCCTACTACTAATGGGTATCACATTGCGTATTGGTCATTATCATGATCTGTTATTATGCTCAAACGCTCGATTCCATTCATGCTAAATCAATGTATTACAACAAATAAATCAAATTTCATCATGCAAGGACAGAGTATTACTCAAAATCAATATTCACAAAACATTATAACATTTATCATGAAGCATCCATTGCATGAGATATCACATAGCATACACTCTTAGACATCATCGGTAGCAATTCGGCACTTATCATGTAACATTCATCATAGAAAAATAACCTTAGCTATGCACTTATCCATTTATCACATGGCACATAGTTGCATAGCACCATCCACATAACACTACAACATTCACATGAAAATCATCACACAATATTTACATGTATCACTTATTAAAGATGTTACATAGCTACTTGAATAGGTTAATGAGAAATTTCAGGAAAGGTGGGAGAAGACATGCATAATACTAATTTAGTAAGCTGCAACAGTGACATACCCCTCTTTTCGGGGCATAACCCCCAATCCAGGGAGGATTTCAAGATGATTAAAACATGTGACTCTAAGTCTACACATAGGTTTTTAAAATGGCAGTAGTTTGAAAGCATTTGGATCAAGTTTAATAACTCAAAAACTCAACACAAAGTGAGTAACAGTTGCTGGAATTTCTTGCAACAATGGACAACAACATGCCCCCATGTTTCGGGGCATAACTCTTTATTCATGAGAAATTTCATAATCCTCAAAACATGCAACTTCAAGCTTACTCAAAGAACTTTCAAATGGCGGAGGTTTGGACACATTTGGACGTCGTTTGGTAGATCAAAAGCTTGACGTAAAATAGGTGATAGTTGTTGGGGTTCCTACAACTGTGGCAGTGACGCACCCCCATATTTTGGGGCGTATCACTTAATCTATGCACAATTTCGAAATGGTGTAAAAAAACCAAATTGGGCTCGTTTGGACATTGTATGGCTATAGAAAAGTGCGATACGAGAACAATCACAGTTCTAGATATTTCACACCCTCAAGTTCAGCATACATTCCAGAGCATTCAATACTTCATAAATCACAACAAATCGTGATGCAGAAACCTAGTTCATATTAAACTAATCCCCCAAGTGAACTCCTTCACACACTTCCACCACGAATAAAATCATATACAGGACTAAATCGATCATGGCATTTGAGATTTCAACTTCATCACCATGCATTCATACTCATATAGTTCATCCTAGCATTTTCCTTCACTTTCAACACTTGACATAATTTCCTATAGTTTTATTGATGTATAAAAGATAGACTCACTTGCCTTGTCCCTAGTGATGTCTTCAATCTCCTCTCACGGCCTTCCCTGGCTTCCTCCACCTTCACCCGTTGGTTGTCTTCAAAGGGCAACAATAGATTTTCTTGAGAGAGAGAGTTTAAGATGGAAGAATGAGGGGAAAAATGATGTTGCCTAAAGAGGGGAAGGCTAAAAAGGGAAGGGGGTGGTTTGGAAAACATTGTGGCTAATGCAATCGCACGCGGATCTGACACATACGGAGCGGCTCTGACACGTACCACGACCATACATTTGACCAAGATGATCCCGGAGCTGCCCTTGGTTCACGCATGATGTTGCTCTATAGCTCTCATTTCACAGACAGCGCTACGGGCCCTTCGCTTCACAGCAGACGCTAGGCTTGGATTCATAGACGGCGATGGATCTTTTCCTTTTACACAGCCAGTGCTACGCCTTCTTACACAGCCGGCGTTGTGTCTTCTTACACAGCTGGGCCACTGTGTCTTCTTACATAGCCGATGTTGTGTCCTACATAACCGGTGCTATGCCTTCTTACAAAGCGGGCGTTGTGTCTTCTTACACAGTCAGTACTGTGTCTTCTTACACAGCTGGCGTTGTGTCTTCTTACACAGTCGACACTGCGCTACTCCTTCTTACACAGCCAGCGTTGTGACTTCTTACACAGTAGGCATTGTGTCTTCTTACACAGCCAGCGCTACGCTACGCCTTCTTACACAACTATCTTCTTTCTCTCTCTTCTGCCTCTCTACCACAGATGACGCTAAGCCCTTTCACACACACGACGATGCTCCAAACGGTGCTAGGTCTCTGCCTAACGATCCATTGCCGTGTGCATCACTGGGCTAGGAGAAAATCGTGGCCCTTACACAATTCATAAATGTAGTTGTATCTTTATTTTTTGACACATCTCGAGCCTACTGTATGATCATCTGTGGAATTCATTCTATATTCTGATCTTCTTTTCTTCGAACTTGTTCAATTTTTCTTGACTTTTTCGCTTTAATCTAATTTTCTTGTGTTTATTTTTCATTTAGGCAATGGTTGGGATTTATAGGTTCATCGTTTCATAAGAACTATGAGGCGACCAAATTCAAAATCTATCCTTACAACTAGGGTTTAAGTTCTTTTGTACGTATAGTAGTGAGCATGATTAAACCTACTTGATTCACTTATACCAAAGAGTTATGTCTACTGTTTGCAATAATGGGTGGGTCGATATTTTGTCGCGCCTATTGAGCAGATCCAATTAAGCCTGGTTTTGGTGGTTAAATTTGGGATCTTAAAAAGAGTTCAAAATAAAACCCAAAGAAAAAGTAATTTGTTTGTAATATATTTTTATGTTTAAAATAGACCATGTGACAATACCGCATCTTTCTCGTGTCCGTACATAAATTTCTATTTGAATTATAATCTTATGATGCTTTTATTTTTATGTTTAAATGAGTATTTGATTTCTTTTGACATTCCACCCATTTCATTAAGGGTGAGGTTTGTATAAAATGTCAACCTTAAACAATCATGGTAAGATGCACCTCAAAATCTCATTAAGGGTGTGTTTGTTATTCTGAAAGTATTCTTTCATATTTTGAAAAAAATCAATGTTTGTTTAACACTTTTCATGAAAAGTTCATAAACTAATCTTTGAACAAAATATCCCATTCCTTTGTTTCTTAATGATTAAGAACTTTTTTGTTGGATCACTATTCACTATGTATAATACAAATACATAATATTAGTATTATTAATATGATATAAAATAATATAATATTACTTTAACCTAATATAATATATTATAATATAATATTACAATTTATAATATATAGTATATATTGATTATATATTATTCGTAATATATAATATTACTATAAATTTATATTATATATAATATATAAATATTATATATTTATTATATTAAGTATATATCAATATTAAATATAATAGTTTATGTTCACATTATATAATATGTGTATTATAATATTATATATTATAATATATATTTATGAGATTATATAATCTATTACATATATTATATATAATATATAAATACCTTATATTATATTATATATTACTATATTGTCAATAATATATTTATTGCATTATGTTGCACTGTATATTATATATAATATATAAAACATATTATATATATATATATATATATGTATATATATATAATATTTATATTATTATATTATATCTAATTTATTTATTATATTATATAATATGTTAAATAATAATATAAATAATATATACATAATATACAAATGTTTTATATTATACTTTACATTATATATAATATATTTGTATTAATAGAGTATAACAAAGAATATTATATTATGTTATATGTTATATATTTATATTTATATAGTTAATATGTATTTGTTGTCAAATACAATACCCAGAACTTACTTATCCCCAATTTTTTTGATTTCTTGAAAGTACGTGTTGTGCCTCTATCCGATACACATCCATCCACTCTCTCTCTATATATATATAGAGAGAGAGTTGGTGTAATACTTGGGGTGAGAGAATATTGTTTAATGGGAGTGAGGGTTTAGGGCTTTCAGGGAGACTCAGAGAGAGAGAGAGAGAGGGGAATGTCTACTATTTTGCAAGGTTTAAGACACACACACATAAATATACATATGCCTATGGGCATATTGCTACAGTAAATGCCCACGGCCAAGAATGAATATGGGCCGATTTGACGATCACGGATGTTCGGTAGTGTTTGAATTTGAATTATTTTTTTTTACAAATCTAAATCACTCGAAATTTTAAGATTTGTTTGCATGCCCACACTCTTGCTACTCCCACAGTGTTGCCCTTTTGATTTTGAAGATCATCTCCATTCCGACCAACCCATTGAACCACTCTCCCTTACTCTCTCTTGCTCCATATGACCCCAACCCTGCCACCATTGACACTCTTTCTTTTTCACTCTCTCCCTTCATACCAAAACAACCGTACCACCTCTCAACCCATCTCCACATCTCTTTCTTTCTCTTGACCCCAACAAGACTCTTCCCATTCCTCTCTCTTGACATATCCTAGCACTTGCGAGCAATACTCTGGCAACCATACTCATGATTTAGGAGATATTGGTAAGCGTAAACCTATAACTCATGATTTTGGCATTGGTGGTATGCAAGATTCTCAAAATTCTGACGACCATATTCAATATTTTAATTATGGCCACCGATGTAGATTTTACAGCAAGAGTTTCACTTCCGGTCATGCCCTTGGGGGCCACGTGACTGCCCACAAAGAATTTCTTTTAAAGATGAATTCAGAGGAAAAGAAGAAAAAAAGCAATGGAGCCAGATTTTATGAATGCAGAGTATGTGAATAACCCTTCATTCCCAAGTATTGGATGGTCATATGGGAGCTCACAGATTGCCGTCGAATGCCGAAGCATCCTCATTTAAGAGCTTTCTTGCTTTTTCTGTAGATGATGAAGAAACGACTCTATATTTCTGGATTCTTTGATGTTCATAATATTTCTTGCTAACCTTTTTGATAGTTTAGTTTGGTTTTCTTGATTTTACGGTGAAAGAGATGGTAAAAAATCATTGTGAGGTTTTCTTGTTTTGGAATATGTAGCAAAGGACTGGATTATTCTATTTTCATTATCTTTTAGAAATAATGTTGAGATTAATGTGATTCTTACTTTTGTTAGTTATTTTGGTTGTTTTTTTGCTTTTTATGGTGTCTCAATTATTCATTTCTTCTTGTTTCTTACGTCACTTAATCTATATTTAAAATCTAAAATTTGCTTTACTTGGATGCATGGAGTGTGGAGACCAATTGGTAATTTTGTTTGTATCTGGAACGCCTGACCACAGAAAAAAGGTGGGCGTGAGTTTCATCACCACCATATTAGATGAATGAAAGGAGATTGTCAAGAATTGGCCCCACCTCTGAGGTCTTGGTGGGTCCCATTGCTGATATAAAAAAGGGAAACTTACATTAGTATCCATTTTACTTCACTATATTTAAAATTTACTTCTAATTTACTGCTATTACATATGTATCCATTATTTTTGGTGATTTCAAAATTGCCAACATTTATGATATTCTTAGATCCAAAATCAATAAAAAAATATCGAACCCTGCAAGATCTGAATTTGCAGATTTTTGGATCTTGAATTGGAGTTTAGATTTTTTATTATTTTCCTTGAGTAAAATTTTGTATTCTCAGTATTTTACAAAAATACATGATCTGGTTGGAAAATACAATTTTAAGACTTTAAATTTTGGATTTTTGAATATCGAAAATGTTCAGGGACACTAAATCCAACATTCGGATGAGGAATATCTAATAATTCATTTTTCAAACAAATTTTAGATTTACAAATAAAAAATTGTTGGAAAGCTAAAATGCATTTTTAAAATAAGCTAAAATGCATTTTTTAAAAATGACATTTCACTTTTCAAATCAATTTTTGTTCATAACCCAAAGTTGTTTTGACACTTTTTTGGGGTTGAATAAAATTTTGGAGACTTTATATTTTTTTTTGCAATTTTGGGGTATTTAAAATCCAAAAATGTTATCACAAGTTAAACATTCGAAAGTCTTAAAATGGAATTTGAAAATCTAAAGAGAGATAATTTAGTCATTTAAACAATTTCTGGGTATTATTGTAATAACGGATAGAAAACTAGTATAGGTGGATATATACCAAAATTTTACGGTTCTCTTTTGTAAAAAACTAAATAAAGAACTCACAATATGTCTGAAAAAGCATATATTTTCTCTGAAACATTTAATATAAAACAAAGTTAGCTACTAATCCCACGAAAATCTTAATTATTCAGGGCGCATATAGCATGCTCCCTTGGGAATATTGTGTACAACAACTAGCTCAGGCAAAATGGTGATTTTGGGGGATTTTTCTTTTTAATTTGAAATCTTGGGATCCATCAAAGTATTATTAAATGATTATTTCCAAAGAGCAAAATAGATTTCGAACTTAGAACATCTAGATCTCTTCTTCAAAAAATTGGACGGTCGTTTTGCCATCTTGGGATATCATTCTTTTAGGCACATAGAGAGTGTGGAGTGTTTTTTTTTTTTTTTTTTTTTTGATGTTGGCTGCTGTATTTTGTATATTACATTCCCATTCCCAAAATTTGTGATCTAAAAAAATATATCCATAACATGAGTTAAGCCTGAGGGAGAAGATGGATAGTGTACTCCCATAAAATCTTTTAGTTTTTTTTTCTTTTAGAAGACTTTTAGCTATTATTTGAAGCTTGGTTCATATTCTTGTTGATGCTTTGTTCTTCTAATTTAACAGTGTTTATGAAATTCTTTCTAATATCAAAATATTGAACTCATACGTTCACAATAAATAAATAAATAAATAAAAGCTTTTAATTTTTTTTTGAAAAGTGAACTGCTATTATTGCTACAATCTGAAGCATATTTTTTTTCTTGAAACTTTATTAATTTCAGGGGATTAATATTAAATACAAAACAAAATTAATGACAAATCTCATTTAAAATATAATATAAATTGTGATAGTGATACGGGCATTCTTGAGCAAGATCAAGATGATAATCTCCAAAGTGGCTAAATATTAGCAGGTTAGAAGATAATCTTCTTTCCTCTAACTAACTAAGTTTATTCTTATGACACGCAATCAAATACTAGAGATTTAAAAATGAGTTACTAACATGTAGGAATCCAAATGTAACAGTCATACCCTTCTCTCTCTGAAAGAGTAACAAAGGCCAAAACACCTCACCCCGTATTTCTCTCACTAATAACTAATAAAGAAATATAATCACCAATTTGATCTCTATTAGTAACTAAGATAATAAACTCCACTTAACTAATAATTGGATAGGAGGATGGATTTGTATATACTTAGGATTGTGCTAGAAGTAGAATATCTATTTGGTTAGTTAGGATAAGAACTCAGCGAGTCTATAAAGGCATTAATATTGCTTCTATTATTAATAGACGAGGTAATAAAGGTAAATGCGTGTACTAATTATTGTCTCTGTCACACAGAAAGACATCCATTACATCAAAATGGGCTCCCCTCCTTTGAAATTTTAAAGAAGAATGGATATTATTCTCAGCGATGAAGAGAGAGCTGATTTGATCGCTTCCTGCATATTCGGACTCATCACTACAATCCAGTGACTGTTGCCGACAATACATATACATAGTGGAAAGAAAGTGGGGAGCAGATAGAAAGAGAGCAAAATGAGAAACAATAGCTACATATGATATTCTCGACAGTGTACCGATCTTTATAGTTGGAAAGAAGGATGCCACAACTCCACCATCGTCGAACAATGGCTATGATTGTCTGATATGTTTCGGCGGTTTCATGATTGATGATGTTGTTAGGGAGCTGCAACCATGTAGCCACACCTTCCATAGGAATTGCGTCGATAAATGTCGGGCAAGAAACACCAGTTGCCCCATTTGCCTACGTTTTCTCCTTATCTCTTGATAGTATAAAGATGTTGGGTTTATGTGGCCTTTAAAGACGTTATGAGAGATTGTACGAGCATTTTATTAAGTGAAACATAAACTCAGTTGGAGTGTGGTCCACTTATGGATCATACTAGGCAAATGCGCTTTACCAATACTAGGACTAGGCTCGACGTGCTAGTCCAGTTGAGTTTGTAAAAACGTAAGATACCTGGGCATTGGGATCTACCGAGAAGGGTTTAGTGGGTTAGCCCTTGAAGAGGTCGGAGTATGCCTAGATGAGAGCCGAGGGACTGTTTGGCCCTTGTGTGTGATGGATAGCCTTTAGAGACAGGGCTAAAACCTCATCGTTATATCATCACACGGTAAATACATAGATAGCCATTTTGAGATTCACCAATGAGGGTGAAGCATGTACATGTGCAAGAGATTACCCCTATATACCATAGAGTCATGGTTACATCATGGTCTGAAGAATCATGATTTTTTTATCTTTAGGAGAGAACCTAAAATCTATAAATTGGGATTACATCTCCTAGTATATTGGCTGACTTTGGTGGTCCAATCATGAGCCCCTGCAGTGGACTTTGGGTCATTGGAACTGTTGTATCACGTCTCCGCCCTCGTCTCCCTTACCATACTCATCGGAGGGTGGCCGAGAGTGGGTCCGTGAATCGGAGGTAGTGAATGCTACTCAGGTCGGTGTGGCTCAATGCTTTAATAATGTGGTAACCAAAGAAAACCATGGAAAAACAAAACATCAACTCGAAATGCAGAAGCCAAAAACCATGCTCCAAAAATCCACTATATAACATTTATCAAAATCATTACATATCAGTTCGAAGCATCAGGCCTGATAGTACACACAACCCACAATAAATAATAATTAGAGCCAAAGTGCTCATAAAACCCACAATGAGAAAGAATTATCTTCGACAGCGTCGAGTCCCAAACGGCAACAGCTTCCACTAAGCCAACCTTCTTCCACCTGTGACTATTCCTCTGTAGAGATGGTAAAAATGATAGACTGAGATATACAGCCCAATAAGTACGTCTAGATACTAAGCATCATCAATGGATACATCCAAGTATCATAAAGGGCATTTTCACTTATAAACTATCACAGTATAAACATCACATAGATAGGAGATCTCCTTAATGGTCATTATTTCAAGTATCAAAATTCTCATCCATTCAATACAATCATCATTATTCAAATTCGCCATGTAGGTAATAAGTATCATAAGAAGTAGCAATCTAGAAAGCCTTCCGTTAACGAATACTATCATAAAACATAGAGTCATGCACTTCACGATATCATTCATTTATCCATAACCGGACACGTTTCACAGTGTACGTTCTTATCATAACAGAACTCATTCTTACTTATCATTGAGCACATTCCATTCCACAATAAGCATTGGGTCAGGTCAATCAATACGTTCAAAGCACGCACCTAACCGATATCAATCACATAGCAGTATGTAACAATCACTGGGTCAGGCCATGCAATACGCTTAAAGAACGCACGTAAACGGTATCAATCACATAAGCAATCTGTAGCAATCACAAGGTCAAGTCATGCAATACGCTCAAAGCATACACCTAACCGGTATCAATCACATATGCAGTCTGTAACAATCACTGGGTCAGGTCATGCAATACGCTCAAAGCACACACCAAATTGGCATCAATCACATAAGCAGTCTGTAACAATCACTGGGTCAGGTCATGTAATACGCTCAAAGCACGCAAGTAACCGGTATCAATGACATAAGCAGTCTGTCACAATCACTGGGTCAGGTCTTCCAAAATGCTCAAAGCACACACCTAACTGGTATCAATCACATAAGCAGTCTGTAACAGTTATTGGGTCAGGTTATGCAATACGCTGAAAGCACGCACCTAACCTGTATCAATCACATTTACATAAGTAGGCCCTGCCATACTCTCAAAATAAGCACCCCTCAATCTCACTCTTAGCCATGCCAGACGCACAAAGCATGCCAGGGACTTCTTATAATGCTCATCACGTCAGTCCCACTACCAATGGATAGCCCATTGTGTAGCAATCAGTATAATAGCATCAGAACATATCAATATCCACTATCAACGGGTGGCCTATTGCGTTGTGGTCAGTATGACGGTATCAGGACCAAATATTCGAGTATCATTCTTTACTCACATTCAGTCAATGCTCCATGGCAGACAATGCTGGTCTCATTGCTAAAGTCTGATGTCTCATATAGAACTATATAACTAACATG